>NC_066315.1:64507519-65132519 GCF_022539315.1 Serinus canaria
CTCTTCTGTCCCCATACACTTCCTTTTTCCAGTTTAATGAGGAACACTCAAGATTAAAAGGAAGAGATCAGATGAGGAAAGACAGTCTTTTCATCTTTGTAATTTCATACTGTGGGAACTTGACACTTTTTGGCGTATGGTTTGTTTTGTGGTTTCTCCTTCCCAGTTGGGGCTTAGAGAATCACAGCACCACAGCTTAGTGAGCTGCGAAATGCTGAGCCTAATAACTGATAGCATGGATGTCCCCAGCCTCTCAAAAATTCAAGGTAAAACAGTTTAAATCTCAGTTTGTCCAGTACTACTGGGTCTGAAGATTCTGAAGATTGTTTGTACAGCTGTAAGAGAGGGGGCAAAAAAGACCTCTTAAAAATTATTTAAATTCAAAACTCTTAACATCTAGTAGGGTGATGCTGCAACAGTCATCCTATTAAGAGCTATAAACTACCTTTTTAAACATCTAAAATGAGACTTTAAATAATTTAAAATGTTCCACTAGTCATTATAACCTTGACTAATGACCTGTTTGATCAGTTTTTCAGAAAAATTTGATGCATTTTCATTTTAATGTCAACTTTGAATGCTCATCATATTCCCTGCCATATATAATTATTTGCATTTAAAAATGAAGAACTCATGACAGATACTTTATATAACCCCGTTGAAAACAGAAAATGAAAATCTTCCTTTTACTATTCTTCATTTTAAGAAAAAAAGAGGCTCGTATATTTGAAAATACAATCTATAATCTCCAGTTTAAATTTGTACCAGCAATGATCTGCTGTACTGCATATACAATAAAACAGTCAATGCAAAGGCTGTATACAAATTAAATATATAAAAGCTTTATCCTTGCCATCACATATATTACTCAAATATGGTAAAGGGCTCCTGATGAAGTTGGCAAGGTGTACGTACATAAATTACATAAGCACTTTACACATGAACCCAAACTCTGTCCCTGTGTCATTTATTTGTTACTGGGGAGCTTTCAATCTTGTGTTTGTTTGTTTGTTTCCATGATTTGAATTTTTATTATGAGGCTTCTAATTCATTAAGAACTGAGCACAGGAGGGGGTGGGGAGGAAGAGAATTTTTGGATGACTGTCACCTTCCAGAAGGATACAGTAAACAGCGAGGCACCTGTGGGGAGAGGCACAGTAGCTGCCAAGCATAAAATTTCAGAAGTGTAGGTGAAGTATCTTCAGAAATACCTCCTGCCTGGCACCTTCTCAGCCTGCGTAAGCCAACGCACAAGGGTGGCACTTGCCAGGGCTAGTTCCTTTTCCACCGGCCCCACTAAACCAGGTGATCCTACATCTTGTGTGTGCTTCTGAGAGCACCCAGCTGAGTCGCCAGAGATAATTCCTTTACACATTGCCTCCCTCCGGTACCGAATTACAGACACAAGTACTGATTGCATTCCATTTGCATAGCTCCTAATTAGCCATCTAGCACAATAATTACCCCATCACTATGCTGATCCTACGGCATTGTTCTATCCCACTGCCAAATTTCAGCTGCCTACCTAGGACAAGGTGATTATTATCACTAAAATCTGCATAATAATTACTTAACAGCCTCTAGGGTATTCACTGTTCACAAGTTTTGGCTTTCTGGGTGTTTTTTCCATACCTAACCCAGTGTCACTGTTAGAAGGTATAATACTAAAGCCATGGGTTGCTGTAGTTCACCACCTTGTCCAAGCTGCAGCTAGGAGCACCTTATTACCTTCTGCACTGAGACAGGTTCCCTCCCTTGGCAGTTTACTGGCCTATGATCTGTTGTCCCCAAACTGGAAAAAGGTGAGATTTTCAATGGTATAGATATATTATTTTTTTTAAGTCTCACACAGAAATTAAATAAATGCCAGTGAAATAACTGAAACCATTAATAAAAAAGCAACAAACCAAACTGACAGCTTTTCTACTCACTGGAAACATAAAAAAAAAAAAATACGTGGAGCCCAAAAGATTTCATTAAATTCTGTATTTTCTCAAATGCAGATCCTAAACCAAAGCAACAAACACTGGAGCCAGCCACTCCCCAGCCAAACAGGGGAAAAAGTTTCCATGCATCTGTCTGATACTCCAAAAGCACTTGTTGTCAGCTGCATTGCTGGTGAAGGAGGGCTTGCTCAACACAAAAAGGCACAGAACTGGTTCAACAGGTAGAACACCACCAAGAGTTGGTGTTTCATCACCTGAGACAACAGTGTAGAGGCTTTCTGCAAGTTCTCTGAGGGGTCAAACTTTCTGTAATTTCTTCTTCTATTTCTGGACTTCCTCAAAATCTATTGAGTTTACAAGGCAGACATCAGGTAAGTAGATTCATTCAGGACAAGGAATCTACTGCACCAACAACCCTGTTTAAGCAGAGATTAATTTTCTTAAGATTAGCATATACCCTTAAAAATTTTCTCTTTCCTGAGATTCTAAAGTGTCTACAGAAATGGTTTAAAATACGAGATCTTTAGTAGGACTTTGGATACTGAAGTTCTTACAACTACCTGATATTAAGATGGACAATAAATAGTACTGCTGGCTAAGGAAAAAGGAAGTTTTTGATGACTAACAAGAAACCAAAACAAATCGAAAGCCCACAAGACAAGCCGGAAGTCCAGCCCAACATCTTGCATCCAACAGAAGCTGACAGCATAAGTTAAGGGAAAAGCAGAAGAGTAAATTGCAGATTCTGAAACCAGGCAGCTCTGAAGTGAGCCCCAGGAGCTGTTCTTGAACTTCATGGGTCCCACAGATTATTCCTACATTAGTTTCTCCAAATATCATTTGAATCCATGGGGGCTTTTCATACTGAATCTATGTAAGCTTTTCACATCTTTCTTCAAACTCCAAACGGCCTCATCTACTTGAGTCACAAAAACTGTTCAACAGACTTATGACCTCTGGCAGCTTTTGCAGTGCTATTTTATCCTCTTTGGATGTGGAAGTGAAGAGGGGAAAGACAATTAGAAGGAAGACATCAGAATCGATCCCACTGTTAGAGATGAAGGCATACTACAGATGCTACCATGACAGATATGTTTTTCTGTACTACTGCCATAAATATTCCTAATGCTTTATTTGCTTCTTGAGAGATAGCGAGTATACAGTTGACTTTGCCACACAAATACATGACCCCAAGATCTCATGCCCAAGTGTTAACAAGCAACTCAATTTAAATGAAGAGTTTAAATAATTTTCCTGTGGACATCACTTCACATTTATCTGCCCTGAATTTCATTTGTCATTTTTGCAATTTGGTTGCACAGCAACCTAATGTCATTTTGAAATCCTTTACAATTTCATTTGCATCTTCATCTTCACCTCCCTTGATAACTTCCATCAAATCAGTAACACTGTCATTTCACTATTCCTGCTCTTTTCCTGGATCACTCAAGCGAATGGGAATCGACAGTAGCACATTTCTATTAACTGTAAAACAGAAGGCAATGTTTGTCTGCTAAGGAGCAGGTATTGACTGCAAAATGTGTAAATATCAGCCTCTCAGTAAATTTACACACAAGGGATTTTTCTGCTGGGGTATGTTGGGGGAGCTCACTTGGTACTGTGTCTTCTTTAAAACTTGGCCCTTATTTCCAACCTGTCTTTAAAATCAGGAGTGCCCAAACACTGTCATCCCTTCACCAAGTACAGCCCAAAGTATAAAGCACCTCTGGGTCACTACCTCCAGCCACCCTGCCCACTCCTTCCTCACCAGCTCCCACCTGTGCTGGAGCATCTTCGTGTAATACGGCAACAACTGGAGCGGCTCTGACACACAGCTGGGGCCTTTTCCGTGCTGAAGGGCAGCTGCCTTCTTATGCTATGCAGTAAATCCCTTTCCAACAGGGCTGCAAAATCACACCTTCGAATTCAAAATCACTCTTTTAACATGACTGAACATTAAACTCCAAGTCAAAGTTTTTCATTAACTTGACTAAGGTTCTCATTTTTTTCTTACTTGTTTTTCGAAGAACTTAGAAAGTCTTAATGTCAGTCTAACACATGAACTGTCATACTAGCATCAGTGAGTCTTAGTGCTCACTGAAAAAAACCAAAAAATGTAAAAATCCACAATTCACTTGCTATACTAGACCTTGCTCTACAGACTTTGTAAGCTTATTTTTCCATAGTAATTTTCTATTTTTGCCCTGAATTTCACATACCAAATAAAATGTTACTAGCTACAGCTTTAAAGTGAAAAAACAACATCAGAAACCTGATTCATAAAATGAAAAACACGTTTGAAAAGACAGTCAGTACAAGCTGATGTAGAACTAGATGTACCTGAAACACAAAACTTTAGCAAAGGTACAAAGATATGACATTTTTATGTTAACAATGCGCTGCAGCCATGAACAGGGGGTTAGCCACTCTAAGAGGCTTACAAACCAAACAGCCCTAGGGAGTTCACGTTCTTTTCTCTGTGCAAATTACAAATTGGTAGTAATAAATACACATATGAAGCCAATACCTCATTTCAGTGACTGATTTTACTGCTTTCCTCTATCTGCTCCCATTCTCCTTCAAGAGTCAAAAACTAGGTCTAATGTATCCCAATGAGCACTTGGGTCTTTTCCAACCCATGTGCTATTCCTGACAAAGATGGCAGGAGTGAGGATAAACCATCTCTCTAGAAACTGATCATGCCCCACCCGGCTTTAGGCAGACCCTAAGCAGAGCAAGTTAGCTGTGTGGTGATTACCTACATCACCCAAATTTTCCTGGACACACCCGAAGGAATGACTGGGGGAAGGAGGGGACCAATCAGCAGGCTTTCAGTGAGGAAATCAGGTGTGCCAGGGAGATGCTCAGTACTGAAAGGACAGCTCACATCATTATGAAGGGATGATTTCTGGTCACAACCACACACCAGCCTGCTAAAGCTGTGCTCAGCTTTAAGCACCAAGCTGGTTACCCTACAAACCACATGAGCCATTTTCAAGCTCCCCAGTGCTTCTCTTCTCCAAAAAGATTTCTGCTTGGAGCAGGATTGTGCTGGTCCCAAAGTACTTGTTAAAACCTGTCTCCAGCACAGCCAGCTCTGTCTCTCCTCCTCCATGCCTGCTCCAGCTGGTCCAGGGAGCCAAGAGGGGAGGCTGGCCCCAGGGCCACCACTGCTGCAGCCTCCCTGCTCCTGGCCCTACCCACAGGCACCCTGCCCAGCCTGGCTCACCCATAGGGACAGCAGTGCCCTTGTCCCTGACCACTGCAAGAAGTGCTTAGATCATACAAATCAAGTAAAAGGGAATGGAGACAACTGAATTTATACAGAAAGGGAATAGAACAGTGAAATCTTTAATAAATCATCCAAAGCAGAGTCCCAACCAAAATGATTTTTCTTTCTCTCTTTTCGAGGAGGGCTGGGAGTTTTAAAAATATTTGCCCTAGCTGGTAATCAACATGAAATCTGAAGAAAAACCCTGAAATGCCGTTTCTCTCCCCCTTCAAGAATAATAATACATTCCCTCTCAGGAAATAAAAGAAATGAGTCTGAAGTATCTGGCATTCCTTTTTTGATTATATCCAAGATACCCTTGGATAAGAAATCAGCTCTTGAAAAAATATATCCTGGAATACTGGCACTGTAAATTTAACTCATTGACTTTTATACAAAAAACCCTAACCCTAGTTATTAGAAGTAGCTGAGAAGGTTTTGTTGAGTAAATAAATAATAGAAAACAAATATGGCAGTGACGATATTTAAGTGTATTATTATTGTGCTATGAAGTGTTTTGAAAGATGAAGAAAAAATTTTATACATCAATTCACATTCACCTCATCCCACAAGAAGTACAGCTTCTTTTGCTATGGAACAGCAAAAGAAGCTACTATGAATTGTTATTAAAAAAACCCCAACAAGTAAAATCTACACCAATCGAAAACCCAGCCCTCTTCCCCTCTTTTCTAGGCTTAGCGGTGAAATTTTCTTTCTGTACTTGCAAGCTTAGGAAGATAATTAATGAGCTACTTCTTAAACACCTACGAAATGATGGCACTCTGCAATGTGAACATCACCCAAGTGTTTTTTTCTCTGTTTTATTTAGAATTCACGCTCAATTTTGTGCTGTCTGATTGAAGATGAGGGGGCGGTGAGGAACGTGGGGGAGAGAGCCACAGCAAGCTGCTGCACACACCATCCTGATCCTGCATTTGGAAGTGAACAATTCATCCTGGAGGGAGCTTACTTCAACAACCATGTGCCAAAGTGAACATCCAACAATATCAAGTCAAAGAAATTTTTTTTTTTTTGGCCTTTAACATAAAGATTTCACATTAGTCAACCCCATGCCACAATAGCATAGAAAGAATTACATCCAACTTTATTAATTAATTTACAGTAAGATTTTTTTTTGTTTTGTTGGAACAATGACTTCTGGAAACTTTGGTGTGTGGGAGAAGAGATTATCAGAATGTGACACTTGAGTAAAACAATGAAAACAAAAACCCAGTAGAATGTCCCGAAACTGCTTTTTGGTTTTGTTTTTATTAAGTTTGTTCAGATATTTTCTTGGTAGCACTAAAATTAATGATTCAAGAAACAGCCCCAAATTTCCTGAAGTATTCAGATTTTAAAGGTTGCACCTATTTACAGAAGTTTTGGTTTTTTTTTTTTCCCAACAGCTTAGCTAAAATAAATTGCTACTTGAAGTTTCCATGTTTCCTGGCAGAAAAAGGCTAACTGAGACAAAAATTGTACATGGTTAATAGGAAGAAAAGTAACACTGGAAACTTCACTTGCATAAGGAAGGGAAGGAGGACAGAGAATAAAGCCAACTGGATGACCTCTCTTGCTCTCTGATTTCTCTTCTCTGAGGAGGTTCACAGTGACCTTTAAACCACTGAGTCTCCCAGGCCTGAGCACCTGGAGTTGTGTTGAGGGAAAAGGCTTGGCCAACTTCTCACTTAAGCTTACATCTTGAATGTTTGAATCAAGCTAAGAAATCACAGTGATGGCCTGCCAAGGAAGAAATGTTGCTTCCCTAGGACTTACTGTTCGCCACTTATAATCTTCTCCAAATTCACTTTGTTCGTTGTTAAAAATCATCACACAGAACTGCCGGAATGACTGGATTTGCTAGCGCAGAAGAAACAGGAGAATGGCTGGGATTCGTGCTCCTCAGCCTCTCTCAGGTTTTCTCTCTTGCAAACCCCTCCTCAGCCAAGAATCACAGCAGCAAGACCAAGTTTCTCCCACCTATTGTCACCAGATTCAACTGCTGCTGATATTTAGGGCTGTGAGTCGTGGGCATCCACCAAATGCACAGATCTGTTATTGCCCATGTGAACTATAGTAGGTCAAAGGCTTCTGATGGCTCTGACGTGAGGGAGACCTCATTTTCCTCTCTTTCTTTATGGCTCTCAAAAATATAAATAGTTTGCTCCATGTGGAGACTGGTGAGAGAAGGAAAGGACATAGGAGAAAAAGGCAGCATAAAAGATAGCACAGGGAAAAAAAAAATGTTATTAAGTACAATACATGGCATATAAAAAGAAGCTACATTGTAGAAATGATGCACTGAAATGGTTTGCTTCTTTCGCTTTCTTTTTCCCAACAAAATGATAGATCAGTTCATATTTTGAGGAATCTACTTAGGAGAAATCACAGCAATTATGAAAATACTAAACACATGATTTCCCATTTCCTTTCCCTTTTTAACAAAACACTGGACAATATTTTATCAGTGATTAAATTTAATTAATAAATACTCTTACAGCCGATGACCTGATGCTTTCATATCTTTGGCAGTCTTTCTGTACAGCTTCTACAATTCACAAATACAAACTGAATAATCTTGGGTTAATCCTGAGACAAGACTAACCAATTTCTTATAGATTGTCAAGTATTTGGCTTTTGGTTTCATGCTGTAGAATACATTTTAAGCACAGAATACTTTTAGAGAGACAAATAAAAGAATAAATCAACCAACCACATCCAAAAGTCAACAATACACCCCACACCCTTTCTGTTCATATCAAGTTTATGGTTTAGGTGTTTAAATACTTTAGTTTTCATTTAACCATTTTAGTAATTACTTCCAACCATATTAAACTGAGACAGTTTTATTTTTAAGAACTTCCAGAAATTATGCTTTATTCAAATTGAATACTCAGCCACTATTCATTAACAACTCAAGCCAGGATTCAGTAACAGAATCCAACCTTAATTACCAATTATCAACTAGATAAAATTTTCACACCCCTATTAGATAATCTTTAAGATTTTGGTGGCTCTAATTTCATTACCTCACATGCTACAGTAAACAAAAGATTTGGAAATTATCACTCCAAATTTAGCACAAAAGCAAGGACAAACCCAGTGGCACTCAATAAATACCCCTTGAAAAATTAGGATTTAAATATGGAAAAAGAGACAGAGTTTGAAAATTATTACCAGGATATAGTTCTGAGCATGCAGATAGTTTAATTTCCTGGCTTAATTCCTGGCTGAACTACAGGCTGTCATATGGTACCTTTCGAGTCACCTCCTTACAGGATGGCTGGAGGAATGCAACCCAACCAGCACATTAGCAGCCTAAACTTTGGACTATGGGAAAGTGTTTGTACCTGGAATGCTGTGTTACAACAAGAATGCTAAGGTAAAAAGCCACAGTCAAAGCACTGAAATACATAAAGAAAGAAATAGGTCAAATCCTTGTACCTTTTTAAACTACTCATAACATTCAATTTATGACCTTTTGGTCTGTGGCGCTGAAGAACTGACCTGCAGGTCTTGATGACTCTCTGAAAATAACCACATAGCACATAAAGTTCATTCCTCAGCACTTTGCTGGTTTATTTTTTAAATTCTTTGTAGGAAGGGTCAGTCTTGGCAGATAAAATATTAGGCTGCTTCAGGAAAAATACAGACAATACAACTATATCAGAAATAAAAAAAGTTCAAAGAGCAATACAAATACTTACAAGCCTGCAGATGACTCCCAGTGAGAAGAGTCTGAAAGTTTACAGCAGCTTCATTTACAGAGAGGTGAGGAATATTTGAAATAAGGGCATATTAAACAATAAATGATACAGGGAAGGTCAAACTGAGCATTAGTGAAATAGAAGACCAAAGTGAAGCTTTGTAACTCTTCTTAGGTCAAGTTGTAGGTCTTACGAGTTGAACTTCTCACCAATTTTGTGGTACCAATTTATCTCAGCTCCCGTTTCCTCCCTGCTTTCAGGCAGATATTTAAAATGCATGTGTTTGAGATTTAGCTTTCCCACTGCAAATGAATTAATTGATCAATTCTATTTGAGAAACACTTCAAAACACAACGAGATATGAGCTCCTGGGTTTTTGTCTTGGAATACTGAAGCTGGGTATTGGGGAAACTCAGCACTTTCTTTACTAAGAAGACACCCTAGGTAAGGGAAAACAGATAACACTCTCAGTGAAGATCAAATGTGACTTTCGGAACACCATCCAGCTACTAACTGCAGTGCCTAAATATTAAAAAATCCACAAAACAAAATACCACGGTCCACAGCTGGTTCTTGCAAAAATGCCCACTGAACTCCTTGTTATTCTCTCTTAGAAACACTTTACAGGAGTCATTTTGAGACAGGATCCCAATGAATCACTCTGAATTTGTTATAAAGAACTGAGGAAAGAGTTAAAAATAATTCTGGTTGCTTTAGAAACTGACATCCTTTGTTTTGCTTGAGATGAAATACCATTACATGCATGCAATACTCTTTTAAACTTGCCACCATTCCAACAATAACTAAAGCTATTCTAAGAAACTACCACCCAAAAGGAGATCACCACAGAACTACAGTAAATTTGCTATTGCAAAGCTGGATTATACTTGCAACATTACCAAAAATGCTCAGCCAAGCCTAGCTGGGAGTGACCTCAGTGTAACCACCAAAACAAGACAGAGACAGTGACTGCTGCTCACCAACTCCATCACAACCACAGTGATCAAACAGCAAGAGGAGTGTTTCTGTTTTCAACAGCAGCTTGCAGCAAAAGGTATTTTCAGCAAACTTGATACTCAACCCAAATAACTAAGATGACATTTCTACACAAGAAAATTAAAATACAGCTCAAATTTAATTAATAAAGTAAACTCATGTGGTTTTACCATGCATTTTTATGGTTGCATCTCACCCAAATTGCAAACTTGTAGACTGATGAATTCACATTCTCCTGTTTGCTGATACAAACACTTCAGCTGTAGTCAGAAGCACACCTCATCACTGACACTTTAGTATTTCTTTTAAACAATACAGACTTTTAAATTTGTAAGCTGTTTCAAGTTCCACCACTTTATTTCAAACCATCTCAGTTAACATAATTCAAGCATGGAAAGGAATTTTTGTTTTGCAATAATTTAGGTTTCACAAACCCATTCCCAGGCCCATCCACGCTGAGTCATCTCCCACGCTCTCCCCTCCACCTGACAGCCACCCATGGCCCACAAGAACGCAAACCTCCTGTTTTGACATCTGTCCTTCTCCAAATGAACCTAAAAGGACCTCTTTGAACCAACCCAGAGAAAATATTTAAAACAATGTTTTGAAACATACTGATGTTCCAGTAATAGCCATGCTTATACAGTTTCCAGTGCTACATGTGACAATATATATGACATGACTTCTAAGTCTTGATCTGTCTTAACGTTTTGGAGATTGTTCTGACTAAAATGAAAAACATTGATAGGCAAAACGAAGCTCAATATTTTGCAAACTAAGCTGCCATGTCTCCCTCTACATATGCCTATGAATGTACACATTTTTAAGAATGCATAATTAACTGTAAGAAAATAGTTCTCAGAAACCAGAAAGCTAAAGTATTTATATCAAAAGCTGAATCTTTCTCACTCTATCTGCACAAATAAACCCACTGAAGCTGCCAGCTTTGTCAAAGTGAGCAAGATTAAGTTCTAAACATAAATCAATTTAAGCAGTCAGAAATTTACAAGTACTAAAACTGCTTTCAAATTCCTTGCAGATTTTTACAAAATGAAAGTCATTGACATGTCTCTGGAAACAAAGTTAGTATTTTCTAAGGCAGCATTGCTACCACATTTCTATTAGGGACATTTAAAAACTGATGACAATGCTGGTATTTCTAGATAGCATTGCAAGGGTAGCTTAAGGGGAGTGGGGGAGATGGTGGTGAAAGGGGATACCGATCTTACAACTACAATGTCATTTAAAATCCCAAGTATGCATCCACACTGGTCAGTCAGATTTGCGCTGCTCTGATTTGGTTTAATTTTGTTGGAGTTGGTTTTTTTGGTTTTGTTTGGGTTTTTTTTCTGGTTGCTCTTTTTTGCTTCCAAATTTTGCTATGTATTTATAGCCAGAGAAAGTAAAGTGACTTGATTTGTGAGAGGCACTACAATCAGATAGATCTAAGATAAAAATAAAACTCATTATCTTTAAGGTTGCTCTCAAAAGTCAGCTATCACACTGGCATCACAAGAAATTAATTCATCAGTATATTTTTGACAAGCATAGTTTTTTCCTCCGAAAGGTCATTTTTCTAAATTAAGCTAAGTATTAAATATCTTTGCTGTTCTGTCACACATCTCAAACTTAACTCCTGAAATGTTTTCACAGTAAAATCAAATTACATTTGAAATAAACATATGAAATAAAGTTTCACATGCATTTAAATTTGACATTTGTACCATGAGCAATGTAAGCAAACACTAAGGCCTGTTTGTACATTTTATAAACTACATTAATGGAAAATGTGCTTACTTGGTAAATACAGTATAGCCTAGTTTTGCCCAGAAAGCGTCCTTGTTTTAGAACTCCCCTAAATGCACACTGTTAAGCACGAGAGGCAGATCTGGAAATCAATGCTGCTCATATCACAGTCTGCTAGTGAAGGCTTAGGACCGTATTTACTGAGCATGTGCCAGAATCATAAAACAGTTTGGGTTGGAAGGGACCTTCAGAGGTCATCTAATGCAATCCCCTGCAATGAGCAGGGACATCTTCACAAGATCAGCTTGCTCAGAGCCCCATCCAACCTGGCCTTGACGGTTTCTAGAGATGGGGCACCTAATACCTCTCTGGGTAACCTGTTCCAATCTCTCACCACCCTCACAATATAGAATTGTTTTTTTATATCTAATCTAAATCCACCCTCCTTCAGTTTAAAGTCATTACCCCTTGTCCTATCACTAATGCTCTTGTACAAAGTCCCTCCCCATCTGTGTGGGCTTTCCTTACTGACCTAGGGAACACAGACCAATATCCTGCACCCTGTGCCCTGCCGCATGCCACCTCTACATCCTCCCCTATCTTTCCCCTCTCTCATCAAACAGCGCTGGAATGGAATCCACCAGAGCTGCTGTCCAGGACTTTGCTTCTGACTCCTACCCTGCCTCCTGAAGGTGCTTTGCTGGGCTCTTTCAACCAGCAGGGACAAAGCCTTGTGATGAACTATGGAAAATACCCACCTCTCCCCTTCCGCGTTAGGAAAGGAAACCTACCCGTAACACCGACCAGAAAAAGCAGCTCCACAGGATAAAAAACGGGAATCCTCTGGTGCCAAGCACACATGCCAAAGACAACTTCTCTTTGTGAATAAACACAGCACAAAGAACAAAGGTTCTCCTCCCCTTTTGCACCTACTGGAGGTTCCTCTGCGATGAGTGGATTTTCTGCAGCGCCTGCCTTCCTGGCAGGCGAGGGTTACAGGAGTGTCTTCACTTATGTAAGTGCATTTCTTGAGTACAGAATTACCCAACACACCCAAGGCACTCCAAGGCGTTTTGTTTTGTTTTTTTTTAAACAAAAATCAGTTCCTTTCCAGCTGGAACATTTTTCAAACCTAGGTCCGTAAGCAAAGCCATAGAAGCGCTCTGAACGTGGTGCACAGAGACCCTCACTATCACAGTAAAAGAGATATTAATTTCTTGGCAGCACAAATCTCTCCCTATGTACTGAAATGTAGGCTGAGCTACAGACTTGCAAGAGACCTCGACATTCACAAGAACCTCCTCCATTTTCACCTGTGCACCTATTTTCCTCCTACAGAAGGTCATTGAGTATCTGCTGAACATTCCTTCCAAAACCACAGAAGACACCTACGCCAGCAAGCCCCATCACCAGGAACAAACACCCCTTCTGCCATCTCACAGCACAAAATACTTGACTGTGTTCTTCCTAAATTAAACACTTCAACTCATTTTGAAAGAGAAAGAGTAGGATACGAAAAAACAAGAGAGTATTTGCCCAGGAAAAGGCAACGGGGCCTTCTGTGGGGAGATACCTACAATTGTTCAGCTGCAATAACATGTAGAAAAATCTAACTCTGCATTTGAAAGGCCATCAGTGAAATCAAATACAGACCTGTCAGGCAGCACTGAATAGACCACAAGAGCCTTATTACCAGGATTCATACCTACCACAGTTTTCTTAAAATACCTTCTGCCTCCTGAACAAGTCTTCAGCTAAAGGCCATTCAAAAACCATGGAAAGCTTCCCTTTGGGCACACATTCAGGAAAAGACACAGCAGGAACATTCTGTGTAGGTACCAGTCACATCCATCATCACTAGGTCTGTGCCAGGCAGAGTGAGACAGAAATCTCTGATCACATGTTGGTAGAAATAGGCCTTTTTTACTGACAACCTGAATAGTTAAAAGCATGAAGGAATCCAAATCATTCCAATGCTGATGTAAGATTTTAATCACACACGTGGGTTTTTAATCACACAGGTCTGAAGGAGACATGGGGAAATCACTGGTGTTCATATCACAGTCTGCTAGTGCAGGATTAGGAGCAGTGTGCACAGCACATATAAAAAGGAAAAAAATACTTAGTCCCTTTCTCCCAAGAAGTTTAACTTATCCATACTCTTCAAAAATACTGTTTCCATTTCACAAGCACTGCAGATTCCCAAAACCCGTATCTCTGCTCAAGACCCTACACATCCTGACAAAGTCGCTGTGTCTGTTCGGGTGATGTCCATTCTTTCCCCAAACACTATTTTTGATCAGTTTATATGAAGCAAAATGGTGGAACTCCACAACTATAGCGGGCTTGGAGGTACTGTAGAATTTGCTTCCTTCATTGCTATGTTATACCTGATGACAGCTTAGAGGTCTGGAACAATACCTTAGGAGAAAGGAAGACGTGAAACATACTCAACCTGCAGCCTGCTCCTTGCCATACTCCCACAGCGACCTAGGGCTTTGGGAGAGTGCATCAGTAAGGAAAGCTCCCCAGGTGGCCCTCAGGGCTGGTGGTGATGTCTGGGCAGCTGCACATCACCACCAGAACTGCTGCAGAGATGGAAGCAGAGATGAGCATTCCCACATCTGGCCACCACCTCGGCTACAGGAAGGGTGAGAAACATTCTTCCAGACCCCCAAGATACTGATGGAGCCGTGAATTCATCATGTTGAAAGGATGTTGACAAATATATGTCCTTGTCATTACTTGAAGTAGAAGAAAAAGGTTAAGTTGTCTGAGAGGAATTAAATGTTTTAATAGAGACAAGGACAAATATGAAGTCGTCAGGATGCAAAAAGGCAACCTCCATAAAACTGTTCATGTTTTAATCTATGCAACCAATAAAGACACAGTAAAAATAACCATGCTACACTCTGCTTGAGTGCTGTTGACATAAGATCTATGGGAGAGAAAATAAAAAGTAAATAACCAATCAGTCTGCCATTTCACTGCTGATTGCTGAAGATACACAGCAGGAAATGATACCTTCTGTCTCATACAGATCAACAAGACTTAGAGAGAACCAAAATTTTATTTCTAATATTTCATTTCTAGCTCTGATTTGACATGGTTGGCCATGTTAATTTACAAATTTTTGCTTTACATCAGGTCTAATTAATATTTAAGTAGTAAAATTTGAAAACAAACAATGCAACAGTGAAGCTTCCTCAAGGCATAATGCCAAAGAAAACCTGAAGGCTGCACTAAACCACGCTAGCAAACACATTTTGGGAATACCTTGAACAGGCCAATAAGAAACTCTGTGCTGTATTATCAAAGGGGCTTTAAGTATTATACTGCAAATCCTGCAGAACAAGAAGCAGATCTAATATATCAATCCATACGCTCTCATCTGGAATTTCCCCTATAAAAACTAGGTTTTAAGAAAACAGGTTGACAATAAATGTCAACTGGAGACTAAAATGCATTATATAGCACATTATCCTCACATTTATCCCCAAAACAAGTAATGTATATCCATAAAATCAGAGCAAAATAAATTGAAACACATCATGGTTGGGAAACCCACTGTTAAGGCACATGGAGACTTCCTAAATCCAGAGTCAATACTGGGACTCTTACTAAGATATTCCAGCATTTTGAAATCCTAAATTCAATTTTCTTTAATGATGTACTGGTCATTTCTCCTGTTCTAATACTACCAAAGGACACATCATTTATCTGTAGTATTTGGTGGCTGACACCTATCTTTCCCTAAAACTGTAAGCTCCCATGGAGAAGACAAAATGATGCTGCCAGAGGGAATCTGACAAAAAAATAATTTTGACCAAAAATTTCACTACCAAAATTTGTGGAAAGGATGAGCTTCAGCAAGTTTTACACTACAAAATATTTTCAGGAATGAACAGTTTCATCTTTCCTAAAAATACACAACAAAAAACATCAAAAAACATTTCCCAAAGCTTTCTTTCAAGTCTTTTAATAATTTAAACTAGAAGCCATTCAGACTTTGAAAATTCAAATTCAGTACAAAGTCTGTAAAATTTATAACAACAAATTCCTCATTTAATGTAGAGAATTTCAGAAAAACTGAAAAACTAAGAAATATGACAAGCTTTTAGCTTTTTATGGTTCTCTCCCATTAAAGACAAATTATAAAGAAAAACAAGGTCACTCTTCTAAAAATAATGTCAATGCTGTCCTAAGAATCTAATTTCAATGAGCTTTAATTGTAGATGTTTGAGTACAGTACAAATCTACTCTGAAGGTCATCTGACAAACCCACAATGGATGGCATGGCACACACTTACTAGGAGTGGATTTAACATCTATTGCTTATTCCAATCTGTGAGCAAATTTACTACTGTTCAGGGAACTCCTTCTGAAAATACACCTGTTTTAAGCAATTTCAATAGGGATATATTTTGCTTTTTGCACTAACAACATCGTAGCCATTGTAAAGTGACATTTATGGAAGTCTAAATGCAGGGCTTTTTCTTTGTTATACATCCACCTTGCAGGCACACACAGGTGAATATCTCACACGGAATAAATTAGAATTAGATGAAGCTGAAATGCCTCCCCCAACCCCACGCTCCAGTCTCAGGTGAGCATTTGACTCTTCACCAAAATTCAGACAGTGCTCGGGCTGACTATAAAGTTCCCAAGGATTTTAAGAGAAGCAGAAATTGGTCTTTCAATTTTATTAGGAAACCAAAACTTCCTGGCACAACCCCACAACATCTACCTATCTGTGGGAACTCCCTTGTTATTACTTCCATTCCCCTGTGGCAAGAGACTGCAAACCAGCCAAATCTCACACAAAGGTTCACTTCTCCATCGTGGAATCCCCAGGGTGTAGATGAAAGTCAGGACTGACTGCTTTGGAAAATGTCCAGGCACAGAGCAGTAAAAACAGCAGGCAGCAAGTCACCTACCAAAGCCCAAAATTCCCTCTTTTAAGGTAAGAGGTAAAAAAGGAAGGGGATTCTTGTTTTTGACCACATAGCTCAGTGATGGGAAGGCAGAAGAGAATGCATGGGATGATGATGGAGAGGTGAGGGAATTTCTGGTCCCTTAGAAGTGAGGGGAAGTCTGGTCTCTGGGTTTAGGATCTTGTCATGGGACATGTGAGTTTGATACCAACATCCAACACAACCTTCCTGCGTACTTTACAGTTTTAGTCAATTAAACAAGATTTCCACACTACAAGAATTAATTGGAAAGATAATTATATTCCTAAGGAAGATAGTGGCTGCACACATGAAGACTTACAAAGATATTTAGATACTTTATTGCCAACTACTTTCATAGAGATACCCTAGAGTTAACCCCTTGCCTGCCCTCCAGAGCCTATCTTCTCATTTACCAGCGCCATTTCCAATGATACACAAAACTTGAAAGGCAGCTTTTTTCACTATTTTAGAGAATCATGGAATGTTTTGGGTTGGAAGGGACCTAAAAGATCATCTAGCTCCCATGCCCCTCCAATGGGCAGGGAAACCTTCCACTGGACCAGGTTGTTTAAAGCCTCATCCAACCTGGCCTTGAACACTTCTAGAGATGAGGCACCACAGCTTCTCTGGGCAACCTGTGCCAGTGTCTCACCAGGTATTATTACAGCATCCAAGAGTGGCCACAAACTCCTCCCGCCCTGACACATTCTGACAGGTAATACTAACTAGTGAGACCAGAGACTTCCAAAACAGCTAATGAACCAAAGTGCCAAACCAGAGCTCTCTTAAGCCTGGTTTTCAGCAGGGAGCTTTCAGACCCCATCAGATTGTCTCAGAGTGGGCCCACACAAAGCTACTGCTAAAACCCTTTTGCAAACACAACTGTTTTGTATGTGTCTCCTAAATACAGTGTAAACCAATTATTGTACAGACAATGCAAAACTGGGGTATTTAGAAAGTAGCCTCTTCTTCCAACTTGTAGTAATTAATTTCAAAATCAACAATCTTCATAATACAGTTGAGAATTTTCAAAAGGCCTTTGTGACGGGTTTTAACTAATTCATTTTCCCATAGAAACTGGTAATCTCCTGCCAATTAAAACAGCATTCAGCTAACTCAACTCTCAGGTGTTCCCAACAATCACACTCATAACTCCTAGATGAGGTAACAACCCATTTCAATCTGTTAGAAAATGATCTTTAAAGATAAAACTTAATAATAAGTCATAAAGCCCTGATATTTATCTTGCAATGATGATAAAGACATATAATAAGCCATGGATGTTCAACCAGAATGAATACTGTGTTCAGTATGAAGCGGTTTACAACCATATACTTTATAATATGTAAAACCCAAACAAGTAAAGACCGAAACAGTATGGTAAACCTGTAGAGGGTCTCAAATGGACACTTAGACAACACCAAAAGAAATCCATGTGGTTCTTTAAAGACAGCTCTGCCTCCCACCTGACACATCCCCTCTGGCTGAGCTAGCTTCATTAAGATTCAAAAGCCTTATCCCTGCTTCTCACTCTCGCTGTACTACCCACCTCCTGGATGAAAGACAACTTGCGAACGTTTAGGATCACTTTTGGTAAAATATACTACAAAAATGTGCACCATCAGATTTAATATCACAAAAAAACTTGCAAATATGGGAAGATTTATGCTTGGTGTTCTTCTGAAATCTCCCTCTAAATAAATTCCATGGTTGAATTGACATTTAGGCAACTCCTAAATGTCTTTTCATACCATAAGCAGGACTGGATGAAGCAACATTAACAGCTGATGCTCCAGTATGTGCTGTGTCCTGTCATCTATCATCTCCAGGGCCATCAGCACTGCTGGGGGTTGTAATCACATTATGGTCCATAAGAGACAAATGAGCAAAAATTCTTCTTAATTTAAAATGCCATTAATTCCATTTAAACTATATTGACTGTAGTAAGGGTCTGCCATTTTTAAACAATGCAAAAACATGTAATTCCCTGTGACAAGCATACATATACCAAAATAAAGATACAGAGATAGACTCTGTAGTTCCATATCAGGGAAGCAAAAATATGAAAGATTTACCTACACAACATCGATTTACACAAGTCATAAATCCAGGGAATTTCAGAAGGGCTTCAGAAGTGAAACAGATGACATGGCATGTTTCCCTTCCTTCAAGGAGGGATTACTTACTGAAACCCTACACTGTCAAAGGTAGCAGTGAAAGTAGCAGCAATTAATGCTCTCAGCTGCATTTTCCCAGCCTATGCAAAATAATTTTATGGCCAGGCTTCATCCATCTTAATTTGTTTATAATTTTGCCAAGGTAACTGCGATTAACTTATCAAGTTTCAGGCTGAACTACTTTGGGGTCAGGAGAGATGGAAGGAAAAGAAAAGCTAATGCCAAGTCATGTGTTTCCCTCAGAAACCCAAATAAATATCTTGCTGGTAATGCAGAACAACACCGAATTTAAAATAAACAGGAGTCAATTCCTATAGCTGAAACAACCAAAACATAAAGTTTCTTTATCTCTTGCAAAGTAGCAGTCAGTATGAGCAGTCATGTGCAGAAACCAGCTGAATTACGCATAAAACCCCTTCCTGTACTCTTTTACTTCTAGAAATGCAGCAGAAGCAGTATTTCCAGCTTCTGAAAAGTCAAGGTGTAAGCAAGTTTGGGGGCAACTGAAGATGTCTAAATGCAAGCAAAGTTCTCATATCCAACCACTTCCAGTTCTCTGAGCAAACAACAATCACTCATGCCCAGAGAGCACAGAGCAAATTTTGCAGGCTGCTTCAACAGGTACTGGGCCTGCTTTGCTAAATAAACACTCCAGCAACAAAACTATCTACCAAATTCCCCACTGGAAGTTTCAAAACCAGAAGGCACCAGAAATGGCTGCAGGCATATCTTCCACCCTCCAGGCACCCCTGCTTCCCAGGCAGGGAGCTCAGAAACTGATTCTCAGCTCCTTCCTGCACCACCTGGAGTGAGCTGAACTGGTGCATAACCCTGCAGCAATAAACCCCAGCGTCTGGCTCTCTGTGCTGCCCCTGTGCTCCCACAGTTCAATACTGCTCTAAGATTTGGCTTTTTGTGATGCCAGCTCTGACTTCTGCTTTTTTAGAATATCAGCATGCGAGCACACAGGTAGCAGCCAGGCTTTGCTAACTAAAGCAATGACGCTCTACTCAAATGTCTTCATACAATAAATGCTCAGCTTCCGGAAAACTAGCTTGGTTGGGATTTTGTTGGTTTCCAAGTATAACTGGGAGGTAAAGCCCCTGTCAGAGCTATAAAACCCAGTGGTAAAGCAATACTACAGCTTTGCCTATTTATACAGCAGTGTCCTCACTTCTGTGGTTCAGAGTTCTCGTAGTCCATTTCTGTTTTTTTCACAGAAATAATATCTGAAAAAGTGAAATGCCTTTTCCTCCATAATGGCCTTGAAGCTAATAACTATTTTAGAGCAATTCCAGTACAGTCGGAAGCTGTTATTGGCTGTTTATGTAACAGTGAATTAACCCCCACTGACACCTTTCAGGAATTCAGAACCACTGCGCACAAAATGTACTTTGCGAGAGCTTGTTAATATATGGTAAGTGCAAAAGCCGTCTCAATTCAGAAGACTGGCTTTCAAAGCAAACATGCTTAACCTGCAGTTTCAGTCATGGAAGAAATTACTCAATTAATTGCAGGCAACAAAAACAACAGGGTTGTAACTAATGTACAGTATATGCTCTGTGGGTGTAACGCAAGCTCATTTCCCAGTAGTATTCTCTTTTACATTTCTTACCCCACTGCTGGAAAACTGTTTAAGAATGTTAAATTCACTTAAGACTTTTTCACCACACACATCTGTTTTCTGGCTATGAATATTATTATTAACACAGGTAGGGGCTGCTCTCTTAAGAAACATGTTTATAACACAGTAAATTTGGAGACCAGGATTTTTCATACTCAGTTCTAGACCAGACATCATCTTTTCCAAATTTAAAATCGAACATCAGAATTTATAAAGTTTTTGCCTGCTCTAATGACATCCTTGCAGCGACAAAGAAGACACCGCGGCAAAAGGGTTCAATAAATCCTCACCTGCTTCTAGGAATTCTAGCAGGCAAAGAGTAGTGAGAAGATCAAAAGCACAAGAAGACCCCACCAGAGTTGACTGCTCCCACTCTGACACTAAGGAAGAGACGGTGTAAAATACTAATATTGATTAAAGATAACGGAAAGGAAACTTACCCAAGCAGACACTGATGCCTTCTCCCGTCATTCCTTCCATTCATGTAAAAGACATCTGTCAATGATTTGATCTAGGCTCGGTATCAGCATAGGGCTGGTACTTGGACTCGCTGCTTAAGAGATTCTCAGGGTGTGTTTATGTGCACATCTTACGATTAAAACGCTGACAACTAAATGTGATAATAAAATATGCAGATGAAGATCAAAAGAATCCCCTTCCAGCACCTGCCAGGCAATTCTCAGCAGGCACTAGGAATGTCCATAAGGAGGGATGCCTCCCGTTTCCATCGAGGCCAATTCCTCAAACCCACCTCCCTCAAGCCCTGCAGTATTTTTCTCATCCTGGCCCCCATGCGAACGCATCTAATCCTCTTACCCCGAGAGCCACCCCCGCTCCCTCCCTCCCAGCTTTATTTTATTTAAAACGATGCCTGCAACAGCCCGGAGCTGCCCGCCGGGTCACCCCCCCGGGACACCTGGGCGACCCTGCCACATCACGTTAGGCGCCGCGGAGTGACGGGTTAAGACGTAATCTGTCCCTCTCCCCCGGCTTACGGATCCCAGGAATCCTCCCCCGCTATCTCGCCATGGCAACGGCACCACCGGCAGGGCGGCGGGGCCGCCGCTTACGCAAGAGGCGCGCGCCGGGCCCCGCGCAAGGCCGGGCCCCCGCGGCGGCCTCGGGGCGGCCGGGCCGGGGCTGCGGCCCGCGGCTCCTGCCGGCGTGCGGGGCGGCGGGCTCGCCTGCGGGGTGTCCTCCTCCTCCCCCCCTTTTTTTTTCCTCACCCTTCCCCCCCCCTTTTTTCCCTCCTTTCTCTTTCTCTTCTTTTTTCTCTCTTCTTTCTTCTCCCTTTCACCCTGGATACTTTTTTCTTTCTCCCCATTTTTCCTTCGTTTCCCTCTTTGCCCTTTTTTCTTTATTCCATTTTTTATTTCCCCCATTTTAATTTTCTTTCTTCCTTGTTCTTATTTACTTTTTTTTTATCCCTTTACTCCCCTGTTTACTCTTTTCTTTCCCCCTTTTGTCTTCCCATTTTCTGCCTGCTTTATTTTGTTTTCCCCTGTTTCTTGTTTCCTCCTTCTCCCCCACTCCTTTTTTTTTTCGATTCTTTCCCCTCCCCCCATATTTTTTGTAGGGTTTGTGGGGGTTTTTTTCTTCTCCTGCTTTGTTTTTTCTTTTTTTTTTTTCCTTGCATTTCGGACAGCCAACCAAGAGCCACCTGGTACAGGTTTAACCCGCTCCAATCCCATCTCCCACCATGGAAAACTGACCAAGCCGTTGGACAACCCGCCAATTCCCATTCCTGCTTCCCGGGGAACGGGCGCAGCAGAAAGGGGTTGTGCCTTTGAGTTCTTCAAATTAATAACCCTGGGAAGGGCAGAGAGCCGGCAGATGAAAGGCAAGGTACGGACTTTGATCGTGCAATCGGAGCCATGCGGGCAGGCTCCCGAACCATGTGGAGCACCCCTGAAGGTCAGCCTGGGCTGATCAGATTGCAGCAAGAGAGCCACAGAAAGCAGGGCAAACGGAGGTGGAAAAATCTATACACCCAGATATCTGCCAAGAGATGAAAGAAAAGTTTGCCTCTGATGCTGGGATTTATGAATAAGGTAAATGAAGCCGTAATCTAACACTTGAGAAGATGCTTAGGTCTTCCTTCAGGAAAACACTTAAGCATGTGCTTAAACCCATTACTATTCAGGGCAGCCCATAAGCGTTTGCTGAAGGTTAAGCACAACCTTCTTACAGGGAGCCCTTAAGTACTGCACTGATTAAGGTGGGTTTTTTCCCTTCTAAATCTGAGCCACTGTGAACCACAAAATTAATTGCCCTCATTATGTTTTAATATTGTCTCTGTCTTCTTTCAAATTAAACCAGAGAATGCAAACAGAAGGTAATTCTTATTTTACATTAAGAGGATAAAGTCCAACATTACGTTCTGTCGTGTGTCATGTTTTATTTTTTTTTTAAGATCAGCTGGCTGCACAACACTCTGCATCCCTATGAATGAATACCTTTCATGAGGAAGAAAGAGCACATGGAAAAGTGATTGCTCTGCTACTCCTAAACTCTGGAATTCTCTTGATGTGCTGTTACAAGCCAGAGAAGATCACACAGAGCACTGCATACATACATATGCTTTATCCAGTGATCTCTTTTGAAGCAAACCTGAAAAAGGCTGTAGATGATGTACACATTTCAGCTATTAAAGGTCATGGATAAGACAGCTATTTATCAGTTCAAGTAAGGTCAGTGTTACATCCACAGACAGAGCTCTGCCTGTTGCACAAACGACACTGCCTGCCCTTAATGCCCCGATAAACTTTTGACAAGCTAAGCATATGTAACAAGCCACAAGCCTTACATGCAACTGCTGGAGTTCATTAATGTTCAACAGGAGGGTATCATATCTAAAATGGGTTCCATTTCTGTATCACAGCGCATTTCCTCTCCTCTAAGCTCTCCACTGGTGATTTCTGACAAATTGTATCCCCAGATGGAGAAGGAAAGCTCACTAACTAGTGAATTGGTGGTTGTGGCTCTTCCCAAGAACCATTCTCCTTTGCTGCTATTTAGGAATATTCTACCCCACATACTAAGCTATTGGTTCATTTACTTTCTTTATACACACAGGAAAAGGGACCTTTTAAAACAATATGTGCCACTTTTAGACTTCTGCTGGAATGAAAATCAGGGTCTTGGTTGAATTCCTTAACACACAGTTTTGGAGGAGAACACTGTTATGTAACTCTTCTTTTTCCCTTTACTGGGAGACAACCTTGATAAAAGAGCGTGTGAGAAGCAGTGAAATCTTTTCCAGGTCTTGAGACAGATGGCAAAGTAGGAGGGCAGAAGGTTACCTTAAGGTCAGGGTGTTTCCCATCCTTATTAGGTATATCCAAATGCTACAGGCAGGCAGGAACACTTCTGCTACATTCATCTCCAAGAAACTTCTTCTCACTTGAAGTAATTTGCCCTGCTAAATCCTGAACTAAAGGCAGTATCTTCTTCCTGGAAGCCTTGTTATTATAAACAAATAAGGACAAAGAAATGATGAATAATCTCAAATGTCTGTCCCTAAAAAAACCAATCTACCTTTCAAGAACTAAAGGTCTCACCATGCTCCTATACTTGGCATGGAAGGTGGTCAAAAGAGATGAAGTTTGAAACTCAGATACCACAACTTTCCTGATGTGCCTTACTCAGCCTTCAAAAGGAGAGCAGCCTCAGGAAGTTAGTAGGTTGGATCTTAGAACCATTTAATCATTTAGGTTAGAAATACCTCTAAGATCATCAAGTCCAACTACTAACACGATGCTTACAAGTCCACCCCAAACTATGTCCCTAAGTGCCATGTATAAACATCTTTTAAATACCTCCAGGGATGGTGACTCAACCACTTCCCTAGGCAGCCGGTTTGAATGCTGAAGAATCCTTTTGTTCTTTCATTCTAGACCCATCTGAATATAAAATTGTCATAGAAACATTAAGAGAAGGCCCCGATCATGCTGCAAAAAAACCCCAAAAGTGCATTCAGCTGTCCATGGATAGTGACATTAACCATGAACTTACAGAGTGACTCCTTGGATGAATGCTGTACGATTTCTGTTTAATTATAAGAACAAAAAGGGGGAAAATTAGATGGTAAAGTCTTTCTCACTATTCTCACAGCTTAAATACCTGTGGGCACGAAATCAACACAAGTATGATGATGAAATTACTAAGTAAACAACTACAACCTTCACTGCTGCACAAAGAAGCTTGAAACCAAAGATCAATAGGAATGATCCCAACTCCAAATTTGTAAGCCAAATCTAGAAGAAAATGCCTCCTTATGTGAGATCATAGTGGGGTCCAAATGGCTTCAAGAAAAAGCATACATGAACCACTCTCCCCTGTGAAGGCTCAAAATTGGATGCTCATGTTAACCACCTGTGAGTTTTCCCACTGAAGTAGGACCTTGAACAGTGTTACTGCTGGCACCAGATTCCCTGCAATGACCTGGCAGCATGTGATTACCACATAAGCTTCTCTTTCCTCCCCCAAAAACAAGCACAAAAAATGAAGAATGCTTACAGTCAGTGTCATTAGGCACTGGAGATCATTGCACCTGTATCTCCCTACATTTACTTCCTTCTTGGAGGATTATTTTAACAGTCTACTAAATAACGTTAGCTAGCAATGAAACAAGAACAGATTACAAACTGAGGATCTCAGTTTTCTAAAGCTGAACTCTCAGTCTCTATCACTGGAGTAAAAGTCCAAGTGATGAAATAAACCTTGAACTTTGTTGCTTTGCTCATCATTTTTTGTTTCAAAAGAGCACCTTGTCCCAGACACCGAAATTCAACAACTTCATCAGTATACATGTCAGAAAGAGGGAGCAGAAAGCTCCAGCCAGCTAGTATCCAAACAAGAGAATTCCCCCGATCAACATCACTGACTGGAATTGCATTGGAAGGGATGCACACCAGTGCAGTGACTGTCACACCACCAGGACTCAGTTTCAGGCAGGAAGCTGTGCTCCCAACCCAGTGGTCTCAAAAACCTGGCCACATGAGCAGCAACCAATCATCTAGGTACAAAATGAGTAGGAGAATGAAAAGGATGAGCTATTTACCACCAAGAGATTCAGCAGAACTCAGCCTGCATCATCCTGTTACCTCTCCCAGAAGCAAGTGAGCAGGAAGGACGACAGAGAAGACCTTTGAACTGGAACTCACTGGCAGAGGAAAGGGTGGGGGGGTCGTAAGGACCATAGCCTTCTCAGCTTCTAAAGACCCCAAAGGAGTAATGGGTACCTTGTGCATGTGTACTGGGTTCTCTCTTAAATCTCAGCCACCTCAATTGTTCCTGAGCATGAAACTCCGTTTCATTGAAAAAAAGGGATAACAGAATCTGTGTATTTCTGATGTAAAACATTCAGCTGCCACAAAAGATAACACAAAAGAGAACTATTTAACTAAGTACTTTTCCCTTTTTTTGTCTAAGGTAATTCCAAATAATGAGCAGGGGAAGGGAAGTTCACTATGTTATATAGATTCATCCTAAATCAGATTGCAAGTTATATTAGAAAAAGATAGCATTTAACTTTAAATGTGATTGAATAAGAATTCCTACCTGGGCTTGTAATTATTTTAACTAGACTTGCCAATGGTTTTGTCCTGTTACACTCTGATTTAAACCAGGTATAACACAATTTTGAATCAAATTTAAGCAAGGTACATCAACCAATTTAAACTATATTTAGACCACAGTATTTTTACTGCTAAAGAAACCTAACAGAGGAACAACATGCTTGGAACATCTGTCGCAGTGATTGAAAGAAGTCTATGACAGGAATAGCAAACAGTTATTTTCTTTCCTGAGATGATGTCAATCTGTTGAAGCCAAGTATCAGTAACTAGGTGGTTTCTAAGAGGTACCTCACTCTGGCCTGTCTTCTCCAAAACAAAGATGATTAAAATACCCCCTTGCTGCATAACCTTGTCTGCTTGCTTATTATTATCTGCTATTTCTGTATCTGGGGAAACACTCTCTGTCAAAGCTAGTAGGCATGTTACAGCATTATGTGAGAAAAAAAATCATTTGTTCAAGTCTAAAAACCTCCACCTAATGAAATTCAAATTTTAACACACATCAACTATTATTTACATTTAGATTGTCAACTGTATGACTCAACACAATCCCTGAGATACAGACCTCTAAGGAAGGCTGTCTGTCACACAGCATCTTCTGTAGTGATGATCAGAACCTCACGTTCTTTATGACATAACTTTGCAGTTACTTCATGGAAGATGATGACAGAATGGCCCTCACTTCATGCTAATGGAGGATGGATTTCAATGTGGTGGTCAAAATCAACATTCTTTCCTACAATAAGTGTCTTGCCTCCCCAGACCACGCAGAGGTGGAGAATGAAGCTGAAGAGGGAAGGAGGCACTGGGGGTAGTGATTGGGCTCCCTCTGAGCACAAAGACATAGGAAATAGGGATGTCAAGCAGCGATGGAATGACTCACAGGATTCATTCCAACTGTGGGGACCCAGCAAACAGTACCTCTTATGACTTGTCATCAGGCTGAGGTTTCAACCCCATTGCCCTTTAGCAGCCAGGGCATTGTTCCCCTGAGGTAGGATCTACTGGGGCCCTTAAATCAGGCACAGAATATGTGATCAAGAGTGGCCAGTTACCCACATCACCCATCTGACTGACACTATCAGCACACAGCTAGGGCAGGCACGTCTCTCTTGAGCTCTGATACAATAAGCCTGGAGGCTCAGTTGGAAGAAGACAGGTCTGGTAGACTGCCAACACGAGAGCATGGATGCCTTTAATAACCAACAAGAGCTCTGCGTGACATGTGGCAATGCAGCCTGTGACGGGCCCAAGGCAGCTGAGTTTGCATGGCCTGGGTGTTTCCCTTGTGCTTGGTGCTAAACTTGGTTCAGGAGAGGCAACCAGAACCATTACTAGTGTTCTCAGACCAGCCTGGGAAAGGGCTTCTCCTCAGGTCACAGCCCCGCCATGAACCTGCTGGATATGGCAGCACAGCCATAGCTGAGAACAGCAATGGTTTTCTACCAAAAAAAAAAAAAAAAAAAAAAAAAAAGTATGACATAGTTTAGGAAATGTTTGATAGGAATTAAGATGGGAACTTCAAAAAAGCAGCCAAATAGTTTCTAAACAGTGAATACAGATGTAAAAGCTTTCTGAGAAACTAAAGTATCAAATAGCTAAGACAGAACCAAATATCAGCACTCAGGAAGAAATTACTGAAAATTACGGTAAGAGGGTGTGAAATGCCAAAGGCTGCTGATTATTTGAAGAAAAAGAAATCAAGCAAGGACAGGGATACATATTCAATGGAATAGTTTAATATAAAATATAGACTTGAAAGCACACTTTATCCTTCTGCATAGTGTTTTTTTTTAGCTGTAAGACTGTCTACTTCAAAAGAGATTGCTACAAAGGAATCATTGTTAACTTTCAGCATCAAAAGTATTTTAGTGTACCAATCCAAAAAAAAAAAAAAATCACAATTCAGGAACACTTGAGAGCTCATTTTGGGTTCTTCTACAAAAAAATTCAGGAAAAGTTGGTGACTTACTCCAAGACCTGCCTTATTGCACCCAGCTCCACGCATGGCTCAAACCCTACTATACCTTTATGGAAATTGATGGACACAGATCCCACCTTCCTGAGAACAGAAATTTGATTTCACTTTGCATCCACTGCTCCTTCCTTTGAGCTCTCCAGGGGCATGTCAGCTTTTTGCTCCTCTCTTCCTTAAATTTCAACTGAGGGACTTTAGCAAAAGCTATCTATTTTAAACTGGTGGTGTAGAGACCTTTCCAGAGCAATAAAAAGGTAGGACAGAATTTTCTCTGTAGGTAGCAGACAGACAGGGCTCCTTTTTTACTATTCATTTTAGTGCTGCCATGGTTTTGTTGTAGTATTAATTATGCAGGAGAGCGCCCACAGCTTTGTATAAGCATCTTTTTGAATTATTTAGAACAAAATAACATAGTAACAGTAGTTATTCAGCACTTCTGCAAACTATGCAACTCAGATTTTAGCATTGATCACAGAACATGCTCAACAGCAAATAAGGCAGTCACCAATGTGCAAGCCTCAAAAGATGAAGCACAGGTCAATTCTGCAGGTGATTGTCCCATTTGTAGTAGTGCACATGCTCAAGGATAGAAGTAAAGTAGGATTATTAAGTGCACTACTTTGTGGATTCAGGTGGTTAGCTACTTAAAAACACAAAACAAAAAAATAAAGCAGCTCCCAACTCCCTCATCCAGACCACATTGTAGGTGGAAGATGCATTAAATTGAACAATATATTTTAATTAAATTTTTGCCATTCTGGTTCAAAGTAGCCCAAGGTGAAAGACCCAAAGGGATGTAAAGTTCTCAGAGTCCCATATGATCTCAACCCAGTCCTTGGCGTAATAGCTGGATCAGAAATTATAAAGGAATATAGCTGATATTTGATGACATGGTTTTGCAGCCACCATGGAGCACCCTTCCCTCCTGGCTCCCAAATCCACCCCAGCCTCTGGCCTTTGCACAGGCCTGTGAACCCATCCCCTTTCCTGCCGAGGATGGAAGCAGTGTGGGGTAGCAGGTTTTAGAGAGTTCCCTTCAGGCTAACGAGGAAGTGTTGAAACGAAGCAGGGTGCAGTCATAGCTGTGTGACTCTCTGAAAGAAAGCATTTAGAAACAGATTCATAAACAAGGGGATTGCGGCTGTCAGTAGGGGCTTAAGACCCATAATCGGGATCAGGCAACACAACGCAAAGCGCGGCATTCGCCACAGCGGTTACTACACTTCTGTCCTTTTTCCAGCAACTTCTGCTGACTCAGGAGCACAAGCTGCTGACATCCCTCCTGGGAGTGCCTCTCACATACTCCTTGACACACACACAATGTGAATGTGGAAAGGGGTATGAAAGAACAAGTATATGTCAAAGAACTTAAAAAAAAAAAAAAAAGTTCCGTGCTCTAACCACCTCTCTTTTTTATTTTTTTTAAAAATACTCTCATTAAGTGCTTCACTGAATGAAAGCAGCTGAACAAACAATCTTGGGATTACTGGAAAAAATACAGTGCTGAAATTTTGCAGGATTTTAGCCCACTAGAAAAACCCACGATTTTTTTGTCCAATCTGGAAGACAAATTGTTTCAATGAGTGAGGATTTCCCCTCTTTTCAGGAAGAAAAAACTCACTGTGCATGTGTAGAACATTCCAAATAACCAAAACCATCACGGGACTTGCTCTGCATAGGTCCCCACTCCAGACACTACAAGGCAACACTGCTCTTCCATATGTGGGATTTTAAAAAGATCACACAAAAATCTAAAGTACGACTTCTTGAAACATACAAAACTACTATTGTTACAAGAAAATGCATACACACAAACTCAACTGAATTAATCCAACACAATAATCACTTAACTGAATTTTTTTCCATAAGGAAGATGAAAAGGTAACACAGAAAAGCAGCTTGGGCTGCAAAGTGACAGACTTCAGCAGGCACCAGAGCAAGAAGGCAAATGTTAGTGTTAATACTATTAAGAACACTGTCTTGCATATACAAGCAAAACATTTCTTTGGCAGTCTCCTAGCCTCAAACACTTTATAACCTTGATACCCAAACTGAACTTCAGCACATTTTATGCCAAAATCCCTTTGGCATCTGCTTTAGTAACTGTCAAAAAAAAAAAAAATTCCATGCCTTGACTTTTTTTTTCAGTGAAGTGTTTACTCCGGTATTTAATCAGGTAGTTTTTCTCTAAGCCATTGTTAGCCCTTTTTCTATTTCACTATCCCAGGCCAGCCTCACAACCAGGTTTCTATCTTTCAGCCCAACGTGCACTCTCCCAGACAGGCAAGAGTTCTGTGGAAGAGAGCTAGAGGTTGCAGCACAAATTAAGCTAGGTGAGCATCAACAATATTACACTCTTGCAAAAAAGCAAATATTGTGCTGGAACAGACAGCAAGAGAGGTCTGTGAGGAAAGCCTGTTGCTGTACTCACCATCACTAGATGTCAACAGGAACATATTGGTCAAGTTTCACTGCTGCTCTCCATGAGATATGTGGACAAGTTGGAAGATATTCAGAGAAGAATAGAAAGAGGATAAATTAAATATCTAATCTAAACAAAAGGAAGCTGAAGGCAGAGAAGGTAACAGTCTTCAAGTGTTCAGAAGGAAGATGCTAAGAGGAAATGAATGTATTTTCAAATTTATAGAGGAATGACTTTACCAAGACAGTGAGAAAAGCTCTCTGACAGAAAGAAAAGCACATTAATTGAATTCATACATATATATGTTTATATATACATATGTATACATATACATACATATATATACATACATGTATATATATATATAAATAGTTTTATTAGGATGAGAATATATATTAATATGTTCTGTCCCTGGAAGTCCTGGGTGAAGGTCAAGTACAGCCTGCTCATCAACAGCAAGTCTAAGGCGAATGACGAAAGATGATGTAGCCATTTGGAGAACTGCAAGTCACCTGAACTGCACAAAAACCCCAGCATCCTTCTGATCAGCTACAGAGAAAATAAAATCAGGGGTTTGCAGTTAGCTGCTAAGAGATCTAGAAGTAAGAAAGGGAAAAAGTCTACTCCAACACTACCTTTCACTTCTTTATACTTTACCAGCACAAGACATACTATTTGAGGACATCAGCCTTTCCAACACCCTGCCTCTATATAAAGTACATAGCTTCTTCCTCTCCTATGTGTATTTTGTCTCCACAGATTACTAGTGGTTTGAGGCTAAAACCTATTTTACTTATTTACACCATCCTTCAGAAAAGCAGGGATCTTGCTCATTTGATTATAAGTACTAACCAGCCGTTAGCTGTCCAAACAAGTTGCATCTCCTACCTCACTGTGATTTAGCTACAGCTACAAGTTTGGGTTCAGTCAAAGTTCTTTTTCCCTGCTAATATGAACCTAAACCCACTCTCTGTAAGTTTAAAGCCATTACCCTTTGTCAAAGATCCCATTAAAAACATTATAGATTGGGGCACTTTGGTAAAAATCAACAGGACTGCAATCTGGGTGAAGATTGCAGCCACCACACATACACATTCCTTTGGCTTTTCCTTTTACCACAACACAGAAATTGGCATTATATTAAGAACTGAAGCTCTTTGAGAAAACAATCCAGGCAGAGCAGAACACCTTGGTAACAGCAGTACTGATATTACTAACACATACTTGCCTTAGCACAGCCTTGTCCACAGCACATGCCCAACTAAGTTTCAGCAACTTGTTTTGGAGTCACATCTCATGCAAAGCAACTGTTGAGTTTAACTACTTTTAACAAAAGAATTTATCAGAACCATTACTGGGCAGACCCTTACGTGGTATAGCCAGGACTAAGGGTGCTTATCTGAAAAGCATATTTTTCTCCCCTGCACATGCACTAGGACTGTTGGAATACTAGGCTTTGTTTCTGTTTGTCTATCTATCTATCTATCTATCTATCTATCTATCTATCTATCTATCTATCTATCTATCTATCTATCTCAAACACATACATATGTTCTCTGAACTTCAAGGAAAATATTATAAAAAGAAAGTTTATTTTATACTTCTACTCACCCTCCTTTTTTGCTGAAGAAGCCAAAGCCTCATGCAAGGGCATGGCAGATCTGGCTTCACTGACAGGGTACCAACAGCTGGCCTGAGTGAGGTTCATGTGGGCCACAGATGTCACGCTGCACTCATTTGGAAAGTACACAGCAGCCGCTCCCCAACTCATTTTGAAATCACAGAATGGTTGGGGTTGGAAGGGACTAGTCCAATCCCCCTGCTACAGCAAGTTCATCTACAGCAAATGAGAAAGACCACTTCCTGGTTTGTATGAAGCTCATCAGAAAACCACTGTTTCCCACAGCAGTTGACTAAAAAAAAAAAACGTTGATGGCCATGCATGTGCAAGGCTGTTTTCTTAAATGTTTCATGGACTAAATCCTGTCAGAAGGGTGGACATTCTACAACAGCTGCTTTACCCAAACCAGGTAAATAATATGGAAGTTACCTCCTTTCTCCTAAATACCAAGTGCACTAGTATCAGCAAACTATTTGGAAAGTGAAGACCAAAATTAAGGAAAAAGAAAAACAAAACAAAGCTGTGGTTCATATGAGAGAAAGTGCTGCCCATTTAACAACTTTCACTGATTTCACCAGAACTTACTGTATTAATATAGGCACCTGAAAGGTAATTTGAAAAAAAATCGGCTTTAAATTCTGTTTTTGAAGACCAGTGTGCTTGGTTACACAACATGTTATAACCAAGTTTCTTCTTCTACTTGGAAGAAGAAACTTGGTTATAAAAGATTCTAATGACATCATAAACCTTGCCAGTGTTTGATAATTTCTTAAGGGATTTGATAGAGGAAGCAGAAAGTTACAGAAATCTCAGTTTTACTTCTTAAGTTCCTAACCTTCTCAGCAGAGCAGTCACGTGGAAGAAACTAAAGTGAGTCACCAGATGAAAGAAGGCAAGTAAATACATTTTAGGTTACTTTTAAACTAAAATAAAATCTAATAAAATAAACAAGCTTCAGGAAGCTCTGGCTGAAGACTGAACATCCAAGGGTAAGAACACTAGTAAGCTTTAGTGTTTTTTAATAAAACCTCTAATTTCATGCTGTGTTAAAGCCAGCAATTACTGCCTGAATGAGCTTCCAAATTCAGTGGATTGGGCAGCAAGGGCTCCATGCACCTGTGGCAATCTGCTGTTGAAAAATGCAGAAAGATCTTCTCTATCCCAACCATGGTCCATTCCCCACCTGCCCCTCAGCCTGGGATGATGCACTCACTACCTGCAAGGAGGGGCCTTCCCCATGCACTGCAGTCCTTCCCCAGGCCTCTCCAGCATCACATGCATCCCATCACGTCTTGAAGGCTTGAAAATTCTGCATGGCCTCTTTTCTTTCAGGAACAATAGAGACACTGTTTACTACAGAATGACTTAACCGTGCTACTTTAGCAGGATGCTGCTGGCCCTACTTCCTTCGGATGTAAAGGATGATTCCTTCCTTAGGAGCTAGGAAGGATAAAGCTATTACTCATGTAATGACAGTAACTAGTCATTTCTGCTATATAGCATGTCCTGCCCTTCCAGGGAAAACATAAATATGTACTGAAGAACCAAGTTCTGCCCCCAGAGTTACAGTAACTTTACTCCAGCGGGGAAGAAGCATGCCCAAGAAAAACTCAGAAGGGGATTTTTTTCCTTCACCTTTTCTCATACATGAAATATACGCATGTATAGCAATATCCCTGGTTTGTTGTTCTGGTATTTGTTTGCCATTAAGCAGTATGAAACTTGCTTTAGCAAATATGTTTTGTGGGTTGTCATCCATAGCTTGTTAACCACTATATTCATTTAGGGACTACACATATGCTTTTTCAAATATAGACATAAGGGGAAGTGAAAATCATGCCAGAGAGCATTGGTTAGTTCCCAGGAAAGACAGCATCTAGAATTTGGCAGCCTTTAGACATGAGAAAAGTATAAACACAGTCAGACGCAAAAATTTTAAGTCATTTGTGTGGACCTTTTTTTTATCTTGGTGATCCCAACTTCTACAATTATTCATAGCCTAAATGAGTCTTATTTCTGAATGCAAAATACATACCATGGTTTCTTCCTGTTGTGTACTAGAAAATGACATTTGCAAAACACCTTCCCACAATTCTGAGTCCTTCCAGAAACTTATTTTTGCTGGACATTTGACAAAAAATGCTGTTGTAATTTACCATATTGCTACCAAACCTCTTACAGAGGGACAGTAGGGTTGTTAAACAGAAAATAATGAGCTTACCAATAAAGCAGACAAGGAAAGCTTATCTGGCTCACCAATAAAGCAGACAAGGAAAGTGGTCACACCAAATCACCAGAACACACTGAGACCTGGTCACTACCACCCAGAATAAAGTGGCTCAAGGTCAGGCTAAAATTATTTGAATTACCTTCACACATGAAACAACAGAGGTCTTGGATTCTCCCAAGAACCACAGTCAGCAAAGTCTTCTGCACTTCATGAAGCCTGGCTCCCTGCTTGGACAGAGGTCAGCCTCCCTACATGGCACCTGGCTTGGGTGCAAGCCCAGAAAAAAAATCCCTATTCTCCAGCATGGTGTCCTTGGGTAGCAGCTACCATCACTGAGCAAGGAATCTGTACCTCACATTCATGTACAGCAAATAATAAGCTCTACAAAAACCCCTGTGCTAGCAATGAGGCTCACTAATTGGGAAACACACACCCATTCCAAGCTGTCTGTTTGGCTTACTGTTTTGTTATAGCCAAGTTGAAAGAATCTTATCTTAAGCTTACAGCATTTTTCTTTTAAATAAAAAGATACTGTTGGTTCTGTTAAATAAGCCATAACAAAAGGAACAAAACAAAACAAAACAAACAAACAAAAAAAAAAAAAAGAACAGCCAAAGAATACCCTCAAAAGGCCCCCAAATCCCCATCATCAGCAGAAGTATCTGTCTTAAGCGTAGATAACAAGGGGATGTCAAACATCCCCTGCAAACACACCCTCCAGAGGGCTGTTCCCCCGGCAGTACCAAATTCCAGCCTGTCCTAGGAGCTGCCTGGCTCCCTTCCTCACCAGTGCTTCACTCCCAAAGTGTGGAGCTAGTCAGAAGCAGATCTGTGTTGAAGAACATCACTGGGCAGGGGAGACAGAGCCTCCCCTCAACCACAACTGTTCTGTGCTGCTGCTCCTCTCACTGTGAGGAAGAGCTGGCCATCACTTGGTGGTCATCCATGCACGGGTCTCTCTTTTTTTCTCAGGGAATGGCCCTGTGCCCATTTTGGCTTGTTTGTCAGTCCCCTTGGTAAGAGACAATGTTTAAAGACAAGTCTGGATGCTGGAACATGACACTGTTGAGGGCACAGGTTTGGTAGCCATCACCAAAGGTCAATTTGTTCTCTGCTGATGCGTCTACTTCTTCACACTTGAGTGGGATGGCCCCACACAAGGTTGAGCCTAAGGTATTTAATTGCAATTGCAAAGGATATGTGTAGAAAGAACATATTTTTATCACCATTTAAGAAGAAAAAGCTATTTATATTGACATTATAAGGAGGCCTTTTTGGGTTACAAAAAAACCCAAGCAAAACCTTCAATTATGTTCAACGTTTTAAATTCAAAATTAGGAGTTTATTCTGCAAACTGTGATTGCACTGTGAAAGGGGAATAAAACCATTCTGTGTGCTTCCTTAAGGTTTAAGAAAGTAATTAAATACTTCACGTTTATAATATTTTATTCACCTCAGCTCCTGAAAAATATTTAGACACATAGGGGGCCCATTCAAAATTTTGATCTAGTTTACTTGAAAACTATTTAAAGGAAATATTAACTGATACATACATTGCTGAATCCCTCTGCCAACACTTGCTGATTATCCCAGCAGTTTTCCCTGCTACTGCTATATGAAAGAAACAGCCAACTAATTCATTAACCAGGAGGTGCTGATTACATACATATTGTTAACAAAAGCAAAAACTATACTTTTTCCCCTTCTCTCACTTACAGTAATTTTAGGTGCTTGCAAAACAAGCAGAGAAAAAACATTCAGCCTGAAACCCAACACTTAAATAACACTTGGGCATTGCCTCCTTAGGAACCCAAATAAGACACAGAGAACATTTGTACACTCAAACCCTAGCTAAGCACAGCTAGGAGCTATTCTCAATTAATTATTCTATTTTAAAAATGGGTAAATTTGAACAGAGACAGAGCACTTGGTTTTGTTCCAGAACTGGAATATTCCCTAACTTTACATTTATACATCCTTTAAATTCAATTTAATTTCAAATGCAAAAAAAAAAACCCCAAAAAACCAAAACACCAAACCAAAACTTTTTTTTTTTTTTTTTGCATGGTCCAACTACAGAAGATGTGGTTATACACATAAGGAATGGATGCTGCCTTCTAATAAAATGATTCAACTGGTTATTTTCAATTTTACAGTCCAGTGAAAGAAGGCCCCAAAACCATGAAAAATACTTAGAATTTTTATCAGCACTTCCTGCCCATATATATTTATGAATACCAAAATTTGTAGTTGCAATAGACTCTCCAGTTATTTTCAGTAATTCATCACTGCAATGGCCAGAGACCCCAAAAATTACCAACTGTAGGACAGGCTAGTAGCTGAAGACAATTCAGAAGTATCACCCCACAAGCCCAAGTCTGTCATGGATTTAATCCATCAGGTTTGGTCCCCAAGTCAAAGTAATAGTTCATGTTAATGTCATATATAATCACAATAAAGTGTTGCTGCTCTAGAAGACAAAGTGCTACATGATACAATAAAGTGCTTCTAGTGCAGATATAAGTGAATTATTATAAGATAAAACAGGAATTTTAAGGATGCTCTTCAGCATCAAGACCTGTTCCCAAATAAGATGAAAGGATATGATGGGATCAGCATCTTGGTTGCCATATAACTGAAAACAAAACAGGAAAAAAGGACCTTTAAAAAAAATCAACAGAAGCACGATCTGAAATTTTATTTCTTTAACTCTAGGTAAGATTTCCCCTTATAAAGGGAGATTATAAAGGCAAAAGGCACCTGTGCAGAGCCAGATTCTCAGATTTTTGTAGCTATAAAACACTTTGGCCAGAATCGTAGAGAAACAGGTTGAATAAAACATATAGCAACAATCTCTGTGTAATTTGGTTTATGTTTTACATTTTTTGTTTGTGCTAACTCAGTTATCAAGGACTTAAACCACCACCTGGCTGAAACAAAACTAGTTTTTGCCTGAAGTTTCTCCAGCATCTCTAGTCACTTTGCAAGGTCACACTGAGGAGTAGTGATATCAAATGCCAGGAAAAGCAAGACTTTGCCAGCAGGCAATGTCCAGTGCCTCCCTGGCACAGGGCAGACAAAACAAAGGCAAAGACAATCCGTGACTCTGGGAAACATCTGATTTCACTTATTTAGCCCTCCAAAAGAAAACACTGAGACCCATTACTTTAATTGAGGAGAATTTTATGCAGCATCTTACTTCATCAGATAATATTCAGGATGGCAAGGCAGTATTTTCACCATTGCCAACTTCTGATGTATTTCAGCAGTTCTTTTCCTTCTTTCCATGATAAGCCAAAACATTCCACTTAATATTATTTTGCATAATCCTGGGCAGAATACTAACTACTAAAGTCAGCTGGATTTACCTTCAGGAAACCCAATAGCTAATGGCAGTAACTTTTCAGAGTCAATGACAATTATGGGTTTTATAGCTCCTACAGCCCTGCATCGCCCTTACAGCATAAGGTTGGTAACTCATGTGGTATTTTCAGAAAAAGCTCTCCCTTACCAGTCTGGTCACAAAATCACAGGGACTAGCATTAGGTTCACAGAGGGTAAAACTGGGTAATTTTTGTACAAGAAGGATGTCTAGTGCAGTAGCTCAATCCTGCTTCTAGCACTTGTCATGTGATGGTTGCTGAGGGAATGGGTCGCAATACCTCAATTCAATGAGCTTCTGAAGGCGTGCCCCATCCCCTGACTGCAATAAGGTACCTTTATTCCCCTCTCAATATCTCACACAACAGCTGGATATCCATGCCCAATATTATTCTGTGCAACGTCCTGAGTTATACCAAAATGGCTTACGTAACACAGCTAAACCAAACTGCTCTGAGGGCAGCGATGAATGGGGACTCTGTTGTTGCAGCCCTTGCCAACTGCGTGCATCGCTCTCGGTTCCGCTAGCGCCGAGCGGGGACAAAGGCTATATTCTCTCCTTTATGGCAGCACAGCACACTGATGATGCTGTAAATTAAAGAAAGCACAACATGCTGACAACAGACTCATTACTACCTTCTTACTCTCAGTTCCAATACATAAATATAGCATAGATTTCCTCACACCGTGCTGAAAATTATAGGAAAGGGGAATAAATGTGGGACAGCCTTTGCACAGCTCAAACATAGATCCCACTTCCTCCATCTGGATCTAATTTTGTTGGGTGTTTTTGCACCAACCATCTACTCTTGTTCTTACCTTTTCTTCTACATATTTTCAGAGCATATCAGTAATTTAAAAAACAATCTTCTCTGGAACAGGAAAATCTATACTCCTATGAGAATCTCCACCACAGCCTGATGTAAAGTCTTATCTCTCTCCAATATCTTTACTTAAGGCAAATAGAAAAAAAATAAGTTTGAAGAAGCATCTAAGAAAGTTTCTTTCATAACTAGATGTAGACATTTCCCATAGAGATAAGTAAATTACATAGTTCTGATTCCTCCATAACCCCTTGTTCTACCCCTGTTCCCTGTCCATTTCTCCTTTCCTCCACATATGTATATATATCCGACCTGGGCTGTCTGGCTGCGAGGTGTGAGCTCAATATTATCAGGATATTGAAGATAACCTAAATGGAGACTTCAGAAAATGCATATCTAATAATAAAGCTGTCTGCAGAAAACTGGGAATTACGGAGAATATTACAAGCCTAGAGGGATTAAGTATGCATACAGAAAAAACAGACTTAATTCTGATGCCCCCAGAGAAAACACTTCTGTATCAATACTGTGCTTCCCTTAGGAACAATAAAATGCCCATCAACATCCTTATTATCTCTTAAAAAAAATAACCAAACCAACACAAATCATCCCCCAAAAAACCTACAAACAAACAAACAAAAAACCTGCAACAAACCATGCACAAATGTTTGGCTAATTTAAGAAGTTTTATCAGTTTTACCCATTACCATTACAGTACCATTAAGACCTACAGCGATCAAAGACTTAAGGGTACCTGACCATGCCTAACACAGCCACCAGTGCCTCTGGCTGAACAGCCCCAGTTAGCCTAGACAAGCCACTGGTTAAAAAAAAAAAATAAACAACCCAAAAAAACCTTGAAGTGTTCATAATATGACATTTTATGAAGATGACTACATTACAATTCCCATAATGTTTAGAAATCAGATTCAAAATTGGAGAAACAGTGAATGTAATCCTACTGCCAGGAATAAAAAACAAAAAAAAATACCCTGAAAGTTCTCAGGTTAACAGCACCCTGAAACATATCCCTCTCTGTACATTTGGGATATATTCTCATACAAACAGAAATACAAATTAAAACAGTCACTTAACAGGAAACATGTTTTCCTTTTTCCATGTTTCCAAAGGAAGCAGAGAATTTGGTGCAAATGTTACCCTTTTCTCAAAGGTGTATTTCTACAGAAGTTAAGGCAAGCAAAAAGTCACTATGTGAAAGCTTCACAACACAGAGGAAACATGCAGCCCATCCCAGTCTATGACAATAATTAAAATACTCTGCCAAAAAACCCTGAAAATAAGCTTAGGAAGAGTTCAACCATTATTAACAGCTTAGACTTTAAATACAGACAGAAAAATGCAGCTACTCATGGGGACATGTTGGGCTAAAACAGCTGCTGGTGTAAGTAGTGCCCAATGCTAGTTTTAAACCGGATTTGTTGGAGTGGAAATTACAGTCCTGAGCTGACTCAGTGACACAGTGACTGACCTAAGTGCCAAAGGGCAGTGCTGACAGGTCTACAAGGATCTTTTGTTCACTTTCTGGGGTGAAACTGTATGAGCTGTGGCAAAAATCAAGATGAAACCCCAAAAGGGCTGCTGACCTCTCCCACATTGCTTCCTATTACATATTGTACTTTCAACCAATCTTACAGAGATACTGGAGAAATCAATCCAGTGACAGCCTGACCCTAACTGACTTCTTTGCCAAATAAATAAGTAAATGTGAGCAAACCCTGAGCAGCTTGTACTTGCTGCATGCAGCCACAACAAACAGGTTCCCTATACCACTCACCTGCTTCTGCAGGGATTTAATCAGGAGAGAGTGTACTTTGACATGAAATTCCACAATCACTGAACCAGGATTTTCCTCAGGGAACATACAGTATGGCAGGAGCAGGAAAAAGAAAAATCAAGGATTTTGATATTGCACAAACATGCCAATTTACCTGCTGGACATGAGCACTGAGAAACACCCAGACTCGTAAGCCTACTAACTTCAAGCAGAACTTAACACTTCAAATTAGCAACCACTCAAAAATATACTATGTTTAAGCATCCCAAAACTAAAGCATTTTGGGTTCCCTTAGACAAGATTTTCTACTACTTTAGAAGATACATGGTCTGCCCTGTAAAGTTCCTCTACTCCCTCTGTCTTTTCCCTTTTGAATTTCCCTTTTACTTACTGGGAAGGTTTTGAGGTGGGTTTTTTGGGGGCTTTTCTTTTTAGATATTTATTTACTGAAACATTCCATTAGAAAAGGGCAGCACTAATACAAAATTATTTTATTATTTTTAAATCAAGTCACACATTTCAATACCATGTAATCACCTTGATAAGAAGTCTGGCAACTTCTGTTTACATGCCTTAACTTGCTCCTTTGTGTTCTGTAAGATATTTTGAAGTCATTAACTGGAAGTTCCAGTATCCTCTCTGGTACACAAAAGGAGCCTTCATCCTGCACCCACAGTCATTTTGTGTCATTAATCTGTAGCATGATTCAAGCACATCTGGATTTCTGGTAAGAGCTTATGACCAGTAATAAAAACTATATATAACCTAACTTTATTTGGACTCCTGCTTTCAACTGTCAGCAGAAGCTCTCCCCTTGATTGTAGCTGTATTGCTCAACATGCAGTGTGCAGGAATTGTTTGTGGAAACATTGGGTATTTTTAGGCCTGGCCTCTCAATGGGAATTCCACACTGAAAATAAAGGTATCGTTTATACACTCAAACCCCTTATTGAATCCTCTGTTACAAATTTACATATAGGGGGTGGAGGGTAAATTGCTCAGTTATTACAAATGTTTTTAAGCACCTACTGAAAATAACTACAAATTATGCTCTTGACATGAGTAGATGCTTTTCATTTTCTGCAGAGAAAAAGACTCAGCCCGATACAGGACAGGAGTACATGTAAAATGAATCAATATTGAATGAAAACCCACAAACCTGCTTTTCTGATTTCTGTTTCTTGTCTTAGTTGCTCAAATATGTTCTTTTAATCTAATTTTTAAGGTAAGATACTCTATATATAATTTCTATTGAGAAAAGGAAAAGAAGAGCAAACAATGTCTAAAAATATTTCTATGGGCATTAATCATGAATAGAAAGGGATAATCAGGAAGAGGCAAAGATGACTCAGCTGGAATATTGGAATATTTACCCCCATCTTTCTCTCAGCTGCATGCTCCACCATTAGTGTCAGATAAGGACAGTTATGGACAAAGCTTTTCTTTGAAAATGTATTTATCCACTTAAATGCAAACTACTTTTTTTTGGTGACTGTATGGAGGATTTTGACACTGAGCCTGGAAGCATTCGTGTACTTCATCACCACAGGAGTGCAGCTATTAGGAAGGGGATGAAGCAACCACCATTACTTGGAAGAGAATTTCTGTAGCAATGCCTCAGCTCCAGTTTCTGAAGAAAATGGGTGGGGCGATTGGATTTGCTTCTGGAAAAAGCTCATGTTTTTTTCCAATGAGCTTTTTACTTAGAAGGCTGCATTGTTATTTTAATGAATATTTAGAATAGCTAGAAGAGCTCCAAAAGAAGCTAAGCAATGTGTGGATCCAGCAGTTTTACCTAGGGACCAAAGAAGCAACACACCAGGAGTGAGACATCCCTTTCTCCATGCGTTGGCAGATTCCTGGATGATTTGCACACAACAAAAAAATTGACATGACACAAAAAGCAGCAGTGTGGCTTCACGCACCCACGCTGCAGCATCATTAGCCCTCTACAACTTCTAAACACTAAGTAAGCAGATCTGCAGTTCTAACATTGGGATTTACATATGAAGCAGAAGGAACAAACCAGGCTTTTTAAAATTCATTCACCAAACACATTCTTCTCATGTGGCCACACATGAAGGATAAATCCATGTCAATTTTCACCAATGCAGCATTGCACCAAGGTCCTCAGTACTCCTGAGCACACAGTGGTGGAGAATAAGTTTTCCTCCCTCTGGGCAGCCAAAAGTCTATTCCCTTTATCTTCCCATGAGGATCTCATTTCCATGATTCATGTTTTATGGTTCCTAGGCTAGTGCAGTTCCACAGGCATGAAGTCAGCTGCTTCATGGAGGTTGCATACAGATGAGAATTCCACAGCCTGTACACAACTGGGGCCAGGCTCCACTGACCCTGCCGGTGATTCAAAATCAAGAGTATGTGCCCTAGTCCACTGCACAGGCTTGCTCTACACACAGTTCTTCGTGTTCAGCAGCATACCTGCCATATTCATTGCAACAGCCCAGCTGAACAGCCACAAACACAGTTGCAGGGACACAGAGAAGGACTTGGCCACTACTGAAGGAAATTAATTCTCAGCAGCAAGATATCCAGATGTTAATTACTTTTCAGGATGAATGGAAGTCTAACTGTGTCTTCAGGCACTTCATTTCAGTAATTCATTCACCACAGAGAGCTTCCCTCAGATAAAACTCATAAGAGGAAAGTGCAGACTGGGTAGCTGGTGATGCTGTTCAGTTGTGTCCCTTTGGCAGTGTAAGGCAAGGGCCCCTGCACAAACACATCTATATTTCATTAATCTATACCCTGTAGTGGTAGGCACAAATACAGGAATGGGTAGCTCTTGTAAAGAGAACCACAGAGCTGAAACATTTTCGGAAAAGATCTGTTGGAAAACACTGGATCAGCAGTAACTATTGCTAACCAGGCCAACCAGGAAAGGCCTAGCTTCATTTCCCAGCATGACCCTAAATGACCATTCCAAGGTGCCTACACACCTTGGTTAAGCTGTCTCTTAATCCTCCCATGCCTCCGCTTCTTTGCTTCATGGTAGCTGTAACAGCAATATCTTATTTTCAAAGGTCTGTTGAAAGAAATGCAGCTAAAATTCTGGAAACCCCAATGACAGTTGGTGAAAAATGTGAAAAGCAGAAGGGGAGGATAAAAAAAAGGAAATTATGAAAAAAATAAGCCAGTAATATCAGTTATAGACTTGCTCACCATGAGAGGAGGGCGATTGTTCCATTTGTTGCTTGCATATGTTTACTTTCTATTCCTTCCCAGTCCTCAAAACCTCTGCCAGCTCAACAACAGAAGTCCTTCTGTGTAAACAGAAGTCTGCTCTACAAGCCCAGGTAGAAGACTAATAAGAAACCTTGCAGAGGATATCAAACCTAATGCAACAGAAATACAGCAGGTGGAGGGGAGAAAAGGTTTGTGTCATCAGAAGGCACAGAAAGGATACTGAGTTTGCTTTGGAAGAAGGAAGAGTCAAGTCACCCTGTGCAGGAATTCCCTGTCCAACTCATGAGCACAGTACATAGTCTTTCCTTTCAGGCAGTCACATTAAGAGGAAGAGCAGCCATGGCTTTTCAGAAGTGTCCCACCTTCCTGGTGTTATCCCTGTGTGAATATACCCTTTCAAAGTTAAATCACTCGACCTAAAATTTCTTTGAGAACAGCTTAATCCTTGTGTAAGAAGTCAGTTTTTAAAGAGGCATCATTTAAAAGGCATAGGGTAAGAAGCAAACATAAAAACAGAGAGTCACGAGAAAGCAAAGGAGGGGAGGAAGGGAGGGAAAGGATTCCGTTTTGCCTCTCTACAGAAATTGTTTTGATACAGTATCCCTGTTGCATGAATTTTCCATATGCCTGTGTCAGATCTACTATTTCAAGCCACAGAGCTGTCAGATGCTCGTTTTTTATGGCATGCTTACGTGGCAGGCCAACCTTTCTGTTGAATCAGTCAGTTTTTCACGAAGTTGGGATCTTCTTTAACCCAGAAAGATGGGCATGCTCCTTTGGCCACAAAGTATCAGCTTTGCAGCCCAAGTGATTTGGCAAAGCAAACCACCATCTCTGGTAGCTAACAACTATCATCAGAATCAATGCTTTTGCATGGAAAAAAAAACACATTATGAGCAACATAAGGAATAGTAACTATTCTCCACACATATATGAAGCAATGGAAATGCAGATTTACATGATCAGATGCTATCATAGATTGCCAGTTCTTAAAATAATCAAGAAAAATCTTACAAACTTTTGTACCAGCTCAACTTACTTTGTGTTTAACAAAATGAGGAGCAGGAGAAATTTAGTTAAGGAACAAAAGTCTCAATACTTAATTTAAAACTTAATTTTGTAACTTAAATGACACAAACACTTCTTCCTTTAGTCATATCTGATTATGAAACTCCATAATCCCACAACTGAAGTGAAAATATCAGTCACATCAATATCACTTTACAAGGCTGAGGGAGGTGGGTGCACATTCTTCACCTTATATCCCCAACATTTAGCATCTGAAAGATTATCTCCATTCTCCATGCCTCATATTTTGCTAAAATAAAATTGCACATTTAAATACAGCCTAAATGCTAATCAGGATATAAACATTTAAATAAGAGAATGCAGATCCGTTAATCAAAACTGATTACCAGCTTGCTTTCCATTTACTGGGGGCTCTTCTGTAAAATACCGCCTTAGTTACTGTTGCCAAAATTGTATTTTTAAAGCCTCTTGGAGAAAAAGCTGATTACTTACAACATTGGCTCAAGAGACACATTTTAGGACTATGTTTCCTAGAAATGTCAGACTGCAATTTACTTGCAGGTAACCACTACATAAATGTGCATTTGCATTAACCCTTTTCTGTTATTTTAACACCAGGCTTTGTCTCCTCTCTCCCCTTTCCTCATAACCTAAGATTTTAAAACATTTCATATTTCTGAATGCCCTTGCAGAACTACGTGGTTAGCCAGACACTTTCAGCTCTGGAAAACACTGACCACTACATCCTTTTCAGGCCAATAGTTCCCACTTGTATGAAATTAATATTCAGATTCTCACCTGTTTTCAAGTATTTTTACACAGTTTTTATAAATTAATACATCCAACTATGGAAGACCATGCTGGTGAGCTAGGACCATCACTGGCCATGCTGTGCAAATTGAAAATCAGAAGCAGTCAAACTGAAAATCAGAAATTCACAAGCGGCATTTATAAGATTTTACCACTTGATTGCAGGCAATACCAAGGTCCACAGGAAAATATATTCTAATGGCTTCAATCTATTTTTTATCCCTGAGGCTACAAAGTGACACAAGAAAGGAGTCTGCCAAGCATGTGGGGCACATCAGCCTGCTTATCACACTCAAGTTTCCTTTGACTAAAGAGATCTACTGGAAAATCTCATCAGTGTTTTGCTAAAGCATGGATGTTGAAAATTCAAAAGAAAAGCTGCTAGAATATGAATCTCCTACAAATGGGAAAACTGCTCTCCCCATCCCCCTTTCCTTCCCCTTCCCCAAAAAAGAACAAAAGAGCTAAAATTACTGTAAAAGTTGGGAAAATATTCCAATATTAACCCCCCCCTTTTTTTTTTCACTTTCAAGCAGTCCGAAATGTGTTTATACAGACCTATGAGAAATGCATCCATATGCACACTTTCTCTTTTATCTTGGAGACACTGTTTGTAGAAACACTGCCTAAAATAATGGGGTCAGTTTTCAGATATCCTGAAAATCCATTACTTGTCCTTGTTTCCCAAGCACGTTACATACAGGTATCCCATGCTTCAAACTTGGCTTCTCCACAGCCAACTTCTTGTTCTGCTTTTTCAAAGCACTATACAGATGTTATTCCTGCAGAACATCCTTTAACTGTATTTTTTTTGTATCTACAACTTTGTTCAAGGAGCAAACTGAAATGTGTGAGATGTTCTCAGTATCAAAGATTTTTCAGGTTTTGAAACAGGAGGAAAAACCAGGCAGGAATAAGATGACACTATGAATTTTTCTGTTTCCTAGATGCCCATTAAACTGTTTGTCATACTTGCATTAGCAGGCAGAATCATAGAAAATAAAAAAATCACAGAAGAAGAAGAAAAAAAGAAGCTGTTAAAAAATAAATTCTTAAAGGAGAATACACTCTTTATTTTTGAAAAGGCATGATGGAAGTCAGACATAAGATACTGGGGAAACATTAATAATTAAAATGTGTTTTTTGCCAAGCCCACATCCCACCTGGGTGCCTATGAAAATGTTCCACGAGCTCTGGGATGTGCCCCATCTGTGTGTGATGCCTTCTCACTCCAGGATAGGATTCTAGCCTAATTAATGAGTCTAAGAGAGAGAAGATTGACCCTTTCAACAGAGAGGCAGACCCACATTTTAGCAGCCAAAAAAGACAAACTGGCAAGCTTTCTTCCACTGCAGCAATGGATTTCATGTACATGAACAGGTTCTGCAGCAATTCTGGTACCAGACTTTGCTGAAAGGGCACTAAGGACCAATTGCATTTCATAAGTCTGACAAAAGGAAAACCATCTGGTATGAGTACAGCAATTTCTCCTGATATCTCCAAAAGTTACATCACCATTTCAGAATTTTAAGAAAGAAAAGGAAAAAAAGCACGTAAGGAAAGCACTATTCTGAACATGCTAACGGACACATATATCTGGATATAGCACACGTAGGCAGTGTTCTAAAATAAATGTAATATTTTATTGTCACAGAAATGTATGCTGTTTAAAATAAAGGAAAAAACACCAGGGGAAGACAAAATTAAATGTTCCATAAACTGTTAACACAAAAAAGGGTACTATCACACCTCCTAACAACTACATGCAATACTTGAGAAAAATGCAGCGAGTCCTCATTGTGAACTACATAAAGATATGTTTGAAAATGACTAAATCATTCTTGCAACCAAGTTTAGTATTTTCACAGTTCCTAATCTGCCTTTCAGCCACAAAAGCACTGCCCTCACACTCTTTTACAATTCTGGGCATTGAATATGCCATGTACATCTTGCTCTGCCTCTTGACAGTGGAGAATTACAGGAACACTTGGGTATATTAGGTATTCTGCTAATAAAAATTATACTAATATAGTATTTGAAACACTATTAGTACATACACCGTTGCATTTTCTCAATGGACCTGTGAAAGAAATACTTATTTCTGTAAGAAATTCTAAAGCAGGGAGGAAGGTAAAATCTATATATCTACTGAGTATGAGACATGCACTTCACTTTTAAAAGCACAGTGGCTAGAGATTCCTTACAGTAATGGAACACAAAACCACCACAGCAATTATATTTTAAGTGCCACTTCCATACTTTTTTTTTTTCTTTTTCCTCGCTCTGTATTCTGTCTGCATTGCAAACTTTAGGGTAAGAACAAGCCTGCAATCTCCCATCTGACTTAACAGAGCTCAGTAGTTAAAAACAATGCCATTTAATATTACCTTACCCTACTTCCCAGCCCCCAAAATTAGGCCAAAAATCAGAGGAAATCATGCGGTGGATATTCCATGACTACCACCGCTGGCAGGGAGTAAGCCACATATTTCATAGGTAACTAGGAACACACACACAGTTGTTTTGTAGCGACACTACACCACGGGCTCCTGCTGAACCGCTGCTTTTCCTCCCCTGCAGCTCATTCCAAACCTTTCCCAGTTCTGCTCAGGAGGTCTATCCTGGAATTTACAAAGGGCACTTGCTGGGAACTTATCTTTAAAACACACAGGAATTCAGTGAGAAGAAAGTTCATGGGTATTTAAAATATGAACATGCATTCTCTACTTGCTGTTGGTAATCAAAGATATTAAGTCCAGTTTACTGAACTGGCCATATGCATACGATAAAGACTAAATTTTAAATTACAGATACTTTTTCAACTTTGCCTTAGCAAAAATCCTCCTTCTGCTTTTCAAAACCTGTGGATCCTGATAGAGATTTCTTCTTCAGCCTGCCACCAAAGGTCGTACAGGAATTGCTAAGCCAGCATAGTCTCTGAGCAGCCTCATTCTGATAGAAGCTTTAAAGGCATTTAAAAAGCTTTTATTTAAAAACAAACAGCACTGCCTCACTTACTGAACTAGAACTTCCCTACTTCCCCCATAAATGCTTTACTGAAGGCTCCAAAAATCTGCTATGGAGTTTTCCCCCCTCCTTCCTCTAAATGTAAATATTCTGAGTTATGATACATTTAAACAAGTGGTGGGAAAGACTGCACTTTGCCCAACACATGTAATGAGGAAAACTAAAGTCCAGTTTATTCATCTGTTTTAACATAACAAGGAAAATCTGAATTTTCCAACTAAGAGCCCCAGTTTCTCTCTCCATAATCTCATAAGCCATTTCTGAACTAAAATGCTTAACACAGAAGTCCAACTTCCATACCAAAGAATGAACCAGCCTAGGAACTTTGTACTGGTATAACCAGCTCTCTAAAAATGTGTGGCTCTAGGAAGCCTCCTTTATGTTTTCCAGCATAAAAATTTACAGCAGTTTGCAATTTGAAATCAAAATATCTGATTGCAAGAAGAAACTCAGAATACACACCATGAAAGGGAACAATTCCTGCATTAAAAATCAAAACAAGAACAAGATTACTCTCAAAACAGTCTTTGGCAAAGTTTCCTGAATACATTAAGGTGGGCTATGAGTGACTGTTTTGAAGGTAGCAGCTGACTGTGGTTAGGAAAAAAACAGTTTTCATTTTCTCAACAATTTTGCAAAGGGTTAGGTCAAACAGATGCTCCCACCTAACATACAGGCAACTGTGTCACTGAGCTCCCTGCCCAAGGTCCTGCTGCATGCCTGCCTGCCCAGCTAAAGACTGGGAATTCTTTCCATAGATAAGAATCCTCACCTGGAGCAGCAGGAAAGTACTTGGGACACAAGCCTGTACACTCATAGTAACACTGGCTTTATTATTTATTATTTGTTATTTATTCCTCTGGTATTTTTATTGCAAAGAATTAATTAGAACAAGTATTTTTAAATGGTAACAATGTTCTTGGATAGTTTATTGGGCTGGGTAGAAGACATGGCAGTAACACTACCACAACTGCAAAGCCCAGTGGACTGAAGACTTCAAAGTTTGAAAATACTGACAGAAGTCAACAAACTTGCATAGTTCTGAAGCCCTAAAAAGTCAGTTGTGAAAACACCAGACCACAAGCCTTTGCCTTTTTCAAAACAGCCATTTAAGGTGTAGCTGACCATAAATCCGCAAGAAGACTCTCTTAACCAAGGTTCTCTGGAATTTTGCTATTTACATGTTCTTTCAGATGGTTACATCTTAGTGGTGGCTGTTGGGTTTTTCATTTGTTTGTTTTGGTTTTTTACACACAAACACACACACACACCCTCCCACCCTTTAAAGTTACTTTACATACACACAGCAACCCAAATACGGATTCTGAGATGTGAGGGCTTAAAAAAACCCAGAAAACTAAACAAAAAGCTATATTCTCCTAAATGCTCATCAGAAAGCTTGGTTCTTAGAAAATGTAATTGTTATTGGTCTCAAAAGACTGGTCTTAGTTTCATCCCAAGGTCAACTGCCTGCTGTAACAGAAAAACTTGCAAGAAAACTGCTGAAATCTTACTTTTTGTTTCTCTTTCCACAGCTACCATTTTCTTCATGACCTTCCTAACACACTGGAGTTCGTGCTTCAGCAAATGTCAAATTCTGTAGCATTTCTTACTCCACGCTCAATTAGCAATAAAGAAGATACAGATTTAAAGGTGATGCAGACTTAAAGACGTGCACTGTTTCCACCTCAATGAATTCAGAAAGAAATCTAAACTGGCTTATACATAGCTTTCAAGTCCCAGTTCACTGCTATTTTTTTGGTTCCATAGGAATTCAATTTTTTTGACATTATCCTTGACCATTCCTTTCCAGCTCAAGACTGATATCTAACTGCAATTATAATGGTTTTCTATTCCATAAAAATACAATTTGTTATTTCCTGAAAGCAAAAGAGCAGAACTAAGCTCCTTCCTCCATTCTTTTGTTTTTTATCAACATTCTTGCAGGTATTTCTTTGCAATCCTGTTAGCTGGAATACCATTCTTCCACCTTCCTCCTTTATGTTATTTTAACTCCCTCTGAAAGCATCTATTTTCACCATGGTCTATATCCAGCAGATTCTCTTTGTATTATTCCAATTCTCTTTCCCCAATATTTAGCATGAATATGCAAAAATCTATACATATTCAGAGCTGTCAGTGCCAGCTACAATCAAGTTTAGTTTTCTGGACCTCCTTATTAATTTGATAAATCTTAGCTGATTTCTTTTCATTCTGAATGAAAGTTCTATGCCAAATTTTAGAGAGTGTTTTATTTTATTTTTCATTAAGGTGTCAGCTGAGACCAGTTCAGTTTCCTGCTGGCTTACCAGTACAATAGAATTCCTAAAGTCATCCATTAAGAACCTGCATCACTTGTGGAGTTTGGAAATTCGTCAGTAGAAGGAGGGTTCTGGAAAGCAAAGCAAAGAAAGCAGAAACAGGGAACACACCTTTTGTTATCCTCATGAAAATCTAGACCTGCTTTTGGGCAGTTAAAGAAGCTTAAAAAAGCCTGCTGCTCACAGATGGCAAATAGAGGCTTACAACATAGTTTCACCATGAGTTCAAGCAAGAGGCTCAAGGCAACTCCTGCCTCTGCACTGTCTCTCCCTGTCTGCCACTGCCACCAGCTCCAGCAAGGGTGTATAGCATCAGGGAACAACCAACCCAGCCCAAAAAGCCAGCCCAGATGATGCTGGCATAACTCGCTCTGGGTGCCACTACTTCCATGGTGGGGCCAGCAAACAGACAAGTGAGAAGGGCAACAAGCATCTGAGGTGGGCAGGAGGCAGGACCACTACACCACCTCCTCTTCCAGCAGCAATGGCTTAAACCAATCTCAAAACCAACTAGGAAATAACATTAAAGCTGTTCCAATCTAGAGACCTTTCCTGCCAGTGAGTATTCCCTTCTGGCTTCAGGAGCTTTCTCGGCAACAGTGTGAAACTCTGACACATGATGACGAACACTCACTGATGGGAGAGATTCCTTTCTCCAGAGCCCTGTGCCAGGTCCAGGCAGGGCACACCAGCACACACTGCCCAGCTCACACAACAGAAACCTGCGCTGCCACTTGAGGTCCCAAAACATCGATGACTCACAGAAGAACTTTGTGGTTCGATATGGTGGAACGTCTTGGGGTTTTAGTTTGGTATTTTAGAAGCTAGGAAGTAAGCTTTAAGAAAACCTTCTAAATGTTAAGATTGTGAGGTGAAGCAGCAAGAAGTTGGAGGATGCCAAAAGCAAGGGTGTTTATGCAAACGAAGCCAGTTGCAAACTGAGCTGTGCTCACTGCTTGGCTCTGTTTACTACCAGTTTCTTCATCATCTTTTCCGTTATTTAGCCACCAAGTGTCTGCTTCACAACACTAACAACTTCATCTTCTGAGTCATTAAAAGCTGATGTGGAACTGGTATCTTCAGTTTACAGCAGAAAACAGAGGCATAGAGGGATTAAGGAACAGAGAGAGATTAAAAGATATGCCAAAATTGTTGGCTAATTTTGGATCTTCAGCTTACATCACCTAGACCTTGATTTTATTTTTTTTTTCAATGTACCTTGCACTTTTGCAGTATTTTGCACCAAACTGTCACCATAGTGGAACAACTGTTGTTGCATAAACTCAGAATTTGTGCCTGAGAATCTCAAGGCAACGTGAAGCACTCACTATTAGTGGGTGACTGCAAAGGTTTGGTGTAACAGAATCTCTTAGTCTCACCACAAGAAACTCAGTGGTAGATGCAGAAATTCAACATAGATGTCTCAAGGCAACAGTGACCAGTGTTATCCACCCTAGTGTTCCCTCCCCTCTTGCAATCCACTCTCAACAGGCTTTTGTCCATCAACTGTGGCTACTGACAAAAGACCCCAACCATCCTGGCAGTGAATAGGTCTACACCCTGCTGAAACACATGATCAGATTTGGAACACGGCACAATGAGACAAGAGCAATAGAGGATTGGAAAGGTGGCAAATTGCAGCTTTAAAGATAGCCTTTCTTACACCATGGAGTATGTGGGACAGTTTATTGCGTTTAGACATCATTCACATCACAATAAAATTTAAGGTCTGCAGGCACATTGGTATCTAATTTGCAAGATGCTGGACCATACACACCATAAGACACAGACTAAAGATCCTATACCTTTAACCAGTAAAACAAAAAAAAGCAAAAAAAGAAACATTATCCTTCCACATCCCAAATGAGAAACTCAAGACACACAGGAAGAGAGTACTTCTGTGGTCAACAAGAGATCTGTCTATTCACTGCACTACAGGTGGATCTGCTGGTACTCCAGTTGGTGATAAATCAACAGAGCCATGCATTCTCTCTACTTTCATGAGAGATGTCTGGAGCACAGATTTGGTTTGTAGAAGAAATTATACAAAACTATGTGACATACAGAAACAAAAACTGCTGCCAAATCACAGGATATTTTCTGCAGCAAAGTCACCAAGTCAAAACTCTGACTTCTTGTTCCGCCTGTGTCTCACTCGTGCTCCAGAAACTTAGGCAAGACATATATGCAACACCTTTACAGATGCCCACAAGTGAGCCGCAAAGCGCAGACCACCAGCACTTTTGATGGACTAATACTGCAGCCCCTCTGGAACATCCTCAATTAGGGCATCATTTTTTGTCTCAGAAACAATACAAAGACCCAAAAGTCAAATGTGCTTTTACACTTCTTTTGACTCAAGCAAGCACAAATTCTAGAAGCAAGCCTTGAGAAAGCTCAGTATTTTTATTAAGTCATTTGATGAAAATCATAAATAAAGCACAGCACACAAATCTATTCATAACTTATACAGACTACAGGACCAACACTAATAAGGAATATCAATCTGTCAGGTTTCAACATAGACAGACCTATTTCAGCACTAAAAGCACATTACAATCTTAAAACAACACAGAGAGACTTTGTTAACTCACACTTGAGAAGCAGAAGATGCCCAGCTCTTCTGGACATTTTAAGACCATTACATACACAGCTTTCCAGCAAAATTAAGCATGCTTTTTAGATGACTGCAAAGCTATCAATCTATTCAGCAAAATTACTCATATTATACTTGCATTTCCTTATCAAATGCAAAGCACTAGAAGATTTGGAAGCTGCCGTTGAACATTATGGGCCTGTCTGCCATTGTTTCCAAAGAGAAATACTTGATTGAGAAGGAAAAACAGCAACAACTTGTCTTCTGAAAAAATAACAGAAAGCTTATCTAGAAAGAGACAAAATTCAAAATATTTGTTACAGTTTTGTTTTGGTGAATCACAGCACTGTGCTAAACAGGGTACACATAATAAAACTTTTCATTTTAAACTCTGCAATTGGGTACTTCTAAGTAAACAAAAACATGAGCCGTTTTTCCTTCTACATCCTCACAACCATCTGACAACAAACCAAGCCCACAGTCCTGCTAAAAGCATGATTCTCTAATGTAACTGTACTTCTGGGAATACATTACAGATTCCGTGAAATGTTTTTGTTACACGTGTGAATCAATTGGCCATGTAAATACAGAGTGCAGCCACATGCAAAGGAGTCTTTTTGTTACTTTTAGTGAGCTAAAAGGGTAAAGAAAAAAAAGAAAATGAGACCTCTGGGTGTCTGAGCAAGACAGGTATTTTCCTCTTTTGCAAATATTTCTCTTTTTGTTTTCTGAAGGAGGAATGATGATGCTTTTGATTAGCAACACAATACACACCCTTAATATTTAAAAGACTAGGACAACATCAGGAATACCTGCTTATGAACTCAGCTCCAGTCACATCACTGATGGACAACCCATGCCAGGCTTTTCCAACGCACACCTTTGGCCTTCACCTCTGAAACTACTGAACACTCTCCAGAACTTCCATGCATCCAATCCACATCTTTCTTTGACACATGGAAAACTAATTTCTCTCAAATTTTAGCCACTCAGCCCCACTGCTGGGGATGACAACGACTGTTAAGTTGGTCAGGAGACTCAACCTGATGCTGTGCATGACTCCTCTTACCCAAGCAGCCCGCTGGTGATGGCAACGTGTTTCGCATTAGGGAGGGATTTGCAGTGAGAAGCAGGGAAGGCTGATGGACAAAAGAACTTAATGAAACAAGGGCAGCACAGCACACGCCTTCTTGGTACCTTCAGATTCAACATGCTCTTTCAGATGCAAACAGGCATCAAAGCCATGTCACTAATACACTCATGAAAACAAATGGCCAACTAATTAGATGCGGTTTTATTTGCCAAATAATGCTTTCCATACCCCATCTTGCTTATATAGGTTTCTTTCCCTGTTGTAATATCAGGTCAGTATAGCACTATATTCAATCATCTATAAGCAGACAGTGAAATCTTCAGGATAAAAGACAGTGAAATCTTCAGAATATGAAAATCTTCACTGATCCTAACACTTTAGGACCACAGCTTTTCTGCCAAAGGCTGTCAGATTTCACAGGATACACAAAATGAGCAAAATCAAGCCATGACAGAAAACAAAGAGCTTTAAGGTTTCCTGACAAAACCTTAAATTTACCTCTCTATATTAAACAATGTTACTTTATTTTCCCCAGACAATAAGGTTGCTTACGGTAAACACAGCCAATATTAAAACCTTCAAAACTTATTCCTACATTGCAGCAAACCTCAAATTAACTAATGGGAGTGTGTGGGGGGGATCTCTATGGTGGTTTTTCTCCTGTTGGTTTTCTTGGCAGGAAGGGAGAGAAGGATTGTGTTGGGATTTTTTTTAAGGGAAAATACTTTAGGTTCTTGGTTATTTATTCTCCAGGCTGATTTGGACTGCAAGTGCAACCCAAATAACTCATCTAATGCACAACAGCATAGAGAGTGTCTCAAGGATTGTTCAACAGTGATCTCCAAAAAAGTTAAACATTGATGGGCTCTGAGCAAGCCTAGTTAAAGCTGTTGGCAATTTGATTGCTATGGGGCAATGAGAGGAGCTGGCAGCAGGGAAGGAGAAGCCAGGTAAGGCCATGGAGTGTTCTTTGTACATAGTACAAAAGGTGACAATCAGGTTTAGACAAGGTAAAAATAGCTTTTAACCTAAAAACCTGTAAAAACACAGGTTACTTAATCTTACACCTTCGTCTTTCAAATGTTAGAGAACGTACTTTTTTGGTTGCCAAGTCTGCTGAGTTCCACCTTCGACCATACACATTTATGCTTTTTTGCACACTCAGTTGTCATCAATATCAATTACCATGGATTAAACCACATGCTAAATCACCTTTTTTAAAAGTTTTAAAAGTTAATTAATATCATAAATTTAAGATGTGTCTAATTTTGCATATGCACAAATAAGCTGTCAGAAAACAGACCTGTGAAACCTTTCAGTTTCCCCAAGTTCCAGCACAAACTGAGGGTTCAAGCAAGTATTTTCTGCAATGTTCTTGGGGACTGATAAGGAGACTAAAGTGTATAACTAATAAGAAGTAAACTGATTTTTCAAATCACTTCACCTCTAACAACCCATGACAGTAGCAATATCTGCTCACAAGGTGTTGAAGTTTACAGCAACCTGTGTAGCTTTGACAATCATTGAGCTGTTTCAACATAATTCCTAACTATGGGCTTGCTGTATACACTGCTATTTCCCTTCCCAATTTAACCCATCTCAACTCATTCAAGAACTCCAGTAGTTGTAGAAAAATAGGAACTTATGAAAACTGCTGTAACGGGGTTGATAAAAGCTAAATGACTGGAGAAATTACGCAAGGAAAAAAAGGCAACTAATTTCTTACACAATTAAAGAGTTTAATTGGATTATTTATTTAAGTGAATAGAGAGCTTTACAATAGATTTAACCCCTATTAAGTTTCAAGCAATACAAGAGTAGATATCAGTCAGAGTACTAAAATTAGTTCAGTCTCATATTTGATCAGAAAACATAAGCTCAGTTATGTCAGCAACTTGGTAAGCAGCAATATTGAAAACTCAGCTCTGATTTATTACTTCACATCCTGTAAGTAGGAGAAATGTAAAATTCCTGATCTGTGAGAGAGATTTATCCATCATACCAAAATGCTACTCAGCACTTCCTGAATAAATACACTACAAAAATGTCTTCTCCAGCAGAGACTGTTAGTGGTAGCAATGACAACAGTCTGCAAACATGAGGTCTCAGATACAGCTGTATGCACAAGCCCTTGAGAGACGCTCAACTGTAAACTAACTGAGACACATGAGAATGTCTGCTGTGTTTTGACATAAAAAAGTTAAAACCAGAATCAAATGCTGTTCCTGCCCCTAAAGCTTTATGTTGATGTTTGTGGTTTTGTAATGGCTTTTTTCCTCTGAAGGGATGCTTCCATACTGCAACTGTAAAATTAACCTGAAAAAAGCTGATGACAGCTACGTGTAAGGGTGCAGGTGGAAGCATGTTCTTCCAAAAGCTGGGCAAAAGGGTGGGGATGGAAGCGTGTTCTCCCTCAACATGGATGTCTGCTCTTCAACTGCCCTGCATTTTTCCTCTCATTTAATTCCTCTAGGGTAACTTCTACCAAGGCAGTAACAAATATCCATAGGATCATATTCCTCACATTCACACAGGACTGGTAAAGTGCACTGGGATTTTGTTCAAGGAAATGCCAGGACATGTAAGCTTGCCAGTTTGCAGAGCAGCTTTCTCGCCTGCTTGCCCCTTACAGTGAAGCTACCATGTGGCTGTGCAAAGGCAGGAGAGGAGCAAGGAGACCAAGGTCAAACCTAGCAATGCTCAAGGTAGCATGGGTGACAGGTGATAGATAAGTAGTGAGAAGCCATGCATGGGAGGAGGTTTTGATCCCCCCAAAAGCAAGCTGAACTGACAACTATTAAAGAAAAACAACTAGCGGCTGCAGGACGTCAAGTTCTGCCATGTCACACCCATTTCCCACCTCCCCCTGTATTTCAACTGTAAATTCTCTGATAAGGAAACTGCTTCTTCCTTTGCATTTTCAAAGCTCATGCTGGCTATTGCTGCAAGCTGGAGAATATCAAGAATGCTGTCAAGCACAGACTGCAGGAATAAGGACATGTTCCAGTTATTTCTCTGCGAAAATTAGAGTGGTCTCACAGACAACTCCTAAAACTTGCTTACAAGTTACTTTTGGAACAAAACCAACTTCTTAGATACATATTCCTTTAACCTCATAATTGAATCTGCAACTGAGTTTCCCAAGAGCTTTTCCTTCTCAGCTGAGAGCTACATACCTCTCAGATTTCTGGGATGTATCTGCTTTGTCCGAGGCATTTTCCTCTAATCTCATGCACCACTTTCTCCTCTCAGAAACGGAAAGTACAGCAAGCAGAGAGATGGCAGCTCCATAAACTTGTCAAAGGGCTCAGTTAATCCGTATGCTAAAAAAACAGAGAGAAAGTTATGAGATGTAGGCATCAATAAGAAAAACAAAGATACCTATCTGATCCCTTTCATCCTCAAATGACTATGGAAATTAGCAAGAAATATTTCTGCACCTATGATTTGCTAAGAAAACTTTCCTGTCTGACAGCCCAGGAGCCACCCTGGCAGTCACACTCCTACCACCAGAGTTACACTGCTGGGTCCGAATTCTCTTCGCAGAAGGCTTGACCCCCTCCACTCTCACACAGACAAGATTTCCTTGCCGGCTCAACCCACGTTTCCCACGGCAGAGTCACAGACCCCTGGTCCCTTTAAGTAATTTTTTCACGGTGCAACAACAGAGTAACAGCCAGTAAAGCTGGTGCCTCAGAGGAGGGATCCTCAAGGATGCCCCGGGCTGTTACACCCTCCCAGTCTTATGCCTGCCAGAGTCGGGGGCCTTCTAGCTGAGTCCCGGGTTCCCGCTGTGTCCCTGTCCCCCGGCAGGGCCAGAGATCCTCGTGCCCTTTATTGTGCAAAGCGTCGGCACTACTTCCCGGCCTCTTGCCCCGGGCTCCCGCCACCCAGAGTTCAACCTGCAGCTCCCAGAGCGGCTGCACAACCTGCACTGAAGGGATTCCTCAACAGGGTTTATGGAGTCAGGCGTTCCAGTATCTTAAGAAAACCACGTGAGGCTGAAACTCCTTTTAGGATTACTCAGGAAGCATGAGAAAACGAAAACACTTTTCCACATTTGTCAGCTGTTTTCTAGCCAGAAAACATCTTCCAACAACCCTTGTCTCATGCAAATAAATCCAAAAATTTAAACAAAATTTGGCATCTGGCTTTCAGATACACATCTTCATCTTCGGGTGGGGGAAGTACAGAGGGAAGGGCAAACACACAAAGCATCATCCTATTTGTAACATTACCTACAGAATCCTTACATGCAACATGTCTGTTTGGAAGAATTCCCCATGGGATAGTTCTGCTGAAATATCAGTGTAGAGCCGAGGATCGCGCCAGCTCTTGACCTACCTGCACTTTCTTACTTTTCAAACATACGTAAGAATTTCTAACAGTTCAATGAGCATTTTATTCAGTTTCTGATTTAGGATGTGAAATCTCTCAAAGACCTATGAAAAACTACTTACACATGAGATCCTAAAGAAGAAAACGATTGGTGTAATTACACTCTTTCATCTAAACAAAATTTTAAAATAACAAGTTTCTGCTTCCTTTTAAAGTAATTCTACTTCATGTGAATAGATTTATCTTTTTAGTAAACATTTAGTAAACATTAATTTTAAAAACTGTATGAACTTTGGAATGGCCCCTAATATAGGCAAATTGATTAAGGACAGCTGTTTGAAGGAGGAAGGATGTAGAGTTTTTAGCATTTATTGTACGTATTAATTTAGGGGCACTTACATTGTTTTTCAAGACAACCGTGTTTTTGAGAAAATTTAATTCAAACCCAATTAAAATAGACTACCTGCAACTACCCCTTCAGTCTACATACTGTTGAGGAATATAATCATTAATTTTTAATGTTTCTTTTGTCTGTTGCTGCATGAAAAGACCCAAACAGGAGAAAAAAAATACTGCAACTGACACAAAGGAAAGCTGGAAAATGTTATTCTGACTAAATGATTCTTCACTAGGGTATTACCATACGTTGAAGGAAAAAGACAGAAAAAATCCAAAACAGAGCACAGTGCCTGTCAAGCTGTTAACTCATACCAGTTTATCTGCAAGCGTAACAGAAATATTTAGAAATTAAATAAAACCTTATTCTAACAGGTCCATTTTCCAGGTCTTAAGCACGAACTGGAAATGGAGAAAAGTGGCTGGATGGCTTGAAGCGACCAGAACTCCCTGAGTCCCAGTCCCCCCCGTCCGTCGTCCCCCCCCCCCCCGCTTTCCTCTGGCTCGACTAGGAAAGTCCCTGGGGGTGGGCTGAGGTTTTTTAAGACGCTAACAAACACCGTCACTTCTTTACACAAGTTATTTGAAGCGAGAGTTTGAAATCCCCCGGTGTCTTCGTAAATCGGGAGCCCCTTTCCGACGCTTCCCTGCAGCACAAATGACATGCTACTGACGCTTTAATGCCACCAGGCTTCCCCACTCGCCAGCAGGACCCTCTTCTTCGGGGAAGAGATGGCCGTGTGAGAGCCACAGCGGAAACACCGGGCAGGACCCAAGCCAAAAGTCATTCCCTCTCCCGCTTGAACAAGGAAGAAAAAAAAAAAGCAACCAAAAAAAAACCCGGGGAGAGGGAGAAACGGGCCTTTGCGATTTCAGCGGTCATATCCCCCGTATCCACCCAAAAATGGGGGAGCGGAGCGGGAGGCAGCCCACGGCGGGGCCCGGGGAGCCGCGGGTATGTGCGAGCGGGACTGCGAGGGGAAGGGAAGGGAGGCAAAAAATCCATGAATGAATAAAGAGGGAGGAGCCTGGGAAAACCCCTCTGCAACGCCGCACCGAACAAAGCGCTGCACACATGCCGCGGGGGGTGGGGGGGAAGGGGGAGAGAGGGACTGCGGGCGGCCGCGGCCCGGCACCCAGCGGGGACGGCGGCGGGGCCGAGAGGAGCCGGACCGGGGCTCCGCGCCTCCCAGTGCCCCCGAAACCCCGGCTGCAGACCCGGGTCGGAGGGGGGGGGACGCCCGGACAAACCCACCGGGAGCCGGAGAGCACCGGCACCCCCGGGGGCAGCGCGGGCGCAGCCGGAGCGCGGAGTCCCCGCGCGTCCCAGAGGGGCCGCGGCGGAGCGCGGTGGGTTGAGGGGGGGATCGGGGCCTGCGGTCCTCCCCGTCCCCGCCCGCCCGTTCCCCCCCCCGCCGCCGGCGGAGGACACATTGTGTTGTGGCTGCCGCAGCTCCACGCCAAGGGGGGCGGCGGGGGGCGGCCGTCCCGCCCCGCACCCTCGTCCCCGCAGCGCCTCCCGAGCCCCCTCCCGCCCCCCGCGGGGCCCGCTGCAAACCTGGCGGAGGGGCCGGCGCGGCGGCTGATGGCGGCGGCAGCGGCGGGGAGCGCGGCGACCCCTGCGCGGCGGCGGCGGCGGCGGGAGGGAGAGAGAGGGAGGGAGGGAGAAAGAGCGGGGGGAGCGGGGGGGCCGGGAGCCTCCTTCACTTGACAACCTCAAACACAAACATGACCCAGCGCCGCCGCCACAGCCGCCACCGCGCCCGCACACACACGCACACACAGAGCCCGGCAGCGGCACCCACCCCTCCTCCATGCACCGTCCCCCCGGGCCGGCCAAGGCACCGCCCCCCGGCACGGCCCCGCTCCGCAGCCCCCCGGCCCCCGGCCGCGCCCGCCCCCCGCGGCAGCAGACCCCTCCTCCGGGAGCCCCATCCCCCACGTCCCACTCGGGAGCCCCCATCGCGGCCCTGCCCCTCGGCCGTGGGGCGCTGGACGGGGGGGACACAATGCGGGAGAACGGGGGGCGGGGGAGTGGGAACCTCCCCTGGCAGGCAGGAGAGGCGGGGCGGGCCCGGCGGGGGAGGGAGGGAGGGAGGACGGGCGGGCTCGGCGCATCCGCCGGGGTCCCCTCGGGGAGAGCCGCGTTCCCCGCCGGGCCCGCCCCGCCCCTCCCCCCGGCGCCCCGGTCACCGTCGGGGGGAGCGCGGGGGGGCGGGGGGTGTTTTACCTTCTCTCACTTTCTATTGCAGGAAGCGCGGCCGGAGCAGTGACGTCACCGGGTCTCCCGGTCCCGCCCCCTCCCCGGGTCGGGGGAGGGGTCACCGAGGGGGTTTCCTCGCGGCCCGGTGGGGGAGGTACGGCCGGCGCGCCGGGGGGCCGCCGCTGCTGCTGTCCCGCCGCCTCCTCCTCCCCCTCTTCTTTCTCCTCCTCCTTCTCACCGGTGGAACTGCCCGGGCGCCGCCGCCCCGGCCCCAGCTCCTGCCCCGAGGCCGGGGGGGCACCTCGCTGCCGCGGCTCCCGGGGGTCTCCTCAAGGGGGGGTCCCCGCTCGGCACGGCACGAGGCAGCGCCTTCCCCCGACGGCCGAAGCCGCCGCCGCCGCCGCTCGGGGCGCTGCGCGGTGCGCGTCGCGCTCCCCCCTGGCAGGGCCCGGCCCCCGGGGCACCGGCACGGCCGGGCGCGCACACACACACACACACACACACACACACACACACACACGGACGGACACGCAGAGAGACGGGGCTGACGCGGAGATCCCGGAGGTTCCTCCCTGCCGCCCGCCCGGACGGGCTTCCCCGCGCCCCCGCCCGCCCGCCCGCCCGGCCCGCCGCGCCCCGGCGCCGCCGGGGAAACTCACCGCCGCGCCGCGCATCCCGCCGCGGCTACAACTTTCCATCCCGGGCGGCAGCCGGCGGCGGCAGCGAGCCCCTCCGCCGCTGGAAGTGGGCGGGGGAGGAAATACGAGGAGGAGGCGCGTCGTGCTCTCCGCCGCGGCGCCCCTTTTTTGGCCCGGGACGCGGGTTTTGCCAGTGGGGGCTGTGCTGCCGCGGTTGGTTTCCTGCATCAGCTGCGGGGGTGTGTGTGCTGAGCACACACGTGTGTCTGTGTGTGTGTGTGCTCTCCGTGCCGGGTCACCCTGCCCGGCCCAGGGTTGCCCTCCCTTCTCCCACACCACTGGCAAGCGAGCGCTGGGCTGCCCTCCAAAAGGCGAGGGGGCCCGGGCTGGGCTTTGGGTACTGAGGAGGGGAATTTGGCATTTCTTTTATTTCTTTTTTTTTTCTTTCTTTTTTTTTTTTTTTTTTTTTTTTTCTTTTGTCACCCAAACTCCCCGACAAAGCAGCGTTGGCAGCTTTTCATTGCCACTCAGGTTTTCGATCGGGTTTTGCTTTTGAAGCCAGTACGTGATGTCTTTAGCAAACAAACCCAAATAAATATTTCTTGCATCACCCCGTGTTCTCCCTCCTCCCGTGCCTGCACTCCCCTGGCAGTCTGTGTGCTCAGCTGTGAGCACCTTGGCCCTGCTACCTCCTCCCCTTTGGAGTTCAGTGTCCAGACCAGATCCTGCCTTAAGCAAACAGGACCACCATTCTCAGAGTTTTCAAGGTTTTTACAGGAAGTTCTTTCAATCTACATTTAATCATGTTTGTAAGACAGATGAGTATTTTAATCCCCATTTCACAGGGGAAGGCAGGAAGATGCAGAGTAGCTCGCTGCATAGCTGTGGACTGACATGACACCATTTCTGCCTGAGCTTTTGGCCACAGGCGCTGTCTCTGGGCTATTTTTCCTCTTGAGTTCACTTAAATTATACCTTGAGAACGCTTCCAGCTTACAGTGGTGGCAGGTTCTCTGCTGTGGGTAACCTGTCCTATGTCCTGCCCAGAGGCAACATGGGAGGTAAATGTAAGTGAAATCCCTTGGCTAGTTTGCAACTGGTGGTTAGGGCAAGAGATGGTATTCATTGCTGAACTGGAGATTCATGAAAAATCAGACCCTCAAAGAGTATCTTCAGGAGAAATGTGTTCTGCTGCTCCTATTGGACAAGTAAGTGATGATTCTTTATTGTTAGAGACAGTGCTTGTCTTCTCCCTTGTCTGTCCCCCCCCCCCCCCACCCTGCCTTGTTCTTCCTTTGTCTGGCTTTTAGGCTTGTGACTCTTTTGACTTGCTAAAGAGCAGAGCTGCTGTTATCCGAAACACATCAGCATGAATATGACCCTACAAGTGCCATCAGCTTAAATTAGTGTACCAAGTCTGACCAGTCACTAACCCAGGACCATGCGACCTCTGAAGCTAGGTCTGAACTTGTGCTGCTCAGCTGTCCCTTAAAGTCTGTCCTACAGGCCTCTGGGACACAGAGCACCTAGATCCTTCTTTGCTACTCATTGTCTGAAAGCCTCAGATCGTGATCACCAGAGTCATCAGGGAGGAAGTGTCAGATACTGGCCCTTCCTCACAAGATGCCTTAGGAAGAAGGAGCCATCACAGCTGCTGCTGGTGCCAAAGGCAGTTCTAGGTCACTCATCTTTTCACAAGGACCCGAGTAAGTTCAAAAAAGATGCTCCAGCCTGCAAGTTGAAATGAGACCATAGCAAACCCCCTGCAGCCAGCAGGAAAAGTTTCTTCTGCTAGAAATAGTCAAACTGCCTCCCACCCATCAGTAAAAATCCAGCCCTCTCACCACACCTATGTGCATGGGAATATAATAAGTGCTCTTCCTCTGCAGACAAGCACAACTGTCTTAACAAGAAAGACTCAATGAGGTGTCAAAGAGGAGACAGGTCCTCAGGGATGTGTATCATATAGCGGCAGCTGATCCACCCTTGAACATGAAACCAGTCATCCCAAAGTCAGTTTGGGTCAGAGGATAAAACCAAGAATTGAAAGTCTGGTCCCTTGGGGTTATTTCCACAGCCATCTGAAAAAGTGGCCAAAGAGGCAGCTGTGAGCTGGGGACTCTCCTCAGCCTGTTCACCTCCAGTGAGCACAGCTGAGGGCCAGCAGGGTGTCGTGAGCCCAGTTCAGTGTTGTTCCAGCAGGCTGCCCCCTGGCCAGGTAAAATTGCAATTCTGAGTGCTTTGAAAAGGCAGCATACCAAGCTGTTTATCCCGGGCAGACCACTTCATCTTTTTCTGTCTGTTTTTCCATCAGTAAAAAGGAAGTGCTTACCCACTCAGTAAAGTACTTTGGAAAAAATACTGTGGATGATTTCTAGTAGGAGGCACAGAGTAATCTTCTCAAACCTGCAAATGAGGGAAATTCTTTAAAACTTTTCAGTGAGATTTAAAACGCCACATCAATATGCACATAGGAAAAAAAAAACTGTACCACCTTCATTGCAGAATTTAGATACTTTTAAAATTTCACCCAAAAGGAGTCCTGCAGGATATAGATCCTATTTAAATGACTATGTGTATAGCTGAACAGAGAAGATTATAGAGGTTTTCTTCTCTCTAAAACTCCGCTGTATTTTCAGGAGGACACCTATTTTTAAACATCCTCTAGTTTTACTCTTGAAACCTCGTTTCAGAAACTGGTTTTCTGTAATGGTTCACAGGTATTTTATGTATAAATATATACACATACACACATTAGGCTCTCAAGAAACCACGATACATTAGGTGGTCTTGAATAATTCATTGTTAAGCACCCCATGATAAATCTCTAGTGTAACAGTATGTGATTTTGATAGAATTCTTAGGATAAATTGAATGTGAAGCACTGTGGTAAATTTAACTATGCTGAGCGTCAAATGTGAAAACTTTACATTGTACATTACATCCTGACATGCAACTGAGAATCATTATTATTAAGGCTTCGGGGAATTTTCAAGGGAACTTCTGAAGTTCTGAAAAGAAAAAGAACAAGACTGAGTGCTGTTCTCTATAGAAGTTGAGATTTTCTCAGAGAAGGGAAATTCCATAAGTAGTCTGTATTGAATTAACATAAAGGTTTCACTAAAAGAACTTCTGTCTATTAGCTTATGCTCTGAGGCTTCTCATTGAGCACTACATATAAAAGTCAGAGGAGCTTGGCTTACCTGGTACCAGCGTGTGCTTAGAGCTTTTCTAGGGCTTGCCACTCCTGCAGCGGGGCTGGAGAGATAGGGCAGCAACCGCTGATGTGAGGGGAGGTCATTTTCCCCTTTTCTGTAGCAGTAGCTGTCACCCCAGATACTCACAGCTCTCCCTTGTCAGCAGCAGCCAGACGCTTTCCTGGAGGTAGGCAAAGGCAACAGCACAGGGACCTGGTCATGCACAGCTCCTCACAGCCTGCAGCTCCAAACAAGAAGCTGGTCTTCATTGGGACATTTTGCATGGCAATATCCTTCATCTCCACCCTTCTCAGGATGTCCTGGGGCTGGGTTGCTTTTCATTGTCCCATAAGTGGGCTCAGTTCTTTCTGATTTGGAGAAATTGGCATTAAATAATGTAAACTGTTCCCTCAAAGAATTTTGGCACAATCTTCCTTTTTGTTTATGCGTATACACTACATCTCTGTGTTCTGGTACCTGGTACCTGGTAGTCCTGTGGCCAGGAAAAGATACAAATCTGTCCAGCTTCAGGTTAATCACATGATAGAGGGCACAGTTCACTGACAGAGCTTCACCTTTTTTCCAGGTATTACTAACCAAACATTTCAATGAACTTCAACATCACCGATACCATATCTACTTATTTATATCATGTTCATCTTAATGATATCAGAGCATCTCAGACAAGAATACCTGTGTTTAAGAGGCCATGCTAAAATCTCTTTTGGTGATTTTTTGTCCTTCTCCCTCTTTGGAAGAGTCCCAGCTGCTAGGGTGCTTCCCCAAGGGTAATCACAGGACAGCTCATGGAGGTAGGGGAAGAAATCCTACTTTAACCCTATTTTTACCACCACAACCACCACAGCCTGACATCAGCCTTCTTTCCTCCCAGCACATGAGGCCTCATGTGGCTGGTCACAGGACAGGGATCAAACAAGAGACCAGCCACAGAGCAGAGCAGCCAATGAGAAGAATGCCTTCTGACAGAGTCCCCGTGAGGTGTCCTTCGGTACTGGGAGCCCTGGTGAGACCAGCGCCAAGCCCGCACCTCGTGCAGCATCCTCCCTGCAGAGACACCTGGTGAGGCCAAGAGACAGGGAGTCACCCTCAGCACTTCCCAGGCTGGCCCCACTCCATGTCTGGCCAAACCATTTATGACAGCCTGCCAAAGTCTAAGCAGGAAAACAAAAATTAATTAAAATCGTACTGGTTGAACCACTGTTGCCTTTTTGTCCAAGAGGAAGCCCCAGTGGCAGACAGATGGTGTGGCCCTGCTGCTGACCTGCCCTTAGCAGGATAAGGAGCAGGCTGGACCACTGGCATGCTGTGAATGCCCCGTACTCAGCACACCACACATCCAGCAGGGTTTTGTGGGATGTGACTTGAAACATTTCTAGGAGGGAAATAATTGCCACACAGAATTATGAGATCTGGAATGGAGGATCTGGGAGAAGGCAAAGGCTCATCTGAAGTGCATGGTTATGATACCATTTGGGTTATATTAAAGGGCTGAGCCAGCACAGACTCCCCACCTCCTCCCAGAGATGGAGCTCACCCAAGGCCCTGAGCAGAGTCTTGTGTCCAAACACGAGGCAAGTTTGAGCTTGGGCTGGTGCTCTGAAGTTAGTGTAGATGTACCCATGAAAAGCAAGTCCCACAGCTTTTGGCTTTCCACTGAAAATTGCTTCTGTCTTTTCACAAAGAGCTGCTTCTCTATAGGTCAGCAGGATCTGCACTTTCACAGCCCTTTTACTCCCTTCCACCCTGGTATTTTTACTTCTGAGTTAGACAGGTTTCTGAACTTTTTCATGAAGTTGCTCATATTTTCAACTGCATCTCCTTTTTACCTCACCCCACCAGTTCACTCTGATCTTTCTTTCTCAGTAGCTCTAGGTTCTGAACTGTTCGTTTAAATATGGTGTGGCTTGCCACCATTTTTTCCTGAGCCTTTTATTTTATCAGTTAAAGAAACAGAAGACACATGAGGCACTTAACACAAATGCACCTTGCCAAGATGCCTTCAGTGGTATGCTTTTTCTTTAGGGTTGACCACAAACATTTTAACATATCTGAATTATTAAAAAGCATTCCAAGCCATGCTTTCTTCCCGAAGTATTTTTGCCATTCAGTGGCCCTCTAGTATTGTTTGCCACAGACATGCGTAGGACAGTTCTTTTAAATATCATTTTTTGAGCACATTAAACTAGCTTAGCAGCTCAAAGGTTGCAGGGTTAAAAGCAAATAAGCAAAACAGAATTGTTTTCTGGGGAAATGTTTTCCCTTGCCTCCTTCCCAGTACAGATATGAATAGAAGAAATCCACAAAGGAGAAAATAATTCCCATTCTACATTCTATTGAAAATTCTCAAATATATTAAAATTTATTTGATGACCAGAATGTTTACTTTGTAGGCATATTGCAGATCACTAGGTACAGATCAACAACACAGCTTCAAGTTCCTTTAGCCTTTATTCCTCAGAACTGTGAAGTGGCATTCAAATAATACACAGAATATTTGCAGAGGTGCATCAAAAACCATGCAGCTCCCCTTTTGTAAGCCATGCTCTATCATTTAAAGATGTTCAGTCATCCTTAAATTCAAATGGCTGTAACAATAATTAAACATATTGCATTGCTTTGAATTATTGTGGTTCTGTGTAATTTCCCTGTTTATGGGGGTCTCCTGAAAAATAATTTTCTCTAGTTGTGGCCAGTGACTTTATAAATATTTTTAGTCTAAGGCTAAGAAGGTCAAGCTCCAATGCTGAGGAGCGTAGAAAATTTTAAAAACACACTGTAGGAAACAAATGCAAGTTGAAAACACAGCATTTGCAGTCTTGCAGCTGTCCAAAATTTCACAAGGCCAACACTGTAGAAGCCATGGATCTCATTTTCCAAAAATCCTATCACAGCAGAATGACTGCATCCTTTACACACGGATAAACAATTGCCCACTTAGTGTACAAGACAGAGGAAAGACAGATGAAGGAGAACTTCAGTGATATGAATAAGAAACATGGGTCAAGGCTGGCTTCTCACTGCATCAAGGAGGGAAATAATTGAGGTTTTGTTTTTCATGGATTAGCTGATGGCAGATGATGGCTGCAACACCAAGTTCTGTTTGCCCCTGACCCAAGATGTTGCTCCAGTCTGGCTTGGCAGCCTCCACACCGACTTCTTCAGCTCCAGCTGCACATTGCACCCCTTCTAGAAAGCTTCACCACATTCCAATTGAAGCTCCTTTTCATGAAAAAGGAGTAAAACATTTCACAACTGACTCTATCTTCAGTTTAAACACTTGAAAGGCAACATCAAAACATGTTCTAGGATGCAGCAGCAGGTCTCAAAGCTGTTTGTCTGTTGGCTTAAGAAGTGGTACAACGAAACAGCACACACTTTCCTTCAGAGGTGAATCATTCCCAGGCCCTGTCTTTACAGCAAGTGTCAAGGCCTTTTTTAAGTCACAAAAAAGTGGTTTATATATTATTTTGACCAAACTGTGGAACAACCATTCTGGTGAATTAAATGTGTGTACATTTGTGGAAAGTAGAATCTGACACTGATGCACTGTTAAGCTTGCAGATAAGCTCATGGAAACACAAGAAAAAGCAGAAGTGAAGACACTGAATCCTCCACTGGCTTAAATTGTCAAAGTTCCTTCAAAATACTTAGATTATACAATTGCCATAGAAATGCAACAGGAGGAGCAGCCAGTCAACCCATAAACCCCAAAAACGGTGTGCACTCACTTCTTAAAAATACTGGGTTTGTCTGCTTGTCCAGAAGAAATCCAGCATGGAGGCCAGGCCAGTTGAGATAAAGAAAACCAAGCCACATGAGGCAGATGCTGGATGCAGATAGGAGACAAGCCTGTGAAGAGCAGCTCAGCTCCCCAAAGGCTTCAGGCACCAGAGTGCAGTGAGGGGGAAGAGTACATAGCACAGCTGTGAGTCCCTCTATGGAGAGGCATTTCCTTTGTGGAGTAATTTTTCCTGTGCCTATCTTCAGGAAAGAATTTGTGTGTCTGTTAAGTCCCACTGATGCACTCTCAGAAAACCAGAGCATGTGCTTAAGGGGTTCTTGTATCAAGTTTTACAGGCATCATTTGAGCATGTGTATTATCCCCTTGGCTTAGTGGGACCACGCATTCCTGGAGTCCCTGATGATATTACTGTAGCCTCCACAGTAAACTCAAATGAAAAAGGAAAGTGAATTTTAGTAAATCAAGAAAGTTCAAAACTGAAACGTTACTGAACACCTCCTCCCCCATCTAAGGCTCCACTTTGGGGTATCTGATCCTGTGAACAGCTTGCACAACGAGGCACTGAGGTCAATGGGGCTAACAAACCACAGGTTGTGCTTTCTGTTGAGTCAGAGGCTTTGCTGGCAAACGTTCAAAGCCAATTCTGCAATGATCCACCATGCATGTTCTTATTATCAAGACAGTAGTGCCATTCTGGTGTAATGTTTTAGAGATCTTCCTCTGGCAAAAAAAACATATCTGTGCATTACTTTTTGTTGTCTCTTAAACAGAAGTACACAAAGCTGTAAAAACACTTCTAATTATGTTTAAAAACCAATCACATTAAAACCAAAGCTGATGCCAAGAACATATTATTCACACAAACCAAGAGATGCAGAAACACTTCACTCCACTGCTATGGACTGCAGGATAAAATAAACAGGATAATTTAGTCTGGTTTATGGAAGCCAAAGTCATGGTCCCTACCTTTGTATCTCCCCTTTTTGCCTCACAGGCTGCATATAAACTTTATTTTTAATATACCTTTTCCACTTACATATTCTTTTTAACTACTTCTTCATTGCCTTCTCCCATTCCCAGGGTCTGTCTTCCCACTGTTTTGTCTCTGTATCCAGTTGCTCTCCACACTACTTCTCTCCCAGTTTCAAAGCCCCTTTTTCCTACCCAGACTGTGTGAGGAGACACTGTTTTCCATCTTTTTTTTTCCCAATTTGGATGTATCTTGAGAAGCTGCAGGTCAGGAAAGGAAGGATTGACACTTCCTTCACTCATTTCTCTATCATCCTCTGGGCTGACCATTTGGTGGATACCTGTAAAGCATCTCCCAGTGGAAGCACAGAGAAGACATGGAAATACAAATAGTGGCTTCTTGTTTTCAAAGTTGGGACCTGCTGCCCAGCTCTGTTACTACTGAGGCCAAAAACATTCCTTGATATTGTGGAGTTGGTTGGATGCAGTGACAAAAAGTGATCAAAAGGTGATTCTGGAGACTTACTGCAGAATCCCAGCCCCGTTGCCCTGTAAAATACAAGTGGATCAGTCTGAGAGATAAGAAGCACTGAGTGTGACCTGAACACTGAGCTCCGGAAACACAAGAGGCATGCCAGTGCACATTTCTTACCTAGACAAGCAAGGCTTTGCAGTGAAGTGAAACATTGAATAGAGGATTATCTGTATTTGTGGGCAAAGTCCTCCAGCTAAATCTGAACCACAGATCTTCACATCTGAAAATAAAACCATTATCTAGATTTTCCTCCTGTGGTGCAGATAATATAGCAATGCTGCCAGAGACTTCTATTCCGTATCGCTGCCTTCTGATGTATAGTCTGCTGCTTTCCTGCTTCCAGGGGAAGAGTAGACAGTCATCAACAGCTCCTGCCTCCTTAGGCAAAAAGATGGCTTCAGTTTCAGCACTTCTGTAGAGTGGGTAGGAGCCACCACCTTCTGTCACCATGACAGCACAGTACCTCACCTCTGGGCACTCTCACACACACACTTGATGAAAGCAGAAGAGAGAGCAGCAAATCCAGGTCTTTTCTCTAAGAGATGGCAAGCCAGTAACAGAGCTGACCCCAGAGCCTGCCCCTCAGCCTCAAGTGAGCCAAGCAGGATGGGCTCAGAGAGTCCAACTGAGAGTCCAGACCACAAGGGAAAAGCATGCTGACAGGGCAGATCCAAGATCAAACCAGGAAGGCAGAACCAGAAAGCCAGTTCATAAGTCAGGTCCAGTGATAGTAGGGCCATGATGATGAGACAGTGCCCAGTTTAGGCTGGGAAACCAGTCCAGACAATGAGTTCCAGAGAAAAGGTCTCCATAGCAAGCGCTAGACAGGCTGAACTGGAGACCAAAATACCCCTCAACAGCTCAAGCAGAGGCTGACAGACCTCAGCTGAACTAAAAAGGGGCTCTGCTCCCTTTTAAGGTGGTTGGGTGGAGGTCCCAGATGGGGCTGGCCAGGTTTATTGAGAACTGTTAAGTGTTCTCAGGACCCTGATGGAGAGAATGAGCAAAAGAAACAGCAAAACATACACGTGCATGTATATATATATATACACACAACCTATATGTCACTATGTTAATTCTCTATTTCTTAAGCCCCCCCTCTCCATTTCCAAATATCTGGTTTATGATTTTAGAACCTCTAAGGCTTGGAATAGACCTTAACTCTAAAAATCTATCTAATGTCGCAAAGCAAGCAAAAGATTAGGAAGTTAAAGAAAGACACAGCTGCAATAAAGGGATTGCAAGTACTTTTAGGCAGAAGTTTCAAGCTCCAGATAATATGGCCTGCATTTCAATTTGCATCCAGGCTACTTTAAAATCTTTTCAAGGACTTCCTAGTTTGCTTGTCTACAAATCATTATAAATTTGGGAAGAATTGTTCTGCACTTCCAACATCTTTCCACATCCCTTCTTTTTTTTTTTTAATTTGCATAACTGCTTTGTAATTCTACCACTACCTGTTGTGCTCACTTTTAGACTGTTTTCCCCAAACTGATTCTCCCTTTGATCTTTCCGTTCCACAAGGATAACTTTTCCAAGAGCCTCTCTATTTTTTATGATCTTTAGTGGCACCTGTACTCCTTCCTAAGTTAAAAATCAACTGAAAAATTAGTGCTGCTTGCCTTCTCCCTGCTCTCTAGTAGATACTAGTGAGTATCTGGCACATCAGTCAGGTTATTCCAAGCAGTGTACAGACAGACCTAAATGCAAACACACACAGGGCTGGGCTTGCAAGTGCTGGATTTCCTGGAACAAGATTATATTCTAATTATCCTGCAGTAAGACATTTCAGGGCTGTTGAAAAAAAGTGTACAAAATATGAAACAATGATTGTTATTAATATCTTACTTTACCTCATGTCTTAGCTTAATTTGGTTTTCTCTGTGTTTACAGTCTGATTTTATGTGATAATTATTCCTGGCCAAATTATCTGAAACAATTTTTAAAACACTTAGTATTGCAAATGCTCCTGTACAAATGCAAATCCCTTAATAGAGTTCAGTTATTATGTTTATTCTTCCCTCTTCATTGCAAGGTTTTGTAATTAGGTTTTAATTTAGTTTGTGTTGGAATTTTTTAGTATTTAAAATCCTGTCCATATGCTACCATTATCTCAAATGGACCATGTTGAAGTCAGATGGATTTCCAGGCTGTGGATAGATGTCTTCTTCTTACGTTACTTTTTCAGCTGTGACTGTGTGTGTCTGAGTCCCTGAGTCCCACCTGAAGTTCACAGCTTCTTCTCTGCCAGCAGAAGGGGTTGTGTGGACACTCCTTGAGCTGCTCCACTGCACATGGGCTAGTTCAGACCGCCTTCTTCAGTGGTTTGAGATAACTGAGTTCATTCTGTAAGGAAGCAAATGGTGTATGCAAACACATTTCCACCTGCTGGCTGATCAGTGGGAATGGAGACCTCTGTGCTTGAACAGTCGCCAGTACCTCTCAGAGACACTATCTTCAACCAGCAGAGACAGCCTCACAGTAAACATGTGCTTATGACCTGCCTGAGCTAAAACCTGGAAAGCAAGAATGCTGCAGAAGCAGCATTACCTTTGGAAAGAGGTGGGGGATGACCAAGAACAGTGCATGGTGCTGCAGTGCAGTGCAGTGCAGGAGGACACCGTGAGCGACTGCACGGGCCATTTCCCACTGGGTTGTTCTGGAAAATGCAGGTGTGGAGCCAGCATACAGCAAACCCTCCCAGATTGCACAGATGACTCAACAGAATGTCAAAACCATCTCCATGGAAGAGTTATTCAAGGATGATTCATGACCACCGTCAGGAGGAGATTATCCAGGGAGAGGACAGGGACAGTTTCAGCTTCTCAAATTGCTTCAGAGAAAATGCATCTGATTCACACTAAACTCTGGCTACCACAAGTGCCCATCATGCCCTGATCTTTAGAGACTGGCAGCTGCTTAGCACGTCCTAATGGAGGAGGTCTGAAATATTTTAGAAACTACAGAGCAGCCCATAAGGCTCGAACCAACAATTTCACACAAGGAAGATTTGGGCAGGGATGCAGCTACCTGCATCCAGGAACACTCTCACATGCTGGAGAGATGCAGTGAGGGCTCCTCTTCTCACCTAATGAGGGTGTTCTTATCAGAAGAGAAGCCTCACATCTGAGAAAGCAAAGATGAGGACAGTGAAAAGAGAAAGCCAAATTTGATAGAAAGAGTATTGCACATGCACATATGAGTCCAGGCAGCTTCTTGCACCCTTTTCCATCTCTGTAATTATGGAGGGGCTGCCAGGATTCAACCTTCAATAAAAGGCATCTGTTCCTGAAGTGAAAACCAGCGCTTAGCTGCTAACAGAACACAGTAACTCTACACATCAGTGCAGAGCAGGAAATGAAAAACGCCTTTTCTAACTATGTTATAATGGCAATTTTAGGTAGATGGAACATTAGCAGCAGATGCCAAGCTGGAAGCTGGCCACACCGTTGGCTTTTCAGCAGCAGCTTTGGTCTTTGGAAGCTTTTCACAGGCTGACAATGCTTCAGAAGAGTCTACTTTTGTCTGGATTACAAAAATCAATTGCATCACTTGTACATAGCATGAATGGTTACCATGTGGACAGCCTCTTCAACCAACTGGCATTTATTCTAGGTTATCACATCAAGAGTGCCACAGGAAGCTTTCTCCACCTTTGTGGTGCAGTTTGTCAGAAGATGATTTCCATTTTTAAACTCAGTTTTTCTCATTCAAAGAAGAATAGGTTATTTTTCTCCCAACAGGGAAAATTAGTTCCCTCAGGAAAGGTTTGTGTGGAAAAGTGGTAAAGTGTCTTTTAAGGCGTTTCAAGGCTTGTGCACAACACTGATGTCACTGTAGTGGTGCACCTCTTGTCTTTAAATTTCTATAAAATGGGTCTTGAGCTCTAACTACCTTTCAATCCTTCTTTCAGTGCAGAAAACTGTACCAGGTGGTGGGAATGTTAGTTCTGCCAATGCCAAGTCTCCTTGCCATTGGTAAATCCTTCTCAATCAAAACAGAGGCATTTCATACATGAGTATCACTCAAGGTACACCAGAGCAGAGGGGCAGGTTTCCCAGCTCAGCCCACGTATCTTCACTACAGTCTTTTGGAATAGACTTTGGAAGAGACAAACCAAAATGTCCTGAAAACCATCTGGTTTCACTCTGGGGGAGTTGCCTAACTTGCTAATATGAAGTTAGCAGAGCACCTTATATATCCTTTTAACTTCTCAGAGGATGACATGAGGGTTTAAACTTGGGCATCCTCACCACTTGTCGATGCTTGGTTGCTGCCCTCAGCCTATTTGCTTCTATTTTCAAACTGCTCTTGGGACCACCAGTTGGCTCAAATCAAAGAAGCTTTCAGACTCCACCTTCAGTTAGGAAACGTGTTTTGTCCACTTCTGGCCTAAGATTTAGGGTATGGTTTAAAAAACGTCTCCCTTTTCAACTCCCCCCACCACCACCCCCCAGCCCAGTTATGCCATGTATCTAATGCAGAGACTTGGGACACACTACTTAGCAAATCCCTAGTGAATCAAACATGTTACACAATGATTTGATTAAAGGAATCATTCCTTTTCAACTGAGACACCGTTATGGTACGGATCTGCACAAAACACTTTCCAAATGGTCTTTCATCCAACAGTCCAGAGCAGCTGTTAATATTTAAGGAGCACCAGAAGTTAGTAAGTGTCTCTGAAATACCTATGGGATTTAAATGTTCTCTGTGAGGTCTACTTGATAGACTCATTGTAATTTTGACTGGGCCATAGAACTGATTCATCTGCCCCTTGAGTATTTCCTAGTGCATAGCAAAGAAAAGGTAGCAAAAATGTATTTCCTTACATATGCATGGCACACATATACCTTATGTAACATGTATTTCCATGTGTACTGACATATAAAAATGTTCTCAGCATACATTTCACACTGTAAAGTTCACCACTTAGCAGTTGGGAAACACCATAAGAAATGTCACCTGTGCAGCATAATTTAGTCCTGTGCAGTGAGTACTGGAGCCCTTTGCTGTGTGTGAAGGCGAGCCCATGCTCTGTGTGTTGCTGAGGTGGGACCCCAGAGACACAGGATCAGATGTGTTTTGATCACAGCTCATCCCAAGAAAGAGTCACTGCCCTGGCGCTACCACCAGCTGCTCATCACCCCTTCTCTACCAGGGACATAATCACACTTTCTGATCTGCCAGCACAGCTCCATCTGTAGTCATTTCCTAACTCAAATTCTGTCAAATGATCCAGTTTTTTGGGGAGGCAGCACGGGGGTGTGTGTGCTTTTAAATGGCAGTCAAAGCAGTGCCCACGCTGAGGCAGATCATTTTTGCAAAGCCGAGGAACAGTGAGACGTGCTCTTCTACCAGCAGACCTGAGAGGTCAGCAACCCGTGAGACAGGATCTGCTGCAGCCAGAAAATTGTGTGTGATTGCACCATTAATGAGCTCCTGTTCAATATTCCTTTTTACCATCGTGCTCAAGGCATGGTACCAAACCTTAGTAATGGTGCCACTCAAACCCTGTGGTGGAGACAGAATTACTAATATCCATAACACCCGCCACTCTAATATCACAAATACCCATTTGTTCATTAATTTTAAATGCCCAGTCTGATTTTTTTTTTCTTTCAGAAGCTTTAGCATTATACAGCACTTTACTTGACAAGGGAACAACTTACATTGACTTTTGCTGCAAACATAAGCATCAGCACCTGAAATCTGGAATACAGTACACAAGAAACACACTTGCTTAAATAAGCTGTCAAACTGTCAAAGCTTGATTAACATCTTATAGGAATTAGAGCAGAACCAAGACACAGCTCTGACAATCTCTAGTCTCTATCCTCAGTTCTTTGTCTCCTGCAAAATCCATTTGCCAATTTCTATGTAGAGTAAGGACCCTGGGTATGTCCCAGAGCAGATCCATCCTGTGTCTTCAGCAGAGAAGTGTCCTGAGGGGAAAAGAATGTATGATGATGCAGTTAAAATTATAGGTCTCAGGGCTGACAGCATTTTGCAGCCTTAATTCTAGCATTGCCCAAAAAGTAAGGACTTGATATTTTTAAACATTAACAAGGAAAAAAAAAGCCGTTATTTCCTAAGTTTATAAAAACACACTGAAAGCACAGAAATGTGCTTCTGTTTTCTCTCAGTTCACCAGCACAGAGGAACCTTCATATTGTTCTTGAAGGCATCACCTACTTTACCTAAAGGACAATTTTCATTAGTGTTTGACCATTGCCTGGTGTATCTGACCGGCTCTCACCTGGCACGCACATTTGTGTGTGTGAGTGTGAGCACCACAAACACACACACACACTTTGCCAGTGGGTTTCAGTGCTGTTTGCTGACACTGTATGAACCAAAGAAATATCTGCTGCAAGAGGCACACAGAGTCACAGCATCATAGAATTGTTTGGTATGAAAGGACTGTACAGATTATCTGGCTCCAACCCCATTGCTAAGGGCAGGGACACCTTTCACTGGACCAGGTTGATCAGAGCCCCATCCAGGCTGGCCTTGAACATTTGCAGGAATGGGGAAGCCACTACTTCTCTGGGCAACCTGTTCCAGTGCCCCACCACCCTCACAGTCAAGAGTTTTTCCCTAATATCAGATCTTTCAATCTGAATCCATTCTCTCTTGTCCTGTCACTATATGCCCTTGTAAAAAGTCCCTCTCCATCTTTCTTGTATGTTCTTCTGCTTTTCCTTCCCGAGCTTGACTGACTCTGTCACACCCCACTATGATGTTTCTGCTTTGATTCTTTTCCTTTGGCTCTCCTCAGCCCTATCCATTTCTCCTTGTCAGCTGAATCCCTTCCTTCCTCCCTTCCTTCCTTCCTCCTCTGAGCTGTGAATCCCTGTCTGAGGCTCTTTGCCAAACTGCACTTTGCCCTACCCGAGTCTCTTCCTCTCCTCAGTCCTTCTGCTTCACAAGCATCCCCTTGCTCTACAGTCTTCCTGCCCCTGAAGAATGCTAGCCTTTGCTGCCTTGCCCAAGACAGTCACAGCTCTACCCCAAAACTTCCTCCTAAAAAGTTTCTCAGGCCACCATAGTGCTCTGTAGACTCTTCATCCAGCTCCAGTCTTCTGCCTTTTCTTATCCTGACTACTTTCCCCTGTCCCACGGTCATTCTGATTTTCCAAACAGTCTCACAGAGTTGAACCAGTTCTGACTCTACTCTCCCAGCTCCCATGCTCATCCTTCTTTTCCATTTCTTTATCAAGCTTGTCATCTTCCTTTTAGCTTCCTCTGTCTCATTATCCCTTAAAACCTGGTTCACAGATTCCTCTTGCACAACTTCTCTCTCTCTTGGAGCTACCAACTGCTTGGCTGGTAGTACGTGGATGGATTATCAAAGATGGAAGGAAGGGAACTCAGTCTAGTCCCTTCAACCCAAGGCCTGAGCTGGAGCTGCTGCTGGCTCTGTCCTGACAGACACCTTGACATGATCTCAGACACCTTAAGTACCTTAGCACGTCAGCTGCACAAATAAAGTCTCTTGATTGCTTACAACTTGAGAGCTTAAGCTCCAGTCCTCAGGGAATGGCAGGCCAGACCTTGGGGTCAGAGACCTGGCACTTACACCACTATAAAAATAGCCAGGACTATCTTTATCCTTCTAATACGTTACTATAGAACCTATATTGAGTATCAGGATCAGTTACCTGCCTGTACCTATATTAGACATTGCAAAATATGCTTCAAAGCATGCACAATCTAATTAGCCAAAAAAATACCCATCCCAAGAAACTAACCAGGGAAAAAACCTCCAAACCCAGATGGAAGTGCTATTGCATTAGTATAATTTACTAGTTCTGGATGTACTCTGGGAATGCTGATAGCTTGCTCTGCAAGGCCATTTACATCATGCTCTGAAAATCCCCTGAGGTTCTCTCCTGAGCAGGTGCAGAGGACCTGGAAATATGCAGTCATGAGCTCCTAGCAGAGAGCTCTCACACACTTCCATCATTTGTGATGGAACACCCACTGCACTGATCCTCTGCATTCAGATTCCCCTCACCACTCCTGCTGAGCAAGCAGAACAATTCAGGTAACTTAGGACTTCCCTTTCCAGTCAGTGAGGTATGTCCATGTTGAAGGTGAGGCTGGGTACAGTGCAAGGGGCCAAGTGAACATCTCTGCAGGGGTCTGGGATCTTGTTCTTGGGAGCTGACAGTCAGAAAAAGTAGCAGGAGCACGGGGACCTGGAACACAGGAGAGTAGCAGAGAATCTGTCTGGCAGAATGAAATGGGAAATTTCAGCTGATATGGACAAAGGTGGAAGTCATCTGCAGGGGACAAGGGCCAGGAGGGAAAGTGCTAAGAGGCTGGCTGCAAAAGGGTTGGTAACCACAGGCCTAGAGACACTGGCAGCTTGCAGTAATTAATGTATTCCATTACCTCATGATTTTATGCTTCAGATGCAGATTAATAGCACTCATTCAAAGAAAGAATGACATCAACTGCATAAAATCCTTTCCACTGTCATACAGGACTCTCTTGCTCTCTGATTATTGCTGGTCTAGTGGATTACTGATGGTGTTTCAGATTTTGTTTTACTATTAAAAAAAATGTAAGTCCCTCAATCCTCTATCCAAGCCTGTCTTGTAAGAATCCTCTTAATGGAGAAAGGGACATTATATCCAAATATTTTTTCTGTCTCCTCCACCTCCTCATTCCTACAAACTTTCTGCAGAGGTTTCGTGTGCCTTCGCAAACTGAAAGGAGGTTGTAGTGAGTGGGAGTCAGCTGTGTCACAAGTACCAGCTAATAGGACAATAGGAAATGGCCTCAAGTTGTGTCAGAGGAGGTTTCACTTGGATCTTAGGACTTTGCCCAGGGAAGTGGTTGAGTCACCATCCCTGGAGATATTTTAAAGAAGTGTAGATGTGGCACCTGAGGGCATAGTTTAGTGGTGGACTCACTAGTGGTGGGTCAATGGTTGAGCGCAATGATCTTAAAGGTTTTTTCTAACTTAAATGATTCTATGATTCAGCCTTCATCCTAGCAGGGTCATCTGGGGGCAGTTTGCATACTTGTGGGATTTTTTTTGAGGAAAAACAGTCATTAGACTCCTACACACCATTCTGCGTAGGCAGCACAATCTAGCTCTGCAGTTTTTTGATGCCATTGCCTTATTAAAAATAAATAATCTCTAAAGATAACAGGGTAAAGGAAATAAGCCAGACAATATTCCTTTGGACAGAAAGTCTCTCATATGCCCATATGATATTACCTGATATCAAAGTTACTACTTGAATTTCAGAGAAATATGGTTTTTCTTCAGCATTTTTACAAAGCTTCCATTAAACAAGTTCACATGCATGTGGCAGAAGGAGAATATACCCAAGAGTGCACATAAAAAATGAATGAGTGAAACAAATTCTGAATACTTTACTGCTTTATTTTTCTATTCATTTTTCAATAAATTTCTGATCTGAAACCTGCAATTAAGATGTTGTGCTATTGGAAACAATAGGCCTGGGTTTACATCTAGCTGTCAATTACCACAGAAGGTGCTGGGAAACATTCTGTAAAACTCTGTCTACACTATGCAAAAAGGAAATCACAGCTGCAGCTAAGCAAGCAACATAATAATAATTATTTCCCTGAAGTCATCTGCTTGAATTTTCAAATGAATTCACCATGAGCAGGCTTAAGTTCAAATAACATTCATTTTCCAGCAGCTTTCTGTCAATTCCATAGCCCAGACCCTTGTGGAAAGGATACTTCTAGGACCTTAGATCTGGGAAGATTTTCTGTGTGTCTGATTATTGTTCCCTGCTGGGGCTTGCAGAACACACTGCATCTGAATTCACATAAATGACAAAGCCCTGTCTTTAAAAGGAAGGGCCAAGGAAGGAAGGGGTAAGGCAATTATTTCCATTAATTCCTCTAAAAAGAAACACCTCTGTCTGTTCAGAAACACCTCACTGCCAGCTTGAACTTTTCATAACTAACCTAGTCTTTTCATGTCAGTGATCTTCCCACTGTTTATCCAGTATTTATACACCACTCCCATAATCTCTTGCAGCATTGGTTTTGACAAGGTATCCTCCAGAAAGTTTCTAGATAGTCCAACATAGAAAGTTTCTAGATGGTCCAACAAACAAGCAAACAAACAATCAAAGCAACCCAACCTAAACAGAACCAAAACAAACTCACCAACTGAACAAACAAAAAAATCACAAAAGCAGACCTGTATCCAGACTTATATGTGGAGGTTTCCATCAAATGTCTGTCACCTTGCAAACATCATATAAAATCTCAGCACTGTTCTGTGTTGTTGCAAGAAAACAGACTGGCCCAATGATCCAGAGGGAGTGAAAGGACTGTATTGTTTAAACCCCTGGCTGAACATCAACGTAACCCCATGCATCTTAGTCCTGTTTTTCAGAAATGTTAAACAGCATCGACCCTCCTTGACTTCAGGTGGAGTTGAAGATGCTCGGATAAGGCCCTTAAAATCACAGTTTGGCTCTTGAGGTAGGTATAGAACGAGTCTGTGTTCACACAATAGTCTGATACAGCATCTCATGTCCTCAGGTACATTTACAGCTAAGAATGGTGGCAAGTTCTCCCACCCTTAGAAACCCTTTTTGCTCTTCCAATCGCTTCAACTTGGCCCTCTCATTCTCCAAGTGAATCACAAGTGGTCAAAAACGCTCTGAAGGAAGTGTGCTCTGCCCATTGGAGAAAGCTGACTCATCCACACCATATCCTCTGAAGAGACTGATTACAGAAAATGTCCAGCTGTTGATGCTATGTGAACCTCTTGTTTTCAGAGATCTTTCCTGAGACTTGTGCTTGGGTAACAGATAGATGGATGAAATCTGCCTGCTGTAGGTGAAAGAGAGGTGAAGCTCTGTCTTTGGCAAGGGATTAGATGGGTCACTGGCACTTTCAAGAGATTTAGACAGTGCAATAGATATGGTAAAGATATGCAATAGATATGATAAAGAAAATAGTGCAAAGAGGCATCATTTTGACTGTTTGTTATTAATGCTGGAAGAAAGAAGGGGTTAGGGCTCACAAAAGGAAGAGGAAAATTATTGGTCCATGTTGTAGGGTCAGGTCCAGAGATAAGAGGCTCTGCATTTTTGAGAGCAAGACCCCAGAAAGCTCTCAAAAATGTTCAGCATGATTAGAAAACTGAGGCATAGTATGGCACACAGACATGTTATTGTTTTGCCTAGATCTGTATTTCTCTTGTGCTGCCTAAAATAGCGTTGAGGGAGCTGTAAGGGGGAGGATTGGGATGTGGTTGGAAACCTCATGCAAATGCTGCAGTATTCACTTCAGCTATCATGTGTCCCCGAGGAGGTGGCCTGCCAGAATATCCACAGAGCTGGTGCTCTGGGAAAGAGTTTGATTAAGCCATCAGGGAGTCTCTGAGACCTGAGACCAGTCTCAGGGTCTGCATCAGCGGGAGCAAACCATTACACAGAGGTCAAGTTCACTCTGACTAAAGATCTGAGTTGGCACTAAAGGCAAATCAACTACAAAGCTTTTGCTCATGAACTTGGCACTCAGCTCCAAAACTCCTGCTGAATACCAAGGCTGACTGAATTCCAAGGTCCCAGTTCTCATAAGGGGATGCTCAGAGAGGGTCTGCACTTTGGGAATCCTTTGAGAAATCCAAAGTCGTGAAGCAAAGACATGCAGCGGACTGGACCCAGTCACACAAGGAGGAGGGAGGGAAGGGCTACAACACCAAGCTCTCCAGGGATCACCATGTGGAATGCTGGGGAATGATGAATTGAATCACCAGTTTGCAGTCTTGCAGCTGCCTGGGAAAATGGGAGATGCTGTGGTTTTCAGGCTCACTGGTCCCAGTCCTGCCAGTCACATGGAAAGCCCTCGGATAAGAGACTGAGGGTTTCCAGCACCCGCTCTTGTTCAGCAGCCTGCCAGAAATGCAGTGACCCAAGGGCTTTCCCTTTCATACAAAAATGTTGAAATTTAGGTTTCATTCCAATTTGAAACAAAACCAGATTTTGCAACATCAAAATCCTGCACAAAACAAAATTACTTCATAGCACAGCTTTACTGATTGATGCAGACTGCATGTAACTGAGAAGAGCCTGATAAGTGGGTGTTTCAATCAGAATTTCCTGGTCTGTCACTTCCAAGAAGACAACTCACTACAGAACTGATGGCTGCAGTTTTGCAGGAAGGTGGTGAAAAAGCAGATTAGGGCACAGCATCGGCGCAGTGTCACACGGTGTCTGGGTGCTGCTGCTGGTGTGACAGCTTCTCAGGAAAGGTCCATTCACACGCTGCACCTTCCCCTTTTGGTGCTGCTGACATGCCTAGACCGTGGTGAGAGTCTTTTCCTCGTGGACACAGCCACAGTTACCTGGCTCTCTTGGCTTAGAGGAGTTCACTCTGCAGGTAGCAAAGCTACAGCAATTGGGGTTGGCTGAGCTCGCCAGTAAAAGTAACTGATTTAAGGTGGCAGGAAAATAAATCCAGGGGATGGAGGAGTTCTGTAGATGAGGGAAGGCTGCATCAGATGTTTTTGTGCAGAAATGACTTCTGTTTATCACCATTAAGCTCACACACATGCCTTCAGTTTTTACAGCAGTTGCCCAACTTACCTGCTGTGTATGGATGATAAGATACTCGACTGTGAGGAGGATTCAATTATTCTACTCCACAGTCAGTTTGGTAAATTCACTTGATAATCTGGTCTGAGTGACACAGTGGTATTAATATCTGCAGGAGGCACAGGAGAATGCAGCAGAGTAATTCTGAAACGAAGGCTCTAAGACATGACTGAGACAATAAAACTTCTCCCTTGTACCAGATGATTACTTTAAACTCACTTCTCATTAAATATCAAAAAGCTGGTGCCACAAAGATGGGTTAAAAATACTTATTTTTACTATTTCTTTTGCTGGAAGAAGATCAGAACAGAATAAGCATAGTCTTTAAATGACACTTATCAGAAAATACAGCTTACAAAACAAAGAAACAGACTTGTATGGCTTTTTTCATCTCTTCACCTCTGGAACAAATCCTGAGTTTAGCTGCATGCACATGTTGTCCTTTCTGTTGTAGGTGTTGCTTTTTTTGCTATCTTTTCTCATGTTATTAATTTGTTTTCCTCCAGCAGTTACAACAAAGTAGACAGCCTTCTCCCCCCAAAGAAGGGCAGAAATGGGTCCCCCTAGAAGGAATTCTCCACCTAAGGAAAATGAGGCACAACCTGTTCCTTCAAGCTACCCAAACACAGGGAGCACGGATTTCCCATGGGTTTTATTTAAACCATTTAAATTGTTTAAATGATAAAATAAATTAATAATATTATTCCTGAGACACCCAATGGCAAGGTGTCCTGGATTGTCTAAAATCTGTGCCTGTCTGTAGGTGTTTGTAAGTATGGCAGCCCTGTTCTCCATTCCCCTCCAAATTCTGATTTTCTGGCTGCAGTTTTACCATGAGAGCCCCAGCTCTGCAGCCCATACTTCCAGCAAGCACTTGCATTAGACCTGGACCTCTCTGCTGTGGCACCCAACTTGCATCAGGATGGCCAAGGCAAGTGAAAATATGCTCCCAGCAAGGTTTTCTGCAAACAGAAAAGGAGAAATCTGTATTGAACAAAGTAAGCAAGAAAGTATGTTCACTACTTAAAAATCAATATTTTCTGGGAACTTCACCTCCTCCTTAAGGTATCTAATTACTTGTGAACCTCCATTCACAGTGACATGTAGTGTTGAAGGGGGAAAGCCAATGGGAACTGTTTGTCTTCCTTTATCCTGCAGAAATGTCAGGTTTAAGGGTTGTACTTGTTACAAGCACACTCTTTCCTTTGGGAAACATTACATATTTAATCCACTTAGTATCTTGCTATGAAGACAGGTGCTGTTTGGAGTAATATGTATCTTTTCAGTGCAATCTGGGATCTCAGTTTACCAATAAATAAATTACAAAAAAAATTCAAGAGAGTGTTTCTCTTTGGCCAGGGTTGTAAGGCACACAAAATCCAGGCCTGGTTGTAGCACAACCTCCTCTTCCACTCTACCAGAATACACAACTATTTAAAAAAAAAAAAAAAAAAAAAAAAAGAAGCACAGTGATTAACACAGTGAGCTCATTTGAAAAATATCTGAAAAGTTTCTAGGAGCATTTCCACTGACCTGCTCTTTCATACCAGACATCTTTTGCTCCCCTCCTCTTTAGGCTGCAAACTGTCTGTGAGTACTTACATGTCAGTAGTGGTTTACACTGGAACAGTAACATTTCTCTGGGGACTTTCAGGTGTATGCACAAGGTGGGGAGGTCTTTATTTTGTCCAAAGAGGAGCTCTTTCAGGACAGGCCAATTAGTTGCTTTAATCAAGGAGAAGGAAATGCAGCTACCCATTCTCTTTTATTTGCCTCCCCCCCCTTTTCTAATTTTTTGTTTCAAAATAACTTTACACTGAATGCTAGGCAAAATAATGCTAGGGAAATCCATCTCCCATGGACTTCTAATGGATAAAAGAGTAAATTCCAGAACTTTGCAAAGTAAGCAAATAAACTGGGAATTCTCTCTGGTGGGCTGGTGGAAATGTGGAGTAGCCCAGATGAAATTATTGAAGTAATTACACACAAAGGAGTAAGTATGAATTAAAAATTCATTCAAGGTGCTAGAAAGGATCAAAGAAGAGGAATGATCAGGTAGGAGTGAGGATGATGGTACACAGAATCAGCCACCCTCACTCACACACAGGGCTGCTGCAATACTGGAGAGTGTGTTGTTACTTGGGTGAAATACTCGGCATTGCCTTATGGGGTGTGCATGCCTGCAAAGTTCAAATATTCTGTGTGAGACCTATCTGGCCTGGAGGGAAATTCCTGCTGCCCCTATATTTAACTTGCATTACAGAAGGCCAATAAAATTCGCCTTGCAGTTAACTGTCTCAGTAACAAGTGCCCAAAATTAGCAGGCAGACTTTCTTTTTTCTTTTTCTTTTTTTTTTTTTTTTTTTAAGAGTCTAGAGCAATCCAAAGAAATTTTACTCGATTAAATAATGTTTACCCTATGCTAAAGTGGGATGCCTCTTGAGAGGAGCCTGGCTTGTGGCAGGGAAGGGGATGTGAAGGGCATCTGGACCCTCACAAGTGACCTCCCCCCCTGGATCAAGCAGTGTGGCCAGGCAGGTGCCATGCTGGCAGTGGTCTGGGACATGCTCCCAGCTCCATCACCTCCTGCAACGTGGGGAAGGTGCTCAGGTGTTTCTGTAGCAGCATCCCTGGACACCCTAACCCGTCCAAGGGTGGGCTGGATGGGGCTCTGAGCAACCTTATCCAGTGGATGGTGTCCCTAGCCAAGGCAGGGGGTTTGAACTGGATGTGTTTAGGGTCCCTTCCAGCCCAGAGATTCTGTGATTCCATGAAGAGGCTTTGCACCAGGTGTATGCCAAGAGGGGCTGTGCCTCACTGGGGCAGGGTGAGGGCAGAGATGTGCAGCAGCAGGAAGGTGTCAGCAGCTCTTGCTGGGCAACACCAGGAGCTCAATCTCAACACCAGCCTTGGGAGCAGAGCTGAAGCTTCCCCACTGCCATTTATGAGGGACAGACTGCAGCTCTTCCTTGTCACCTCTTCTGCTCCCTCCTTCAGAGGCAAGTGATGTGCTCACCAATTCCTTTGGCAGCTGTGGAGCTGTTGGAGGTGGCAGTTCAGGAGAGGATGTCTTGTGCTCCCAGCTTTTGCTGTGCTGCACCTCAGCTACACTGACAAAATTGATGACAGGGACTTATGGAGGTCATTCAGTTCAACCTCTCTTCTCAAAGCAGGGACAACTATGAGCAGTTTTTGAGAGCCATTTTTAGTTGGGTTTTGAAGGATGGAGATTTCACGACCTCCTGGACACATATCCCACTTTTGGAGTGAAGGCTTAAACCTGTATTTCAGTGTGTGCCCATTCTCTCTTGTCTGTCACTGGGCACCACTGAAAAGAGCCTGTCACTTCACATCTTTCCTTCAGATATTTTTACACACAAGGCCCATTTGAGCCTTCTTTTCTCTGCATGAAACAGTCTCATCTTTTTCAGGACAGAATACAGCTGCAGGCCACAGCCATACAAATGACCAGTCAACAGCTTATGGACAACCACCCCTTTTCATACCATTGCCCTGCTATTTTCCCACTTTTGTTCCTGCTAAAATCATCTAACTCCCTCCCTTGTACCCCGTATCACATAACCTAACACACTGATATTGTTGTAGAAGGCTGTCAGATTGATTGAGCACACTTTTGCCCTTCTGAAGTCCATGATGACTCCTAGTCACCTACTTGTTCTTCATATGTTTGGAAACTATCTCCTCAATGAGTTTTCCCATAATCTTCCTGGGGATCCAAGTGAGGCTGACTGGCCTTTAGTTTCCCAGATCCTCCTTTCTGAAGACAGGGAGTGAATTTTATTTTTTCTTCCACTCCTAAGGTACCTCTCCCAAAAGTTAGGGCCTTTTAAAGGTTATCAGGAGCAGTCTCACAAATTGTCAGCCAGCTCCCTCAGTGCCTGTGAGAGCACCCTGCCAGCTCCCATGGGCTCAAGTGTGTCCAGTTTGTTTAAACGCTCCCTAACCCTGTCCTCTGGCACTGACAGCACATCTCCCTTGCTCTGGGCTTTCCCTCTGGTCTCAGGGCCCCTGGATTGCTGAACTCCAGTCTTACAGTAAAATCCAGTGGGAAAAAGGTAAAATCCAGTGGGAAAAAGGCATTGACTTTTTCTATGCCCTTTGTCACCAAATCTCCTGCCCTTCTGCCCCCTACAGCACCAAGCCCATATTTTCCTTGGTTTTCCTTTTCCTATTAATGTACCCAGGGAAGCTGTTCTTGTTAACCTTCACTGCCCCTTGAATACTCAACTCCATATGGGCTGACTTTTCTTTCCCCAGTCATGCACTCAGTGTCTCTGTATTCCTCCTGAATCACCTGCACCTGCTCCCACTTTTTGCATACTTCCTTTTTGCATTTTAATTTGGTAAGGAGCTCCTTGTCCATCCATGCCCATCTCCTGCTACCTTTGCTTGATATCCTGCTCATTGGGATAGACCATTCTGGTGCTGGGAACAGATAACCTCTGAAAATCAATCAGCTCTCCTGGACCACTCTTCTCTCCAGGGCTGTCTCCTATAGGATTCTTCCAAGCAGATCAAAGTCCAAAGCCTGCTCTCCTAAAGACCAGGGCTGTAATGTTGCTTTGAGCCTTGTTTCCTCCCCTCAGAATCCTCAACTTCAGCATATCAAATGCTGAAGAGCAGACAAGCACCTTGTTCCCAGCTTGGGTTCTGGCATAAGATGCGTATGAAAAGCCAATTCTTCATGTGCTTGAATGAGGAAAAAGATTGAGTCTAAAAATAATAATAATAAAAATGATAGATCCTTCTTTGGAAATGTTGGCTGAAACATTTGTTGTTGTCTCTTTTTTTGTTCCCAAATGGGTTTTATGAGAATATTTCTTAGTGCTTTTACATAACATTTTATATTGTGTTAAATCACTGACCAGATTTCTTTGAAGAGAATTCTTGAGGGGCTTTTGCAATGCTAGGAAAAAAAGAAAAAAAGGAAAGCATATTCTTTTATTTCTTTCCAATTGGAAAAAGTCAACCCAAATCAACAGGGAAATGGTTTAATTTCAGGCTCCTAGAGAGATACTAGAAACACTGGCAAGGAGGAGGAAAATAATTTTCAAAGGTACAGCTGATACTCCATGTTCATTCTGAATGTTTTGCATTGTTTTCCTTGTCTACTAAAATGGTGTCAACAATTCTTTTAAAGATGCAGATTTAAAATCTCCAGTCCAATCACATCCATAGGCTTTGTTTGCAAAGAAGAAAAGGCCAGTGTTCCTGCAACACAGCATGATGAATTCAGTCTGCTACCACTGCCCTGCTTTTTGACAGACACAGCTGAACCAGGGAATTTTTTATTTCTTTTGATGAGTGTAAGAATAATCTCATGAAGGTTTTTCTGCTCACTGTTTATGGTTTTTAAACTATAAACCTCTAATGGCAAGCTATTTAAACTGGACTTCATATAATATTTCTGCAAAATAGCCTGATATTAGATAAAGAATGTACATTATAAATATGGACACAAGTCTGTAAAAGTGCACGAAGCAGTTAGTGTGGCTAAAAGGCTTACAGAGGTTGCTGGCAAACGTGGCAAGTTTTGGAATCTGTAAACACTGGTGGAAAGAGGTTTCATCTCAAATGGTAAAAATTGCATGTTAACTATCACCAGGCAGATTTTCCATTCTGTCTTGTATCCTTTGGGAGCAACAGGGTGGAAGATGGAAGAATACTATTGCCCTTTCCATGGGTGTGGTGTGATGGACATTAAATTGCCAATTTGTGTGTGGTGCTCATTTTGGCACCCCCAGGAAAGCCACCTCTGTCTGCTCTGGCCCCTGACTGAGCAATGGCCATTTTTATTTCCCACTTTCCAAGACTGCAAATAATTTTCATTTTAAGACCAGAATGAAAATAATTTAAGAAAGACTTAGTGCTCAGTAACTTTAAAGAAATAAATAGCTTTTTTTTTTTCTCAAGAAAGCTCAACAGCTTTTCGATGAGGGAATTACTGAGTGCCAAACTTTCTTCTGATCATTGCCTCAGTTTGGCATCTTCACTTGAATGTTTCACAAGCTGAGTACTGGTCCATAACAAACACTCTTGACTGGATTTCTAATTGAAACCATTTTTTGAGTTCTGTAATAAAAAAAGAAATATAATACAAATCAGGCTGAAAATTTGGGGGATTTTTGATATCTAAAAGTAACTTAAACTTGAGAGAAAGAGTTGTTGTTATTCACTGTATAAGCCACTGGAGCACATTCCAGCACAGATAAACAAAATCTCTGCTGCATTAAACATAGATAGCAAAACAAAAAGAAGTCTGCTTACAAATCCAGGGAGATTTTTGTGCATAAAAGCAAAGCTGCTGAAGTTCTAATAGGATTAAAAATTGGAAAAAATATCCATTTACAACCTAGTATTTCATAAAAAACAATTTAAAATTATTCCACCCTTTTAAAATACTGGTGCCTATTAAAACACAAACATATTCATGTGGCTTTCAAATGCATTCCAGTAGAGTGTAAACTGACAAGTCACTGCATTTCATCACACAATAGTCAGAAGCAAAAGATGATGTCGCATTCTAAGCACTCATTAAATGCAGAAATATGCACTGAGGATGTAAATGTTGTATAGATTCTCAGGGAAGTTTATAATTTATGTTCAAAACTAAGATTCATATTAAATGCCCAGCTTCAAATCTCCTTGGACAGTGTCTCCCCATAGATTTCTAAAAGTGTACATTTATGGAGTAAACAGAATATTTAATGGCTGCTAGCAGTATATCAGATTTGTTATGCTTATGGCAGCTGTGGTCATCAAATATTCATGCTGATGGTTCTTATGCAATGCTGACAGCTTTCTAACTTGTGAAATAAGTAAGGGATGAGTGGGAATTGATGAGATAAGCAGACTGCTTTATCTAAGAAGGGTGACCAAGCTTTTCTGTGGCAGAAAGAAGATTAAGAGTTGCATTCTCAGAGCAAGAGGGAAAATCCAAAGGTGTATTTCTTCAGATTACAAACCAGACACATCTCTTAATCTTGCCATATGTTTTCTTATTCTTCTCACTCTAACTGTCCTTTTCAGCCCCTGGGATTTATTTGTTGGTCTCAGGGTCCAGTAGTGGGAAAAATGGCTCATGAATTTCTGCTACCAGACAGGCTGAGCTGAGATACTGGGTCGTTTCAGTCAAGCTGGGGGAAGAAGGACAACACATACATAGACCAGGCCCATATTTCTTACCTGGGCAGATTGCCCTTGCTCCAGTAAAGGCAAATAAAGGATTTTACCTCTTTAGGAACATATGGGATGGTCCATAAGAGGTTTTGTTGTTGGGGTTTTTTGTTGTTTTAATGGACTGCAGTCCTCAGTGTTGGTGCATCTTTATTACGTTGTCTCACTACCGCTACTAAGCTGTGTCCTTCAGTTTGATTATTTGGCCTAATTGCATTGGAAAAAAGCTTCAGGTTAACCAGTTATCCTGTACCATAAACCAAGACCAGATCATAGAAAATTTCAAGCATGGATGTTCTTCACTCTCTTAATAAATTTCTGTTTTATATGATAGCCATTACTGTGCAGTAGTTACACATCCTTCATATTATCTGATCTCAGCATCCAGCATTCAGGCTTCCAATTCCTGGGATATCTCTATTACAAGTCAAAGAAGGAAAAAGTATCTCCACAACAGTCTGGAGAAAAAAATTCAAGTCCAGTACATTTTATGATCAATGACAGTGACATAATCACCACATATGTAACCACTAATATTATCTTTAAGTCTTTTAGAATGAGTTTCGTTACCTATGAGACAACACTTGAAATAACTTTGGTTCTCATGTGTCTACCTTGTTAGTTGTTTCAAGTAGTAAGTGAAAGAATTGCCATAAAAATAGTTCAGAAAGCCCATGTCAAGTGTGATGTGAGTTTAGGCAAAACTATATATGCAACTCAAAAGTCTGGTTTTCAACCACAAGAAAGAATGTTTCAGAACATATGCCAAATCCAACCCTCTTTCCAATAAAAAATATACTCCCTCATACTTAAATCAAGCAGAATTGTATCTGCACTCCAAAACCAACTTTCCTTAAACAGAGATGCAGAGGCACCTGGGTAAGACCAACTTTCTATTGCAGACCTTGAAAGATAAGAACATTACTGAAAGGATAAAAGCCCTAAACCTTGGTGCTGCTCTCAGATTTATCATAAAGTGTGAGTAACTTGAAACTGAGTCTTGCAAATTTGACTTGGGAGGTGCCTTAGAACAGACTAAGCAATAAAAATAAGGGGTATAGTCAGAATGTCTACTTTTTGTCTCATGGAGTTTTCCTCAAAGCATAAACTATGGTTTAGTGAGAATGTGCAGTACCTAAAGTTTGCACCAAATTTCCTTTGCTGGAAGTTGTATTGCCACGATACAAGCAGGATTACAGGACACACAAGATTTTTTTGTAGCAGATAACTACTAAGGGATAACTAAGTCTTCCTGCTAGAGAAATTTCTTTCTAGTGTTCTAGTAGTCCAACGTTCCCTCACTTCCTGAAGAAGGACAAACTGTGTTCTTGCCCAAACTAAGCTGTTTTATTCTCCTCTCCCAGAAATCTTTGTGCTGTATATTTTTAGGCAAGGGACAGCTTCAAGCTAATTTGATGTCCCAGGTGAAGCCATATTTGTCACTCACACTGTTCTAACATGACTTTAATCTTTAAAATTGTTCACTATATACAAAAGGCTGTAAGACATAGGGAAAATGAAAACCAGTCACCTACTTCTCTATGTTCTCTTCCAAGTACAGATATGTTTCTTAAAAAAAGATATTCCATCCATCTTTTGACCTATTCTAGGTTCTCTTGGGCTTCTTTTCACCAAACACCAAACCCAGAGGAAGCTGCTACATCAACTCTGTTCTAATTTTCTGCAGCCTCTCAATAAACATTATCTCACTACAGTTCCATATTCCCCTTTTGCTTTTTCTGCCCCAGACCAGTTGAGGTTGGCAAGTGTAGATCAGCAAAGGTTCAAAGACAGAGGGCGGAAGAAAAATACATTGAAAGGCCTTGTTTTCAGGCTTTTCAGCCCAGTGGGGCTTTTTCCATGTTTCTTTCCCCCTCTGTAGAACCTAAATTTTTGGAATATTTCATTGCTTTTAATCTGATATTTAAAATCATTCTTCTAAAGTACTGTTATTGGACTACACCAGGATACATTTCCTTGTCCAAAGATGAGGAACACAAAGATGAGGAACACAGTTCTGTTTGAAACCAGATTTATACTTTATCAGTGTACTCTAACATACTTGAATAGACTATGACTACTATTTTTAGTCTTTAAGACATCTAAGCATTCTCCACGAGCCCCTGTCTTCCAAAGGTTGGACTAAGTTCACCTGCTGAACTCTATGCCCTTTCCCCTCATCTTCTGTTTGCAAAATCTATATAGATGGAAAGTTCAGCAGCTTCCAAATTAGCTTTTACAGTGGGAATTTGTACTAAAATTGGTTCCTGGTAGAACAGCAGCTGGCCAACACACATGCATCTTTTTCCAGTGAGGTTTCTGCTTTCTCCTTCAGGTGGTTTATGGGTTTTATGTAATAACTCATGTGTGAAAATACTTGACTGGCAGTAAAACATGATGGAGAATTTATCAGTCTATTCCTGCATCTGATTCACAAGTCTGTAATTAGGGTTGTGAAAATGGGTAAAATCTTCTCACATAAGACCTTGCTTTTTATTCTTGTGCTTAGCCTGAAGGGATGGAAAAATCCTTTGCATTGTCCTACAGAATATTTTTATTTCATTTCCTAGAAAGGCTCAGCAAATTTGCACAAAACATACAGTTTAACCAAAGTCTTCTGGAAATTCTGCAAACCCTTATTAAGTCTGTAAAGGTGTGTTATAATAAAGACAGGAAAATACATGTGATATCAGGTGATGCAAAAAAGGTACAGCAACTTTTGCAATATTGAAATTGATTCACTTCTCATCAAATTAACTTACTAAACTGAAATTAATAGAGTTACACAGCTATCCAAGTGGGGCTAGCAAGATGAGGATTCAAAATCCAACTGCTCCTCTAGTTTCTCACAATGGAATGAATCAGGAGAATCCCACTGGAGCCAGAAGAGCAAAACTAGAGAGGAGAAGCCATCCCATTAGGGGTGAAGCACAAGAAAAGAGCATGTGCATGGTCCCTAAGGCAATGACCACCTCCTCTTCCCCACACACATAGTGCCTCATACATAGCATCCCTCATGAAGAGTTTTCAGGGCTGGTGGAACAGGTGGGAATAGCAACAAGAAAGTGAGAGCAGCCTTTGGGGCACATTCCTGTGCAGAGCCACATAAGCCCCTAGCAGTCAACGTTTAGATGGGTACCAACAATCTGCTGGCTCAGATCCTTAGCACAAAGCAGCTGGCAACCTTTGAGATTGAAGGAAGCAAAAGCACAGCCAGACTAAAATAGCTTGGATACTCAGTGATGTGTGGTAATGCTTCTCAATAAACAATTCCATTTGGCTAGGAGGAAAATGAATACTAATAAACCAGCTGAAGCAGAATAACATAAATTATTTCTAAAATGCTGAGGAAAATCCAGAAGTGTTTTGCTAGGAGAGACAGACCATGTGGATTGAAGGTCTGTATTACATGTAGTGGCTTTGCTCTTCTGATGATGAATTACATCCATCCCATTCTTTCCTTTCCTTCCTCTCTAACTTTGTTAGGACAATGATACTTCAACACAAGGAAATAAACCTTTAATTAATAGTCTATGAAGGAATTAGCTTATCTGTAACACACTCAGTCTCAGTATGGTCTCTCAGTGTGATCATTCCCTATTCTTCTGTCTTCTACCTCAATATTTCTGTCTTCAGGAATATTCCTATTCTTAGTTTTCAACTTTTGTGTTAATTTTTAAACACGATATGAAATAAATACTACTACAATATGTCTGACTGACAATTACACTACTTACTAGGTCAAGCTATTGTGGATGCTGAATGCCTTCTCTGTGTGAACACACCCCAATTGTATTTCAGAGGTACTGATGATATTTTACCTTTCTTCCTTCCTCTCCCCTCCCATGGTTTACTGTTAATTTTTTTCTCCTTTTTGCTGTTTTCTATCCTGGCCGAGTGTAATTTTTAGAAAGTTTCTCTAAAAGTAAGATATTGGAAAGCCAGTTGCACTCATGCCAGTTTGTAGCCAAAGAAAAGAAGATGGATGACAACCATTGTATCACACATATTACCTGTGTTTTCATATGGCTTCTAAGAAGATTAAGAAAAGAGAAGGCAAATCCTAGATTTTCATTTATGACAGCTCTCTTTGGTAGAAATAGATCAAAGTTGAGGGAATCAATTATCACAATCTATTGAGGTAAAAGGCATTTACCCACTGTAGCAAAAATATTTAGCATTTCTATGTACTGATTTTGCAAAGTGCTGAGCAAAAGGCCTCTGTAACCCCAAAGTTATGCAGATGCTCATTTGTGAACCTACAGCTGGTTCCATGGCAGAGACTGAAACAGCCAGAGGAGAGGGACTGGGGTGCAACCTGAGCCCTCCAGCTCCTCCCTGGAGTTGGGCAGAGGGAGAGACATCACCAGACACACACGGCAGCAACCAGCTTCCTACCTGCTCTGCAGATGGGGAACAAACCCTCTTCTGGGTAAGAGCAGGGAAGGTGGCCACTTTTCCCACCCTTCCCACAAAACTGTCTCCCTGAAACAGCTGACAACCTGCCATTCCAGGGAAAAGAGTGAGACATCTGCCTGTAGTAATATCATCTTGAATTGTGAATTAATCAAGTCTCAGAAGTTGAGCTTAGGTGTTACAAGCTTCTCTGGGGAGCTCAAATTTACCTGAAAGAATTCAAAGAGTTTTAAACAAAATTATAGCTACAATTTAGCAAAGGAAACGTGTATAGTTCTGTTTCTTATCGCTGGAGTGCTGTAAAATTGAAGTGAATTTTCAATGTAATTCATTCAGAATGATTCTTGTTGAGCAATTATCTTCAATAAAGATCTGTCAATACAGTTTCAAGCTATTGTCATTTTATATCAAATATAAATTAGACAGTATAATGAATTCAGGTGCACCTAAACTCAATGTCAGATGAAATTCTTCTATGATAATCAAGTGAAATAATTGCTCTAAGATAAAAACAAAACCATTTAATACAATAAGAGTAAAACTTCTTTCTGCATTAACATAGCATAGATGATTTTGCAAAGTCATCTGGGGTGTACATTTCAGGAAAATTCTATCTAACAAAGTTTTCAGGATTGTTTTTTGGAAAGAAAGTGCCATTATGTTGGCTGGTATAAAACAGCATAGTTTTAAAATAGATAAAATCGTGTCTGTTTAAACTAGGTGATGATTTGCCATACAAACACTGATTTAAGCTTGTCAAGGTTCTTAAATAAAGTCTGTGTAGCCAGAATCACTGAAATAATGTGCTGCCCAAGGGGCTAATTTAGCAATACTAATGTTTTCTGAGACACAGAGACAATTGTTTAAATACTTTTGGTTAGGGCATCACCAGCTGATGCATGGCCTGACACATCTGAGCAAGAAAGAGTGACAGTCCAGCAGCTATTATGAGTGGACCTGGAAAACAAGACTGTGCTGGATCAGAGGTTAGGTCACAGCTCCCGTCAAGACCAAGGGCAATAGAGTATCTCTTTCCAACAAGGACATTTTTCTGACCTACTCTGTGGTTTATAGCAAGTGGACACAAAGCAGCAGAAGCTCATTGTCCTCCATCCTATCACACTGAGGCCAGCAGTGGCACAGCCATCAGGTTGTTATTTTAACAACCTTCAAAGTGTTAAAAGTAGTGAACACTTTTTAAGGAGAAAGAATCTGTGCTTTTAAGTCCATTCATTGTTATTCTGCTGTCTTTATTCTATCTTTAACTCTGAATGTTTCTCCAAGCCAAGCTGCCAGAGATATTATTTAAATTTGTCCTTCATAACCACAACAACTCAACACTTTTTGTTTCTGAATACAAAATTAAGCTAAAAACTACTGGTTTTATACATCTATAGTTAATAAACAGAGAAGACCCAAAGATAGTTGGAGAAAAGGGGACACGTTTAAAGGCTCTTTCTTTACAAGCACAGCAGCAAATTGAAACATGGATGATCCAAAGCAGAAAAGTCAGCAACATCAAGCAGTGCCACACCAGAGATCTGAAACCAGCATTCAGTTCTTATAAAACAGAATAGAAGCTACTGAGAGAGTCCTCTCCTGACTCTGAGTGGCAGGGAGTGGTGACAATGGGGTCCTGAAAGACAAATGGCTGTTGAAATGGTCTTTATTTCTTTTTTTTCAAGTTACTAATAACTTTTCTAAAATCCTCCACAAAATGTGGTCTTCTCCAGTGTCAGTACAGCTTATGTGCATAAAATAGGACAATGCGTATGACAGGGGGAGTGGCTGTCTAGTAAACACAGCTCATCTCTCCAAATGGATTTAATAACAAAGCATTTTTAACAGAACTTTGAGTAGTCAAATCAATCCTAAATGGGAGACTGGTGCTGCAGGATGCTGAGAGTTCTCAACCTCCAGCTACATCTGTGGGGATGTCCAGAGCCTTGTTGCGTCGGGTCTCTGCTCCACCTGCATTTGGGGATCATTGAGGAGGATGCCAATGAAACCCTTAAGCATTTAGTGTGAGTCTGCACAAGCACATGCTGTTAGGTTAGCTCCTTAATGTTTTGCACCTGACATTAAGACTAAGTTATGCTGCAATTTAGAATTATTTCTCTTCCTGGCTGTTTAAATCTGTGCTTTCTGGTTGCTGTAAATCCCTGCTTTGCTTTGCAGTGCTCCTTGGCTTCATGTGCTCTATTATTAGTGATAGACTTGTGCAGTAAATCAGCTCAGACAGAAGGACTGCAGAGTTACTCTTCCACTTACCCTCTGCCTGACCAGGGGCCAGCAGGAGTCACATCCAAGTACCCAGGAAAGCTGGTTGCCCACAGTTCAAAGTAAGGAATGACCTGTAGTGCACTATTTACTGGCACTTGTGCCACGATAAACTGTGTCCCAATGGAGAAAAAAGGAATCCCATTTTGGGAGACACTGGAGCAAATACCGATTAAACCCTGTTTTCTTGCTGACATTTGATATTTTAGAGTAGGGTAGTTAGAATTGTTGTTTTGCTGCTTCTTCTACTTGCATTACTCACTACATTTCTCCTATACCCAAACAGATCAATCTGGAAAGATTCATTTCTCTGAAACAGTTAAGTGACCATCTACATATATAAAAATATGCTTTTGCAGACTGCAATATAAGGCAACGTTTTATAATCACAGGAGAGTTAAACTATGGAATTCCATTAACTTTCAGCTGGGCACAAAGGGGTTTACACTCCACATTGCCTTTAACCTGCTTTTGTGGAACAGAAATCTGCAGTTGTATTGGCATTCAACAGCACAAAGGTGAGTAGAATAAAAGCTCTTGAAATTATTTTCCCCAATGTAAATTTTGGAGCTGGTTGAACAGCATGAAAAAAAAAAAGATAAAAAAGAATATGTAACAAAATTTAGAGTATTTGTCTACTAATGTATAATCTGGTTAAAATATTCTTACCTTTTGTGAAAGCAGAAGTGATCTAGTGAAAGAAATTGTTACAGTAAACAGAACTAGAGCAGTTTGAAGTTACCTTGGGTGAAATCAGTACCACAACCTGGGAGCAGTGTGCACATTTGTAAAAGCACGTGCCACACACGCTGGACTCACAAATGAGCATCTGTCACTTCTGGTGCTGAGCCACAGGGCTGAGCTTGGCCACACCTGCACTGTGGTCACTCATGACATCTGTTCATCAGCAGACATCACCCCCTTCCAGCAAACACTGTCCTCTCTCCCACTCCTTCCCATCCCTCAAACACTGCACAGAGGGCAGGAGCGCTGCTGCTCCCTGTTTGCATGGGGACTTGGAGCATTTGGCCACTTTCTAGGCCACCTGCACTGTCCTTGGGGACCTGAGGAAGCATCACCAAGGAGCCATAGCCACCAGCCTAGGGGGTGACCATGTGACCACTGGATCCTTTCTGCTTTCCCCTGAGAAGCCTGGATACTGGGATATTACCTGAAATACTGAAAGTCAATTTTTCTCCACAAAAACTGAATACACTTAGTTATTAGTTACTCCTAAGCCAGCAAATAACTATCCTATGTAGTGTGATGACTGCTCTGGCAGCTTGATAGGCAGAACATGTTCCCTTTCTGATTATAATCTACCTCCATTTCTCCTGCCAAGCTGGAGAATGGGGAAGGCGTGTGAGCACCTTGGATTTGGGTTGTCTTCTGATTGCAGATAGGTTATTTAAGGGTTACACAGCCCTCCTTGGGCAGATCTGGTGGCAGGGGCAAGCAGCCCTCAAGTCAGAATTCACAGTCTTGCACTGCAGTTCTTGACTGCCTGTAGGGTGCTGCCCTGACCCAGGAAATCTGGGAAGCAGAGAGCAGAAGCCAATTTTTATTGCCATTTGTAGCAGCTTCTCTGGAAAGAAACTGCCTTAGAAGTGAAAACAAGGTTGTCTTCTGAACTTAGAGCAAAACTGACACATTTAGAGGATGAACACACAAGTCTCTTACACAGTACCCTCTGGCAATCCCCAGGCAATTATTTCACCTATCCTGCATCATGAGGGCACACTTCTTTTGCCCTCAAACTCAGGGTCAGCCACGTGGAGAGGCTGGAGGATTGTGATCAATAACTGTCAGAGATGCCTATCCCCTTCAGAACCCTTTGGAACATCTAAGAACACAAGGAGTGCAGAGGCCACTGGCTGCTTATCTGAACTCTCCCAGCACTGGGTTCTGCTCCCAGAGTTACTGTCACACATCTTGCAGCTTGTGCTTGAACCTGGCAGGGAAGCCAAGAGCTTTAAATGGCAGCTGCTTTTTCTCCACTGAGCCCCTTCCTGTGGGGCATCCCACTGGTACAAGGGTCACCTGCTCAGGTGTACTTTGCTGGGAGCCTCCCATGTGATGGCAGAGGACCCCAGGACTGAATGGCAAGATTAAGCACGCTGATCTTTTTATTAGAGAGTAGCTTCACTTTCCTGCCCCTACAACTTCTTTCACTTCTCATCTCTGTAGAAAGCTGTGTTCTGTCAGGCTGCATTTTTCTGAAGAGTGGCCATAGCCACTAGATCATGCTCTCTGCAGGAGGAAATAAAATGTGCCACCATAGCAGTGGTGTGTGCTGGGCAGAATCTGCTCAGATGGGCTGAGCAGGTAAGAGCTCACACACATGCACAGACCTGCCAACGTGCTTTAAAAAAGGCAAACACAATGGGAGGCCTCTGTGCCACATTCACCAGATGGTCTCACACCTGCCAGTATCTTCTCCTGGTTTCACTGGGGTAACCACAAAGCTTTCTTTTCCTCCCCCATGCCATTACATCTGTGGAAAAACAGCTGCCACCTTACAAGACGTCCCCAGAACTCAGCCTCCTGCAAGGCTGTGGGCCTCACTGTGAGCTGGTGACAGACCCATGTGACAAAGGGCAGTGTCAGAGCAGGGCAGGATGTCCCAACAGGTATGGCAGTGTGTGTTTGCACAGATGTTCCATGCAAGGCATGATCCTCCACTCCTTGCTGCTGGAGGAGTGCAACAGGTCGGAGTCGGCTTCTCCGGCTCCCCACGCTGACACACGTGTTAAGTCCATTATCCTGTTTGCAGCTCTTTTTCAGGATAACTGAGATGTGAATGTTTGAGCTGTGTCAACAGCACACACTGTTAGACCTCCAAGGAAATTAAGACCCCGAAACGATTGCAAATGGAAAACCTTTTTTTTTTTTTCCTTTTTAATTAGTAATCCAACCAACCATTTAATAGAGAGCAAAATAATCACAGAGGGGTGAAGGCAAGGTATGTAAACTAGATTTCTGCTTGACTGGACCTGCTCTCTCTCAGGGTGCAATTGGTAACACTTGTCTGCATTAATAAATCTGTGCCTACCTGAAACACATGGGAAAAGCTGGGGGAAAATGTCATTGTTGGCTTCTACAAAGATGTTTCTAATACTCCCATTTGCTTCCAATTGTTCCTCAAAGGCCGACTTCAATCCAACTAAAAAGCTAAGATTTTTACATTATTTTGAGGAAATTAAGAATGTTTTCCAATGGATATTTCCACCCCTATTACTGAGATTTGAGATCCTCATTAAAAGCCATTAAATCTTGAGGAATAATTAGACTGTTTCTTGTTAGATGAGGTCTGTGCCAGTAGGGTTTCTTAGCTCCATTTATTTACAAAAAAGTAAGCTTTTACAAAACATCCAATCCTGAAAGATACTCTTACATCTGCATATCTGAGTTCTATTCCACATTATATTTTAGCCCATCCATTGAACTCCTGAGTCCTCCTTATTTTAAGAAACAGGATTTTCGAATTCATGCACCCGCATCTAAAAGTCTGCACTGTTCCTCTGCACTGAATTTTTGTTCTGTGCTTTTTTTTTCCCCAAGCTAACTCAGCAGGAGGTATTCTTGCTGAATATTTTACCTGAATATCTAATCTGTGCCAGCTCCTCTGCAATGGCTTTTGTGGGGTTTTTTTCCAGTTTCGCTTGCCAAGAGGGCTCTTTGTTAGAAGGGATGTCTCGGGCATTAACTGAGTGTGGAGGGAGAGCTGGCATGTCCCTGGTGCTTCACCTCCTAGGGGTGAGCCAGGTGTTGTTACCTGCTGCCAGATCCCAGCCTCCTCTGGCATGCCCGGCTGTCCTGGAGGAATCCCGGGTTTCACTTCATTGTCCTCTGCCGCCTCTCACACATCAGCCACACACATCATTGCAGGGAGGTCTCGCAGCCATGGGCAGTGGCAGCTGTGGAAACACTGGGCAGCTTCCCTACACCCGTGCTTGGTTCAGACCTTCCCTTCATCCCGGGCTGGGTTCAAACCTTCCCATGCTTGAGCGTGACCTGCCACAAGCAGCAGATCAGGCACTGGCTGCTTTAACTTCAGCCATTCCTACAGCCTCCTGCCTTTGTCTTTCCTCTTTCCTAGCGCTTAGGAAGGGGGAAGACTCTACACTGTCAGAGATGACACGTAGGAGGGTGAGATTCAGAGATAGTTGGCAGAGAATTACCACTTAGGCTAATCTGGTGAAAGGCATATTTTAAAGCAAAGGAGAAAAAAAAAGGAGGATAAAGTACATTGCTTTGTACTGTGAGGTGCCTTTGGGCAGAGATCTGTAAAGAGTCCCAATGTACAGGGTTGTTCCAGTTCACAAAATGAGAAAGCAAAGCTTCTTCCTTCCAGATTCATCATGAACTCCAGGAAGGGAAGATTATAAATGCTGGACAAGCGCTGGAAATAAAAACATAAATCTACTACAGAGAGTGCACTATTCAAACAGTGTTACTCACAGCCCTGCACCCCTGAATAGCCCCACCGCTGCTATTTATAACACCACAAGCACCCTTGGAGCTATGGAAAGTCCAAACACTCCTGGGACAAGCACTTTCCCACCCGTGAGAACAGAGAACCAGTTTGTGCCGTGGCAATGACTCAGGAGCGGCTAGGGCTGCTCCATCCATCGCCTGTTTGCAGGGCGGCGGGGGGACACAGACCTTGTGTGCACCAAGCTGCAGCTTTGCGAAGCCCAACGTGTCACATACAGACTTGCAGAGCAGTTTTAGACTAAGCACTGGAGAGGAATCAGTTTTCTTTTCAGGAGGTATTTAATTAACAACAACAACAACAACAAAAAAAAAAAATTAGTGAATAGAAACATGTCCACATGTCCAGAAACTGTTTCTGCTGTCTGAGGCTCAGTCATCTGCTGTTGTATTTGCAACAGAAGCTTTTAGAGCTTTGTCCCTTTCCCTAAGAAAAATTCAGGCTCCTTGCACCCTGAGGTTATATGTCCTTGAATTTTCCCAAACTATGTCCTGTGGCTTTGCTAAGAATTTTTTCTGGCCATTTCAAATTCACTATTTCACTTGCTCTAGTCAAGGGGTTTATATGCGAACTCTCATGCAAGTCTTATCCTTTAGCAAAGCCACAGTACCGCCCTTGGCACTGGATGTATTCAATAAGGAAGCCTCCTTTGGTGTGAAGGGATGCATTATGACATAGGAAGTTTAGCCCTTCCAAAAAAGTCTTCTCATTCTCCTCCTCTGAACTCTAGAACATGCCATTCATCTGAAGGTGTCTAGAAGATACATGATGCTCGAGGATGAGAGAGTTTGTCTGGCTCAGTACCTTGACTGCTCTCCTGGAAAGTTGCAGCTGTTGCAGAAAATTAAGAAAATGATGGTGTACAACTATGACTTTTTTTTTCCTTTTGGGACCCAAAGCCAGGATTTTGTTTGGTACATGGAGATTTTGTTTTAAACAGATATTGCATTTAAGGGGAAATGAAATTTCTGCTCTAATCTTAATGTGAAATTAAAATGTGTAATGTTTATTCCTTGAGAGCACCTTGACAGCATAGAACTTCCATCATCACATTCCAGAGTAAATATGTAGATATGCCTATCTGCCAGGGACAGTGACTTAGAAAACAAATCTTCAACTGCAGAAACCACAGCCTCCGGCTCTTGCCCCTCGGGGCCAAATCCAGTAAAGGGAAAAAGGCAAATGTCACATTTCCCTGCCAGTGAAGTTCCTGACCACCCAGAAGGCTATTCAGCCCAGGGAGAAGCAAGCAGTTTTTTATGCAGCTTCTATAACATCTCCTTCCAACCCTATTTAGACACAAACCAGGCCTGTAGAGGCAACAAACAGACTCTACAGGGGCTGTTATTCTGCATTTTAGAGTCGTGGTAAGAGGTCTCACAACACTGCCCATGGTGACAGGCCCCACAGAAACCCACCATAAGAGGCAATACTTGTCCTGATGAGCACCAGAGCCTAGAGAGAGGAAAAGAAAAGCTCATCTCAGTGGGGAAATATGCCTGTGATGGCCCAGCCCAGCAGCCAAAGAGCAGAAGAGCAGACAGATCAGACAGGGAATCATAGAATCATTTAGTTTCACAAACACCTTTAAGAACATAGAGTCCAACCATAAGCCTGATGCTGACCAGTCCATTGCTAAACCATCTCCCATGCCAGTGATCCTCGGGTGCTTTTTACATTTTATCCTGGATCTAATTGTCTGTGACCATGTACAAACAGCACTGAGATGGACAGGGTAGGAGCAAGTGAAGCTCTGATTCTCTGGTTTTCTTTGGCAGACCTTTTCTCCTACACATTATGGGGGTTTTTATCTGATTTTCTAATCTAGACCTGGCTTAAAGCTTATCATCCTCAACACAAAGGACAGCAGCTCTCACCCTGGCAGAAAGGGGCACTCCAGCAGACAGTCTTGCTTCAACTTTCCTCTCAGACAGATTGGGGATTTTGACACTGGCTTTCCCCAGTGATTTCTGAACCACAAGGCTGCTAGCTACTCTGCTTAAAGATTCAGCATTTCCTGGTGGAGCTGCTCCACTCTGTGCCAAATAGTTTAGTGTGAACACATCTGGTTTGGTCACTCTTGTTAAGCTTTAAGGGAAATAGGACTAGGGAAGGGTTTTCATAAAGATAGTCATGATCTACATCACATCATGTCATGAGCAGAAGTTGCAAATTTCCTCCACGCAGAAAGAAGGAACTGAAGTGGAAAGTGCAAACCCTGGACAACCCCTGCTGTTCCAACCACAGAGTGAAACAGAAACAAACACAACTGAAGGAGGAAGCAATGTGACCAGCAAAGTGACACATCAGCACTGCTCCTCTGGAAACCTCCTTGCCCAGGTCTGCCTGCCTGTGGGTGGGAGGAGATTGAATGAGGCAATGAGGAGAGAAAATGTCTCTTCACCCTGCTTGTCCTCAGCTCAGCAGGGTTTCTGAAAAATCCCTTGTGTGCTCCGGATGTGCACATCTATTGGCATCCATTACCTCGCTCAAGGAAAGCTCTCTTAGATATTTGAGATCTGAGCAAATTTCTCAGGGGTGCAGAGCAAATTACACAATATAGGGATGGCCTTGGCAAGGGGAAAATGCAGACGTTTGAGAGCCATCCCCTCGCACACCCCAGTTCAACATAATCTGGCTTCTTGAAGATCTGTGTCTTGTAGTTGATTTCAAACTCCCAGGGAAGCTTTTCCTGTGGTTGGGACATCCATAAAGTCTCTCTCTCTCATGTGGGTGTTCCAGCAGTTAACACCATCTGCAATCATGTTGCAGACATGCAGACATTGCCTGTGCTGGAGCACACTTTTTCCTTTCTTTCTTTTTTTTTTTTTTTTTTTTAATGGAGACTCTAATTTTCACATGACTGATTGAATTTACTGACATCTCAGACATTTCCCCCTCTGAAAAATGTGCCTAAAAATGACCAAAGGATTCAAACATTGAGAGATCCAAGCCAGGCAGCAAAAGTGATTGTGTAAGACTTGCTTCCTTAGAAAAGCCATGCTAGAAAACAATAAAATTCAAAGTAGCTGCTTTTCTGTTCTCTTAATTCTCTAATTCTAACAAACTAGTCTGCCAGTAGGACTGGAAAATTTTCCATTCACAGAAGTTGCACATCTGTATCTGTAAGGTCCTAGAGATTTGCTGAAATTTGTGGGTGCTCAATCCTCTACAGAGGTGTGGAAATCAACCCTGTGTTTAGCAAAATACTCCCTTGCTTGCCTATCTTTTGATGAGAATAAATAATGAAAATTCTGTTGACTATTTTCACAGCCCACTTGAAAACCAGATACAAATCTGTGCAAAACTGAGCAGACTTCTCTTCAAAATAAGAGAAGAAAAAAAAATTAAAAAGCAAGGAAAATATTGATTGATGGTGTTCATCAACCTGTATAGCTGAGGGGGGAGCAAAACCACCTCACTTACAGACTGGCACTGTAAAAAGGAGGAAGATGACAAGGCAGGGAAATGGACCATGTTCCACACCCACTGTGTAAAATCCAGGGAAGGTGGACCTGCTTCCTCTGAAGAAGCTCAGACAAATGCCACAGAACCACCTGGGAGAGCGGCACTGTGTTGGTTTCTCAGCGGATCAGCACTCTAGGGTTGGACAGCTTGGCTGGGATTTCCCACACCCCCTACAGCCTTACCATCCTCAGGGCCACCTCTCTGAGTCAGGTGAAATGCACATGTGGTGCTGGCACAAAGGACACAGCTCCAAGCCCAGAACAGCCCAAGCTGGCAGATAATGCCAGCCTCTCTTCCTGGGGGCTGGGAGCATAGACTTTTGGGAGGAGGAGGAGGAAGAAGACTAGGAGGAAGTTGGTGTCCATGACACATCTCACACGTATGGCAAACCACAGCAGCTGAGAAGGCTCCTGAGCTAGGAAACAGGATTACAGATAACTGAGAGTGTTTTTTCCTGTGTCCTGGGGGTCCATAAACCTACATGTGGGTGAGTAGTCTGCCTGGGAGCATGCCTTGTCCCTTGACCAAACCTGGGCCAACAGCCCATCCTTTCCAACAGTACCCAGCTTTGTGTTGAGGAGCAACTTGTGGCTTGAACAGTGACTTTGTCATCCTATATATAAATAACAGACACAGCACAAGCTGCATCATGTCTAACTGGAAGACAATCACAGCTTCTCTGGATTTATTGTTGACTGTGAACACACTAACATGAAAATACTATTTTAAAAGTCTGAACGCAGTACATGTTTTCTCCGTCTGTGTTCTTAAATTGATAAAATACATCTGCTCTGAAGAGCCATTACAGCTTATCACAGAAACTTGGATCTAATTTATTGCCAGCAAAAAGCTTTCTTCAAGCCTCTTTCTTTTTCAGATGCTCTACCATAAAACATGATAATTCACATTAAGAATGCATTTAAACACTGCTGAAAAGACAACTTGTCCTGAATAAAAGGTAGCATTCAGGGTGATGGTTAGGATAAAACATAGCCAAGATTGGAAATACAAGCTTTAGTGATTTGGAATGCATCAAGTCTTGCCTAATAACCCTTATATAGCCAAAGTGGCCTACAGCCTGCTGAAAAGATCTCTCCTTAAATCAGCTTCCTTTTGAGTCCTCAAAATCGCTTGCCAGATGTTTGAGAAATCCAGACCCATTGCTTTCACCCATGATACTCTCTTTACCCTTTTTTGTGGCTTTGGGGGCGCAATCATCAGGCAAAACTTGTTGCTCCTCAGAGGTTTTAAAATCAAATTAAATCAAATCAAACAGAGGGGTGTGCAGTACCAAGCATAATTGCTGACTTTGGCCATGGGCTAAGGACGGGCAGAGGGATGGACAATCTGAGCCCTCCTCCTCTGCAGGGTCGAGCAGATACCACAGTACCTTCAGGGACAGTCAGGGGGAAGAGCTTACAGAAGGAGCCTGAAGGGTCAGTAAGGTCTTCATGAAGCAGTCCTGCTTGTGAGAAGTCCCTGTGCAGGAGAGGATGCTGCCACAGCCCATGGATGTTCCGCAATTCCCACATCCTCCCAAATTCCTCCTAGATTTTCATAACTTTGTGATGCATTCCACACCAGCCCTTGACTCTTGTGAGAGCCCTTGGCTCTCTCCTTCCCCCTCTGGGTAATGGGAAAGGTGATGCAAACACATCCCTGGCGTTCCCAAGCAGCACGTTTCCTTAAACTGTGTCCTAGAAGCCATGTCCCTTTTGTTCCTTCACCAAGGATGCTCTCCAGATCCTACGTGTTTCCATAGTGGCTCTGCTGGATTTGGACAGGGAGAGCTGCAGTTGCCTGCTAGACTTGGTGCCTGTTCACCTGCTCAGGTGTTTTCCTTGGGTCCTGTCTTAGTGCTCACAACATGAATGTAAAGGCACTGTGGGTGGCACTATGGGGTAGAAACTCCCTCCTCCCAAAGAGTAAGTGTAATGGCCAGACTTCGTCTTCTGGCACCAGGACAGATCCAGCCTTCTGGATGATCTCAGGGATTTCCAGGCAGCTGGCAGCTTTTTTGCAGCCTTGTCTTAGACACTGCTTGCATATGGGAATGAACTGCTTTTCCCAGGAAACAAATGGTGTTGAAGTGTTCCTTCACCAAACCCAAACCCAAACCCTAACTCTAACCCTAACCCTTTGTTGTTCCTGTCCAAAGCTCCCCTGTTGAAGGCCCAGTGGGTGGTGGGGCAGGACAACCCACTGTGCACAAGACCACTGGGACTCACCTGGTGGCTGAGGAGATGCCGGACAGAGTCACACCCCTGCTCCAAGATCTACTCTCCAAGCATTCATCAACCTCCCTCCCTAGCACTCATCAGCTCAGCAAAGCAACCATGCTGCTCTGGCCACCCCAGGATCTCGTAGGGCAGCAATATTGGACTTGGTCACACTTCTAAGTTTGTTTCCACTGCTGTGTTAGTTTCATTAAGTGCCCTCTAAAAGCTGCTGTTTTGAGCATTGCTTTCTTAACTCACTGGGAACACGGGGTCCCTCCATTGCCCCTGCTCAGTGCCACTGGCAGATGCACTTCTGTGCAAGACTCTTGCTGACATTGGTGTTTTCCTGAGCAGCACCAGCAGAGCAGGGCTGCACACAAGCCAGGAGGTGCAGAAGGCAAATGAATGTTTCACGTTTAAAAGTGCAATGTCATAGAGTAGTAGAAAGAAGGAAAAAAAATGCAAACCACCACCCTGGTAACTCTGCTCCCTCAAAAGGATCAAGTTCACTGGCAGATTTAGTAGTTTGAAAGCTAACAATGCTCTTGCATTATTGCTTGAACAACTTGGCCAGATCTTCCTCCCTCTGAAGAGAACTCAGACTTTCCTGGAGACATCTCTGCAGCCATGGGTAAATCCTATTTTTTTGGCAGTACTTAAGCATTACTGGGGATCTCTTTTCATGCACTCAGCCATCCGTGTAAAAACACCATCAAGGTCTCCAGTGCCAAGCACGTAGCAAAAGCTGTGGACATCTACATTAGATGCTTTGGAAATGCCACCACGGAGTATGCTCCTACAGATACTGACTCCAGCTATTTGCTTGCCATTAGAAAAGGGCCTGCTCAGTCCAACACCCACAAATCAAGAGTGTTGTGCAGTAATACAGCATTGTTCACTTTCTTTTCTCAAAGAAAAAAAAAAATCAGATTTCATCGCTTCTTTATGTGTTACAGTTGTTTAAAGGAAAGACTTTGCTTCGAATTTTCCTACAGTCATTTTCTGTCTTATTTTTGTTATGCTTCCAAATAACATTCACTTGGGCATTCACTTGGGAAACACAAGAAAAGGAAAATGTTGAAAAGCTATTGATCTGCCAGGTGGAAAACTCTACATTTCAATCCAGGACTCTTTTTTTTTTATTTTTTCAGCTTGAGAAACAACATATTATCTGTTCAGTAAAATTCTGGAATCATAAAATTGTTTTATAACAAGAACAATCACAAAGACAATTTGTTCTTTGAATTTATTTTGAAGCCTGCACATCTATTGTATGCCATGCTTATATGTATAAGTCAGTTGTGAACACAGTTTTGGGTCTTGTTCACAAAGCTGATTACAACCAGAAAAGAAAAAACTGCTAGCAATGCTAAAATTCGTCCCTATGGAAAAAGCATCTCTAAAATGACTGGTCATGTGCCATGGAAGATGCCAAATTACAGCACCTCCCTTTCCATTAGTCACTCCACAACATTGTTCCCAGTTGCCACATCTTGCTCTTCCCCAGCAAGAAAGCAAAAAGGGCCACCAGACTCCCTGCTGTCCTTAAGTGATAGATTGAAAACATTTCCTTTTTGTTTTGTCTTTTAGGAAGGGGAGAAATGGACCATGCATTTAGAGAGGAGTTTGAGATGCTGCAGTTCTAAATTTCCACAAAATACTCATTGGCAGAACTGTGAGAACCAAGAAGGCTCAGCTTAATGGGGTTTCAACACCCCACGCTACATATATTTTCTCCAACTAGTTCTTAACTTATCATGTCACTTCTTTCCAAAATGAAGTGCCTCTCCTGCACTGTCTGTGGCAAAGCCTATACTCTAATGTCCCCTGGTCCTTCTGCAAATACAGAGGCAGCAGCAGGCACTCATTAATTGCCTACCTCAGCCATTGCTATTGTCAGACCTAAGGGGGGGGTGACATCACAGGTTTCTCTAACTTAATGAACACTGCCTGCACTGCAAGGGTCAGAGAAACCCTAGACAAACATCACCTGATGTTGAAAAAGAGCTTTGAAAAAAAAAAAAAGTCAGAATCCTGTTCTTCCTGTGTTTGCTCCAGAGCGGGTGAAGTTGTAGAGAAAGAACAGCTCTTAAAGGCACAAAGTGGATTCTGGCATGTTTCCCCTTTTGTATTCCAAGCTTCAAGTTGGAAAAGGCTGAATTGAGGGTGGGGCTTTTTGTTAGTTTAGTTGTGCTGCTAGACATATACTTAATCTGTTTCCCTGATATTCCTGTTATGAGAAGTGGCAGCCAGATTTAGGGAGACATTTATCAATAGAGAAAGCAAACATGCAATTACTACAGCATGATCTAAAACAAAGGGAGTTCACTTCTCATTACCCTGAAGCATTGAAAAGGCTCTGCCATTCTTAGTATTCCCTCTCTCTTTCCAATACTAAGTGATTGGGAACTGGCACCCATCCTTTCCCCATGAAGACATGGGAAGTTTGCAAGCTTTAAGTGAAAGCTCTGGAGGTGGAGCACATCAGCCTGGTTGGGGTGAGAAGAGACCTGTGGGGATCACCTGGTCAAACTCCCCTGTTCAAGTGTGGTCACCCAGAGGGGGTGACTCAAAAGTCTTCTGGACAGAACCATGTCCAGAAGACTTTTGAGGATCTCTGAAGATGGATATCTGTGCACTTAGAAGTATTTGTTTACCTCATGTAAATGCACAAAAGTGCCTTATCTTACCCAAACTGTCCTTCCACAAGAAACAAATCCCATAGAACATGGATAGGTTCCCACGTAAGGGAAAACAGAGCAAGCCTGAAGATACTGCATGGTCAGGGTGGGCATTAATTTCTCCCATGACACAAATCAATCCTTTCACTTGTTGTGAGAGAAACAAACTCACTTTCTCTTTTCTCTGCATTTTACCTTTTTTGCCTCTCCAAACACCCACGCTTTGCCTGTGGCACTGGGCCACCAAAGGGAATCACCGAGATGGAGGGAGCCCTCTACCAAGATGCCCAATAACCACACAGAGAACTTTCCAACCATCTTGTCCCATCATGAGGGGCAGTAGGGATGACAGACCTGGAATTTTTACGTGTCAGATGGGTGGTTTTGTGGACAAAGGAGTGACTAAGCAAGTTTCAGTTCAGCCACCTTCCTGCTCTTCCCCTGGGGAAACACAAGCCCATGTAAGAATGAAGAAGTGGTTAAATATGGGATTACTTGACCAGATCTCTCACCAATCTTCCACACTTGGGGATTCCTTCAGCCACCAGTACATACATTTCTGAATTTTGATAACATATACTAGTGCAGCTCTGCATATTCTTGTTAGCCTTGGGACTGTTTGTTTGGGAGTCGTGGTGGGGGTTTTGCTGTTCTTGGGGGGCTTTTGTTTGTTTCTGTTTTCTTTGCCTGATTTTTGCTTTGTTTTGTTTGGTTGTTGTTTTGAGGTTTTGAGCGGGTTTCATTTTGGTGTGTTTTTTGGTTTTTTTTTTAATTTCAGCTTGCTAACTTGTGGACTGTACTGACTTGTGGTGGTGACAAGCTTTTCAAACAATTGCCCCTTATTTAAGGAACTTTTTTCACCATATACTCAACAAAGTACTCTTTGGAACTGGCACAGATTCCCCAGAACTTTCCAGTTTTCCTGTTAGGTGTTATAATATCTCTGCTCCAGCATGAGTGGAAATAATTAGGAGACATCTCTCTGGGCTTCAGCAGACTGAGAACAAAGCTTCCAATTTGCTCTCCGAGACTTTTTGTAAAATCATACACAATAAGTTGCCCTGAGGTGTGAGTCTTACACAAGAAGGTGTCTGGGGCAGCTGGGGCTGAGGCCTCTTTCCCTTATCACTAGCAGGGAGATCTATAGTACTGCTTCACTCTAGTGCATGCACTTTTAAAACAATCTTGTCTTGTATTACAGGTTTGCTTATCCCAACTGCTATCCAAACTTAATTCTTCATTAAAAGGATGGTGTGACTTTAACAGCCCAAATATTTCGGCTAATTATTAATGTTTTTGCCTAGGCTGAGACTTGAAAATACCCTATTAATGAAAAAAAATCAGCATGATACATTTGGCTTGTGTCAGCTTATATTTTTCATTTGCCTCATATCTCAGCTTTGGTAATCAAGTTAATTTTATTTTTATTTACACTTAAGTATCACTGGCTGATTCAATTGCAAAGGCTGAAATAGGGAGGGGACAGAATCCTGTATGAAAACCAGCTGTTGACACTGGAATTAAAAAAAAAAAAAAAGGGAGGGAGAGAGAGAGAGAGAGAGAAAAACATCTTCTGCATTTCTTTCCTTATCATTGCCTAATTTGTGGCAAATCACAGACACATTCCTAGGGATGCAGATGATGACAGTGTCAGAAGACTCATTGTTCCGGAGGTCACAGGAAGTCAGTGGCAATCGGAGGACCCAAGTTTCCCCTAGAGAGATACTTCTAGTGTTTTTTGTATTTGTCCATAACAAGGTGAAATTTAAGCTGACAAAACTGCTTCAAAATCAGTGCCTTGGAAAAGATACTGCATATGTTTTCACTTCTACCACATACATTTCACTTCTATACACATACATCAGGGCTTTTTTCATACTTTTTCCACAAACACAAAAAGTGCCAAAACATGAAATTCTCTATCAACTGTGCAGTCTATCCTGTAAGCAGGCTACAAATCACAGTGTTACTCTTGTCCTTAACCCTATAAAAGTGCATTAGAAAATCTGAATCATGCTGTTTCAAAAAGCTCATACACTAGAGATGGGGTTCAGATGTGACACATTGATATCACACATAAAATATCTCTCCTGCATGATGCTACCCAGCTGAGGGGGTACGAGACCACAGCCCCACTCACATGCCCAGTAAAGCCAGGAGGGAATCACAGCAAGGCACAGGCACAGAATTTGCCTGCCTCTACTGGCAACAAATACTATCTACACACAAACCTCAGGGGTGCTAAAATGCTTCACTCCCAGGAAAGGCCAGGACATCCCAGGGAAGCTGTCAGCCAGACACTGATAAATCCCACTTTCCCAAGGCAGTGAGAGCACCTCAGCCACACTTTAAAGAACATGACTTTTAACCCAGCTCACACAGCCCTGGGACAGCACTGTACTGTTTGCATCTTTTTCCTGAAGTCAACAAAGAAGCTGTGGATACCCCATTCACAGTTGCATCCAACACTCACCCCCAAGTATTCAAGTCCAGGTTGTATGGGGTTTGGAGTAGTCTGTCTCATGGAAGGTGTCCCTGACTGTGACAGGGGAGTGAAACTAGGTTATCTTTAAGGCCCTGTCCAACATAAACTATCCTGTGATTCTATGTCTTACACAGTTTTCATATTCTCTCTCACTCCATAATTCGCCGCTTGATTTGGTTTCACACACTGATGAACTCCTGCATTTTACTGTCTCTCACCTACCAACTCACTTTAGTTCTTTAATCAGGCCATTGCTTCTCTCTGATTCAGCAAGCCAGGTAGTTCCACTTGAGTAACCATCAGCTTTGTGTACCAAAGGCTGCTTGTTTTATTCCTGCAATTTCAATTTTCACTAGCTCTGCCTACCTCCCCCGGCTGCAGTAGGCAGCAACATGAGGAGATGCAGGACACAAGCAGACCAAACAGTCTGTGGCTACACAGCTCTGAGGAAGCAGCTCTGCAGTACAGCTGCAGACAGCAGCTCCCAATATCTTCACTTTGAAGGGAGACAGCTTCTCCATAAATGCTACCCAGCAAAAAACTCAGTCACCCATCAATTGCTATTGATGAAAAATTAAGACCTGAATATCTTGGAATCAAACTCAGAAATTAATAAACTATTCATAAGAAATTACCTCTCTCTTCCTCTGTGTGCATTTTGTTCACCAGCATTTCCTAACTTTTAGACATGTGTCGTCTGACATAATTCATCAAATAACTTAATCTACATGACAAAAATTATGCACATAATTTGGGAGCAGACTCCACAAACACTTAATATTCAAAATTCAAGCTGTGGTGATTAGTCTTGATTGAACACCCAAATCAGCCAGTGTCTTACTGTATTTGAATGATTAACTCCATAGTTTTTGGAAAAAAACTCCACACTTATGATTATGATGAATTCAGAATCTGCTTTTTTGGGACTACTGTGATATTTGCTTGTGATTTTGCCACCCCTCCCTTTTTTTTTGGTTTGAATTCTATGACTCTCTCACCATTTAATCCACTTGCAGACATTAAACAGAAAAGGAGAATGTATTCCAGAAATGTATTCCAGGATGCATTCTGGTAGAAATTTGGAATAGGCTTTTTGTAAAAGCTTTCTGCAACACTTGCTCTGACCTCTGATTTTTCAGGCAAATAATGAATTCATGCTGATGAACAGTGTGCAATTGGATGATACCAAGTCAAAAGTGCTTTAGAATTATTTTTCTTCTCCCTGCTCCATCTTTCTTTCCTAGTATCTGATCCGTACATATGAAAGACCATAATCTGGATGTCTTCCATTTAACTATTTTCAGAGGAACATCTTGAAAGTTTCCTTTCTCCTTCTTAAGATGAAAAGTTCTTTTGAACTCCATTGGCACTTCGGTGCCAGAAATGAGATCAAAATGAAGGGTTTCTTATTTCTTCCCCTCAGTGAACACCTGGAAGAACACCAGAGGCTACCTGATACTCTGAATATCTGCCATTTTCTCCTGGTAGCAGATGGTCTCTTCATCCTTAGACACTGCTGTCCTGTACTACACTTAGAAGCCCAGAGTCAAGGAAAAATGCTCTAGAACAAAAAAAAAACCCATAAAAATCAATTACTGGAATGTAAACATCAGTATAAATACCTAATTTGTAATCAGTTTTATTACATTGTTACAGCAAAATGCACATTTCACCCCTACATGGGAGATGACTGAAGCAGTAAGTATACAGCAAAGCAAAACCACCATTGGAAGAGCACAACTTCCCTTGGAAAACAGCCTTAGAGCAAAATCAGAGAAGCACAAAGCCAAGATGTCAAGTTTTGCTGACATTTTGTTTTGGAAATAACATCAAAAAGTAAATGTTGTCAATACCAAAAAGGAATCTGATAGCAGTATTTACAGTTTCAGTGCACTAAAATAAAGTTGCTTAACTTAATTCCAAAGACACCTTTGCTTCAAAGTTCAGTCAGTCATGGTACCTGACTTAATACCCAAACCCTCAAGAAAAACAGTGGGATGGAAATGCTCCAGTTACACTGAAGAATGCTGAGGAGATTTGAGTTTTATTACTGTAAATTCTTCAGGCAGGAATAGTGCAATTTGGGAATGTTAGTTTGAATTAACATAAAGTCACAGCTGGAAAAAAAATTCAGAAGGGATAGTTAAAGAAAACCTCAATCCTGCACTCAGCTCCTGGTGTGGCAGCAAGGGGAAAGTTGTCCAGGTGCTGCAGATGTTCAACCTCTGCCCAGCAGGGAAGATCTTTAGATCTTTTGGGGTTTCCAGTCTCTATACAAAGGAGAAGGAGATGCTCAACATCCTACTGCCAGTGACAGAGCAACCACAGGGCAGGGACTTCTGCAATAGAAACCTCAAGAGGGCAGAAAGGGTAGCAAGAAATTTGGTGGGTGTATGGAAAAGGGAAGAGCAAACAGGGCCAGCTGCTCCTGGATATGGGGCAAAGGTGTTTTCTTGCGGTTTCTGCAGGAGGGGATTCCCCAGCAGCTATTTATTGCCTTTCTGACTGTAAAAGACAAGACTTGGGGAAATACAGCACAGGGGTAGATGGTACTGAGAAATACCCATCCCTCCATCTCCCATTTCTTCTTTAGATGAGGGAACCAGCTGAAGCCTGCTTCTGCTCCTCTAAGCAGCTGCATCACACACATATACAGACTTTATCTGCATATTTCTTTTTAGGCATCTTTTCACATGCCCAGGAGGAGGACAGGGCACAGGGAATGATTACACTTACAGAGGTAGAAAGCCTAGATTGGTTTCCTGGGAAGAGCAAGGTGAGGTCAGATAAGGTGCAAATTGGCAGAGCTATGCCTGTTTATGCTACAGGGTATTTTTGGCAGAAGGGGAACCCCAGTTTCAAAGTGAGCTTTATCCTACAAATAGGAGCTATCTCATGACAAGGAGCCTATCTCCCATGTGCCTGTAGGGAAGTGAGAGTCACAGCACTCCAAAAAAAGTGATGCCTCCAAAGCCCAGAGAGGAGCGAGAAGAAGGAGTCCTACTCCACCTTGAGGGTTCCTACTAAACACTGCAAGACTGGGCATGGATGAGACCCTGTGCTGCCACCATCCCACTGAATTAAAGGATGATACCCTGCAGTCTTGCTGCAGCATCCTTTTGGGATACTAAATCCCACACTAGCAACTTTTCACCTCCTTCAGGGAGATGGGGCTACACTGTGGCCAAGGATGAGGGTGCTCTTTCCCACGCCAAAGCCAGACCCTTTCTCCCAGAACAGAGCAATTTCATACACCGAGAGACCAGATGGCAAAGCTCAAATGTCATATTAGCTTGTTTCTGAAAAAAAGCCACAGCCCAGGACAAGACTGGCAAAGCAGAGTGAGCACAGCACATGAGCACACACACCCACTCACCAAAACACAGCTGGCTGGGGTTATTTTTAGACCCGATTTGACAGGGTCCCTTTAAATTTCACTGGCTTTTGTCAGTTTGTATCACAGAGCGAACGTTGTTTAAACAGAACACATTATTTTTGGCCCGTGAATCACAGGACCCGCTCGGGAGCCTTTTCATGCAACCCACTGAGAGGCCTCTGTTTTTCTCTGCACCGGATTATTGCAGAAAAACCCTTAATCACCAGGTACGGCGATTGGCTTCAAAGATTTGCAAATTAGGAGTAAGCTACCAAATAGCTTCCTAGGGGCTGTAAACCACACAAATCCCATTGCCATTAATGAGGGCTTATGCCACTAAATGACATCTTTCTGTACATGCACACATGTGTATACACATACACACACACACTCGGAGTGTAGAGCACGCCTGGCTGGTTTGCTCCTGTAGGAGGCACATGGGATTTCCCCGATGTAGCAGCCTTGGTAAAGCTAACTGGCAGGCAAGCGGGGAGATCTCCCGGGGACCCCTCACTCATCCCTCTGGGAGCCAGCACCCAGGGAGCAGCGCTGGTAATTGCTCAGCTGCGGTTCTAAGGGAGATGCTGGCAGAGGAGCTGTGGGAGTGTTACGAGGGAGGGTGAAGCACCAGGGGACTTTTAAGTGTGGCAGGGAAAAAAAAAACACAAAAAAGAAGGCAAAGGGAAAAAAGCAAAGGCAGTTTGTTTTAAAGGTCCCAAAGACCTTTGTAAATACGTGTGCCTCGTGCCAGCGGTGACAGGGATCTTCCCGGCTCCTCCGTGGCGGGAGGAGGAACATCCCCATCCCTGAGCTCAGCGCCTACGTAGGCTCGTGGTTCCCCAGCCCCGCTGGGCTGCGGGCAGCCCTCCTCCAGCCCTGGAGCACCACCAGCACCCTGAGTCACAAGCTGCCGGGGCCGGGCGCCTCGGCCAGCCGACCGCAGCCTGCGCAATACTCGGGGAAAGCAAAACAAAAACAAGGCACACGCACCCCCGCCCCGCTGCCAGCCCAGGATGGGTTTGAAATGATTCGCAGCTGCTGCACAGAACTGTCAGCTCTCGGCTGCATCGGTCCCTTCTCAGCGCCCAGGGCACGGGAGGGCAGGGCAAGGGGAAAGCAAAGCCCGAGGAGGGCACAGCTCGGGGAAAGCCAGTCCTCCCGCTGGCCCATCCCAGTGGTTACTGCCTTTCCTCAGCTTGGGCACTTTCAGACCCACTCATTTAGAATGGCAGGATTATCCAAATCATGACATGCATGTGAAAACGAAAGGAATGCAAGTGTTCAGTTTGGGTTTTTTTTTGTTTTTTTTTTTTTTTTTAAACTCAGATCTACAGATTCTCTTCTGCTCTGAATTTAAAAAGGGGAAGGAAAAGAAAAAAATAAAAAGCTAAAAAACCAAACCCTCCCCAAGAAAAAAAAACCACCATAAAACCCCACATAGCTTCCATGTCCCAAGTTGAAATGAAATAATGCAGCGTTTGCTCTTTTGCGCTGGGGATTTCCAGGACCTTCCTTCCTTCCTCCCTCCCTCCAGAGGACCGGCCCCCGAGCGCGGCCGGGCTGCCCGGCACAGCTGGGCCTGTGTCAGCGCCCCGGGCAAAGGGCAGGGCACCACTGGGCGGCCGCCAAAATAAACTCAGCTGCGGCCACAGTTCCTCCTCACGGCCCTTTCTGTGACGAGGCAGGAGCCTTGCCCAACCCTGTCTAGCCCCATTTTTCTTAACCGAGGCAAACGCTGCTGCAGTTTGTCCAAAAGGGTTAAGGAGAAGGCGGTGGGGAGGGCTGGAGCAGAGCCCAAAAAAGCAATGAGCCTGCGAGGGACAAAAGGCAGGATTAAAACAACAACAATCATTTCCAGGATAAAAATGGTAACTCCTGAGAAAGGATGGCTTAGAAAGTCTCCAGGCAGATGGAAAGTCTCAAAACTTTCTATTTCGTTATTAAAAAAAAAAAAAAAAAAAGAAATAGGGAAATAGGAGGAGAAGCCTCACCTAATGGTCTCTGTTTTATACACTTCTTTCCCAGTGTGGCAGCAGCAGTTGTTCCCTTCACTGGCTGCTCAGCCCTATGGAGCAGGCACTGAACATCACACCCCAGTAATATGGCTGAGCCAAACTCCTTGTCCATTTCTATTTTCACCATCATTCCAGCATCCCAAATTCAACCATTCCAGAAGGGCCCAGGAGGTATCTGTGGTGGGAAGCTCAGGACAGGGGGGCTGAGGTTGCAGGTGAGGCACTGGCCCTACCACACACAGGTCACTTCACCTTTCCTCACTGTAGCCACAACAAACAGTGAGCAAAACAAAAGCATTCAAGTCTCAGGGGAAAGTCTGGGACAGGTACTGGACAAGGACTCAAAGCAACAGCAAAAAGAGACCTGTGAACACAAGGTTGGATAGATGGTTCTTTTCCCCTAGCAAACATTTCCATTTTGTTCACCCTCTGATGACATTGTCTCCTTTGTACAGTACTCTTGGAATCTTGGCCCTCTTCAGCATCTTCTTTGAAAGACATATCATCATCTGGGATTTGTGGATAACTTATCCACTTAAAAAAATACACATTACATACAATTACAGCTGTAGCTTAATAAGAATTGTATTCTCTCCAAAATAAGCACTCTGGGCCAGTGAGCTTCAAGTGACTTTCAAACAAGGTTTACCAAAACAGAAACAAAAGTGAAAGATGATACCTACTTTCTGTATCCCTACCTCCCAAATAAAACAGTTTTGTCCTCAGTGGAAGGTTCCACCAGAAACAGAGGAAAGATAGGATTACATGGAGTCTCCCACATTTGGGGGGGGGGGTGGTGGCTATTGAGAGAGGAAAAGACTGATTACTATCTGCTGTTTCTTCTCAACAGTTGAGAAACAAGGGAAATGAGTTAGTTTTGATACTGGGGACACACAGATCTCAGCAGGTTCCAGGGAGTAGCAGCAAGAGAGCTTTTCCTGAGGTCCTTGGAACAAAAAAAAAAAAAAAAAAAAAAAAAAAAAAAAAAAAAAAAAAAAAGCAAGGGCAAAGGAATTAACACTTTAGTGCAGAGCAAGCATGCTAGTATCACCTAGTTTTGGGGGCAGGTCAGATTCTGGGTTTGGGGACAAGGCTGCTATGTGCAAGCTTTGTCATTTTCATTAATGTCTAATTCCAGTTCCAGATCCTTAGCAGCACACTGGAAATATACTGGATTTACTCAAGCTTTCAATTCACCCTGTTTTGGGTAGGGGCTTAACCAAAGAAATAGCAACCTGCAGGTGAAATGTGAGTTATCACAAGAGTGATTATCAATCACCAGGGTCTCATACAGGATTCCAATGCAGACCGACTCTTCCTCCCATCATGGCATCTGATAGAAATGGAGCAACCCATGGAAGGCCATTCAGCATGTCATCCACATGCATGGACATGATATATCAAAATAAACACAGGGACTCCAGAAGACAGAATGCTCCTCCCTGCTTCACCCAGCCTTGGCAGGATATCCTCCTTTAAGGAATTAATATCCAGAGGTAACAAGGCCATTTTGAGCTGCTGCTCCTGACCTAACTGCCTACTTGCACAGGTGATCTTCTACATTTGAAAAGCAGAATACTTTGGAAAAAGTTATGATCCAGCTTCCTGGAGATTGTTTTCTCTTTCCTCTTTCCATGCCTTTAGGCTGCTTTCTCCCTTGCCCTCCTTCTTTCTTCCTGTAGTTCTCATTATATTTTTGAATCCTTGACTTCACCTTTTCTTGCCAGCCACACTTCTCTCAGTGACCTAAATTCAAATCTAAACATCGAGGCTCATTGAAAGAGAAGGTACACTCAGTGAAACCAATTACACAGAACAGACAGCTTATTTCTCCATTGCAAAAAGACACTTTAAGTGAGTTTTAAGAGTCCATGCATATCCCACAGGATGGCATGGCTAACTTCAGATTTGCAACAGCAGTCCTCAAACTCATCAGCTAAAGATGCTCAGACCACTGCACTACTGAGTCAGTTCAGGACCCACTTAAATCTATGTTCTCCTACATGTTTCCATATATATTTCTGGCATTATTTAATATTTTCTTCTATATATTTAGAAAAAATTACCAAAGAGTAAATGAGATATCCATTTGCTGCTGACTGTATGTATTACAAGTCCCAACACTGAAATGCAAGGCTCCTGCTGTAGATTGAAAAACCTGTTATCTTCTGTCTCCTGTAAGCTGGAGCCATTACTGGAATGGCTTCTGCAAGTCCTGCATAGCCATGAATTTTGTGGAGTCACTTGGAAGTTACAAAAACTTATTCTGTGGAAGAAGCAGCTTTGGGGCAGCTTAGCTTTCTTTATATATATATATATATATATATATATATATATATATATATATATTTAATTATCCCTGTAGATGACATTTTCACTAATCTATAGCAAAGTCCTCACATGCCCTGACTTTCGTGTTGTTGGGAAACAAGCTTCTGTTCCACTAAGATGCAAGCCATCTCTGTTGCAGCTCAAATCTGCTCAATATTTTACACTTCAATTTCACTCTGCGCAAGATCTCCTCTGGAACTGGCTTCCAGCAGAGCAATGCAAAGCTGCACCAGCAAATCCCTCTGCCAGCTGTGGGTCCCAAACCTGCCAAAGCTGTCCTTGGAAGGAGCCCTTCCAGTCCTTTGCAGGGTCTCTCCTAATTGACTTTCACTGTGCTCATGGAAACCATATCCAGCATGATCCAGCCTTTGCTACCTCCATGGATGATGCCCTGTTTTGCCTGTGTGCACACACCCCATGAGGATGCATGTCAGGGCTCCTCTGGAAGGACACTCAGGCATGTGGCAGGAGGGAAGTTCAACAGAAGGCCTCATCTGGATAGCCAGGGGAGCAGGGCTGCAGAGTGCAGCACTTTCTACCTCCCACACAGTACAGATGCAGCCCAGGTGGCTCAGAGTTTTTATTACTGCACTGATGCAGAAGCTTGAAGGAATGTAGATTTGGACAGTCTGGAAGTCATTATCCCATGGTGCTGTCTTTAGCGTAGCTATTCTGCCTTGGACAAGCTCCCTGAAAATGTGCACAGGCTAACTCTTATGCAATAATAAATGAAATAGAGCTTTACATAAAAATAGCACTTGCCAGGGTGTATAGATTTGTCTTTGAGGGAAATATGCATTGCTGAATTACAAGAACTGTTGTGGAAAGCAAAGATGCTCTGCTCAAGGTTGTTACTAGATATCTGCAAAGAACCAGAGGCCCAACTTCATTCAGCACAGACCCTCCTTGTGCTGTGCAGTCAGCAAGATTCACATGTGATACTTGACCTTCCTGAACTGCATATTTTACAGCTCAATTTTTTTTAAAAAAAGCAAAAATAAAAGCAAAAAAGACACTTCAAAGCATCTTCAGCATGTGCTGCAGGCATGTTCCACATCCTAGCTACAGCTAGTGGGATTGAACCAGACACTGTCAGCAGACAGTAGTTTGATCCAGTCACTGGGGTCCCAGCAAAGCCTTTCTTCTGGAAGAGCATCAGTTTGCTTCAGCTGTCACACCAAGATGACTAGCAGATTACAAAGCTTATAACTTTTTACATGTTAAGAGTGTATTTTTTCTATTTTCCAGTCACAGAGCAAAAGTTCTTTCCCCTTTGAGTGTCCTAAAACACATTAGATTTTGAGTTCAGAAATTTACATCTCAATGGAGAGGAGAGAAAGACAAAGAAAAGGGTAAAAGAGCAAAATGTCTGAAACTGGGAAGGCTCACCCTTTTAATGTGGCAGCCTCTGTTCCTCCCATTGCTGTGTGAGCTGCGAGTCCCTTCCTTTAACCAGCTAGGTCTGCTATTTGGTTATTCCTCAGTTGTCATTCTCCTCTGTTTGGCTCCTGGTTTCCTCATGAAGCAATACTGCCCAGTTTCCCAGCACTGAGCCCACTTAGCTGACACCACCACCTTTCCTTCCAGCCAGGGCAGTCTGAACCAGGTTCTCTTGCTCCACAATGACTACAGCATTTAGTGAGAAGAGCAGTGGCATCTGGAATCATGCTTTCTGTGTGAGTGCACCAGCAGGCATGAGGAAAGAGGTACAGACTGCTGACATGCGTGGCTGTGAGAGCTTCTGCCACCCAAGTCAGTGGCACAACACCGAGCTAAAGCCGAGGGCACAGGCAAGCCCTGGGCTTTCAGCATCAGCACAGTATCACCTACTTTTCCCCCTGTGCTTTCTGCATACGTGCTGGGCTAAACTCCAGGGTTTAATTTACCACCCACTGCGCAGTTTTGCAGAGGAGGAAGGGATCAAAGATTAGTTCAACAACATGAAGTTGTCACTAATGACGCAGAGGCCGATATTTCCTCTTGGCAGCCCGGAGTGCCGAGAGGGCTGGTGCTGGCACCTCCTTAGGTGACACCAGCCCCACTCTCCATGCCAGAGTAGCACCACTGGAAGGCAGCACTGCCCAGACCCATATACATTTGGCTGCAGGAAAAGCTCCAGGTGTGGTATCCCAGGAAAATGCCAGCTCAGCTTGCATGAGGCTGGTGCTGATGGTACTCAGGGAAAGCGTCGTCCAGATCTGAGGTACTTTTGATTATTTTTACACTCTTATCCTCCCCCCACCATATATTTTCCTGCCTTGATCACCAACACTGAGAGGAGTCATCACAAGGACTGATGGAGTCATTATAAGAAATCTGATTCCTGCTCTCAGACACCTGCAGCATCAGTCCATGTTAGCATGGGGAAAAATTTGTGAAGAAACAAAACTCTCTGAACTCCTAACTGTTCTTTGTCTTTTTACCAGCTTCCATCTACTGTGTTGGAACCAGCACATCTGCACTGCTTGTCTAGAAACTCAGGTTTCCTTTTTCAAAGCAAGGGAGGTGACACCCTCACTCTCCTTCCTTAAAGGGTCTGGAATGCACTCAGAGAAAGCAGTACAGCACATCACCTCCGAGTGCTACAATTAAACACCAGCAGAAAGCTCCTGAAGAAAACAAGCAGGCAGCTCTGTCCTGCGCTCTGCAGATGAACTCAAGCTCACTGCCAAACACAAGCAGTTCTCTTGCTGTGTGAACAGTAAACAGTAGAATTAGCTGATAACCAGCATCTTGAATTTGGCAAAGGCCCACTTTTTTTTTCCACCCCCACTTTTAGGAAGCAAGAATGCATGAAAACTCCAAGGCTTTGAGATGGAAAGCGAACAGCAAACACTGCCTCTCTTCACCAGCTGATCCCAGAAACATAAAGGTGTATAAACTGCCCTATGCTTTCACTAAGCAGCTAAAGCACATGACTGAGAAGGTTCAGATCCTGCAAACATATTTAGTGTTAATGAAGCACAGCATGATTTCAGAGGGCAGGGAAAAGGAGGCAGCACAAGAGCTTCATACCACATGGCCTTATTCCAGTCTCAAATTCCTCACAAATACATCTGATTATCTGACCATAATCAAATGAAATGTTGCAAAAACTGGAGGCACTTCTCCTCAGCACTGAAAATAGCTGTAAGGAAAGGAAATGTGCCAATGTGCATCATGTAATGGAACTGACAGTGGGAGAAGGAAACTTTAGGTGTATGAAAAAGTGGATTTTGTGGAGCATATTTTTTTTTGTCTTTTTTTTCCTCCTTCTTCCCCTCACTCAAGTTCATTTCTACACAGGATAACTCCTGAAGGATAACACTTTGTTATGGGAGACAGCCAGTCTTATGAACAGCTACAGCAAAATGCCCTGTGAGAAACCCTCACTAAATCAATCCAGTCCATGAAATTGTGACGTGCTAAATCAAGTCAAGAGGCCCTGGCTGTAGATGCAAAGGTAAGCCACAGCTGCTCCAGGAAGAACAGAGCTCCCCATTGCCTCTCACTCCCCTGCAGAGGGCAAGCTCAAGCTGTGCCCCAAGTGCAGCCTGCAAAGCAAGAGACGGGCTCAGAAGCAGAAAGAAAGTGCTTGTACTGCCACCTCCCTCACACGTAGCACTGCTAGAGCACAGGTACACTGCAGGGAGGTACTGTGGGCCAGAGCTTGGTCATGCCTGGCACAGCTCTTTGGGCAATACACATCACTACTGGACTTTAAGGAGGTGGGAGAAGCCACCCAGGGAGGAAGACCTGTGAAAATCAGGAGCTACAGTGAGTGTGGATACATGTGATAACTAAGAGGAAGCTGGAGGGAGTAGATTGACATCCTCAGAAAGGTGGTGGTGTTAGGAAACATCTTTATGTGGGGGTTACCAGGGTCCTGGTGATGAGGATAAGAAGAAATGAAGCAGAGGCAGCAGGCCACTTCAGCCTGGGGAAGCAGGGCAGGGCTTGCCCCTTCCCCATCCCAACTTCTCCAAAGAAACAAGAAAATTCAGAGAACTTCCCAGGGTAAAGGGTTTGAATAATAGGGGCAATTTGCCAGCTCTTCACAGTTGCAGGAATACTCATACATGGCTGGTGAAGAACAGCAGCCAAGACACTGAGGTGTCATTGGTATCACACACGGCTTCCGCTGCAGGATTTGCTTTTTTGTTTGAGAAGGGGGAGATGAGGAGCAGCACTGACTTGGTAAGCCCAACATGTGCCTGCTGACAGTGCCCAGCTAGAGTCTGATTGCCATGGCAAAGCCTCCCTGGAGAGCTGAGCAGGGGGTTTAGGCTGTGCCTGAGCCGGAACAGCCCTCTGAGTAACCTCTGCCCCAGCAAGGGTCTACTAGCAGCTGACTGCTCAGTACACAAGTAGGATTGAGAGCCACAGGCTGTGTCAGACACTGCAGATATTTTTTGTGAAAACCACAGCAGTGGCTCTTGAGTGGGAAACCCACTCTCTGTACCCATTGCTTGAACAGCAGTCACACGAATCCACTGGTTCAAACTTCATTATGTTGTTGCCATCATTAAAACATTGCAACCTTTGTTTTATCCTGTCTCTGACAGACTGAAAACATTACTTTGTTCTTCAGTGGCTGGTAGTGAGCAGGAACTGGACATGGATTTGGTGTACAAAGGATATTAGTGTCCCCAGGGAGAGGAGATCCTTGTACTTGCCACTCTGGCCAGCGTGCAAGGTCCCAGCATCTAGGAGGATTTAGTAAATTCTTGGCATTCACACACGTTTTATAACCCGCTGAGTCATCCATCAAGATGATACCAGTGGTGCGAAGCAAATGAGCACCTCTTCAACATCTCCTGCAGAATTATGTCCTTTCCTCCAGCATGATTCAGAGGTTATCAGGACTTAATGGGAATAATCATTAATTTACATTTCAGCAGAAGATTTCCATGTGACCAGAACACTGTTTCACTACTCTGGATTACCCTTCTCTGTGCACATGGCAGGGATAAGCAGTTCCATGCTCTGCTCTGCATTTGTTTCAATTTAAGTAGCAAAGGTTGTGAAAACAGATTTAGGTACTATACTAATACACACTATAGAATGGACTTTATCTTATTATCTAATACATAATCCGATATTATCTAAGATAGATTTGCACATAAATGACACCAATTCAGCAAGCACTTAGTGGAGTCAGTGCTGGATCTCTATTGCCTTGTATGTGGAATAATTACTTATGGTTATAAATAGACCACATTAAGAGTAACATGATATGCAGTATGTTATCAAACACACATCTATTTACAAGACAAGTTCTTGACCCCCCCTCTAGAGAGGCCAAAACAAAAAAAAAGAAACCACTAAAAAAAACCCCGATCTATATATAAATGTATATCTTAGCTTGCCCAACAAAATTGTCTAGAAGGACAGAGTCTGAGAATCAGTTATACTTTGGGTATGCAGGATAAATACCCTGGCATTTTTTCCCTAGTACACTGGGGTGTGGTTTTTTCACTCTGAACTTCAGGTTGTTTGTGCACAATATCTCTAAATAGTCATATCGTAATTTTGCCTCTCTGACAGAAAAGGGAAAAGGGAAAATTAGGAAACAACTTATATGTCCCTTTAAAAAAAAGTGTATAAGTTCTTGGAAGCTGTTGAAAATAAGTGAAAAACATGCGTTTTATTTCTAAACAATATTAACCTTGCTGAGCGAGAACACACTCTTGGGGTTTGCCGGTAAGGTAAACAATTACTAATTTCCCCTATGAGTAGGAGATAATGAGATAGGCGAGCATTTTTCTGATAAAATGTTCCTTAATTTCAACATATCTACTTTTAGAATCCAAGTTGTTAGCTGAAAAGATTTTGTTTTGATTGATGTCATTATTCTCATTCATTTAAAAGAGTCAGAAATGTCAAATCATTGTTACACAGGAAGTTTTGGGCTTGAATCAAAGTGACATTTCATTTAGCAGTCTGAATAAACACACAATTTAAAAGCCAGCTCAATGAGAAGGAGACACTCTGAAATCTAAGCAAATACTTCCAACTACTGAATCCAATTTCTGCTTGTACACAAGTCATCCCTTTGGGACTGAGAAATCCCTCTGAATCTCGGCTTTTTGGAACAACCTTTTAATTCAATTCAGAACAAAGATATCGAGATGAGGTAAGCCATTTCCTGCCTTCTCCTTAAAAATACATATTATAAATATTAATCCTACACAAGAGAGAGAGGAGAGGTGCATGCAGGATGATGCATAAGCTGCCTAAGAACTGTAAGATTTTCCTGCTTGTCACAGACATTAGGTAGATGTTGCAGCAGTGCTTATTCTCAGATTTGTAGTGAAATCTTTCAGGATATTTTTAATCAATCTTTATTACTTGTTGCTGTCACTGCTGCATTGTTGGGCAAAGCCCTCATCTTTTAAAAGTTTTTAAAAGTTAAAATATTTTTACACTTGTTACTTGCACCGCCGGGAAGAAAAGTTAACTCAACCAGAACTCCCAGAAGCTACCAAAGCCCAAAAAAATAAAACCAGAGAGAATTAAGTCTTGTGAATTACACCAACTATATCACTTTGCCTCAGGATTTGATAATGCCTGGAGCAGACTATGCTGAGCTGGCAATTTTGTCAGTTATGTTTCATTTCATACATTGGGGCTGTCATAGAATGAATTGTTGTCGTAGATGTCCCTGGGGACATACAGCTCAGGCAGCCTCACACTACGTGCTAAAAAGCTTTCTCAGACAGGACTTGTCAGAAAAGACATCTTCCACACAGAGCCCTGCCCTACCTGCAACTGAGCCAGCAGGAGGGAAGCAGAGCCCCCAGACACATTCACATTCTGCACAGAGGATGCTGCACAAGAACAGCCCCGGGCCCCCCTTGCAAGGGATGCTGTCCCTAATGCAAGCCAGCTGACAACATCAGGACATTAAAAACAACCAAACTAGGAAATCTACGTGTGAAACAGCAGAACTGCGTCAAGAACAGAAACATGCATCAAAAAACTAGAAGAAATATGTACTTGCCCAGCTCCCTGTGGTTTTTCCACCTTATAAAATCACTCTGGCAGAAGCAAGACCCCCTTCTGTACCAGTCTCTTATTCTTAGATGGTGTCTAGAAAGGAGAGCTAAGCACAAAGGTGGGTTTTTTTAAGTCCCCAAACCTTTCCTAGGCTTTTGCATGGCCTTGAATCTGTTCCTATCATCTGATTCTAACTGCTGTTCACCTGACAGTAATTTCCTGCCTTGCTCTCGCTTGTTTTGCCATCACTGGATGCTGCCATGGCAGGGAGGAAGCTTTGCCAGTGTAAAAATACTGAAGAAGATTCAAAGGGCTCCTATCTGGTCTCTAAACAAATTGTCAGAAGTAAGGAAGCAAGAATATTTGTTTCTATCAGCTGCTTCATTAGTGCAGGTTGAGGTGGTAATTAAACACTATTATGATAATGATGGACTTAACTGGGGGCTGCTCAATGGCTTGGAAATACCAAGCCCATCACTGAAGACACACAATTATATTGCCACTTCACACTGTTTGCTGTCACCTCTGTACCTGAACCATACTAATAATATAAGTGAGTCAAACCCATTTTGGTGCAGCCAAGCAAGCTGGCTTAAGTCACTCTCATAGAATTGGGAATGAGCAAAGGACATTTTGTGGACTTAAACCGGATTTATGCCTCCGGTTACTTGTTCTATCCTTCAGCTGAACCATGCTAATGAACTAACTGGGAGCTCCCAGTTTACTTCAGCACAAAGTCAGCTATTGCTGCACAAATCAGATGAGCCCCTGAAGCGGATTGGGAGCATTGTCAGAGTGTGTGAATGTGGCTCAGCTCCAGGGGAGAAGCAGATGTAAGCTGGGGTGTGGTACCAAGCAGATGGAAAACGGTGTTTCCCTAAACAGTCCCACTAGATCTGCAGCAGCACATCTGCTGCACCTCAGTGTGTGCCTTCTTCCTTTTTCCACTCACTGCAAAAAGATTTGGACCAAATCCCCTATTCCACTAAACCTTCAGTTGATGTTCAGACCCATGGAGAGATGACATAAGATATGACCTTTCCCCGTGCATTTGCTTGCTACATCACACTGGCTGTGAAATAAGAAAGACTCCATGAAGTGTGGAGTGTTGGATTTCAGATCCTATTTGGTGCTCATGCTTTCTTTGCAAAGTTTCTGCATCCAAATTGTATCCCTTAGCTAGGCTGAAGGGAATGTATCTTCCTTCTTGTATATGGGAAAACAAAGCAGATGGTCTCAGTCTGAGGGACAGATGTCCACATCAGAAAACTGTCACCGCACTTGACACCTTCCCAGCCATACTGGCCAAAATCCTCCAGAAAAGAAAAAACACACCTTGCCATTTTGCATACATTTACATTCATTTGCATGCATTCAGGCACCTACTGAGCAGAATGCTCAGCCTTCCCATTTAAGTTGCACTCAACCTCAGAAAGAATGGTGTGAAGATTACTTGTTAAAAGTGCTGACTGCCTGGTGACTTTGGTATGAAAGCTATTAATAAAAAGGACCCTTCCTTTGCCAGTGTCCTGTTCTCTTCCTGCCTTTTGTCACAGGGATGAGTCTAGACATGGAAGAGCAGCTGATAATGGCACTGCCCCTACCCAGAAATTCTGTAAAGGCAAAAGAAAACCCTTTTCTGCTAAATTTTCTAAGATATGAGCAGAGCATTTGACACTGTCCCACATGACATCATCCTTGTTGCTAAACTGGAGAGACACAAATTTGACAGAGGCACCACTCAGTGGATAAGGAATTGACTGAATTAGCTGCACTGAAAGAGCTGTGGTCAACAGCTCAATGTTCAAGTGGAAAGCGGTGGAAGTGGCATTCCTAAAGCATCAAGACCAGTGCTACCTAACATCTCTGTCAGTGACACGGACAGTGGGACTGAGTGCACCCTCAGCAAGTTTGCTGGTGACACCGAGCTGTGTGGTGCAGTCAGCACACTGATGGGAAGGGATGGCATCCAGAGGATGGAGAGGGGGCCTGTGTGAACCACATGAAATTCAACAAGGCCAAGTACAAGGTCCTGCATCTGGGTCAGGGCAATCCCAAGCACAAATACAGGCTGCGGGAGAATGGATTGAGAGCAGCCCTAAAAGGTCTGGGAGTTGTTCACGAGAAGCTCAGCGGGGCCTGGAGACATTCATTTACAGCCCAGAAAGCCAAATGTATCCTGGACTGCATAAAAAGTAGTGTGGCAGTCAGGTCAAGGGAAGTGATTCTGCCCCCCTATGCCACCCTCATGAGACCCCCCCCTGTAGCAGTCCCATTCAGCTCTGTTTGTAAGAAGGACATGGACATGTTGTAGCAAGTCCAGAGAAAGCCACAAAGATGCTCAGAGGGCTGGAGCACCTCTCCTATGAAGACAGGCTGAGAGAGCTGGAGTTATTCAGCCTGGAGAAGAGAAGGCTCCAGGGAGATCTTAGAGCAGCCTTCCAGTGCCTAAAGGGGGTTCTGCAAGAGAGCTGGAGAGGAACTTCTTACAAGAGCATTTGGTGACGAAACAAGTGGGAATGGCTTTAAACTGACAGAGGATGGGTTTAACTAATATTTGGAAGAAATTCTTCACTGCTGGTGAGGTATTGGAACAGGCTGCCCAGAGAAGTTGTGGATGCCCCATCTCTTCAAGGGTTTAAGGCCAGGTTGGATAGGATTTTCAGCAACCTGCTCTGGTGGAAGATTGGAAGATGTCCCTTCCTATGACAGGGGATCATTCTAGGATTCTGTGATTCTATGAAAAGACTGGTGACATTATCAGAGTCCAAAAAACATAATCCCATCCTGTTTTCTTTTTTTTTTTTTTTTTTTTTTCCTGGCAGGGAGTTTTCTCTTCCAACCTCAAACAACCACAGAAGGCTATACGTCTTTATTTTTCATAAGAGAGGCAGCAATAATTCACTGGGATTGGGGTGGCTGGAGTGCCTGGGGGATCTGGATGCGGGCAATCTGAATTAGGGGAGAAGTCAATGAAACACAGGAGAATACTGAAGCGCCTTAGCGCGAGGTCTGTTTCCCAACAAGCAGGCACATTGCTGTCTGAGTTCATAGGAAATTATCCCACATGGAGCCTTGCATCTAGTAGGAGGGGGAAAAAAAGCCAGATAAAAACAAACCAAAGCAAAACACAGCAGATTGCTCAATGCCGTCTGTAAGCCAGTTAAAAGGGGAGGAAAAGGAGATCTCTTAATGCAGTCTGCTTGGCAAAAGCTGAGCCCTGCTCATGGGGAAATGTCTGCAGGGGCAGGAAGAGCATCCTGCCTCCCCATCCTGCATGAGGAAGGTCCAGCTGTGGGCTTGGGCATGATACCTGCTCCCCGTCAAGGCCCCTGTGAAACACTCAGGTGGCAATTACTGCTGAGAGCACAGCAGTTATGAAGACTCTAGGAAATGCTGTGTGTGTTTTCCAGGGCTAGTTATGACTGCTTGGTGAGGCAGGAGGAGAGGGAAAAGCAACCATTCTCATGGGAATTTTTTTGTTTGCTTCATTTTAGGGTCATTTTGTATTGGTTCTTCTCTTCTCAGCCCTGATGCTGAGATGATGTTGTGCCAGGGAGGAGGGGCTGTCTGAAGGTGAATGGCAGCAAATAAAGAAGCAGAGAGGCAAGACAGGCCGCTCAGCACTTCCTGTTTGTCACCCAAGGCCTTTGCCCTGTTGTCTCCATCCCTGCAAGAGCTTCAGAGTAACTCAGGGTTTGTCCAACCTGCCATGCACAGCTGTGATGAATTCCAGCTGCTGAGAACAGCATAAAGGTGGCAGAGCCTTTTCCCACCAAAAAAAAGTTAACAACCAGAGAGATTTTCAGCCCCAAGGACCCTTGCCTATGAATCCTGTCAGCTTCCTTGCCACCTCCATAGCTTATCAACAAATCAAGTAGGTTTTTCTTTCACAAGCCATTACATTTCCCACTTCTTTCTTTGGCACAAGGCAAAAACGGTCACAGAGGCATCCCAAGCGGAGCTGGAGACATGGCTGCACACACAGCTGCAAGTGAGGAAAATGCCACTTGTTTTCACTCTCTACCGACACATGACAGCCCGTTACACAAAATCAGCAGCAAAACTCCCCCCCCCCCACTTTTGCAAAAGAATAACCCAACCCAAAACTTATGTAACTCTGCAACTAATCTTTGGTAATCTTGAGCAAGGCATTTAAATCCAGGGAGTAAGCCTCATCCCCCCACCCCCCAGCCTGTCTGTAAAGTAAAAAGGGAAACAAATAGAAGCAAAGTTCACAGCCTTGTGATTTTTCCTTTTGACCAGAGCAAAGCGGCATCGTGTCCCGAGACTGCTCTGAAGTAAACCCTCCTGCCTTGCCTTATCCCATGCACTGAGCACTTAAGAGAAAAGCTGCTTTCAGAGCAGCTGTCAGTTGCTCTTGGCTGAAGCATGGAAATCTCTACCCTCACCATGTACCACTGCCTTGCTTTTGTCTGGTACTTTTTCGTTGCCTATTCCATCACACACTTAAAAGCAGAGGAGCGGCCATCTGAAGTGTTCCTTTACGGTGGGCAGTGGAAATATTTGACAGTCCTCAATCTGGTAAGCAAATCCTGTTGTACAGTGATACCAATATGTCTGTTTGTTTGTCTGCCATCTGCGCCTCAAGACATATGCAGCTGGTGTATTTGCTGCTGTTAAACTGCTTCCTTTGCTGGTTTTTACCCCGAAGGAAACTAAGGAGGGATCTGTGCTTGTGCTGTGAAATGTATTCACAGGTTTCATGCAGAAAGAATATTGACTGGTGAGATGCTTGGTTTTCAGAAAATACTTCAAAGCTAGCTGCCTCCTTGTAAAAGAGATATTGTCAGTGAGGAGAAGGACAGAAAAGTGAGGGTATGTTCTGTCAGGACACATACAAGTTTCGTGCCTGTTTTCTAGCCTTTGATTCAAAACATTTCAACACTGCTTGGAATTTTACTTCAATTTTTAAATAGGCTTTTATGCCCTTTAAATTGCAGGAAAAGTGAAACAAAGCAGAGAGCACTGTGCTAATTTAGCTATTCAGAGTACCTGCTTCGTTTGACAATCAGTTGAGAACACAAGGGAAAGAAATTCCAGCCTGTGGAGAGAGGTGCTTGTGATATTATTACATGAGTTTCATCAGAGCTTTCAACTTTGCACATTTCCTAGAAGCACACAGAAAAAGAGAGACTGTAATGGGTTCTGGTTCTTCTAATGTGCTATCATTTCACAGCATAGAAATTCAAAGTGAAAGTACATGAGAGACCCAGGGAAGAAGGCTTGTTCAGAGTCCCAGGTGCTCATCAGCAGCTTGGGGAAGTAGTGCTGGTGGGATGGAAAGACCAGGCTTGTGGAGAGGTTTCCTATGAGGGAAAAATTTCAGGCACACTTGCTAATTTGAAGGATGACCACAGGGACCTCCACAGCTTTTCATCCATTCTGTGTGACCATCAGAGTTAAATTCCAGTTGGAGGTCTGGTCTGGGGCATTTTTGTCTCTTCTTTTACCCTTCAGAATGAGACATCCTATGTTGGAATTCAGTGGAACGCTAAAGGCTCCCCAGCTCCAAGTGGGGCTTTTGGAGACCTTCAGGGAGGCAGGGAACTTGGTTCTCTTCCATTCTCAAGCATTCTGTGACTCTGTGAAACATTTGCAACCAAGAGGCAGTGAATGGCAAGTGAAGTGACCACAAAAACCCAGGGATTCTGGTAGCCCCAGCCCTCTCCTCAGTGGCCAAGCCAGCTGTGGAAGGATGAGGACACATATATATTACTGCAGTTGGGTGGCATTTGTACTGCTAGTTGTGATGGCGCCTGTTTATCAGTATTGCCATTCTGGGGGAATAGCTGACCCCCCTAAAATACCACCCATACTTTCAGGCAAAACAGCATCTCCACCCCCTCCCCTGGCATCATTATAATGAGATTTACCACACAGCCCTAAAGCATGAGATCAAAAGGACAAAGCAAATAACCAATCTCCCAGTATTTTGGGATGAAGAAATACTCGCTGAAATTGTCATCCAGCTTCCCTTAGTGACCAGCAGTGGATGGTCAGGGAAAGGCTGCACAAGGCAAGAGCATGTCCAAGCGTGAACTGAAGTTTCCATAGCTTTACTGTCCCACTAGCATAGCCAGCCAAAAAATAAATCCAGGCTAAGGTAGCTAATATCCATTCAAAGCCTTCTTTCATCTACCTAAAGGAAAAACATGCCTGTTCAGACTTCTGGTACTTTCCCTATCCTCTGCTCTTTCTTGTGTGAAAGAGCAGTTCATTTTGTTGGTGTAAACCTGCTTCCTTGACAGCTGAGCTGGATGCCTCATTATTTCTGTGTTGTAATTTAATCATCCATCCCTGTTCACGTTTTCTTTGCCACTCGTTAGAGTGCCATCAGATTATCCTCTCAGTTACTGTGTTCTGCAGGCCGGAAGTCCAAACCTTTTTCAATTCTCTTCACAAAGGGCTGCTTCTCATTAAAGCATCCGTGTCACCCTTTGCAGCAGGTTTTCAAGTTTCAGGAGGGAGTAGGTGGAGCAGGCTGCAGTGGTCAAGTTATGAGCATATGTGGGTTTACACTGTGGCCTAAAGGTGTTTCCTTTTTTGTAGTTTAATTCTTCTTGACTTCTCTTAACTTTCTATTTGTCTTTTTTGCTCACTGGTAGGCAAGGAGACAGCAAGTTCAGAGAGCAATCCACACTGAGACTAATATTTTTTTACTGGATGGCAACAGCTAATATAGAAGCCACTGTTGAAAAATATATAATTGAAGCTGCTTTTTAAATTTTTTCCTGAAATGCTTTACATTGCACTTATCAACACTGATTTTTGCCTACTATTTGATCACTCAGGCACTCAGCATCCTGAGGTTCTTTGGCAATTTTACAGTCAGGTCACCTTGCAAGGGAAAAAAATTCCATCAGATTCATGAAAGTGTACCACCTCAGTATTTGCTCCCTTTGCCAGCTCATTTTCAGATCTGTTGAACAGCTCTGGTTTTATTAAATCTCCATGAGTGAGGGCTCTTGCTCCACTTCCCCAGTCCTTTGACTCCCAAATTTTAACCAGTCATTGATCTGATCCAAATGCTAAAATGGAGCTGCCAGCTAAATGGGAAATGGTTTGGGCTGAAGATATTGCCCATCTCATGCAGAAAATGTGGCAGTGGGAAAGGGTGTGCAAAATTACTCCTTCATGGATGGTAGTCCTTCTTCAGAGATTTATTTCTTTCAAGAAAGGATTGCCAAAAAATGAAGAGGCATTAGGGAAAGAAATGCTGTCACCTCCCTTCTCCTGCTGAACTGGGTAGCATTTTTTGGTAAAGCAGCAGCAAAAAGGTGGCCAAAGCTTCTTGAGCTGCTGTATAAGAGAGGAAGAGTGTGAGAAGACAACATTTCCCACATGCTGTGGTGCTCTCTGTGGCGCTCCACTGGACTTAAAGGACTGATCCCATGGTCTGGCATTAAGCCACTCCCTGTTGATGCTGAGGAGCATCGAGGAACAAGAGGTGCCTGTCAACCACACTTGTGCATTGGGTGCATATCCCATGCATTGAATTTTGGTCAGTCTGAACAGAGCCCTAGAAAACCCTGGGGATGTCAGGAGTTATGGTTGTGGGGAAGAAGAGCTGGTAAAAGCTTCACACTGGGCTGCTCTGGTTCAGTGGATCTGCTGTGCTGGGCAGGCCTGGGCAGTGCCTTGGAGGCTTCCCCAGAGCCAGAACACAGAGACAGCCTTTGTCCAGCTCTTCTGCCTGTGTCCTGCCAGACTGGGACTGCCTGCCTTCTGGCACTGGCTGCCTGAATCACTTGGAAATTTTCCCTCCAAAATTTTTCTTATTTCTTTGGAATAGCATTTAAAAATTTCTTCCTGTGGAAAGCTGCTCTGGCCACCTCACTGTGATCTGAAATAGAAATACTGGGAAAACTAACATTTTCTGGGGATGGAATTGCTGCTTGTCTCCCATTTTGCTGGAGAGATGCTGGAAGAATTCATTCTAGGTACGACCCTCTTTTAACACCTCATTCAATTCCTTGCTAGTCATGTGGCTCTCCCAAGAGAGCTACATCTCTGACATCGCTTCAAATTCATCTTCTTAATGATCATAGCAATCAAGATTCAGTAAGGAAATATTTTTGTAGGGGGCAAAAAAGGATAGGTGGGCATTGTACCAAAGAGGTTCATCGACTCATTACTGAAGAAGCAGAAATGACAGATAAAACCATTTTTGTATTGATTTCATTCATCTGTGACATAAAACAGTGCAAGCAGAATCATTCATTGCCTGAAATATCTGAGCTCATAAAAATCTGCTCACTGCTGTAAATCCATTAGTAAATCACTGCATAATGAGAGCACACTGCACCTTTAAAAACTATTACTTGTGTTCCTGCCCCAGTTTGTTCCTTATACTTTTGTCTTTCATAATGGAAATACTTTCCAATTGTCCTGAAAGCTGCTTTGTATTTATTTCAGAATAGGCTCAGTATTTAGTAAAGATATTTTCCAAGACACTATCATGTGAATGGATGTGTGTCTACACTAAATGTTGACTTTTATGTCTAATAACTTGCTCAGAATATTGGATTTATCCCTCCCTAAAGGGCAGAGCTTGGAGCCCGATTTATTTGTACTGGTTGGAGATTTCAATATACACATATGGCAAGATCTTATACACAAAAGTAAATCATGTCAGGTTAGTTAAACAGAAACACCCTTTTGATCACTGCACCAGATAAAAATTGAGCTTTGTCTCTGTCACTGTGAGTCTCAGTTCGGAAAATTGATCTGGCCAAATTAAATGTTTCTACAGCACCCAGCACCATGGAACTCTGCAGGGTCTAGAGGGGAAAGCAGCCTCTCTCCAGCAGGGATAATGATATCCATATTCTCCTCTTTGGGTTAATCATTAGCTTTCTGAATGCTTCCAGTCTTCCTTCTGTTCGTGTGGGAACACTTTAGGGAATCCTTTCTATTTACAGCCAGTGGATTTATATTCCATGAGTGCCTGCAGTGGATTTGTGAGTGCCAGCACTGCTGCTTGGGAAATTCACAGGACATCTGGAATAATTTGATGTTTTCACATATTTATTTTTTTTATGTCAACATTTTCCCTTTAATGGAGGGCTACACGATTTGGATGCACCTTTCTTACAAGAATAACCCCAGTGGGTTTGGAGCTTGGATTTTAATCTACTGGGGGTGTACAATGCCAGACTGTGCAGTATTAGGGATGATCTTAGCTAAGTTCAATTTTCTGGTTTGAAAATTACTTGCATAACCTTCCATTGCTCTTGGAAATACAGGGTGATCCCTAAATTGTCTGAAACACCTTTGAAGCTATGGTGATGAACAAGGGTAGATTTACAGCAGCACAAATCCAAGCTCCTGAGGCTGAGTTCAAACTTCTTCAGGAGTTGTTCTTCTCCATGTTTAGCTGGAGAAACGGGTCAGGTTACACATTCAGATAAGAATTTTCCATACAGAAGATAACATTGTCCTCCCCTGTGTATAACAGAATATTTACTAGGCTGAGAATGTGGCTGTTTTGGAACTGTTTCTTTTCAGTAATGTTTATTTTAGTTAATTTTGAAGTGGGGAAAGAAGCAGCCTATCCCTGTCCCATGATTAATGTAAGGCTGACCATGAACAAGATAATAATAGCCCCATCCTCTGGGAACCAGGCTTCTCCCTAATTGCTTTATTGGCAATTAGTCACCATGTGTCACTGGACTGTCACCACCCTCACGTTCATTTTTCATGCCTTTCACAGAAAGTTACTGCTGACTCTACAGGGTGTAACAAGAGCTTCTGTTTATTACCAGGCTTTTCTTAGCTCTTTGGGGACTCGGTATTGGTGTCCTGGTGAGGCCAAGGATTGGGACAAGGATTTGGGCTGAACCTGTTTTGAAGTACACTGCACAACAGTGTGGACTTTACTGAACCAGACCCATGACTTGGAGGGCTGAATCCCTACTGACTGAAAAAGTGCCTGCTAATTGTGATAATGGGGAGGGGAAATCACACTTGAAAGAGCTGCTTTGGGTGCCTCAGAACTGAACAAAAACCTGTGTGGGTTCTGATGAACCTATGTGGGTTCTGATTGGGGTTTTTCCTTGATGGGAAACGTGGCTTTGTAGCTGAACTGGTTGAGGCACAACCTCTGGTCCCTGGTCCTGGGTGACCTTGGGTCAGTTACCCTGTGTCAGCACCTCCCTACTTCCACTGCTGTGGGTCTGCACAGGGAGAGGAACAATCCAACAGTGGTACTTACTGTCCTGGCTCTCTGGGCTGTGGAAAGGAGAGGGAAGGAAGACTGCATCTTTTCCTGTTCTGGGAAGAAACAAAATGTTTGGGGATGGTTGCAGATAAGTGCAAACCAAGTTGCCCAGGAAGACTCAGTCTCTGGAAACTAAAGCTTGCAGAAGCCCTTGTTTGACAACAGGCATGGTGAAATCATAGTCTCCTCCTCCCCTCATATATTTTGATAATAAAGGAATTTCTGATGGAAAAAACATTGCACTAATTCCGTCCCCTCCCAAGCACCACCCTTTTCAGCTTCTTCAGAAACTGATGAAATAACCAGCCACAACTTCAGAGACTTTGCTCTAAATAAATATCTGAGTCAGAGTAAGATCATGGCAAAAGAGATCTCATCCTGAAAACTGCAGCCCTCTTTCCATTTAAGCATCACTAGCTGATCCAGTGTTTGCAGTAAGCTGCATTTCCCACATTGCATGTGACAACCTAGCCTTAAAAAGAAGAGGTCACCCCATGAGTTAAGTGAACTGAACTGACTTGGTGCTAAATGTAAGACAGTGGGAGAAGTATTTTTCTGCAGGGTTCTATTCTGCCTTTGTGTGTCTGACAAATCTGGTTCATCTTGATCTGCTGTGGAGTATTAGGAGAGAAAATGAAGCAGTTAGAAAAGCAATATTGGTTTAAACCACAGTAATATGACAATTTTACACATAATTTGGAGGACTCTGTTTTGTTGCTGTGCATGTACTTAATTCTTTACCAAATCCTCCTAGTGTCCTCCCCAAAAAATCCCACCCTCACTACCTATAAATGATTTAAAGAAAGAAGGAAAAAACCTTTAAAACACAACCTCCCAATCTTAAAATTCATTAGTTATAAATTGTTTCATTTAAACTGAAGTAAAACTTCATTTTTAGTTGGTGACGTCTGAATCTTTGCTTCTAAGCCCTTGAAATCCTTTCTTGAATCCCTTTGAGTTCAGCAAAAGAGGTTCTGTTTTTGTAACTTCTGCACCTAATTCTCACCTTAGATCATTTTGAGCTACTTGGCACTGAGATCAATTGCACTGTGAGTCCCTAGAAAGACGAACCTGTGTTGGCTAAACAGTGGAAAAGATATCTAGCAATTGCTTTACAGGAAAAATATCCTGACATAATTTGTTCTTTCAAACAGGCTGACACAGGCTGGGTAACTGCTCAGATATATCCAGTGGTCAACCATTAACATGGGAGGTGTGATGGAGCTGGTTTTCAACATGTCCCTTCACTTCACCCATCTGAATCCCATCACACATCTCTGTTTAATCTCTTAACTGGGATACTGTTAAAGTTATCTCCTGACCAACTTTATTTAATCAGTTTGGGTTAGTAAAAGAGATTTAGCCAACAGCTATTTCCCTCACACAGGCTTGCAGCTCATGAACAAAACAGCTCCCTGAAGAGCAAGAACAGATTTCATTGAGGAACATGCTAATGAAAGCTGGATGAGTTTCCCTCATTAGGTGTAATTACTTTAGTTTTTGCAGGCTGTCTTCTATGGGGTGTCCTTCCTGGCTGATGTGTTGAGACTAATTAAGAAACTGCGATGTGCTAAGTGCATAATTTCCAGCAGAGACCTTCTTTTCAGTGTCCTGGCTTTCCCAGTGTCCACAGTAAGTACCCTTTGTCTCTGTATGTGAAAATAACGTTTGCATAAATGATTAGGGGTGTTTAGCACCAAAAGTATGTGTATGAAATAGATAAGAACTAAGGGCTTTCTTTTACCATTGAATTTGGAATGGATTTGGACCATTTAGAAGAAGAAACAATGCTGAACCTGTCATGGTTGAGAGCAAAGCCTCTTGCACAAACATTAGGGTTGCTGTCCTCAAGTGGACACAGATTGACCCCAAAGGGTGAGTGAGGTGTAACCTCTCTGTTAATCTCATGGTCCAAATAGCTGTGGATTTATCAACTTAGGGCTTTTCTCTAAAGGGCAGCACAGGTCAGGAGGACAGAAGAGGGTACCTAAGAGGCAGCAAAATCTCACATCTCCTTCTTTGACACCAGAGTAACTTTAAATAAGCACTGGAGAGAAACAGATTCACGGAGAAAATAATTATAGTCACAGCCTACGTCAGATTCATCATGGATCACCTACTCCCTCACAGACAATGCTGTTTATCAAAATGCCGTGGGTTGGGCAGGAACTGATGGGTTATTTATACATGTAGGTACGCTCTGTGAGAGTGATGCCTGCAGACATCATTGAATCTCAGAGGGCTGAGAAACACTGCTTAAACATGGTCCGCAAGCAGCTCAGCTAGCTGGCTCCATAAAAAAGCCCTGCCAGGGATGGAGTCAGAGTGTTCACTATGCTGCTCTCATATCCTGCCATGCATCCTCCCCTTGCCCGCAGGACTGTGGCACAGGCTCACTCTTCCAGCATCTCACATCCCTGATTTCTAGCCCCAAGCACAAAGTGCACTCAAATACAAAGCCGGGCCAAAAATTGCAAATCAGCTCCCAGGTATCAGTAACTGATACCAGGGATCATTTCCTCCAGTTAAGTTGTCCCACTGTAATTCCTGATCTACTGGGGAAAAAAATGGGCACCCACAATGTGCAGCTTTCACCTGCAGTTTAGGAATTAGGCTTAAGAGACGTGAAGGTAAAGGGTAAGTTTATGTGAACTGATCCTTACCAAGATCTGGTTTTACTTTCTTACTGAGCAAAACAAAGGCTTAACAGACAGTCTCTTGATGAGGAGAACTACTTGACCATCAACAGATCCCATCTGCAAGGGAAAAGGGAACGAGAAAAAAAAAAAGCAGCAGCTAATCTCAGATTCCACAGAAAATGTCAGTGTTGGCAGTTTATAAAGCAGGGTTTTTTTTTTTCTCAGTATCAACACAGAACACTGCATCTCTGAGTAAATGTGAGATAACATGAGTTTTTCTGGCAGTGTCATCATTTTTCATGTAAAAAAGCATGGAGACATTTTGCCTTCTCAGAAATGAAAGCATTAAGCAAATCCCATCAGTTATGTTTGTCTTCCATTTTTAAATTTCTTTCATTTTGCATTTTGGTTCCAGTTTGTGTGTATATCCTTCTGGACACTGTATAGCTACAACCGAGAGCTGGTTTACCCCAAAAGCCTTGATGGAGTCATCCCGCTCTGGTTAAATCATGCTATGGTGAGTAAGAAACACCTCAGCCTCTTGCAGAGAAAAGGGAGACTTTGCAACGTGTGCCCCACCACTGCATTGTGCCGTTTTCCAGAAGAGCTTCACAGCTTTTCCGTTCTCACCTCCTCCTTCCTGCTTATCTGAATCTGATGTTGAGCTGTACGCAGCAATCAGATGCATGTGCTTGAAGCTGCCTCAAGAAGCCTTTTAGCACACAAGGAACGTCATTTAATCGGTGCTTGTCAAACCTCTGAAGTCAATGAAATGATGTGTAGTCATAAGGAAACAAAATCTCACTTATTGTAGCTCAAAAAAGAAATTGTGTCTGCTAACAGAAGTCTCTGAAATACAAAATGGCTGTGAATGCAACAAAGCAGCCCTTAATTTTTAAAAAAGGTGAAATAACAAAAGAGAATCTGACAGCTCTGCAGCTAATAAGCTAATGTGTGCACAGCTTTGAATAGCTGGATTGCAATGATTGTTTACAGATTTTCTATAAATACTTTCCAGATTTCTCCTTCATTTGCTCTGGCCGTTTTTTATGATGTGTTGAATAATCACATATTTCTCATCAGTCAAGTGAAAGGAGGCTGACAGTAACATGGAAACTGTGGGTGGATTGCAAGGTCAGGGAGGCCTCGTGGGACGAATGGGAAGTGGGAGAGAAGGGAGAGGTTCAGCTCTAGGCTGAATCAGAGAAGCCAAAAAGTATGAAATAATCACATAGAAGACTCATTTCTCTTCAGACTTCATTTCTTAAGAACTTGCCATCCACTGCAGTGGATATACCCAGTGAGTGTTGAAGGTAAATCTGGGAGGGTTTGGGGTATCTGGCTGAGGACAGCTCAAGGTTTGAGCAGCCCCTTGATTTAGACAGGTGCATCCAGAGTTGTGTGACTGGAATCCAAACACACAGAGGCATGTCCGCATTGCTGATACCCGAGTGGTGAACCACAGCCACCATGCACTTTTAACCTCATCACCTGCTCTCTGTCCACCAATTCACTTCCACCAGGATCTTTCTGTGGCTGTTCAAATCTCTGCACAGGTGCAAAAGGGCTCTGCTCTTTCTGAAAACCATCATCCACCAAAATGAAAGATTCTTCATGTCCTCAGCATCATGCTGGTTTCAAGTCCAGGATTTAGTATGGACAACTGGTTTAAAATACTCACAGTGGTGGAGGTGCTGAGCAAGGGGGAAGGGGGGAGTCGCACAAAGTGAAGCTCAGAGAAGATAGGCTTTGCTGCTTGTTTTAATCCTGGCTCACAGCTGAGAATTTGCCCTTTCCATTTCTACATATGTTGTTTATGACATCGGAAGGTTGAGAGGTGTTAGGGCATGCATTTTTATTTCACGTGCAAGAACTCTTTGCAGGAACCCCTCAAACATATCAGTTATAACATCTTCTTACCTTACCTTACCTTACATCTACATTTCATAACAGAGTCATTTTGACTACAACAAAAAGCTTTTCTGTATCAGAAGTGTCAAAAACAGGTGTTAAAAAAGGAAAACCAATTCTTCCTGAAAATTATTTTGACGGGAGAGAAACTTTGCATAAAGCAAACCTCTATCACAACCTGATATTTTATTTCTAAAGCTCTCAATACACTGCAGACATCTTATGCTTGACAGTTCCTGGGTAGGAAATTTTCCATCCAGTCACTATCAAGCATAAAACATCTGCCACCAGCATAGACTGATCCTGCTATTGACAATCCTTGTGTTTTAAAGCACTTCCAACAGGTGCCTTCAGGCTTAGCTGAGGAATTTCCTTCTCCCAACACAGAATATCTGCTGGAGACACTAAGGAGATGCAGGGACACTTTAAGGGACAATCTCCAAGTTCTGATTGCCAAGCAGACACTTTTTCTTTGGGTTCCTTTCCCTGCATATTGCTGTTACATTATGGCTTTGAGATTACAGGCATTTCATGGCAGATTGAAGCAGCATGTAGCTGGCTTTGGAGGAGAAAGACATGGGTGTATCAGTAGTAACCATCAGTGCCATATCATTTGCAGTGGGAGTACTTTTTTTAAAATCTCAGTCTATTTTAATGTTGTACAGAGGGAAAGCATATGTTGTTATGTAACTGGAGAGTGAGCCTAAAAAATAACCATGCAAACCCACTTCAGGAATACCGAGCTCCTTGGCTTTGTAGTGATGCTGCAGTACCTTCCTTGCAGAAATGAATAACAATTTTTTTCCTCACATGAACTGCTCTTACAGTGGATGAAAAGGTTGTTGTTGCCCACCTGGTAGCCCAGAGTTGCAGAGTGAGCACTATAATTTAGCCAAGTTTTTGCACTCTGAACAAAAACATTTTGTTTTGCAGATGGGATGCTTAATGTAGAAAGGAATTTTGCTCATAGTGGAAGCAGACCAAATATTCCAGACTATCTAGGTTTCTCTCTTTGCTTTTCTACTGAGTTTAACCCAAAAGCCGGGCCTCAGTTTCCTTTTCTCTTTGCCTGGGATAATTATGTTTTACCATCTTTATAGAAAACCTTGACCTTTGGGGATGAAAAAAGTCCAGTCTACTTAAGTCTCAAGAACAATTATTTTATTTGAACAAGTTTTTTGAAGTGGAAGATGGCCGAGACAAAAGATACGCTGGCCAATTCATCAAGTGAATTTGTTTATTTCTTTCCCAGTCATCGCTTTCCAAGCAACATCTGGATACTCTCCAGAAGGAGACTTAACTGCTGGAGACAGCTTGGATTAAACCATGTGCATGTATTATTCAACTTAATGGCTGTATTGGGGAACACTACACTTTGAAAGGTCTGACAGAATTGAATGCTAAATAAAGTGGGCCACTGGTGGGTCAGAAGAGATAACTCAAAAACGTTTTTGATCTATAACAAAAGATACATATAAATGTTGAGCAGATGTGTTCACAAAAATAGAAATGGTACAATTGTGTTTTGTAAAAGAAGATTTATATTTTCAGTCTGTTGGCACAGTTTTCTTTATTTTCAGACTGCAGCTAAGTTGAGTTTGGCCACCACTTTTTCTAATTTACCCTGCAGCTGTGTTACCCTTTCACCTTTACAAAAACCAGCATTTTAGTTCCCCGGGCACTCTACTGACACATGGTTATGAATTGTGCATGTTCAGAAGATATTGTAAGCTATAAAGCTGAGAATAGACAAGGAAGGAAGGTAAATGGAGGCTCAGAAGAAACATTTCTTACCTGGCAGACTTTCAGCAAAGATGACAACAGATCCACAGATCCCCCGTCGCCTGAGCTTCTGAAGATCCTTTGCACTTTGCCCTGTTGTGGCTAAGCTGCAGCTGAAAAATAAAAAGCGAAAATGTAAGGGAGTGAGAGAACAAGCAAGGTACATACAAGTAATTTTCCTTCACTGAAGCAGGCCACAGATGCCCTGACAGCAGGAATACCAGCAGAATTCACTATGTCCCCTCTCATCTGGGATCTTTGTATATGAGCTGCTTGTGTTCTGCCTACACTCACCTTACCCAGCGTGGACACATCTACATCAACACAAATGGTATTTTGGATTATGTGATTTATGTCCACCTGGAAAAAATGTAAGTTATGTGAATATAAGTTACTCTTACCCTCATGTGAGGGTATCTGTATGAAGTATTACATCTTACTACAGCTGTTTGAGGAAGCTGCTGCATCACTAATCAAGAAAGGGGGCGCAAATTCAGTTTGTAGGGCAGAACCCTCTTGTCCAGGCCACTCTAACTTGACTCCTACTCCAGGTGTGTACACAAGAACAACCTCAGGTTCATCTTTGGCCATCTTAAACTATTCTCTTTGCAAGTGTTATTTAATGCTTAATAATTCTTGCATATTTACACAAGGGAGAAACATTTCCATTTGTTTGCATTTCACAGTATCTCAATTTTAAGCTGTCTGGCAACTATGGACATTCACAGGCTGCCAATTACATTCAGCTTTTGGCAAAAGAAGAAGAATGTGTGTGTGAGGAATATGGCACACAAAATTAATCACCCCACACATTTAAGAGCAAAGATGCTTAGCTTTTCCCAGTGCTACACAGATTTTTTTGAAGTTTCCATTTTTGTTGACATAAGCCCATTTCCTCAGGGAGAAAGTATGTGTTTCACAGACAAATGTTATGGCAGGGAATCCTCCCGGGCTGCTGCTACCCCATTGTGCACAGGTGCAGTCTCCGTAACCCTCCCTGCACAGGAACAGCTGGAGGAAAATATTCCACAGCAAAGGATGTGTCACTTCAGTCTCATGTCAGCCTCCAGCTGCAGTGCAACATCAGTTTCTTAGACTACATATCTAATGTCAGGGAGGAAGGCCATTAAAATTCTGGCATTGACATTGAGACAAAACATTTGCTAGTAAGCAATAGGATATTCAGCCAGGGCCTTATTCCCAAAAATGCATGTGTGCAGGCAAGAAAATATCTCTAAAGCCCTTTTATCTTTGATCATACAATTGGTCTAATGTTTCATCCATTTTTCGCTATAACGTTCCCAAACTACCTACACGTATATTGAAAAAAAAATTATGTTGCTTTACAGGTGAGGATGAATGGATCTGGAAAGGGCAGAAACAGGTAGTAGCTGATGGTTCAGAGAGGAGTGCTGCTGGAACTAAATTGAGCAATAGCTTCCTCACTAAGCTGCTACACACCTGCTCAGGAACAGGACTCCCTGTGCCTCCCGCTCTATCCATAAAATAAATCCGTGGTTCCCCGAAAAGGCACTGATGGTTGGACACATAAAAGACATGTAGCAACCCCAAGAGAGAATTATATCTTCAACTAAACATGGCAAGATACTAGTTAAAGAAATAAAATGAAATAAAGAAATAAAGAAGTAAAGAAATAAAACAATAAAACTTAAGCCCCTTCCACCCTGAAAAATAAAGAGAGGTTAAGGGAAGAAGAAAACTGTATAGGGAGAGATTGCAAAAGAAAAATTTGAAGGAGGCATTTGAACACAGACAAAATAATAGCAAAATAAATCAAAAGAGGGAATTAGTTCCAAAATTAAGCCAACAAAAGTAGAGACCATACAGAGATTTGGAAAATTATGAGTATAAAATCTAAACAGAGGTTATGGTGACAGGAAGCCATTTAGTTTTATTATGCTCAGATAACACAGGCTGTAACTGTTCATGAAAGCATACAACTGAAGGAAATTTCCATAGACATGGGGACGTTTTCCAACAAAGAGCTGAGTATCTGAGTAAACACCTCAAGGGACAACCAATGAGCACTGGCTTATGAGCCTCATAAGGCAACACCAAAGTGGGTTTTTCCTTTTACTTTGCAGTAACATACCGATGGGGAAGAGAGAAGCACGAGTATTGGCCACGACTGCTTGTCAGCACACAGGCTCTGCGGGGAATTGGTCTGAAAGGAGAAACACAGGCAGTTTTTCAAAAGCACTTGATGGTCTCCAACTGTGCCCAGTGGAGTTTAGTTTGGCCAGGGGTAACTGTTTGTGAAAAGATCCCTCCCTAAAGTCTCACATGTTAATGGAAAGCAGACATGGAGGGTATGTAAATGCAGACGAATTAGAAACAAACAGCTCTGGTCAACCGAGGCATCATTTCCTTCACTCTGGAGTCAAACAAGGTCACACCGAGTCAACTGCGACACACGTGTCAGGAGCACAAGTGATCTCAGCAGCTCTGGGGAGAGTGTTCATGGGCTCAATGCTCAGCCTAGGCTGGAGCCTGCAGCTGAGCACAAACTCTACCCAACCCTGCCTCCTCAGCCCCAGGAAGCTCGCTCTTACTTGAATTCTCAACGGCAAACGAGGATATAACATTAAATAAATACATGAATTACTCAAAATAAGGGAAGTAAAAATTCCATATGGTCTTAGCAAACACTGGAAATAATATTCAGAGAGGACTATTCATCTCAGCTTAAACTCATGAACCTGAAATGTATCCTGGGAAACATACAACACAGGGTAGGAAACAAAAAGTAAAGAAGCAGGGGAATGTTCTTCTCTGCAGGAGAAAAGTTAACGTGCCAATATTTGAGATAAAGTTCAGAATATGTTTAAGAAACATTCTTCCCCCTGTATTCATATGCCAGTGTTTGTATGAGCAACAAAAATAAATTTGTAATTTTATAACTAGTTCAGTTTCACCTGAGTTTTTCAGGAAAGAAGCAAAGAAACTAAAACCAAATGGAAAATCACAATGACTGCCAAAAAGAGACACAAAGGATTTTAAAATGGAATGTTTGGAAGCAGAATTTAGGCTAAAAGTGTGATTAGTTAGCTAAATGTCTCTGATCATTTTGAAAGTCCCATTACATTTATCTCTTCACTCTAGGAAAAAATTTTTAAAATTCTTCTCTTGCAAAATTTGTAAGCTGAAAGCTTTCCTCAACAAGCAGAGGTTGTTAGACAAATAAATACATTAATATTTCAAAGAACATAAAAAATAAGTACTAACAGGATTCTAGCCAAGAGTAGGGAAAAGCTCTCTGATTCAGTTTGGTTCATTGATAGCCTGATCAGTACACACAGCTATTGTTTTAGCCTGTTTTCCTCATCTTGGAGTGAAATAGGTGGGGTTTTCCCCCTCCCTATGTGATAATTATTTTTGACAGTTTCATTGTTTATATGTGAAACTGAGAGACTGTTAATTGAAATAAAAAATGAGTCACTGTTTCCAACAAGTTTTGCCAATGTTTTGATCTGTGTCAATCTGAGTTTAATTATTAAGTTTTCTTTAAAGAAAAAGAGGCAAAACTGTATATTTTAATTTGGCCCCATACAAATACTGTGCTCCTCAGACATACGTCAGTTTAAGAATATGAAATGCTGCTAAGTAGGATTGAAAATATATTTAATGACTATGCACCAGAGACCTACAGCTAAAAATAATGTGGATGAGAAAATATATCTTTTTTTTATCCTACCTTTTTTTTTTTTTTTTTAGAAAAGGATACAAGAAGCCTTTATAGCCTTTCAGCAGATCTGATTAGCCATGATATATGCTCTATCACTAATGATGTTGCCAAAGTCAACGTCTCTGGGCTGTGAGAGGGAAATCATGTGGAAAGCCAATTGTGTGTTGTAGGCGAGGGGCAGGCTCTGTGCCCTGTAGCCATCCACACATTTCCCTGGTGTCTGCTCTACAAATACTCATCTGCTGTCATAAACTTGCTTGGGTATTCGATGGAAATTCCTCTGTGATTTTACTGTTAATACACAAATTCAGCTTGGCAGAAATAGGCTCTGGGATAGCAGAAGTGTGAGGGAAGACTTTCCCACATGTTTACAAGCCTGGGGTGTACATGAGAAAGAACTGGGGGGCAGAGGGATAAATGAAAAAAAAAACCACCTTTATATCCCAAAAGGAAAAAATAATACATTTTTTTTTAAATTGTCCTGGGGGTGCTTGAGGAAGCTGAGAACTGTTGTAGAAATCTGTCTCAAGAAGGCATTTTCACAGCAAATTGAAATGACTCTACAAAAACCCCCACATCTAGTTAGTATACTTGGCAAAATATATTTTAAAAGATGCAATTATTTGAACAGAAACACAGCACACAGTCATGGGCCAGTGACATCACTGGACTTAAGAAGAGAGAAGCTTGCAGCTTTCCTATGCCACAACAAATTTCTTTCTTTGTTTTTGGGGTTTTTTTTGCATTTGTTTTTCCAAATCAGTATAGCTCCAAGAACTTTAAGAAACTGTTTGCAAACCAAGAGGCAGTCAGTCCCACTCCTGAATGCTTTTGCTGTCCTTAGACATGGAAACACTCTTACAAGCAGTGGAAAGCTCATTGAATCTGGAATAGCAGAAATTTCAACCTACCCCTTCCACTAAACTCCTGGCTATTCCCAAAAGCAGCCAAATGTTCCAATTTTACTAGTAACTTCCAAGCTTCTATTGATTTATAAGCCCCCGAGTGTTTTCTCTAACTCCTACATAAGTGGAGGAGCCTGAAAAAAAAAATGAGTAGTAAAGCATATCAGCCTTTTCTAAACCAGCACAGACTAAAAAGCAGATCTCCCAGAAATCTTTTGCAGGCACTACCAGCCTGCTGCTCAGCAGCAGTGCCAATGCACGGCGTGTTTGAGCAGCAGGCTGCCCCTCACCACCCCCAGCCTGTCCCTGTGACTGTATCCTCTGTCCACACCTTGTCTGTGCGCTGCTGGAGTGTATGTGCTTCCCAGCATGAAGGTACATCTCTCCTGTGGGACACTGAGCCACTCATCCCTGGTCAGGGACACGATGGACATGGAACACTCACCCATCACAGCCATCACTGCATCAGTCTCATAAGCCTTTGAAACTTCTCATTTTCTTCTTCTCTCAGGATGCAACAACACATTCAGTGCATTCACAGTTTCTATGCCTGCCTTTGGGCTGCTTCACTGTTCATACTTTCTGGCTTTTTGTGCTGCTCTTTCCTGGGCATGCTCCAAAATACCTGTCAAAATGAGGTGCTCTAAATCAGCGTGCCCGCCAAAGGCTTAGGCTAAAGCCTAAAAATGAGGACGAGGTGTAGGTTTTCCATCACTGCTGCCTTGCCATGGGCATTTTGGGTTTTGTTCAAGGCCAAACTATTGTTCAACTATGGAAAATAAACTCTTTTAAATCTTTTTGAAAGCAGCTTAACACATAGATTTCTGACTAAAAGAAGTTACAGGGATTAAATATGAAAACTATGTGCACTGAAGATATTTTTCTGGTTAAATTAATTCAGGAATCACTTGTACTGCTACAAAACCTCTGCAATCAACCAAGCAGGTTGCAAAGCTGAAGAATATCTTCGTGAAACAGATCAGAAGAAAAGAACAGTGCCAATGACTGAAAGGAACTGGAACATCAAAGAAATCTTTTCTATCTCTTTTCTCTGAAAAAGGAATAACTGAGGTGGAATGGTTATTGTGATAAAAGGGTAGCCAGGTATGAATAGCAGCTCCTGGTTGTGGTAGGAGGGCTGAGGAAGGACACTGAGCTTCTAGGGAGTGGTCCCTTGGAAGCAGCATACAAAAGTGGATGTCCATCTCTTAAACAAATAGCTAAATACGTGCATGCTGTTTAAAGCTCACTGTGCATTTAAAGGAATTAATGTGTATTTTTCACATCCTCGAGCGTAAATATAAGGCAATGGAACTTTGACACCGTATTACCATATCAGATACTGATCGCCGTTTCTGAAAAACATGTACATTAAAAATGTTAGAAACATTTCTTAGGGACAAGAGAAATCTTCATACCATACACCCAGCAGGTTATGCCTTTAGGGAGAAAGGCAAAAAAAAATCCTTAGTTTGACTTTTTTCTATTTAAAACTCTATCTTTCTCTGTTGCTGTCCTCCCATACCTCCCCCATCTACCTATGAAACTGTTTACTTAATTACCAGTAATTTAAGCAACTAATCAGCTACAGTTGTTACTGTAGTTTTTCTCCTGATGCATTTCATTGACTAGTTTTGCTTTGTTGCTTCCCATCATTGTTTAAGCCATCTGTCCTAGGTATTGCAATTCAAAGTTATTGTTTGCTTGCACTGGGAGTACAAAATTTTCAGTGGGGAAATTTCATCCAGGCAAATTATTTTCTGAAACTGCTTCAAATCAGTCAAAAATTTGAGGCATTAGCATCCCATGAATCCCTGCATTGGGCATTTAACATGAGCCCAGAAGGCTTTTTGCTGTGCTCCCAGCATCCCTGTGGTGAGGAGCATCACTCTTGGAGGCAGCTCCTCACCACATAACAGTCAGTGCCACCAAACTGTCTGCCCAGAGCTGAAAATCCTCCATGTTCAGACAGTTATCATTAAAGTGCTCGAAACTGAAACTGCAATTCAAACTCTTCAACAAGAAAAAAAAAAGACAAAGAATAAAAACACATTTCTCCATCAATTTAACTCCTTTCTGATTCTGAGATAAGCTTGTTTGAAGTTTCTTCATCACCTTCAATCACAGCTAACTGAAGTCTCCAGTATGTTTACAACCTCATTTTTCCATTTACAAAGGGAAGCACAACACACTGGGATTGCACTGGAGCAAGTAATAACTGATACTATATAAAGTACAATAATGACTAGAAGGGAACATGAAGGCAATTCAGCAATTTCTCAGTGAGTTCAAGGAGCACTCTTCTGACATCCTCAACTGCACATAATGATAGAGCTCAATATCTTTGTACTGTAATAGGAATTATAAAAAAATTATTGTACTACAAAATGCAAAAGGAGAGCTCACCTATTATAAACATAGACCACGCTACAGGCAAGACTCATTTTTATATCTTATTAACAAGAAAATTTTTGTGCTTATTACTCTAGGGGTACTTCATTGTAAAAATGAAGTATGCACATTTGTATACAATTATTCTCGGTATTGTTAAATAATTCTCTGTCTGAGGAGGTGCCTGAACTTTATGATCAGCAATGACTGAAGGCAAGGCACTGTGATCTGTCAGTGACAGACTCTCTTTTTTCCCCAGCACACGGCTGTATTGCCACTTGCTCTCCTGGAAATCCTTGCCTTGCCGCATCGTTACCCAGCAAAGAAGAAGGGATTGATCCTACTGGGATTTGTCGCTTTTCTGTATATCAGTTGGTAAGAATTTAAGTCTTCTTTTTTCAAGTAATCTACTTTTTAAAATAAGGCCAGATGCTGTACTTTAGATTGAAAGTTCCCACCCAGACACAAGGAGGACAGCAGTCTTTTCTGTGGAGAAATCATTTAAACTTCAGCTGAGACCCATGAAAACTATTTCCAAACGTAAGCGAGGCAGGTTTCCTCAAACACAATATAGGTCCTGAGACCTTACACAGTGTCTCCTGCTCTTGTAAGGCCTCTTAAAGGAAAGTAACTAAATTGTGATAAATTCAGGGATAATTTGAGTAATTTCTTCTGGGCTGGAGTTTTTACTTCTACTGGTACCACCAATTTTACCTCCACTCACTGTCCTTCTAGCTGCAAAACCAGAAAATCCCAAAAGGTCTGGGGGTCATGGGAGCAGGAGAGGAGTAAAACTCAGTTTAGTGTTTGGCAGGGACACTTGACTGGTTTTAGAAACTTGAGACAGAAAATGATAGGCAGAGCCAGGTGCAAACTGGTGGGTAGTGAGGAGACATCTGCCCACCACCACCTCCCACTACCACCAGTGGACACTGCCCACATTTCCAGCAATACACCAGTTAATCCCCAACCTGCTGGAGAAAGATCCTGAGCGAATAAGCTAAATCTAATCGCACTTCCCACAGCTCATAGCCATCTGTCCACCTGCTATGTGTGTGTGATGCACCCCTGGAGTGGGTTTACTCATTGCATCCTGGCTGCAGTGCTGGGATATGGAGGCACTGCCACCCCATGTAACTGTGTGCATCTCCAAAACCTCAAAGCTCTCAGAGGATGCCTTGTATTGAGACCCAACTCAGGAACGGGGCTATATAATTTCAGGGTATTATACAACTTTCCAGAGCTGAGGAAACATCCAGGCTCTAAGGTGGAGAATACAGAGCATGTCTATAACAACGAGAGGAAGCAACTTGTCTTCATGCAAAGACTTCTGAGAAGTCACTGGAACTAAGAGGAAACCCATCCTTCCCATTCCGACTCACCAATTCTCACTCTCATCTAGAGACCATCTTCAGACCAGTGAGTGAAAAATCTGGAACAGAAAACAAACTGTTCAGATGAAACACTGGAGTGACTTGAAGCCCACCAGAATGGCTGTGGAAACAGGGGATTTCACTGATACATTACATAAGCAAATTAGGAGCCATTTATTCTAATCCTCCCCAGAGCCTAATAGGATTACGACCATGGCTTCCTAAATTCCTTTTCTATGTTCTGATTCACCCCATTGCTTAATGCCAGCTTTGTTTTGCTTGTCTTATGACAACATTTGGGTTTTACTGTCTTTGAGACCAGACTGCTCTTACAGGCATGTGAACCATGCTTTCCCCTAAAATCCCTATCAGCTGAGCAATTTCATCCCTCAGGAGACATGGCTCATATCAGGACCTGAATCCACACCAAAGAAGGAAGATCAACAAAAGCATCAACACATTGGAGCCCTTCCAGTGTCTTCTATGAGTTGGTGCTGCATTGTGTTGCCAGGGTCCTGAGTGGAAGGTGGTCCCTTAGAGTGCTTGTCCCCTGTGTGCCAGGCCCCTCATGAGTGGATAAAAGATATTAGGATGTCAAAATGGTTTTCAAATCAGCAAGGAACCTCCTGCCTGCTTTCTTCTTGCCTCTACTTCGTGGTTCCCAGCAAAACACAGACAACAGCTTTCAACCAACAGAAAAATCTTCTGGCCTGTGCACTGAAATGTCAGCACAGTGCAGAAATATGTACACTTGTACATATTTTACTGTTGGTGCTACAACCTGGTGATTTAATCTCCCCATTTGGGCACCATATGTTTCACAAGGAACAGAGTCCTTCCTCCAAGCCTCTCCTTGGACTGTCACTGCCAGTGCTGCCGTGCCAATGGGCTGAGAAGTGACTGGTCCCTCCAAGGCAGCAGAGAAACTGAGCAGCCAGGTACACCTCACACCAGACACCTGCTTCTGAGCAGGGTGCCACTGTGCCTTTGCACAGTCATTTACTTGGGTTTGAAAATACAGGTTGGAGTGCTTCATATGAGACACACCAGCTGGCCAAATTGCGTGAAGATAATCTAGTTCCTCGCTATATAAAAGAAAGGTGGTTGTCACTCTCTGTTTTACTGTTGGAGCTACGATATGGAAAGAGGAGTCCTGTGCAGTGAAGAACACATGCTGACATTTGCACAGGCTCCACTTAGCACTTGGACTGCAGTGTTTCTGCTCAGCCTCTCAGGGGCCTTTCCTGCAGGCTTTTTTTTTTCTTTCTTTTTTTTATTTTTTTTTAATTACTTAGGTTTCACAGCTCTGTTTGTTAGATTAAAGAATCTTGAATCATAAAAATGAGTCCCTACATTTAAATATTTCCATGCTCAGTCCAGACAGCTCTACTATCAATCTCCTCCATTTCTCCTCTCTATCCCTCAGGTGAAGATAGTAAATCTTTATTTACAGGCCAGACAAAACCACCTTTTAATGCCCCACTCCTTCCTTTTTTTACTAGAGAAAGGAAGAAGCATCTTTTCTGCGTTTTTGTTTTCCTCCTTAGCATTCTCTCATTCCTCAATGTCATGACACAGTTTCAGGATAGTGTGGCAGCCCGTTTGTCACTTCCCTTTGAGGCATGATGCTCAGTAGCAGGCTGGGTGACATCAGAAAAAATTGCAATTGTGTTCCCATGTTAGCACTGGTGGTGAAAAGTATGGCATAATCCTCAGATATGGTTTTTTTAATGAAGAATTTAACTTTTTAAGACCATTTGGACCCAAAAGTTTGTTTTAGGGAAGTACTGCCCTTATTAAAATGGCACATTGTGGTAACAATCAATGAAGACTTACACTATTTCTTAAATTCTTTACATAATAAATACAAATATAAATAATTTTATTCATTAAAAGTATTTTTAAAACCCCATTTTTTCCTATACTTAAGATAGATAAAGATAACTTTTATATTCTTTAGTTCAGGCATCCTCTATTAACCACTCTTATGAGCCATAAACAACAAACATATTACCAGCAAACTGACAGCCACTACAAGATATTTTCTGAGAGAATAAAAAAAGGCAAAAGAGAGGGTACAATTAGAAGAAAAGAAACCCTATGAAGCAGGCATATTAATCTTCTTTCTTTTCCAAACCATGTTTGCAAACAGTTCTGGTACAAAAGGGTGAAGCAGCCACATCTGTTTCCCACCTAGCCATTCTTCTTTTCTTTCTCTTACAAAAGAAAAGCTGCTGGAGAATTCCCTTTGCCCTCTCACCTCCTGAAAACTTCTTTCAACTCCTCAAAACAGTGGTCAACAGCAGAAGGATTGAGGCAGGGAGGAACGGCTCTGTGTCTCCACAGACTCTAGGGATCTGGATAGGGGCTGAAAGGCTGTTGTATCTAAAGAGCAAACATATGTGAGAGCTTATTTGAATAAGCTTCACTTAGCATAGCCAAGTGCACATCCCTGTTCCTGAATGTTTTGCTATTTTACTGCGCTTTTACTGTTGTTAATAGCCAATGCCACCAGGGTGACAGCAGAATATTGCATGCATTTCAACCTGCACTGAAACCCATCTAATTTAGTACTGGCTCAAGTGTGCTTCACAGCAAATAGCCCAAGTGACGAGGAGATATAGTGACAGCAGAGCTAATTTTCTCTGTATCGAGCCTGTTTTGATAACTCAGCCCCTCAGGAGCTGGAAATTTTGAAGTGGTTCTTCTAATTGAATGGTCCTAACCAAAGGTAAATTCTCTTCTTCCTTGCCTAGGGTCCTGTGGATTTATTCTGTAACAGGAGAGTGGGTATATCCTCTCTTTGCTTTGTTCAGCCCCCCTGGACTAGCAGCCTTTTTTGCCGGTAGCCTTGCCATCATTGTCGCCTTCTACAACTTCGGAGAGTTCCTCAACCGTATGATATGGGGTCAGTCCAAGCTTTCTTCATTTACTTCTATCCATGTGAAAAAAAAAACCTGAAATGAACTGCTGTGATTGCCCAGGCAGGCAGGAAGAGGAAGGGGGCATGAGTACACTGGGGAAGGTGTTGGGATGGTGGCACTTGGGTGTCAGATAGTCATTGTTGTGTCCCACATGCGTGCTAACAAATAGAGAACAGATTGGAGCAAGGATCCCAACCCTACCAGACAAAGGTTGGACCAGCTTCCTCTAATTTGGGTCAAAAAGCACTTCTTACCAGCATAATCACTGGATTTTGAATTCCTGCTCAAAGAGGGGTCCAGAGAAGCCACATGTCTTGGGCTAAAACTCTTACACCTGCATCACATGTTGTTTGTCAGACTAGGGATTAGCAGCGTTTACTGCAAATTTACAGGAATGCATTTGTGTATCCAAGGAAAAGCACTGTGGCAGCAGTTCCATGACTAAAACAGCACTTTGGAAACTTTTACAAACTGTTGAGAATTTTTCCCTTCTGCTTTAGCAGTGGTATGACCAGTAGTGACCTAAAAAAAGTGAAAAGCAGCTTCCTTGGATATAATGGGCAGTTGGAGGGGGGAAAACAACATAGTTTAGGAAAGCATATTTAACAAGTAGAAGACAGAGAGAACTGAGGAAGCACCTTTGGGGGTTTGGCATGGGATACTATTACTATTGTTATTATTTCTGTCATTATTATTCCTTCTGGATTCCTCTCCTTTTTCATTCATTGAATTTTTGAGGATGAAAGTGTTTCTGTCAGGAAAACGTGTGTATTTTATTTAGGACAAATGTGGGAACATTTGCAATTTCTTAAACTAGCTTTCTGATTAAAGAAAAAACACTGCAAAAACACCTCTGAAAATAAATAAGACAACCTCCCTCTGTTCTCAGGGAACATTTGATGCATGATCCATTTTGCAAAGTCTCACATGCCTGTCAAGCCAAAGTAGAGTGTCTGTAGCTAGTCTCTCACCATCCGTACTCAGCTACCTAAAAGCAGCAGATTGGCTTTCAAATGTGCTGAATAACCAGCTTCACCACTTGCTACCTTTGCAAACAAGATGCTTGCTCTACATGTCCATGTTTGGAGATTTTGGCCACATTCTATTCTGCAAAAACATCATATGAGATGAGGATTTCTGGTAAATGAAAACAGATCTGCAGCCTTTCCGCACTAGCTCTGGTTTAAGAGGCATCACATATAAATAGTAACTACTGCTAATCAAAGACTGTACCACCACCACATGATGGCATAAGTCTTTATATGAGATATCTGATACATTTATGTATCAGATTTTTTCATCACTGAGTACATATTAGTAATTTTAGGGCTAGAGTATGCCAGCTGCATAAGCTGGAGATAATCAGAATAAAAATAATTTGATTTCCAATGTGTTAACTGATTGGACAAAATATTGTGCCAAGCAGAGATCAAATTAACTGCAAAAATTAGATGCATATTCAACAGCTGACTAAAGAAACTTGGGCAAGCACTCAACTTTGCTGTGCACACAGAGAGGCTGAAAAGCACCCCAGTTGTGGTAGCATGAATGTAACCTCAGAGTATGTATATAAACAATACACAATATTCTCCATTGATATCTGGTGTGCTCTTGTGATCCCTGGAGGCTTCATCTGTGTGGTGGGTCTGCCTTTCCATGCATAGCTGCTTTTTTTCAAAGGAGCCACAAAATCCTGGCCTTAACAATTACATGGTGTTTTCATCCACGTGCAAGACCCTCCCCTTGAGTTACAGTTCCCCGTGTTGGTGCCAAGTGTTTTTACTGATCCACATCCCAGCTGTGTCTACCCAAGAGAAGCGAAGGACTTCCTTAAGCTGGTATCAATAACGAAGTCCCAATAAGCCTTGAAACACAGCCACAGGGAAGCTATTCCAAATTACAGTGTGCCAGAGTTTTAATATATTCCTGACTGAGACAAATTTTTGGTTCAGCATTGCCAGAGAAAAAAGAACTGCAAACTGAATGAAGATGTGATTCCAACATACCTTTGTTCCCACAGCAAAAATGGTTCCGCGTACTTTTTTGCATCCTACCCTTTCCTCTCTCTCCTTCCCATCACAATAAGGCAGAGGATGCAGTGGAAATGATCTCACAGAAAAAAAAAAAAAAGCAACCAATCAACCAAAACACATCCCCCCCCTCCACCACCACCCCCCCAAGCAAAACAATCAGTGGTGGTAGAAGACAGACCTCTTAACCTTTCCATATTCTCCACTCTGCCCACCTTCTCTCTCCTTCAAAAGATAAAGTGCATGGAAGGGCACTTTTGATCTCTTTTGCTTCCTCCTCATTCCCCAAAGGCAGTTGGTGTTACAGGTTAATACAGATATCTATTAGGTTCTTATAAGCACATCTGAAAATACCTTGTGTAATAACACCTGAAGCCACCAAAAAATTAGACCTGGTGCTGGTGGAACCTGACAAGGCAGAGCTCTCTGGCTGGGCTGCTGGCACCAGGATTCTCTCCAGTGGAAAAAAAATCTGAGGCTGTTGCTTCTTTTTATTTCTTTCCCGCTCGAATGAAGAACGGTTCCCTAGAAGTGTTTATTCAAAGGTGCAAGAAGGGATTAACAAACAGCTCCACCAGAGTGGCAAAGCCTGACTCCCTTCTGGACTTACATCCTGTGGCAGACCATAGGCTGCTAATGAAGCTTGTTCCACAGCACACCATGCTTCATTTGGGCTCTTCCACACTCCCTTATAACTCCGGGACATTATTATTTTTCTAAAAACCAGCTACATAAATATTTACTCTTTTTCACACTTAAAAGTATATTTAGTTCCAACTTATTCCAAAGTCTGTAGATGGCAGCTTCCAGCTTCAAGCAAGTAAGTGTTAAATCTACGTCCTGTGCTTGACCGAAAAGATGCAGAATCATTTCTGAGAGCTGGAAAATCTAGGCTGTAGAATAATATAACCTTTTTTTTCCTTTTCAGGATGCCAGACCCTAAATTCATTTTATTATTTATAGACAAACTGTTTCATACAGTATTGGAGGTTTTAAAAATGTATTATCTCTCATGTGCCTCTCCTCTCCCTCCCCTTGCACAGTTGGATTGGTGGTAACTAAGGCAACCCAGCTGCACAGCCTGAGAGGCACAGAAAATAGTACCAGTAATGACTTCTTTTTGTTTTAAATCCCAGAGTTTCTAGAGTACAAGACAATGTTGAGCAATAGAGAAACTCCAAAGAGGATAATTTGAAACAATGAGCTGATTCTTTTACTGCCATAAATTTACCTCAGCCAAGAACTTGGCTGCAGGGTCTGAGTACCAAAGATGAACCCTGTGATAGTTTCTCCCCTTCCTGATGGGTGGAAAGCATCACACAGGCAGATGATCTCATGTTTCTTTGACCAGTCAAACTAGAATCCTCAAAAATAAAGCAAAGCAGTGTTTGCTTGGGGTTTGCTCTTGTTGGGACAATCAGATCCTTGGGAGAAATTTGGATCAAAGTTCTCCACATGAGAAAGAGCAACCTTTCAAGTGAGATCTCTTATCTAGAACTCACATTTGAAGATGGAGCACATTCATTTATCTTCCATCTAACACATCTGAAAAAAACCCAAATTAACATTTATCAGCTGCTTCATTTCAATACTCTGAAATGCAGCTGGAGAGGAGGTATAGCTAGCAACAGATACTAGCTCCACCAGTGACTGAAAAGCCTCCCAACACTTTTGCCTCTATTTGCAAGATTTTGTGGGCCCAAGGCCTCTCCCAGAGAAATGCTTACCCCCACATGGTGGAACTGTCCTCTGGAAGAGAAACAGGGGAGGAAAGGAGGCTGATTGTTGGAGTGGGCAGCAGCTCCAAGAGACCCTCCTAGAAGGTTGCTGTCCATCAGAAGAGAAGTCTTTGGCCAGCAGCTGGCTGAGGAACACTGTCAGGGGAAAAACAAAAATTAAAAATATTATACTGCAAGGGGAAACGCAGCTCAACAGGAATAAGAGCCATTGCTTTGAGGAAAAGGAGAAAACTTATGGTGGAATACCTTTCTCATGCACTGGGCAGAGAGGGATGCACTCTTCCAGATCTTCTATGAGCTCTTAAATATCTCAGGAAAACATTGCTGAAACCTATTTACCTAAGGCTGAAATAAAGTTAAACAACAATCTTCTCTTTAGCCTGTTTTTCCTCCTTTTTATTTTGGAGTACTTTAGCATTCAACACATTTTCCAGAATCATATAACATGTTTTCACGACTGATTATTTTCCCTGAGTTTTATTTTTGTATTTATGGGCTTTTGAAACCAAGCTCCCTTAATACCCTGTAGCCTTGGGAAATCCAGCCTATGTGACAGCTCACAAATCTGTGCAATACAAAGCAATACTATAATAAGATTGAATTCTTGATGCTGTCATTATTCCGAGCAGCTGTTGAGATTGCAGAAACCCAAATGGCAAATAAAGGAATGCAAAGGACAATTGTGTGGGGCATGAAGCTGTGCCACCAATGTACTGGTACAGGCTTATCAACAGCAGGTTTTGTATGAAAGTTAAAATGCTGATGTTCTGCACATAGTTAGTACTCCAGACACAGGTTCTACTCTTCGTTATTACAGTATCCAGGAGGGATTTTTAAACTGAGATTCCTTTTCAGAGGATTTGTTGTATCATGCAAAGAATAAGAGTCCAGAATCTATTCCTTTCAGTGACCAAATGATGTTTATAGCCATAATTTCCCTATCTTGCCGATGATTAATGGAACTCAGATTTTACAGAATTTAAATCCCAGAGTTTGGAAACTAAATATGAATTTTTACTTTTGACTCATCCATTCGTCCTAGTATTACCACAAACCTGTGATGGCACATTTATGTCCTTCATATTTGTCACTCCCCAAAGCTGCAGTTTATCCCTCAGGCAGAGATGACTGACTGTGTAAAGGAAACCTGCACTATTTGTAACAGGTCCTATTTTTGGTGATAAGTCTATCTGGCGATCCACTGGAGGCAGACTGGATTGGAACCTCTCACAAACCAGAGCTTATGAATTCATCAGTGGAGGCCAAACATTAAGAAGCGCTGGTTAACACACTTGTCCTCTCCTGCCAGGCTATTTTTTTTTTCTTTGTGGTTTGGATTTATTTTCCCTTACCCATAAATATAAATTTGGTCAGTACACACCAAGACAATACAGCAATTAGTGTTTCAGAGCCTCTGAGGTACATGGACAAGGAAAGACCTTTTAAAGGAGAGCTTCCTATGAGTGAATGATCATCGGAGGGGAAGAAGAGAGGCTGAGACAGTGTATTAGAAAAGGTACCCATAAACAGTTGATTATTGCCACACTGGGTGCCCCAGAGCAGCACAATAACTGGTGCTTCAGAAAGCTGTGGGATTCCAGTAGGTCCTGTGCCGTCCTGACCAGGCATGTGAGGATCCTCCAGCTTTTCACATGCTCTTACAACAAGCTAGGTTTGCATGGTGGCAGATAGTTTCTCCTGCTGGCAAAGCACAATTATTCTCAATGGGTGTGGCCCATGGCAGATTTCAAATAATTCTTCAGTCGTTGAGTAATCTGTTACTTGCTGGGGACATCCCAGGCTCATTTGACTTCTGCAGCACTTTAGCATTAGCAGCTGGTCCAAGCCATGCACTTGCAGTTCACTCCCACTTCCAGATGGGTAGAGTTCCCCAGGGATGTTGGGAGGCTGGGGCCAGTTTCAAATCCTCCTCATCCCTGATGTGTGAAAGGACTTCTCTGTTGTGCCTTCCCCCTCAGATCCCAATAATGTCTTCTCCTCTGTCTCCAAACAGGAGATTCAATAGTAATACTGGACCACAAGTGGAAAGGCAAGTGAATCCTCCTCTTGAAGCCAAGCAATCTCTCCATGAATGCTGAAGCCATGAAGTAGAGGAAAATAAACATAGCTATGATAAATCCTTTCTCCGATGCATTGCAGCTTCTGGTGAAGCCATTATGACATCAGACATATGGAAAACTGGTGGAAAATATGAAATGTTTGCTTCTTTCATGATAACTCTGCGACTGCTATGAATAAGAAAATTGTGTTCATCTGTTTACACAGATTTCTCATCTCTTGCACAACGTACGTGAGGATGCGTCCATGGTTAAAAGTTGTCACTGGTAAATTCACTCCCTCATGAGCCTCACACCGCTCTGTAAAAGACCTGTGAATGCAAGCCAGCTCTTGTTTGGATTGCCCTTCATCAAGTCTGGAAAAAATTAAGAGGAGAGATAATTTTAACAGTGCTGCGACTTCCAAGCTAGCTAGATAACAAATTGGGCTAACAAGCACTGTAATTAGAAATGTCTGCTCAGAAAGTTCACCAAGAAGCCGAGTTCTTCTAACGAGAAACTTTCTGTAATATTAATATGCTTATATTATGCTTAATATCTCCCCTCCATTTTAACATGAAATCCAAAGGCAACAGATTCTTCCTTTTTCTTGGTTTCAGTTAATCTCGCAGCAAAAGTAACCTAATTATACTGACTGTATGATTGCTTTGACAGAAAGCATGTTAATTTAAAGCACTGTTTAACATAAAGCTGCCTGCCATATAATTACACTCCATTCACATGTTTACTAATTTTCCTCAATATAGTTGATTTCTGTTATTAGCCTCAACATTTTGTTAACATCCAAAACACTGGAGATCTGCTTTGCAAACTCCAATAAACATGCAAAACTGAGAGTAGCACAAGTGTTCCTTAATGGTCAATGTGAAAAAGAAAAATCTCTCCTATTATTCCTGCATTCAAAGAGGATTCGAAACTAGTTGCAGTACTTAAATGTCTAAATCCATCCCCATTGCCAAAACCCCTCTCTTAGAGCTACTGTGCATGCTGTTCACCAGGGTGTTATTTTCACCTTTCAAATGCCGCTGGAGCTCAGTAAAAACAAAACACATTGTAAGCTGCCTGTGGGCAATAAAAAGATCATGTGTATACATAAGATTGTTCTTCTCATGTGTTAAGCACCTGATAAAAATTCTAATCTGGGCAGTTAACATGCTAGGCCTAGGCTGTAAACTAAGTGAACTCAATGAGTGACGTGCATGCATTCAGTAATTCCCAGCCTATCTAGATAACTCGCTCTAGTTAACTTTGCAAGGGGAATGCAAGCAATTACACATGCCCACGCACAAGCACACTCCTCCTTCCTTTTTTGTTGAAGCTGAAAGATGCTGGTCAAAGGAAATATATTGGAGAGACAATCAGAAGAAAAAACACAGAGAGAATTAGGGAAGAAGAGAAAGTTATGGGAACTGTCTGTACAGGTTTGTTGGGTGTTATTGTATCTACCTCTCTTTTTTTAAAATTATTTTATTTTGTACTGTTACACCAGTACAAAGAGTTTAATAGTCAGAAACTCAAAACGAAGCCTGGGCCCCAGCACAGCAGGGATAGGTCTTTCCACTTCCACCCAGAGAAGCCAAATGACAGACCTCAGCTCCTGCTCATACCAGTGGTACCTTTGGGATCTGATGTGGTGACTGAGCTGCTGGACTACAGGGCTTTGGGTAGAATCACAGGGAAAGTTGTTTATTTATTTATTTATTGTTTATTAAAAATGGCTCATAAGAGACACTTCTCTCTGCTACATCCTGTATGGAGAGAAGCTGGATTCTAGTAATGCACTTTGGGAAAGCAATGAGGAATGCCTGTCCCCAAAATACTACTGCTGGGATCTCGGATTTGCTTTGTTCCTTTCTCTCATATCCACAAAGCTCTGAAAGGAGGAAAATGTGTCATTGCTCACAAACCAACATTTTCCCTCTGATTTTTCAAAAGGCTTTGCTGAGACACCCTGTGTAAGGATCTGGCCTTGATGCCATTTACACCCGATTTCTCTTTCCAGTCCATCAGTCTCTCCCACTTCATTTTAAGTATGCGCAGCCAGTCAGAACTGTTTATTTATAGCCGTCAGTGTGCACGGCTGTATAAATTAGCAGCTATTACCGAAGGAGGTGCCCGCCCACTCGCCCAGAGCAGCTGCACAGGAGCCCTTTCATGCTGCTCCACGGAACGCAGCCCCAACGGGCAGGGAAACGACGCTGTCCCAGGCAGACGAAGGGACCACGGCTCAAACCCCTGGGCGAAAAAACAGCAATTAATTTTTTCCACAGTGCAATCTGCAGCATGACAACCACAATTACCTAATACTGTTTAGACCTGCCACTTGCATTTGGCAGAGAGAGAGAAAATGAGGGATTAAATTCATCAGAGGAAAAAAAACCACCCAGACTAGAACCTACCCCTGGACTTTCGTTTTATAAGATTAGGCGATATTTGTTTAGAGGGGGTGAGGGGGAAGGGACAGTGGGGGGATGGAAATGCAAAACTGGTTTTTATTTGAGACAGAGCACCATCAGAAAATAAGGACCCATGCCATACACACACACACTGAGCTGTTTCCAGCAGAAACAGCTGGAAAGCAATATCCACCACCATGAGGATCTTTCATCTTAACTCACACCTTTGTAACAGTTTACTTCCACAAAAAGCATAGGCAAGTGCTAATTTATTCCCTCCCCAGTTTCCCACACAAATTTCTTGGTTTGGGTCTCTGCCAGAGCTTCAGGGTCACAATGTGACCTCAACAACATAATTTAAGATTGTTCCAAGCCTTCAGTGGAACTACTGAGGATTTACTTTGATGGATATGGAGCCAGGATCTGGCATGCAGAAAATATGCATTTACATTCTACCAAAGTGTCTAAAATAGTTGCCCAGGGATGCTGAAATTCAATTTGAGACCTTGTATTCACTTGGCAGAGCACATAATTAAATATTTTGTGCCACAAAATTAACCAGAGTCTCAGGGGTATGGGTAAGGGACGGCTTAGAATCAGCCGTGAGAGCCAAACTAAGACCTACTTCCCAGGCAAGTTATTCAGTAAATATTGGAAAAAAATCATTGCCAAAAAAGTCATAGATGGATTCATAATAATTTTTGCTAGTATTTAATCTTGCTGATTATCTGTACTAACCTCTTAAATAACCCAATATCAAGAACTGCTCTTGAACTAAAACTCCTGCTTTACAGCTAAAAACTGTTCTTGAATTACCCATTTGGAAAGAAGCATCAGGTAAAAACCAAATACAATTACAACAGGCCAGACCTTAGAACAAGTGGTTAAAACCCCTAAAGCAGAATTTTTGCCCTTTGCGGTCTCCAGAGACCCTACACTGTAGGAGTTCCATGTTCCTGAAAAGCAAACCAAATTCCTTTAGTGTTTGATGTCACTACCCTTCAGTTTAGATTTCAGACATGGTGAGTCTAAAAACAAGGGTTTGAGTTAAACCTCTAGGATATGGCCCAATAATAGTTCTGAGCTATAAAATTTAATGGTAACACTTGGTGTTTCAAATGTCACTTTCTATCAAATGCTCTCAAAACATAAACATAAAGCTGCCTGCCATGTTTATGAAGCTTTAAGCAAAGCTTCAATTTCCTTCCACCTTGAGAGGGAGATTTCCCTCAGTACCTGGAGAACAACACACGTATAAGAGAATAATGCTTTATTTTACACCTAAGACAAGCAGAATTACCTCCTCCAAGTATGCAGGACAATATGGTTTCACTGTTGGTATGGACTAGGTCTCTTAGGCAGAGGAGAAAGAAACCAATATATACCAACACAAAACTGCTTTTTGAGATGTTAGTTCAAGTTTTTGGTGTGGAAACCCGCAGTGAGTGTGCAAAAGCATCAGTGTTCAAGTGGGAAATGAAGACACGTGTATAAAAGGAGCTCCATGGTTAAGCATTTCTTTCCATCAGGCTTTTCTAGCTGTGGACAGAGAAGCACAACTGTGGAAGCGTGCTTCAAACAGGGAAGAACCACACTTTCATCCATAGAGGTATTAAGGCTGGAAAAGACCTCTAAGGTCATCGAACTCAAACATCAACCCAGCACTGCCAAGTCCACCACTAAACCATGTCCCAAAATGCCACATCCACGCGTCTTTTCAGCACCTCCAGGGACGGCGGTTCCACGACTCCTGTGGGCAGGCAGTTCCAGCGCCTCCAGCCCTCCATGTCCCGGCTGTGGTGCCCAGAAGCGGACACAGCACCGGAGCCGCGGCCTCACCGGTGCCGAGCACCGGCCGCACTCAGCACAGAAGCGGCAGCGCCGCTGCCACCGGGCTCCCCAGCGCCAGAACCAGCGCGGCACAGCCCAGCAGCCCCGCTCCACCGGGGGTGCCGGCAGCCCCGCTCCGTGAGGGGCAATTCCCGGAGGGAAGCGCGGCAGGGCGGGAGCGCGGCCCCGATGCGGAGGTGCCACAGCGCCCCCTGGCGGCGGCCCGCCCCGCAGCGCTGGGGGGCACAGGCGGGAGCTGAGATCCCGGGGCGACTCCAGGGACAGCTCCGCCGGGAAGGGCCCTTTCCCACCGCGGAAAGCTGCCACGTCCTCCCCATAGCAGCTCCTTGCATCGCCCATGGGTGGGCGACTCCAGCGTTTCAGGGGTGCAGCGGCCTCAGCGTTCTAAGCGGCGTTAGTGAATAATTCCATCAGGACACGCCTGGTGGGTTCTCAGGGATGCAGCCGCGTTCACCTCTGGAGCACGGGGGCAGCTCTTTGGCGCTGGCGTTCTTGCACTCGCTCATCTGCGAGCCCAAAGCAGCCCCAGGACAAAGCAAATCCCCGCGGTTTCCCACTGCGGCGCCTCGCAGTCAGCCAACACCACCTTATTAAGTCAAAATCGCAGGAAGAGGGAGAACAAATAGAATGTCATTTTGATCAACGCATGTGACAATTATGTGCAAGAAGAAAAACCCCGAAAGTTAGTAGAGCACATTGTTTTTATCCATAGGTTCAGTTTTGTGGATGTTTTGCACTTTTTTCATTTTTTCCCCTCTTTACCACCCCTCTCCTTTTTTTTTTTTTTTTTTTTTTTCTGTTTTAAAAAACAAGTGTTGCCAAATGTTTTTGAATCACACATACTCCAAAATGCCTCACAATCATTTGTGGAACCACCCCCAGGCTCTAAACCCTTATATCACTAATGCAGCCTCCTTGTTGCTAGCTTGCCAAACAATAGCCATTGTTCCTGAAGGGTCTATCCAAAACTAATATGATGTGCAACTGCCTTCCCACTGTTGTCTTTGCAAAACTACTTAAAAGTTCCAGAGATGCCTTTACGGATGGTGTACAGTACAAATAAACCCGAAAGGAGCAGAACAATTGGAAAAGCTCGTAGGAACATTGGAAGTGGGTGGAGTAGAAATAAAAAAATTGTGGGGGGTGGAAGAGAGAAAAGCATTATGAGAAAGAGTTTATATTAAATGATAGTGAAGTGTTTACTTATGCAGTTGTTTTTGTGTTGTTGCAGAAGTGAAACCACAAATATTTGAGTATTCATATCATTACAACTTGCATATAATTCATGAGTTTGGTAGCTGTACAATTGCACCTTAAATGATTCTTTTATGCAACTCTGATTTTGGAAAGAATCACTTTGAATGAAGATTTGGGAGGGAATATAAAAATGGCTACCATTTCTGCCTGGAGTAATACATTATCTGAAGAAGAAATATCTGGAAATCCTAGGGGGTCACAGACCCACATATACATATATATATACATATATATATATATAGCGCCTGTAGCTTATGGGAAATCTGGTCTGTATTGAATTCAAAACGTAAGCATTGAGGCACGGAAACAAAAAAAAGAGTTATTTTGAACTGCCATCATAAAAATTTAATTTATTTCCTACGTGTAGTTCATTAAATACCAGTAAAGGGTCAGCTTGACTTTTCTGCTATTAGTAGTCCAGGCCATGAAAGAGGCTCCTTCATGAGCCAATGGAACTTCCTACGGCTGTTCTCTGTTGTACATCTCTGGAAATAAAGATCATGCATCTTCCGTCAGCAGTACATTTATTGATAAAGAAAGCCCTGCAAGGCAGGTCAAATACACAGGCACACTGTGTGCGGTGTGAGAATCGACTCTCAAGTGTTCCTTTGCATTTCTACTTCTAATCATCGATCGCCTTAGTCATCCTAAGTCTCAGTCCTAGACTCTGATACAAGTTCAGAGCTGAACTTTGACAGCAGTCCTGAATCAGAGGTATAGGAAAAAACTGAGCAAGTGAAAAAAAGTCACCACAACTATTTCAGAGGAAAGCTAATTAAAAAAAAAAAAAAAAGCAACCCACAACATTCTGGCAAATACCAAAGCTGATATTTCTACCTAATGTAACTCAATTATGAGGTATTTACTAATCACATCTTATTTATTGTTAACAAATTGTTGCGAGTGCCTGCTACAATGGGCCTCTGTTTAGCCATTACTGGCTTCTTGACAAATGATCTGCAGTGTTAGAAGGTCACAGAAGAGTAGGAGAGAAGCACTGGGAGGGGGAAAAAGAGGGAAGGAAAAATACCCCAAACCCCAACTATACAGCAAGACGAGACTGTGGGAGAATCTCAGATATGCTCTTTAAGTAGAACCAGCCCTTATAAGGAAGAAAATCATTACTAACGTAAAGCACAGCCTGTGGGCAAAGCCTGTGCCACTCAGATGTACCCCCAGTGTGTGTCTCTGGTGACGTGCCCGTGTACTCATCATGCAAGTATGTTCCACTCAATGCACAGCTGCAGCGTCTTCCTCCCCGGGGGACACGGCATCTATATGTCCAGAGAAACAACACGTGGGCCCAGGTCTGACCTCCTGACCTCCACATGCTGCAAGCTGCTTCCAGAGCTGAGGGAAAGGAAATGACCCAGAGGAAACAATGCAGGACATCATTCCATGAGTGCACTCTTGTGGTCAGCTGGGAAAACAAAAAACCAAACCAAGAAACGAAACAGTCATGACAGAAATTAGGTTGAGCTGGTCATTACACTGACAGAAAAAATGCCTTTCCTTTTAGTGGTTGTGGTGCCTTTTAGGAGTTTCTGTTTTGTTTTGCAGAATTGCTGGGGTTTGGATTTTCCCGATTATCAGAGCCCTCCCAAAGCACTCCTACACTCTCTGTCTGTACATGCGAGTGCTGTCTCCTATTCCCCAATGAGAAAGGCATTTTTAACAAATTGATAAGACAGAATTTTCCCATACAGTCACTATCAGGCAAGCAGAGCACTGCACGGAGTGTTAGAAATGAAAAAATGTGCTCTAACTTGGACTAGCCCTCCAGTTCCTCCCCCTTCCTTCTCCCAGCGTATCTGGGAGCCAGATAGAGAAACATCTCCCAGTCTACAGCACTCACATTCCTGAAGCAAATTCCAGATGTCGTCCTGTGCCCTGGGTTTGGTCCATTTGCCCACCTGTGTTAACTGATGAGGAATTTCAAGGGAGCAGGAAAACCAGCAGCTGAAGGAATGAAAAACCAGCCACTGTATCCAACATTGGCAGCAAGCACACAAAATCTATGTGCTGTGTCTTCCTTGGGTGTTGCCCCATATGCTTTGAGGAGCAATCAGTAAAGCCTGATTTCCCTCATACAGATGGAAAATATCTGAGACCTGAGCCTGTAATGAAAACCATGCTTAGACAGGGGTTTGTATAGGAGGGTTTTTCTATGGGAATGAGGCAAGGGGCAAAGTAGAATTCCCTTTTTGCTAACAAACCATCCCATAGAACACCTAAAATGTCCAAAGCATTGAAGAGGAGATTGAGCTTTGGGCAAGAAGTATTGTCACAGAATAATTTAATAATTAATGGACAGGTTCTTTTGTTTAACTCCATTTGCAGTGAGCTTTCAGTTCTCCTTGGTGTCAGGAGCAGCCAGGGCTTTCCAAGGGTGGGCAGCATGAGGCAGCAGGCCATATCTGTCAACAAGGCACTGTGTGGGCCAGCTTAAAAACTTCTCTTCCTGCCATTGTTATCCTTGAAGCCCTGGAATTTCATCCAAATGGATTTGACCCCTTGCAAAACAGCCTGTGCATACTTCCCTGATTGGGGTATTCCTGTTAGATGAAAAGAAGGAGGGGGTGGAAGTGGAAGGAGAGTGCCTTTCTCCACCTCTCTCCAAGCAACACAAGTGTCCTGCTGTATGCTGGACTCCAGCATGGGCACGTGGCTTTGAGGAAAAATAGCTTGTCCATTGTCCAGTGGGGGAGCAGGTCTGTGCACCTCAGGTGTGCCCCACAAGCAGCGACTGCGAAAGGGGAGAGAAAATAACTCAAAGGATACAGTTCTTCACCCAGCTTGCATTTGCTTGTGGAAGAAAGTTGTTGGTGTCATCTTGACCCAAGCTTTAAGAAAGGTCTTTTATTCTGGCAAATTCAAGTTTGAAATGTATTGTCCTATCCCATGGTGCAGCTCTCAGTCTGCCCTAATGCTTTGCCATGCTTGCAGGTAGTTCTCAAACCTCTCCATCTCTTTCTCTCCTCATTTTTGTACCAGTCTATGCCCTGCTAAATTCCCTGTACCTGACTAAATTATCTCAAAATTTCATATAACTCAGAATAGTCACTGATTAGTATTACCATCTGCTTCCAGCTCTCCCACTTTGTTTTTCTCCATTCTATTTCCCCAACCTTCCTACAAAAGGAACTTCACAGTTTCTTCCTTGACAGGGCTGCTGATGTCCAGGACAGGCCACTGCTACCACTTCAGCTCTATCACTCAGCATATCCCTCTGCCCATACTTCACGGTGTTCAGTAATCAAACTGGATTTCCTGGAAATAGAAGAGCACTTAAAGCAAAAACTACCTTCAAAACACGTGAAACTAAAAGGTCTGGACAGAACATTCCAGACTTAATCAGAAGAGGATCTGGGTCTTCTCACTTCTGGCACAAGCCTTCATTCCCTTTGTCTTCACTAGGCTTTGGATCAATGCATGCAAAAAATATTTCCACTGGGCTTTAACTTTGGCCATTCACCCAGCTATGCACTCCTGTACAGCCATGTGCTGTTATTGTGGTTCTAATTAGCAAAGGTTACACAGCCATATCTATTGTTTCAGCAAAGTTTGGGCCACCAAGTTCACATGATCATTCTGAGCTGAAAATAGAGGTTATCAAGCAATCAGGCTAAGCACATTACTTGCAATTACAGCTCCTTATTTGTTTTATTCCCATACACTCACCTTCTTGTCCTGCCTTCCCTTCTCCCCAGCCACACTGCCAACATTCCACTTGTAGCAGTGCTGCACCTTTGCTGGGAGCAGTGACCCTGCATCGTGTAGGCAGCTGAATTAAACCCTATCACTGCACCCATCTAAAGTGACATTGGGACAGGGGTGACATGGGTTTGCCTTGGCAGCCACCTGGCAGTAAATGATATTACAGCAAAGACACACCACTGGAAAGGACAAAGCACATTGAGTTAAACCTGAAGCCAGGCTGTTTGTAGGCAGGGGATGCAAATGATTGAGTGAGAGTTCTCCCTGTGCCAAAACAATAATGAGAGATAAGAAGGGATTTGGACATTGTTCCCTTTTCACTTTCAGCCAGAATCCAAAGAAACATCACGCATACACACATTCAGGTATTTTGAAACAAAAGTGCACACAGAAGATTGAAATTGTGCACCCAGCTCTGTTCTTAGCATCACTGGCAGTAGTTGTGTAAACTACTATGGCTATCTGGCTATACATGGCTGTTTTCTTATTTACAGTTCACTCTCCTGGACCCTGTTGATGAGTGAGACCATTTTACTTTTATATTCAGCCTGTCATGTTTTTGATTCTAAGGAGCTAGCATGAGGTAATTATGCTTGGATCACAGTGATGAATGCTGATATTCAAAATTTGCAAAAGGTTAGCTTAAAATAGATTGTTAATTGAATTAGTTCAATACCTGGGATGTATTTTATGGATAGTGTTACCTGTTTAAGCCCTGCTTGGTTCAGTTTAGTTGTGCCTCTTAGAGATTTAGGTTACTGCTAAGTGTGGTCTGCCACCACACTCTGCTTTTCACTGACTTTAAATGCCATTCTGAAAAACTGTGACATTAAGGGTTCTTCAGCCTGGGGATCTTTTTGTTTGTATTCTGCCCAGAGGCCCCTTAAGCTCTATGCTGTTCTCAGAAGCAAAATGATGTCTAGAATTTCTTTTTCTGCCTTTTGTGCTCTATTTATGAAAAATCAGATTTCCTCATAATTAAGTGTCACTAGTACAGTTGACTCTAAACCAAGATGCCACGCCCCTATTTAGGGAAGGAAAACTAGGGGTTTCCAGTGTGGCTACTGCACTCCATAGAAACCATCTGGTACTATAGCTTCTTCCCACAGACCACGTTTTGTTCCTTAACTTCTCCCACTAGTTTATTCCTCAACAGCTTCTCCATAAAGAGGAACCTTAAATAGCTCTTCTTGAACTCTCTAGCTTGAGAGAAAAGGTTGCCAGCTATCCTCAAATCTAGCAGCGATCCCTCCACAAAAACTTGTTAAAAGCAAGGGTTATTTGTAGGACACACAGATCTGTTGTTAGCCAAACACTTTGTGCTTGTCATGGACTGGTTACCTCCTTTCTCATAAATACAATCACAGAAAAATCACATTTAGTTTAATTAAATGGTAAGATTTATCCTTTTCTCAAGAATTAGAGGTGTTTCAATTATGGTGGTGAAAACAAACTTTTCTAGATCTCAGTGCAAGTGAAACCAAGTCCTTGAAGACAGCTATTCTTGGAATACCCCAAAATGAACATTAAGGGAAAAGGTGCAGGCAGTTCTTTAATAAGAGGCTACAGGTCAGATCTGATATAGCAAGCAGAAAATTTTTGTTCTTTCTCAAAAAGTAAGCGGAGAGATCTGATCAGGATTCCTCAAAAAGCTGTGCAAGAACTGACTTACACAAAACATGGTAATTCTGAATGGTAATTCTGCTCTTCTCAAACATCTGTTTTGTTTTCCCAGGTAATGCATTGTTAAGCACAGTATTGATTAGCTTTGATTTAATGCAGGTTCTCCTGTGACTACTTACCCATAACAATGAAGATGTTTCCTCCCTAAATGGAAATAAGAAACAATAACATTTTAGAGCAGTAGGTATGAAACCCAATGGTGGCTTAGACCTGGAATATAAGAGTTCAGAAATTAAAATAAAAAATACTGTTCATTCTTAATAAGCCAAAATTGAAATATTCCCTTTACTATATCTACTTTTTTATTTCCTTTCCTAACTTCCACATTAATAAAGGCTGTAGCTATAATAAAGTCTGGGAAGCTAATGGAGACATAAAGTACCTTCAGAACCAGGTTGGAGTGGTAAATATCAACCATATTTCATTTGACTCAAGGTAAGAGAAACATCTAGTTGTCCTTTCCCAAGCAAATTTTTGTGGTTCTTTAGGAACACAGAACAGTTTGCATTTTGTTAAAACTGGTGCCACTTATGGAAAAAAATGCAGACTTTCTGATACAGTGTTTTCTAATACAATTCTTCTGTCTCTGCAGGAAATTCATATTGCAATGAAAAATGAGCAGCATAGCTCAGTTGTACACTGGAGACCTTTTGCTAGCCATTTCATTCCCAAGCTTTGAAAAGGCTCGCAATTAAAACTGGCAGGCACAAGAAATTACATAACATGAGGCTCACACAACACAGAGCTCCTGAGAAAGGCCAGAACAGCAGACACTCCCATCCCAGGCCTCTGCTGCTTCTCGAGGAACAGTGGCAAGAACACCTGATTGCACAAGTGCCATTTGTTTAATTAATCCAGTTCAAGCTGTCCTCATGTGAGGCATCCAGCCACTGGATGGCTGAGCAGGACACAACAGGTGACACAGGAGGTAGGATGCCATCAGACAGTGCCAGACAGCTTGTGCAAGGGCACTTGACTGCTGAAATAAAGGTTTTAGATCGTGCCCACCTTCTACCCCTTCTGGCAATGACCCCTGGGTTCTGTTCCAGGTCTGTTCAGCTGACTCCCTTACACACATGTAGAGAGCAGAAAGGAGCAGTGATGTAAAGCCTTGGTTGGCATTTTGGAAAGGTCTCTGGTTGGGTTTGTTCCCCCTGCCTCACCCCAAGAATAGTATTTCTATTTCTGTCTCTGCCACTTCTCCATCTCTAATGGCATCTTTAATGTCAGACACAGAGTAAGAAAGAAGTATAACAGAGATTTGGAAGTTACTACAAACCAAACCCTTTTGCTAAATTTCTCTCTGCATTCCCAATTTCTATGAGTACATGTTGAGACCAACATGAGCTTAAAGAGACATCTAAAAGCCCCATGTTACTTCACAGCCTTTGAGCCAGGTTTTTAATTATTTTCTTTCTTTTTGTGTGAAAGTGTTCAATGAACCTAAAAGAGCATTTTTATTAGAAACTTTTAAAGTGCTTTAAAAACCACAGTGGTGCAAGGACAGAGCAGAACTCTGTGTAATGGATACAAAAATATTTTAACACCAGAGCTGGTGTTATAGACTTACTTTCTATTCCACAACTTGCTCCTGCTTGCTTCCTTTTGGTCTCCTACGTGTTGTACATATTGATGGCAGTCTTCCAGTGGTGAGGTTGCAGTGAGAGTGCAGACAGCAGCCCTCACCTGCAACAGAAAATGAGCTTTTATTTGTGCCATGGATATCCTATGCCATTTCTAAATGCCAAATTGTTTAGTTGTGGGATTGGGTTTTGGTCTTTTTTCCCAAGATATATGCATTTTGGAAAACATGCTTGCTTCCTCGAAATTCTAAGCAGCTTCACAATGTCTCATAGGGAGGAAATATAACTAATAGTCATCTTTTAAAAAGTGACAACTGGCACATGAGTAGCAACTGTGCCTCATGCAATATAATTGCTGGTATTTCAAAAGGTGACTTGGTAAGCAGGGATGTTTATAAGGCACCCTGCTGTCTGCATGCTATTTGAAAGCTGCTGTGGATTTGCGTGATTTTCTTTTAAATTTTTGTTTGTTTTGAGCTTTTATCTTCTCTGTAAAAGCAACACTTTGACATTAAAGCAGAGTTTGGCAGGCAATTTAACTCTCAAGTAACAAAACTGTGGTCTCATATAGTGTCTGGTATCAGAATGGAACATGGAGAATAGAAATGAAACATGGAGATAAATTCTGAAAATTATTTTAAAAATACCTACTTCTAATATTCTGTGTCTCTGTGTGGAAAAACAGCCATGTAAGAGAGAAGCATAAAATGCACTTTTACCAAATAATTTTTTACTGAAATTTCCTCAAGTGATGCATTTAAGTCACCTGCTTTCACCTCAAACAGGTTCATAGCATCATGGACTAAGCCAGGTTAGAAGGAGCCTAAGGAGAACACCCAGTCCAGCCTCCTGACAAAGCAGAATCAGCTGTGAACATGGGGGTTTTAAAAAAAAAATCTCCCAACTCTTTTTGTTTATATCCTAACCACCACTTAGGACTGGAAGGCAGCCCCCTCCTCATCAAGCTCTTGAAAACAATTACACAGGAATTTCTTTTTCTTCTTTAGGTACAAGGGTATTTATTTTAATATGTCAGAACATGAAGCCTTTTCCATGGTGCAGTGAACAAAGCGGGGAAAGAAAAGCCTCTCTTGGTAAATAAATACATCAGCACATACAAGCAAGGATTCGTGGAGACAATGGAAATGTGGACATCTGACTTGTACCAGTTAACTCCAGGGAAAAGAGGTAAAAATACTATTCTCTAGTTACAGCTTTACCATATGGAATTACAGTGATGTAAGCCCAGACTAAGTGAGCTCAAACCAGGCTTTTCAATCCAGTCAAAGGAGGTCTTGGGGGAGGTAATGCTGACAAGTAACTAAAGTATAACTGATGCAGTATCATGAACAAGAAGTAGCAGAAGAAGTCAGAAAAAAATATTGCTACCCCCACAAAACCTCTGTCAAAACAATAATTTTACTTTCAGGTCTGACTTTGATACTGTTGTTCACATGTACTTGAGTTTAAGCCCAGGACAGCTTAAGGGTTTCCAGGAAAGAAAGTGGCTCAACAACAGAGTAATAAAAAGGTAAGGAAGTCCACATCATGTGCTGAGGACTGAATGTCTGCTCAAGGAGTGAGCTAATGTGCAGTGTGACGAAGTAGGAAGCTGCTAATGACAGACAAGCTCCAAACTGGATTGTTCCTGGGGATTCCCAGGTGCATATCAAATGAAAAAATAATAGCAGCAAGAAAAATGCAGGAAAGCATTAAAAAAAAAAAAAAAAAAAAAAAAAAAGAGAGTATTCTTACGAACTCTTGGTTATGTAACCTTCTCCATAGCCTCATCTTGAGTCACTTTTCCAAAGCTTTGTCAAGTCAATTGTAAATACAACTCCTAAAGAAGCAGAATTGCATTGGCAGGGAGAAAGACGTGGTGATCCAAAGGGTCTTTTCTATCTCTAATTACCATGACCTCAGCTGGACATGCCCAAAATCTTTTAGAGAGGAATGTGTGTTAACACTTCCATGAGGACATGGGCCCCTGGGGAGGTGAATGTGTAGTTGCTCCAGCAGAGAAACATCATCTAACTAGTCAGGAATGAAAAGTTATTGTATACTGAGCCAGTATTAGTCCAGTTGAGAAATTTCTTGTCTTTTTTTTTCCTTTATCATCAACAGTTTGCCAGTGTGATTCATTTCAACTAGGCTTTCTATCCCACTTAGCAAAGAATCTCCCAAATTTCAAATATTTTTAAACTTCAGATGAACAGTTTAATTCAGCATTTTATCATAATTTTTAAAAAAACTTTATTATTATCAGATAAGCAAAATTTAGTTTTGGGAAGAAATTGCAACGTGTTTCCAATAGTCTCTTTACTGAGTATGCCTCTCCTCTAAAAATCAGTGTCTGTAGTAATAACTGGAAATTATTGTACTGCTATTGTTAATGTTACTTGAGTGAAAAAGAACTTTTCAGGAAATCTAATGAATATTTCTATGCTGGAAAGTTTTTAGCTAAAAAATCCCCAGATTTTAGAAAAAATATTTATATTTTTATAAGTTTTCAAATAACAAATATTTTCTTTTAAATTGTTACAGAACTTTTCAGCAAAATTTTATGCAAGTTTTTTATTTACATCTTTCTATTCAACAGGTACAATAAAGTGTCATAAGAGATTTTAAAAAACAACAAATTTCAATAATATCCATCTATTTCCTGTGAGGGAAAAGGAATTACTGACATTTTAATGTTGTTTTATTTTAGTAAGAAGAGGCACAACTGGTCTGTTTTGATAGCAAGACCTGAGAACTTAAACTTACCAGAACAAATATTACTAATGACTTAAGTGGTGCTAGTTTGCTGCAATTTAGGTTCAGCATTCCCAGAAGAGCTTATTGCATAGTCAGTTTGAACCTCCATGGTTAAACCAAATCAAAGGATTAACATAAAAATCAGCACAGGAGCATATAACCATGTCAGACCTAGGCACACTTCATCTCTGCTTTCACTGTTTGAGGCAAAGACCTGGGAATAACATTGAGAGTGGAACTACTGAGAAAGCTGGGGAGGCCTCAGCCTGGGACAGCAATGGGGTACCCTTCAAGTCTGAAATCAGGGAAAGGTGTTGTGTTTTAGGGTCTTTCCCACCACAAAACCTGCCCACCACAACCCATGGAGCACTAGCTTAAAACTTGCTGAGACTGAGAGGTTTGGAAAAGCACATAACTGTGGACATATGCCTCTGGCTCTTGATATCAGTTTTGTCAGTGCTGAAGATAAATATTTCAAGATAAAAACTTACACATTTTTATTTTTCTTTGTTAAAATAATAACGGAAAAATCTCCTGCTTCATGCTCCACAGTGATGTGATTTTTTTTGGTCACTGATAGCATTCAAATTGCCTTAAGGGCTACAACAGGAAAAGCCTACATTTAAAATAAGGTTTGAAAGAGGCATGAACTGCCACCCAATCTCTGAGGGAAGTGGAGATCTTTTTATTATCATCATCATCATCATTACTTTGTTATTGTCTTGAGATTAGCCTTAAAAACAAGAGCTATTTTTGAAACTGAAACATGGGTGAAAAATGCTTGGGTACTGAGCCAAGGTTTCCTAGGGCACTGTTCCTTAGCTGGGTTTTTAAACATTGTAGAAAACACTTCAAAAAGTTTATTGTTTTTAACTTTTTTTTTTTTTTTTAAGTAATATACACAGTACAATGCTCCTTGATAAGGCTAAACCAGACCTGGAGATGCTCGAAAGCAGCTGGAGGCAGGCAGGGCTCCCTCTACTCCAGCTCTGGGAGCTGCTCAGCTTTGGGGCACTGAGGGGAGACACAGCCATGCCAGAGGAACCTGTTTCTGTGCGTCAGAAATCCCTTTGTCCTCCAGCTGGGTGAAAGGGCTGCAGTCAGAAACTTACTTAACCATGCTCTTTGAGGGTCACTACTTAGCAGGGCCATTAACCCCACATGTGGAGCCCAGCTAGGACTGCAACAGATGGGAAAAACTGCTCCTTTTCCTCCCTATGGACTGGCTTTCCATAAGAGTAATGCTCTCCTAGAATGCAGCTTGGCTATGTTTGTTAAAAATTCCAAACTGCATGGACTGCACATGACAGATGCACATCAGCAAGGAATTTGAGTGTGTGTCCCACCTTTAACTGCTGAATATGCATTTATCCATCTTGGTAAACTGGAAAGGATAAGATCTGCAAGGGACTGCTACAATATAAATGAGGAACATATTGCTCTGTTTTCTCAGTTAGGAATGCACTGTTAAAACTTGGAATGACAATCTAAGGAATGCAAGATGAAAGAAATGTTTTTCCATGTTGTTATGAAAATTCTTATTGATTAAAAATAAATATTTACAACTGACATTTTTTCTGAGGTAGTTAAGGAAAGAAGAGCTTTTCCTGTCAGCAAAGTGTGATTTTCAGAAGGTCATTACTTGGTGGAGAGGAGATAAATGGGTACCTGTTTCCAAAAATGTGATGGCTTCACTGTGTCCTCAACTAAGATAATTGATTAAGTGCATGTTGGATTAAAAATTATGTTCTAGGGGGATCCTGTCAACTGTACAAATGCCCTAATGTCTACAGTATTACCATGTGAGAGCTGTAAGATGAATTCCTAAAAAGGGATTATTTATTGTTTTCCTCTCAAAACTGAGTTCTTAAAAAAAAAAGTCATAATCAAAGAAAACTTGGCATCTGTCCAGCTGTATGTTGGAAATAACTTATGAATTAGCACTTTGTAAAGCACAAACTCAGCCTGTGTTTTGGAAGGGTTTTCTGCCTTGCCCTTTGTTTGTCACTGGGCTGCTCTGCACCTGTTTCATACTGTACATATTTGGAATTTTTCTGTATTCTTCCTCATTTCAAAGACAGGAACATAAACAGCTCAGCTTTTCCTGAGATGCCTGTGTCTGTGTGTATATATGCATCACTGAAACTTCCTAGACACAAATGCTGTTTTCTCTTGCCAGACTCGCCTGTGGGCCTTCCTGAACAGCAGGCACTTTTTCAATAGCAACTGGGAGATACTGAGGGAGAATAGAAGGTCATTTTCTAAGACAGGATGCCAAGAGGACGGGAATTGAATGGTGCTGGCTGGCCTCTAGACGCCATGCAAATCAAGAATGCAGCGTGGTCCCCAGGGAAATGGTTCATGAGCCTGGAGTATACGATAAACCTGCAACCAAAGCCTTCTCAGGCAAGTGCGATAACGTGTCACATTCCAGAGGAGTCAAAAACAAAGGTTGCAAAAGTCCCCGCAAAGCAGCACTCCCTCAAGACAACTGTGCTTTCAAGGAAAAGGAAAGATTTGGCAGGTTCTGTCACTTCTGGCTATTTTCTGAAAGCAGCGCTGAACGGCTTAGGGTCAGTCTGTCTCGAAGCCTCTATGTAAGTGACAGCAGAAAAGAGATGTAAGAATCTCTAACCTTTTAGAGGTTAAAAAATTGATATGCATATGCAGCCACATACTGAAAATAGAGTAAATGCCACAATAAGGAGGTGGTAAACAGATATTTCCACAGTACATTACAAATAATTATCTGTTTTGATGTAGTGTTAGCCACCAGCTAGATTAAGCTATCTCTTTAATTACTTTCTTACCTTCCTCATTTGAATATTGCACTGCTTTCATAAATAAGCAGTCACTTCATTGCTGCTCATAAATTGAGAGTAAACAGCTCAAGATATGTACTCCTTCTGTTTGCCATTGTTCAGGGACCAGTGTGTGCAAACAGATTATGAAATAACTGCACTGAGGAGATGTTATTTACTATTAATTACTGATGTTGGCTGGCTGGCCAAGTCCCATGGTCTGCAAGAGAGGGGGATAAGGAATGGGAGAACAAATAAATCGCCCTTGCTAAGGTGACAGACAAAATCCTGACATGTGTGCATGAAGCACAAGATTCCACAGGTAGAGCATAACTTATGGCGTCCTAAGAATCAAGGAAAGAAAGATCAAGTGTGCCCCAGAACTCAGAAAGTAGCTACACTGTTCTTCTGTGAATCAGATCAAGCTTACTGCCTCACCCTGCTTTCAGCTTTGAGGTTTGCTGCTCCTCTTTCAGATCTGAAGGTTATCTCAGCTCATATGCTCCTTTGTTCCAGATATTCCTGCCAATAGCAGTACAAACAACACAGACCTTTGTGGTGTTGTTTCGTAAAAATTCTTTGATATCATCAAAGATCCCTTCTCCCTAGCAGAGTATCACAGTGCACCTCACAACACACCACTTCAGCAGTGGGATAAAAGCCTTTGTGCCAAGATCTAGAGCCAGAGATCATTTGCTGAATTGCAAAGAAAAAAAAAAGTAGAAAGCCTGCCTGGAAGAAAAAAAAGTTATAAATAGCAAAACTGAAGGCTGGAAAGACTGCCAAGATCACAGCTGAGCTGTCTGTAGCAAGGCCATGTCTTTCACATGGATCCCCAAAAGCTGTTAAATCAGGTTAAGGTAGGCACTGACTCCTTATTCTCAAAGGCATCCAGAATTTATGCAAAGGTGAATATGAAACACACATCCACATCAGAAAACAGCTGCAAAGAGAGCCTCTAGCACAGGATCTGCTGTGGAAGAGTGTAACACCACACAGCCAGGAAACCAACAGTCTTCAAAACCAGGTAGATGTCCTCTAGAATAACTTCCATTTTTGGCACTGTTTCTTGAGGCATTTTTCTGCCTGTCCTACTGCTTATGTAGTGCTCTATTTCTGACTACAGTGACATGACAACCTCTACCAGCCCTCAGAAGGATCTGTTCAGACCACCATATTTAAAACAAAATAAATAAAGGCTAGCAAGTTACCAGTCATTCACATCTTGCAAGGACCAAAAATTACCTCAAGCACTCCAGCAGCTTCTAACTAAGAATAGAGAAAGTGTCAGTTGGATCACAGACAGTGCTAATAAGCTCTTCAACAAGTGCAATTTGACTTCGTAACTGTCTCCTGAAGAAAAATCCAAAGGTTGCCATTAATTTTACTTTCTCTTCTCAGAAGTGCATAAAAGACAATCAACCCTTTGCTTCACTGGTAATCCACACAGTAAAAAAGCTTTCCCTTTCTCCTCTGCCCCCATCTGTGCTTCTGAGGAAACACAGAGCCTTAGAAATAAAGGAAAGTTGCAATGTCAGTCATTCACTTTCACAGACCTCCTCTTCCTCCTGAATAATGTCTGCTGGCAGCAGTCTGCCCACTCTAGATAGATTGACAAAGTTATCCATCAGCTGGCCAGGGCATTACAGGGGTTTGGGAACCCAGGACATTTTGTTGTTTCTGCAGCTAGAGAAAATGCAGTCTTTGTGAGTGCAACAGAGTGCAACCTGTGCAACAATCACAGCTCTCCTTTCCTCCTCCTATCCCTATCCTGGGCAGTCATCCAGTTTTCCAACCAAGCTCCAATCTCCAGGTGATGTTATCTCTGAAAGTCTCACACATACCAGAGGTGACTATGAATCTCAGGTTGGGATTTGCAGCCTGAATTTTCCCCATGGCTATAAATTGTTCACATTTAATCTTCTAGTTTAGACTCACCTGCAGGGATTAATACATTTGGGAAAATCAGGAATAGCAAATTAGAACAGTGATTCAAAACCTGCCAACTAAAAATAGATCAGTTCTCTATGCAGATATCACTTATAGCTGAACATATGTATTCATCACAAATCTGTATGTCCTGGCTCTTATTTTCTGTTTCCTCATACTTAAAAACCTCCTACACAATTATTTCCTATATGATTCTTTCCTTCCTACCAGCCCAGCCACTGCCCTTCCTGGTAGTGCTCCAGTTCTGTTATTGTTCAAAGGTGAAAAACAAGACCTATCCCAGGAACTCACTCTGGCAAAGCTTAACCCAAAATGATTAATTCAAGAAGAGGGAAACAGCCCAGTGCAAGGGCCTCTGAGCAGGGCTGGTAGCACTGATACAACACAGAGAGCCACGGGCATGGCTCTGCTGTCCACTCCCTTCACAGTGACGGGGGGACAGTCCTGCAAGGACAGAAAGCTGATCATACTCAAGGAGGCCACAAGTTACATTTAGGATTAACTTCCTGGCAAAGTAATAATGAGGTTGCCACGAGGATGCCCTGGGGTTTGAGAATGAAATGGGAGGAAAGCCACTAAGCTGTGAAGAGAAGCAGTGCTTCCCTCCCACATAGCCTGAACACACAGCCAACGATTTTATCCACTTATACCATTTGAGGAACAATTTGACTTGGCATCTGAGCTGCCCAGGGGCAGCCCAGATGCCAAGTCCACCAGATGCAAAGCCACCTACAAAATGAAGCTGAATAATGAAGTTCTGAATATTTGTACCCACTGGAGACCTGCTCCCCCAAGGATTACTAGCATTCCATAAAATTTCACTGTTGAAATTTCACACTTCTCTTTCCAGTTTACAAGATCAACTCACTGGTACTTTTTTTTATTATGCTCTTTTTGTTTTTCCTGAGAAAATAAGCAGAAACTATATGGAAGTGAATTAGCCTTCATTCAAAACATGTTTTGCAAAAAGTTGGATTTCATTCAGTGCCAACCAGAAGACAGACAGTGATCTTATTTATGAAGTCTGGGTCGATTGTGCAGGTGTAATTAGCTGATTATTACACTTCCCATTTCTGTTATTGTAGATCCTTAGTACTTTTTGTAACCTGATGTTCTTTGATGTTTTTCAGAGCAAGGAAAAGACCTTTCTATTTGTCCTAATTGTTCAGGAAATTAAAACTGCCAATATTTTTCCAGCTAATTATCATGAAATACTTTGTTTGCTACTCCCAGAACCGACCTGTAACATCTTTGTTGCTCTCTCTCTAAATCACCAACTGCTCATTTGCTTCCTTTCACCATCCTCCTTCACTCAGCAACTTTTTCCACAGGACATTTCCTCTCACCAGTTGTTCATTTGCCCATAACAAAACATATCCTAATGGACACATTGAGCTTTTTTCTCTCCAGATATGACATAGCACACTGCTGTTGACAGCAGAAGTCACTTCTGCAGGAATAGAGGCTGCTGCTTCACGTGTGCAATAGGCCACTGCACTGCAGGCATGGGTAGGTAGGATGCTGAACAACTACTTCTTCATGTTCTTTAAATATTGTGATTGTGGGAGAAAAAGAAAAAAGGGAAAAGTTTTAGGGCTTTGTCATTGCTGCTTTAGCCAGTAATTAGTATGATCACTTTTTGTAAGTCATATGGGTCTTTAGATATCTCTGTCAGCACCATATAGGACCCATCAGTTAACTCTTTCACATGACACACGAGTTTTAGAGGCCTGTTTTAACAACACTTGTCTACACCTGATCTAGGCTAACCGCTCTCATGTAACCTTCTGTAGACCCACTAACCTCAGAATCAATTACTCTTCCCCCTTAACTTCATATTGTGGAAGCCATCCATAGGGAGCCAGGCCTCTGTGGTTTTTGAAGTGTCTGAGATTGTGCCTATCCATTGGCAATTTGTTTCTGTAGCCATTACACCTGGTACACTTATCCTTCTTCAGATCCCACACTGCTGCCACAAGGCTAAGGATCTAAAACTAAATTGACCCTTCTTTTGACATTGGGTCTCTGCCCCCATGAAGTGTGCTGCAATGAGGAATCATGAGTGAAAAGCGTTTCCTAATGCAGGGTTTGCTTTTACTGCTGCTTCAATGAAACATGGAGCGCTTACTTACAAAGGTCAGTGGCATGAAATATCTATCAAAAGTTTTTCTATGAAAATAAATCAGAGCATGCTTAAAATGACAGTAATTCTCCTGAAGGGCTGACAAATATTATTTGGTACTGATACAGGGAACACTCTCTCTATCCATAAATCAAGATGCCACAGAAAAAAGCAACAGGACCTCTTCATATTCTCCTTTCCTACACCTTCACCCCTTCTCTGATGACATCATTGCACCAGGAAAATGATGAACATTTACAGGAAGAAAATCATTCTACTGCCAAGCCTGTTCATTGCATGTCATCCTTCAGATTGTACTAATAGCTTGTTCTGGTGGCATTTGCAATATGAACAGCCATCTGCAAAGCCTGAAATCCTCAATATGCTTCTAAATATATCCTGCATAATTGAAAAGTTTTGAAATGCCCATATCTGGGTTTGGGGGTTTGTTTGCTTTTTCAGGTTTTTTTTCCCTTTTGTTTTGTTTGGTTTCTTTTTATTCTAAGTGCCTTTTGGCATAGGAAAAAAGATACCAGAGATTTTAGGTTATGCATATTGACAAAAGCAAATTTAAAACCCTGTGCATGAGCTAACTAATGCTGTGGTAATGCACATCTAGCTAAGGAATATTGCTAACTTAAGCTATTGTGCTAGAATTGCCATTTTCTAAAATAATCCCAGGTCTCAGAATAAAAGATGGGACTACACCCTACATCTTCCCCCTTTCTCCACTCTAGTTGCAACACTAAGTCCTCATGGTAGGAAAACAAATGAACAACAATATTCTGTAAGATAGACACATTTGCAGTAATATTGCTCATCTTCAGCTTGAAATTCCTTACTGTTCCCTGGCAGATTGCCTTTTCTAGAGAACAAGAAGGAGAGGAGATTTTACTGTTGTACACCCATATGTTTCCCCTCCCTCCTAAAATCCAAGAGTCACATTCTCTGTACTGGTGTCCTTTTGTCTGGCATAAATCAATTATTTCTTTTCTCTTATATAACTGAGTCATAAATGCATAGAGTCAGAGAGGTACTGCATGTCCTTAAAGCACCTGGAAAAAGATACCCAGGGGTAGGGAGAAAACAGTAATTTTGCTTGCCCACAATATAGTGGTGGGGTTTTTTTCTTTTAATTGATTTTTTAAAATAGATTTTAAAGAGATAGTTATAGGCTGCAAAATTTCTGTCCCAAGCTGCATGAACATAAAGTTCTCTTTTCCAGAGCTCATTTAAGGAATCCAGCCAAAAGTAAACCTAGGTGAAAAGGAATATCTGACAGTACTTTTGCATAGCATCATATTTGTAATATCATCTATCCCAGGCAGTTCAAGACAAATATTTTTTGATATCTTGTAGCAAGCTTTATTGGAACTGGGGACAGAGGAGAAAGTAATTCAGGAGCATGCAAAAGCAGATGTAATTTCACATTGGAACGTAAATGAAAACATTAAAAAAAAAGCGTCACCTTAAACAAAAAGTGGGAAGTCAGAGAGATAATTCCAGGAAGAATTAAAAGCTATTTGAAAGAAAATTATACTCACTGAAAAAGAGGCCTATGGTCAGCATGAATAAGACCTGGCAGACTACTGAAAAACCCTTTGAGTGCTTTGTTAAGAGCAACTAAATATTATTGTGCATGTTGCAGGACTGAAACACACTGGGAATTGCTCCTTCACCCCAGCTTGTGCTACTCTAATAAATATATGTATGTATGAGCCATACCTAGGGCATACCTAGAGGATTATTGCTTTGTATAAAATATCTCAGCTGACTATGGCAATGAAAACAATGGATCCCATAATTTTACTTAATCTCGTGCTCTCTGTAAGGGGTGAGTTACTGGAGGCCAGGAGGACCAGCAGGGAGCAGGAACCAGTGCAGGTAGGTAGCAGCCTTTTAGAAGAGTCCCACTGCAAAAACCACACCAAGAACCTGTGAAAGAGAAGGCAAGAGAGTAGCAGCTGTTAGTGAGTAGGAACTATTGAGAAAGAAGCTAGCCTTAAAGATAGTCACACCTGGAATTTATGGCTACCACTGACCACTGCCTGCACACCCCTCCCTGTGCTGTTTACACAACAGCAGAAACTGCAGGCAGTAGGGAGATTTCACAGAATATTCACTGCCACAGAAAGGAGCACCCAAAATTGACACCATGCTGATTTTTGTAGGGCTCTTTTTCACTACAGACTAACAATAAATGTTATGACCCTCCATGCTGTCCCCCCAAACTGTGCATGCTCTGGTGTTGAGCTCTCTGCATTTATTTTTATACAACCATAGGAGCCAAGCAATTCAACCATGCCCCCATTAAATTACATGCTTGTGAAACTGAGCCTGGAAAGGGAAATTTCTTGGCAAATACAGAAGAGAAGCTGGAAAGATCAATTGTTGTAACCTGCTTGTGACCCATCTGTTATTCATAGGAAGCAATTGGGCAGGCAGTGTTACAATCACCAATACTTTCACACAGGTGCAGCACTATCTGCTTCTGCTCTTTTTGGCATGGGGCTATTAGATGGTCAGTCCTAACTCCCTGATTTAGGTGTAGGATGAAATTGGTAGGTTGAACCTTTACAAACCAAGGGAGACAGGGTCAAACACTTGCAGGAAGATCAGAGCAGAGAACACTTAAGAAGCCTGAGGACTAGGCTGTACCTTGCAGACCTGTGGCATAAGATTTGTAATAGCCATTTATCAAAGAGCAGACATACTTTTAAAAGCCTCAGATGCACATTTTTACAGGTGAATAGGGTTCACTGTTTAGCTAACACTGAGACTCCACTAAAGGAGGTTGTCCCCTTCTCTCACCTGGAGAGAGAAGTCAGGGAAAGAAGCTCTTGACCAGCCCCAGCAGCACATGCTCACCCTGACTGCTCTGCTGAGGAGCACTGGGTGCTCAGAGGGTTAGGCTGGACTCTCCCCTCTCAGAAGATGGATATCCATGCTTGTTCCTCCTGCACTTCCCAAACTCAGTCTGACCTTTGAGTATGGACTTGTTTTGCAATAGGCCAGACTATTTAGCCTTTTGTTTTCTTGTTTTGTTTTTAAATTAAGGCGTGGTGTCTTCAAAACTCATAGCTCTACAAGTTTCAGGTTCAAAACTGAAACTATGTGAACTTACTCGATGGCTTTTCTACCTCTTGTAAGTTCATGTTTTGACATGGAACAGTGATCCCTCATGCAACCTCTGGCATTAAATACCTGCTTACTTTACTCTTTCTGTTTAATTACTGAAGTAATAAATCTCTCCTTTACAGTTTATTTAAAGTACCTTCCAAACTCATGATCCACACAGTACATTGTTTGTGCTTAGAGGCCCCTCAGCTTTCGCAAGATCATTCAACTATTGAATTGTAAAATTACTAGAAAGCTCACTCTTCAGACTTATGGCAAAAGGCAGAATATTGCTGTTATTGGCATTGTTGAAAGTTTACAACAGAGACTCCCCATTTATTTTTTCAACTGGAAGTTTCCACGGGATATCTAAAAGATGTTTATAGCTTAGATTTAACAGATTTCACCATGTTGAAAGAATTAGCTGGATGACTTCAGTTAGAAGAAGCACTCCAAAGACTGTTTAACCTACTTGAAAAAGAAAAAAAGGGGAGGGGGGGAACCCCAACAAACAATCCCCTACAGCTTTTAAATTTAGAGATTTGAAGTCTTCTTTATCTTGTTAACCTACTGGAAATCTGTACTCAGAACCTGACAAAGTTAAATATAAAGAGCTGACTCTTACTGATCCAAAATGGAGTCAATTTGAAATCAAGAGGATTGACATGGGCTGAAGTTCTTATTTTCCCCTTGATTGGCTCCAGGATAATACACTATTATAAAATACATAAAAAACTCATAAATCTTCAATATGAAAATGGGTGTCTCAGCTCTGGGCATGTACAGTCCCTGTGATTATGGAATTGTTTAGGAAGATAAGTGGAGGTATGGGGGGTTTAATGTTTATATGAGGAATTTCAGGCACTTTCCCTCTCTACTATAAAGCTGTTGGAGCTGAAGTTCACTGCAGAACTGCTTGGAATCTTTCCCACGGGACATGAAATCCTGTGAAATACCTCTGCTTCCAGTGGGAGCTGGTAAGTTTCTCTTGCAGTTGACTGAGATTTTAATGTGACTTTGACAATCTGGCTGTTTTCAGGCTGATCTTCCATAGACATGCCAGTCAAGGCATTAGTTGACCAAGACCCTCTCTGCCTGCAAAGTAATTACTCTGAGTGCCAAACCCTTGGGAAGTGCTTTGCAAAGATTTAAATGCCAGACCCTGTCTTGGCACTGAAGTGCTTCTTCCTGAAGTATCTCATCTCTGAATCTGACCAGCTAGAAAGCCAAGCAGGACTTCACTTTCCAAAACACACAGTGAAATGAGAGCACTTAATGCAATGGCTGTGCACTGAGAGAGGCAAGCCTGAAGCTGGCTTATGGGACTCTGAGTCCCAGCTTGCACCAGAGAACACAGATGGCAAAACTGTCACATTCAGCTCCTGAAAAATTCCCGGTTTTACAGACCCACTTTGTCAGCCTGCAGAGCTGCACTGCATGGAAAGAAAGGAGGTGTTCCAAAGAAAGCACCTGCTGTGGCAACCCAGATAGAAGTATAGCCTCAAGAAGAAATTCCCTTCTGTCCCAGGTTGTTGCACACTCCCACTTCTACTGTTTTCTTACTATGTCTCACCAGGCAAAATCTTGTGCCCTGAATTCCCAAGCCAACAGACTACTGCTCTGTTCCTGTATTTGGAAAAACACCCACCACAACCACCAAAACCACATTTCTGCTTTGACTCGGGTAAAGAGTAATTTAACATTGAAATATTCAAGATCTGGATTTTCTCATCTGCTCCCATAGTTTCTAGTTTGAATTTTAGAAGTATTTGTGTCATATAGCACAATGTTAAACACGCCACCAGGAATAAATAATAAATAATGCATTGAGTATCAGACATCACAAACAATGATAAAGTTATGAAGAAAACTGTGAGAATGAATAGTTTCAGTCTGTCCTAAGCTTGTAAATGTTAAGACTACTTACCTTTGTAGACATAATATTCAGAAGCAGCATTAAAACAGGATTGTTGCTTTGGTCATTATCTAGAAGTGCAGTGTGGGAGGAAAGAGGAAGGAAGGAGAGAAATCATGGATAGGCCAAGATTACCACCTAGTGACAGAACTTCTGCTTTGCAGGGGTTTTGCTTAAATATCAGACAAACTCCTGGTGCTGGGGAAACAAACCATCCAACCCTTATATAACAACAGTCATCTAAAGGAAGAATTATATACTGCTTCAGGATTACAAAAAATTCATAGCATATGATCTGGTACAGTGAAGTACATAGCACTTCGTTGGTTTCTTTTCTTTGCTTGTTTTAAAAACTATCAAGAAAAATATTTTCTTGTGTTGGTGGAAAACCAATGTGGCAAAGCACTTGTTCTACTATTCCCCAAATTAACAATTTAGATAAAAACAACTTAAATATTATTTGAACCTGAACAGATTTTTAACTAGTTATTTGGTCATTGGTTAATAGAGGCATGAGTTTTCTGAACTGGTGGCATCCCAAGAACCAGAGAATAAGTACTACATGAAAGAGGAAGTGCTCCTTCTGCATGAGGAAAACAGCCCTGGGTGAGTACCTTTGTGCAGCACCTGACTCTGAAGGAGAACTGGGTGAAGTATGAAGGTGGGTCTGGAATCTGTCTTTAATTCTTCCAGCACATTATTATTTTCTTTCATATCTCACTGTTTTCTTTCCCTTCCTGTACAGAACTGCCATAATTAAAAATGCTGAACTTGAGATGTGATCTTTGATGTGGATGTCTATCTTTTTATATTCAGGATAATAAAACTCTCTTAGCCTTCCAGATGAAGCTCATGCTGCCTCCCTTCTTGTTATTGTAGCATCCCTTTCCCCCATTCTGAGAAATACACTTCTCCTCGCTCCCTTTCACACTCTACAAAGATCCTCACCATAATTCAGTGCATCCTAGTCTTGTCCACCCTCTCTCTTACCCTGCTTCCCCACCCTAGCTAAGTTCCATGCTTTTATTTCAAGGTATTCTGAAGTATGTGCTACTGAAGCCACCTAATGGACTGTCAGGGCATTTTCACCCACATCCAGTGAGCCTGCCTTGTCACTGTCAGGCACTCACTGACTTGTCAAGCACTGCTATGCTTCATCCCTAATCACTCAAGGCACTTAGCTATGTGATAACAGCCCCAATTTTGACTTTTTAAAAAGCAATTTTCTAAACCCTATCGTTTGAGCACACTGAACAGTGCTATGGCCCCATACTTCCCATCCTGCCTCTAGATGACAGTTTTCTGCAGCCTCACACTTAGTTACAGCTCTGTAGGGCAGGTCCTGTGCATGCCTGCCAGCACAAGAGGGCTGCAGTCAGGGACTAAGGCTCTAGGCTGCCCAGTGCTAGGAGCAGAGCTGCACACCTCTGCCAGGGTAGTTAGGGAACCACAAATAACCTTTAATGAGGGAGGGCACTTGGAATTGTACTAAAAGCAGAAGCTGTGCCCGGCAAGGTTTGGAAATGGAAAGGCATCCTTTAGCTGTAACTGCTCCAACACTGAAGAGAGAACAAATAGTGCAGGCATTAGAAACATCCTTTTTAAGGCACCATTATTTAATTTTTTTTTTTTTTTTAGATAGTACCCTGGACAGTTTGGGCAGCTGTAAAGCAAAATGCAACCACAGTACAAAGGTGCTGCTCAGCTGATAGTCAGGCACTGTGCAAAGGGGCAGCTGAGTCTGGTTCTGAAACAGTTGTGTTGGGATAAATTCCATGTTAAATAGGAAGCTATAGGCTCAGACTGCTGATTACTCTGGCTCCCCTTCCACTGATAACATTTCAAGTTGCTATTCTACAATAATATTTTCAGTCAGCTTTTAACAATTTTAAAAACCCCTGATAGTGCCAGTATCTATCATGCCTGGAATGTCAGTAATCAGTGTTGTTCTAGTATCCATCAGCAGAGTTGAGCTGACACATGCCATAATTTATTTGGACAAAAGGAACATACTTGAAATAAAAATTGTGTCTTCATGCTCCCTGAAAAATTTAAACTCATATCTTTATACAGTTGAACAAGCTTCACCTACACTGTACTTCTGTGCCCAAGCTTACTAGGAATACTTGAAAAATAACAAAAACTTCTAAAAAAAATGGGAGACCCCACCACCATTTACAAAGTATAGTCAGGAAGAGAAGCTCAAATAAATATGGATATATAGATGTATATTTATGTGTCTATATTTACATATATGTTTGTAGGCATATTATATATGTTAAAATATGTAGAACAGTTTAACACAGTTTTATTCTGGTTGCACCCAACCCACCAGGCTAACTACTTTTGGTATTCTAAAGTTGACATATTATTTCTCTTGTGTGTCAGGAAGAGTGAAACTGATTTGAAAACCTTTCTGTGAGGCAATGTAAGATGTAATGCTTAACAGCATTCCCTGAAATTAGGCTTCTCAGAAAACAAGATCTGTTCTTTGGGAGAGTATGTGTCTTTTAAATAAGCACATCTTACTTTTTAAGGGGGAAAAAAAAATCAGTTGTAAATGAGCCACTGTGGGGTACTGGAAATAGCATTTGGACATTGCTCTTCCTGGGGTGAGGGCCCTGGTTTGGGCACAGAGGTGACTTACCTTGGAGCAGCTCTCGCGCTCTCAGCTCCTGCTGTCCCCTGCCCCCAGCTGGGGACACAGCCCAGATGTCACAGATGTTCCTGCAGAGGTCCCAGGCAGGTACCCTGGGAGCAGGGTGGCAGTGGAACATCCCTGTTGTGTCCAGAGGCAGATCCAGAGGGTACCCAGCTGTTCTGCAGAGGCAGGCACCCCACCCCACCCCACCCAGGGTGCAAGATCAAAGTACCTGCTCGCTTCTGGCAGTCATTCTTAAAGCTGGTACTTCTGCACAGCATTACTTTGTGCCCTTGACAACTTCCTCCAGAGTTTATAATCAGAAGATTCAGGTGTTTTGAATCCTTCCCTCTAGACTGATTTCCCTTTTTGTACCTCCATCACTCACAGTAAAAGCTCATCTTGAAAGCAACTTTAAATTACAAATTAAAAAAACCCCAAACCAAAATTTCAAATGCACAAAACAAAAGACCAAAACAAACCAAAAAAAAACCTCACTACCCACCACTACTTTGAGACATAGCAAACTAGTTTTATACACTCTGCAGCCCCTTAAGCACTTCATGAGTCAGCTCTTGCAATGCCATCTCTAAAAGCAGTACTTTCAGTCTCCATGGGAAGACCCACAGATTTACCAATGAATGATCTCAGACAGATTATTTAAGAAAATATAAAGCAAATCAAACTTTTTTCCTTTAAAATAAGCAATGCAAAGCTTACACTACAGTCTGTCAAAATAGCATCTCCAATGACTAATCATCATGATTTAGACTTCCTTAAAAATTAAGTACATGGGGCAAAAGCAGGAATAACTAGCAGCTATATACCTCAGCAGGACTACAAAAAAAAAAAAAAATTACATCATGTTGACTAAGCATATTTTTCCCAAACAACTTTCTCTTGTGAGCTGGCTTAACCTGATGAACTATATCAATCTGGTTCTCATTTCTGCAACCAATTTGTTTTCTAAACTCCATCCAGCCAGTTGCATAAACAAATCCTTATTATAACCACAGAAGCAGCTGCCTCAGTTTCTGCTGTAACCAGCCATTTACAGATGATTCATTTGCTCAGGCATTTTTTGCCCACATGCCAAAGTTTGCCTGTAAGAAACAGAGGCCATAGGTTATAAAGCTGTGTGTGGAAACAATGGAGAAATGAAGGTATTGCTCACAACACACTTCAGTCTGGTGCTCACACAGGTACCAGTGAGGGGTTTTTTCTAACTTTAAATCACAATTCAGACAATTGCAGGGACACACCACTGTGGTCTACAGGAAGGTGCATCATTTATTTACTATTTTTAGCTTTATTATATGTGTAGACCTGTACATTTCAACCAGATTCACAAAATGTAAAACTTCTGTTGTCAGAGTATTTCATACAGAGGTTGACACACAGCTTCACGATTACCTAGAAGAACATGCAATAAGCTACAGAAAGTTTATGAAAATATTTCAATAGAAAATTTTAGTTAAATAAATGAGCATGAGAAATCATGTTTAACTTGCAAATTCTGTTTATAAGCTGCTATGAGACTTTTCCAACTACCAGAAATAAAAGAAATATAAATAATTACCTAAAGATTCTTTAAATCTTACAATTGGACAACTGTTCCACTGTGTCTGCATTCTAAAGAATGGAAGTGGAAATTGTGCAGAAGAATGTTTTACTTTCAATAGTTGTCCAACTGTTATTGCTGTTTTTCAAAGAACCTGAAAGCGAGCAATGAAAACTTCAAACTAAATAGACAGCTGAATGTACATATTTAGGTTGTTAACACAATTAAAATGCAAAAGATAACTACAAAATTTTCTTAAAATGTTGTGGTTTGTTTGTTTTAGTTTTTTTAATATGTACATAGAGAACTGTACACAAACAGGGAAATAAAAAAGTTGCTTAAAAAAATGAAATATAGTTGTATACAGTATTTACAACTTAAATGCCATCCCTTTTTTTACTGGGGCTAAACTATTACATGAGCATGCAGTACATCCACACTTGAAACAAGTACCTCTTGCACACAGTAACAGAGTCCTGTACAAAGCATAAATCAACTACATGTGAAGTCACTCTTCTCCATCACAGTTGTTGCTATCTTTGAGCTTCATAACTTTGCCTACACTTTAGCTTAGGTAACTTCATAAAGTGAAGATTTGAACATCTATTCCTAATACAAGTTTGAAGAATGCATTCTTATCAACAAGACAGTTCATGGTGAGACACCAACAATGTTGTATTGTTTAAGTCATGCTTGATGAAAAGCTGTGCTGAAGGAGCACAAGGCTGCCAGTGGACTAATGGAAATTTTTTACCTTTGTCATTTTTAAAGATTTTCAGATTCCCGTTTTCCTTTCCTCCTATTTGGTCAGCCAAACCCAAGTGGTTATAATACTTGTATTTGTAAAGCTTATAGTACAACTGTTAAAGTTATCAATGCAGGTGCTAAATACTATTTCTAACTGTAAAATAGGTATTTATTCTTAGTGGCTTCTGTAAGCACTTCTGAAGAATTGTGTGCTATTCTATGTATTGTCACAGTCAAAGGTTTAGTTCTATAGATACCTGATTATCCTCTAAAACACCCAAAATATCAAGGACCTTCAGAACTTCATTATCTGTATAAAATTTAGGCACATTTCAAACAAGAAAAACCTCTAGCCAAGTAATTTCAAAAGGTTTTAGATTTTTAGGTCCTATATACCTTATATTGGTGGATAATCCAAATTGGATTTTTCAGTGTTGATACTAAATTTCTCAAGTAAGCCTAGAGAGTTAAGTCAAATCAAAAGGAATGCCATTTCTATCAACCAAGTATTGTTTATTTCACTGGAAATGTCTCCTCAGTATATACTTTGCCTTAGAGTTAGTGTTTTGATCCTCAGAAGAAGCACAAAAGGACATACTATCCATTCCCTTCAACAGCTATCAAACCCTGCTAGGATTTATGCAGTAGCTTCCTAAAGCCTTCAGTAACTACAAGATGAGCAATCAGAAGTGACAAAATGTGTGTTCCTGAAAGAAAACATATCTTTAGGTCATTTTTTTAAAGCACAATAGTTTTTATACCTGCTACACTGGGAGAATACCCCAATCTTCACAGGCTTTGAGGTGTCCTTGTGATTACATTTAGAATTAATGCACAGCCTGAATTTCATGTGTAACTTCAGGCACAATTGTGGGGAACAGCAGAAACAGCATGCTTCAGGACATAATCTGTCACAATTTTATGATATCAAATGTATGTACTCAGGTTGGATTCTAGTTTCTAGATAACTTCATTTTCCCAAAATGATGTGCAGTTACATACACAAATTAATGAACCCAGATGAAGATCTCACTGCTCTAACAGAGGATGATGGTGGTGATCAACATCACCACCAAATATTTGACCATTAGCCCAAAACAATGTTCAGCTCTGTTAAATTCATGTGTAGTCAGAGAACATTTATTACTTCAGCTGAGGATTTGAACAGTCTTTCCACCTTGGGCTACTCCCAATCTAAAGACTAAAAAAGAAGTTATAATTCAAAAGCTATCCCACCCATATGCTGGTGCAATTGTATGTTAAATTTTGGTAACTCTGAAAAAGAGTTATGCTTTAGCATTTTTGAGTATGTAATACTCTGTAGGGGGATACAATATAAGAAAATAAAAGCAGTATGGAAAGTAATCTTACCCCTAAGGAGTTGCAGCTGAGCCAATTATTAGAGATGAGGATCAGGCCTGACTCTAACAGGCCATAGCTGTACCAATAAGAAGAAGAGAGCTATAAAAGAGTGGGTTGGGTGGTTGAGGGAGAACTGGAGTCAGCTGGATACTGTGAGAAGAGGAAGAGTCAGTGCTTAGAGGAGCTGCCTATGAGAAACATCAAGGAGGTACCAAAATCTAGCAGTATGGAACCTTTGCAATATAATAACAACAATGCTCCATCATAACTTATTAACAATATTCAGAATTTCATTTTGTCTCAAATTGCTTGGAATTAGATAAGTTACAGTTGTCATCCTAGTAACCAGTCTCCATGTTTTTCCCATTAACTGAAATAAACATACAATAAAACAAACCTATTTCTAGAAACAGAAGAGCAACGGAGAAGCATTCTCAGGTTCACAATTGCATTTCTAGGCCTTATTGGAGTCAGAGACTTTCTGGGGAGGGAGGCTAACTGATTAATCCACAACTCACTACACCAAGCAGCACTATTGTGTCTCTGGAATTATACACGTGATGTTGGATGGCTGTGTACAAAAACATCCACTTTAATATGCTCATGATATAAATACTTAGATTGAATGCTGGCAATGCATTATTAAAATATGCCTAGTGCATGAAATACATAACTTAAAACAAAAAAGACCCTGTTCTTATTAGAGCTCAGACTCCACTACACTTTCTGCTCAAATGGCATTATATATGTGGCTCCCACAACAGAACTCCAATACAAATTGTAAGCAAAATAAATAGCAATGTACAAAATGTTGAGAGGGAAACACCATCTTCTTTATCACAATCACAGAAGTGTACTTCAAAAATAGCAAACTGCTTTAAACAAGTTTAGACAAGCTTCACATCCATGTTGAATGTTCAAAACTGGTTAAATTTATTGGTTTCTTAAAAAAAGAAGTCAACAGCAAGTCATGGCTAGCCACAGGACACAGCTCAGTTCCATAAACTCAAAATTACCCAGAAATCTAAACACAATAATTTTTTGAAGATTTTTTTCCTGAAACATTGCTACAGGTTTTGAATCAAACCAAATTTTTTTTATCTGGGGAATAAGTCAAGCCATTCAGAGCAGTGTCAAATGTTCCTCAGCTGCTTCCCAAGATGAGAACCCAAAGAGCAACTACCTCTAATAAATGCCTACGGAGATTGTGGAAGCTCAGTTGAATGCCTGAGTCAAGGTCAGAGAGGTCATCTCCAAGCAGGCATCTGCTACTGACCTCCAAACCAAGGAAATAACACCAATTAAACAATACTTGGGTCACTTAAGAAAGCTTTGGGTCAATAGAACCTGGTTCTATGGGTGATTTTTGGCTGTCTAGACACTTGTTGGAAAAACAATACAGCATCCCAGATGTTATCCATCACATTTCTGGAGCATGTAGAGGACATACTTGGAATACAGATGGTTAGATGTGCCAGTCAAGGGTGAGGCACTGCTGGACTTGCTACTCACAAGCCAAGGAAGCCTGCTTTGTGAAATTCTAATCAGGGACAACCTCGGCTGCCATGGTCATAGTACTGGGATCCTGCTGAGCATGCTGAAGGTCAGTGTTAAAACAAACATTTTAGATTTAGAAGAGCAAACTTCACTCTGCTCATTGCCCATGGGAAGGGATGCTATGGAGGATAAAGTGCTGGGAGCTTTTCACCAACAGTCTCCTGGAAACACTAAAACAGTTCATCCCCTTTAAGGTCAGGAAAGAGGCAGAGCAAGAGACCTCCTTGGTTTAAATGTGAACCTGAATTTGCTGAAATCCCGAAGAGAAGTGTACCAAAGACAGAAAAGCAGAAAAATACACACTGAGAACTAAAAGGACATTGATAGGATGTACAGAGAACTTTAGGAAGTTCAGCAAGGATGAGGGTAAGATCTTGCACTTGGCAAAACACAATCCAGGAGTGCAGCACAGGCTGGGACGGACCTGTCTGAGGAGCAGCTCTGTGGAAAGGGATCTGGGGGTTCTGGTGAACAAGCAGCTCCATGTGAGTGAGCAGTGCGCTGTTATGGCAAAGGAAGCCAACAGGATCATTGACATGATGGACTGGATCAACAAGGGCATCACCACCAGAGATAAAATCCCAGTAATTTCACTCAGCCACCTGACAGGCCACACCTGCAATACTGGCTTCTCTGTGTTCAGCTTTGGTCCCTGACGTGCAAAAAACACACAAAACCATGGACAGGCTGGAACGGCTCCAGAGAAAGGCCACAGGGATAATCAAAGGTCTGGGAAGCCTGACATATGAGGAGAGGCAAAGAACTGGGTTGATTCTGCCTTGAAGAAAGAAGGCTTAAGGGAGCCTTTATCACCATATTCCAATTTTCAAAGGGTGGCCACAAAGAAGAAGAGACTCCCTTTTTATAAGCAGTCACATGGAAAAGATGAGGGCTCATGTGTACAAATTACTTTGTGATATTCCAGTTGGACACTGGAATAACACCATTGGAACAAAATCCACAGGGAAGAGTTGGACTCCCCAGCATGGGACACTTTAAAGACTTGGCTGGTCAGGGTGCTGGGCTACCTTATCTAGACCATGCTATTGATAGGAAAGGTTGGACCAGACCATCGTTGAGGTCCCCTCCAACCTGGTATTTTATAATTCTATGATCATACTGATAAATTGAAAGTGTGTGGAATGCCTAAATCTTTGATAACAGCAGCTTCTAAAAAAACAGTAGCTTTTCCACATTAAATAATATATTCAGTACTCCACTTTCTTCCAGATATTTAACTGTGTCAATGCATTATCTGTTCTGCACAGTGCAGAATGTGCAGAATCTGCCTGTCTCTGCATTGTATCTTTGAAACAATGCAGAGATAGGCAGAGCTGATTGAAGATAGTGCTAAAACATCCTGTGTGGACAACACTGCATTGTCCAAGGGTGAACCAGGGTACCATCAGTGCCATTCACACACAAGATGCCTTTGTAGCTTTATTTAGAGGGGAAGGGGGAGGAGAGGCTAGCTAAAGTAATTCTGTTTTCTACTGGAAAAGCTATTTCAGTTGTTAGCGTGTGACAGGTATAAAACACACTCCACAAAGCCACCATTCACATATATATATAGGTGGATACAGACACACACACAAACACTGACTAAAGCATCTTATGCTTAACAACACTGTTTCTAGGGATATGGAATGAAAGTTCCAAGTTTTGCAGACATAAGGCCACTTACACTTTCTTTCATTGCTGGAATTATTAAGCAGTATGTTCATGCTGTGATCAAAGAAGTCTTCACAGACAAACTTTTCATCATTCTAAACTCCTCAGAAGAAACAGCTGAAAACAAACTTCTGTCAAATAAAGCCTTGTCTCTGTTAGGCCACTTAAGCATTACATTATCTCCCTTCCCTTGTTGCCAGGCAATAATGCCATACAATGCAGAGAGAACTAAGCACACAACAACATTTTAAAAGTGAACACAAGAACCTATTCAATAAAAATATTTGGAGAAAGGTAGCTTAAAACCTGCAACGATGCCTCCTTGTCCAAGGGGGAGAGTTACAATGGCAACAACTTCATTGGCACAGTAATTAAAATGCAGAATAAAGTTCATCAGTACAAGCACATGTATCTCATCAGTTGGCAGCAGTCTACTGTAATTTAACTCAATGAAAGACAGCCAGCCATTGACCAGTGGCAGCAAAATAGCCTCCTACAAAAATTAAGAATTGAGATGTTCAAGGAAATTTGGAACTTGTTCAAGGAAATTTGGAACATGTGAATACGTTTCAGTGTGAGATAAAGGCATGAGACAATCTAAATTACCGAACACAGTGCTCTGTGATGTGTTTGCTTTTGATCCAGACAAGCATTTCCAGGTTGTCAAATAAAATGTTTTAAACTCTGTTGAACAAGACGCTGTATCAAGTAACCAAATTAATTAGAAATAATCAAAATAGAACAAGAATGAAGATGTGACAATTTTTTTAAAATCCTCTCACCTAACCATATATGTAACAAGGCACATTAGGAAAAATATCTTCAATCACTTTATTATTCAATTTAACTTAAATACCTGAAACCAGTTTTCTCACAATTAAAGACATTGGGGAAAATTTCAATTGCTTGTTCCAGATGTCATAATTTCATTGTCTATTAAAGTGCAATGATCATGTGCCAAAAATTATAAGCAGAAAGTAAAAGACAAAAGACAAAAAAACAAACCACAGGAAGGTTTTTGAAGACATTAAAAACCAGTGACAGTATATGTATTCAGCCCCATTTTTGAAGAAATTGAAAGTAAAAATAACACTGAAAATATCTATAAACATATACTTTAACTTGTTCCCTGCAAAGCCCATAACCTTGTATGTTTTCCAAACAAGACTTCAATGCTTTTGAAGAAAACAAATGCTATTAGCATTCTTAGCACTTTAAAGAAATGTATGTGGAATAAGATAAAGGCAGACCGGTTAATTCATTATATTTTAAAGTACTAAGAAATGACTGGATTGCAAGTTATATTTTAAACATATTCTTTTAGGTGTGCAGTAGGTGCCAGTGTTTGTGACAGTCTTAAAAGTTTTTTTGACATCATAGCAGCAAAACCTTTGAGTGATTTATTCCCTGTCATCATTGAGACAACTGCTGAAAAGCATTAAGCTGAGAAAAGATGTAAAAGATTCCTTATTCTTCACAGAACTTTATGCCCTATAAATTTTGTATTTCATAAATAATTACTCATTAGACTTAAAATTTCTCTTTACTCCAAACACTCACATTTATGACATTTCACATGCACAACATCACTCCGTCCCTTTTAAACTAGAAAAGCACAAACCACTGAAAGCTAAGTACTTGAAAGTTCCAGGTATCTTAACCTTTCCAAAGATACAAAGTGTTCAGAAACAAGGTAGTAAATACATTGGTGCTGCCCCACTTACAAATTCTTGGAGTATGGTAACTATTTTATTACACTTAATATTTTTGTTTAGTAGAAAACCAAGATATCATATTGTTAACCCTTTCCATTTTCCTCATAGGTGTATTCTCTGAAAGTTTGTTGTACTTGTGTTTTCCTTACAGAATACATGTAGGGGTGCTTAATTAAATATAGAGAGTTTATTTGCAATGAGTACCCTTTTTTTGAGGTTTGCAGAAGGGCTGGTAGCCATCTCTATGTTTAAGACAAAGTAATTTCAAGGAAAACATCAGTTTAAGATTTGTTTGTGCACACACAACAGCTTGTACTTAATAACCTTCATATAGTCACCTTAAACTCCTGACTTCTGACAGGCTAAAATCACGAAGAAATGTGCCAAGGAACACAACTGCCACAAGCCATTCTTCACATAGTGCTAATTATATCAGGGTTGTTAAAGTTGTGGTTCTTAAACCCCATAAAAATTAATCTACATATTGAAACAGATCTAACAGTTGTTTGAATGCGGAACAAGAATATTCAGCATTCAGAGAGATTCTTCTAATACACAAAAGTCAGTTATCTTGCTATTTCACCTGAATTCAAGGAGAATCGTGCACATTCACAGAATTCTTCTACATTCCAGAGCTTACCCAGCCACCCGCTCAGAACTGAACCCCAAGTTTGGCACACGGAGCAACTTTCAGGACGGCTCCTCTGTTTCATTCCAAGGTGTCAAGGACAGTGTGATGCCACCACCAAGCACAGGCCTGCCTGGCAGCTGCTCGAGGTGCTCCATCTCTGCTTGGATCCCACAGGGATCCCCCCTGGCCCGTGACAGAGGCACGTTAAGGCGCAGTGCAGGAGTGCAGCAGTTCCAACACTAGAGGACAGCCTGCTCATTTGACTGAGCCTCGGGATTTGTAGTGCACTTTCCACATAGCTTCCTTCCTCTTGCACTAGAATTCGAGTTCATAAGCTGATGAATTCACTGTCAGGAAGCTTCTCTTCAGATTAAAGACGTTTTTCTCTCCCCTTTCTACACAAGTCTCAAAGCGTTGCAAGAATTCTTGAAAATGAGATAATTAATGTCAGTACTGTCTGTCCAACGCCAAAGACAAGAGCTTCTAGGGGAGCCATATTCTTTCCTGCTACTCTGTAAATTCCAGCTACTGCAGCACCTGAGAATCACAAGGAAAACAATGATCAAATCACCGAAAAAGCCAAGGTTGACATACGTGACAAATTATCTACTCTATGTGTCAGCTATTTATAGAACATTACCAAACACTGCATTACTTCATGGCATGACACAATTACCAGCCTTGCCTGTATTTTTATAGTTATATATATCCTTCAGGAATGATTTTCCCAGCTGAACCAGATCAACTTTTCCATCATCAGTTTAAGAAAATCAAGTCTTGTTGTTTCCCTGTACACATCTTCAAATTTTTTTAAACATTTTTTGCCTTGTGCCAGTTTGAAAAGGTAGCAAGACAGTCCTCTAAAAATTGACCAGGTCTGAAGAGTGGTTTAATACTGCTTGTATTAGCAGGGAGAAGACAAGAATAATAAAGCTGCTAGTGTCAACAAAACAATTGTAAACACACTTTTAGCAGCTTCATTCAATATTTCACTGAATAAAGTGGTCATACTAAATGAGTTCATTTCGACTTAAACTACTGAATTGTTAACAATTGTTCAGCAAATCCAGCAAACCAGGGAAAAGGTTGCAGGGTTTACCATAAATGTGCAAGAGAGGAAATTTCTAACAATACAATTAGATTTTGAGCTGTAGCACATAAAAAAATTCCAAACTCAACAGATAGTTTTCCTTGTACATTTGTGTGCAAATTCACATTTGAAATGTAATATCAAGAGGCCAGGATCGACCTAAACCAAACCCAAAACTTAATTGTAGACCTTGGTATGCATTGTCTCAGATGCTATCTAGTCATAATTAAATGCCTTCAGGGATCACAGAGGCTCTTTCAGGCTCAAAGAGAACTGAAAAGTCACCATATTTTTTTTTTAAATAATAAGCAAGAGTTAAATAAAAAATGGGATTTTTTTTGGTTTTGCACAGTCACTAACAGGAATAGTCTGCTGGAGTGATCAAAAATCCATTAGAGACACAGAAATACATCGAGTCACACCAGATTTTCTGAAAGTAAAACCAGCATCTGAATCATCTGACATCTTCAAAAAGTAACACCTCAGTTTCACAACAGCTTTAGGAAGACCAGAATTCACTCATGAGTGTGGCCATAACAGTACTTACAAACACACATTAATCATACTGTTAGGCAATTTTTTGGTAATTTATTTTTATTGATTTGGTTTTTTTAAAAACATATTCTGTAAAGTGTATTTTGTCTGAAATATCTCACCAGAAGGCTAGCCTGATGGTATTTCACTCAGCTCCCTTTCATAAGCTTTTCCATTTGTTCCTTGGCTAGCTGCTGTCAAAACCTGAAAGAGATCCTCTAGACTGAGCCCACTACTGACATTCAATTATTTTTCAGATTGAACTCTCAAAGCAAATTCAAATTGGCCAAAAAAGTATACCAGAATTGTCACTACTAGATCAATAACAGAAATTTTGGGCTTTAAGAAAACACTGAGATACTCTGGGAAGCATCCAGAATAAAACAATCAAAATTTGTTGGTTTGCTAATTATGTGTTATTACATAAATAGCAGTGTGCAGTACAACCTGTAATGCATAACCCAGCCCAGATGGGTTAGAGCCAAAAGTATGTACAATAGCCTGCCAAGGAGGGAAATGAGAATTTGTCACCAAAAAGGAGTGTGCTGGGGAAGAGGAGGAAGAACAGGCCCTTCTGGATCAAATACAGCTAAAATCCTTGCCTTAAGCTGCCTGGTATTTATATATTCTTGTTTGGCCTGGTGGGTTTTTTTGGTTCTTGTTTTGTGGATTTGTTTGTTTTTATTATGGTTATAGGGTTTTGTTGTTGTTGTTTTTCTTTTTTACTCTATTCCCTTCTGATAGTAATTTTTCAATACCTTTTTTATTACCCTTAATTTCCATGAGTTTTCAAGGCTAAGAAACAGAGGGCTCTCCTGCTTTTCTATATGCTGCTAAAAAGGTTCCAGAACATCAGAAAGTTTAAAAGGTCTCCCTGAGCAAAATTAAACTTACATTGTGCAATAGTCTATGCTGTCATCATTCTCCTACACAAACATTGCAGAAGACTGGAAATGCAAAGTGGAAACTGAAGTCAGCTGGCTATTTCAATTTCTTAAGCACTGGACCAGACATATTCAAATAGCTGATATTTCAACTTGAGTCTCTCAGTTTGCAGCATAATAGCTATTAAAAATCCTTTTTAATATTTGATCACCATAATTTGCCTTCAAAAGCTCCCCCCAGAATTTCTATCAGTATGAAACAACTGAGTTCTGGCCAGAATAAAAAAATACTTCAAGGTAAAAGTACTTGCCTAAGCAAGTTGCAATGCTCTGTGCAAAACCTTTGGGAACAGCATAACAAGTCTACAGTGGAAGCTTGGAGAAGTTCTCAGATGAATATGCACACAAACAGGACTGCTTACGTGCTAAACGTTTTGACCTGCAAAACTGGATGCCAAAAATACAACTGTGTTGCTCCTCTTCTTAAGCAAAGATAAAAGACACAAAGTACTTTCATTTGAGAGACACTGATCCTTGAAACAGCCCCAGCACAGAAAGCTGTGAAAGTCTCTGCTTGGATCTTTCAACACCACATTTCCTATCTCAGTTCTTCAGAAATGCTCCTGCATGGCTGACCTTGTAACAGGCCACTGCCATTTTAATCCTAAGACAAAAATCAGCATAACATATAACATAAGGCACTCAAATAGTTCCACCTTACCTTAGCAAAACCAAAAAAAAATCCAACCTTGCACAAAAAACCCAACATAAAATAGCTGTACTTAACCATACTGTGTTAACTGGTGGAAATTCTAAGCTGAGAAATCTGTAGCAATTAAAACAACATTTTGAGGGAAGTCTTAGTGAAACTTCTCATGACATTTGTATTTTTATTTAGCCTTGAAAACAATAGTCAGGAAGGTCTTTCAGCAGCAGTAAGAAATAATCTGACACAAATCCCCTATGAATGGGTAGTGATCCCACTATTCTGACAACCTGGGCAGAACACAGGAAAACCAAAGTGAAAGGTGGGAAGTTTTGCCTTCAGACTATATGGTGGTTGCTAGATTTATGGCTCCTTACCCTCAGAGACCTTTCAGCTCAGGCAATATTTTCTGCAGCACTGAAGATTTTTGGGGCAGAAACTACTGCTCAGTTAACATAGGCACCATTCAACACATGTTTTATAATGCTGAGAACTCCCTGCCAGCACTGTTGCAGACAAGCATGTGCTTCTTTCCTGAAAAAAATAGCATTCACTATTTTTCCCCCCACAAGAGAAAACTCAGCTCCTACTTGCTTGGGAAAGCTACTGTAGTCTATTTATAAATTTGATAAATAGAGCTGGATATGATAAAACCAAAGAAGGATTAAAGTGTCCTACAGGTTTTATGGCCCATGTTTCAGTGCTGACAAAAATAACAGAATTTCTTGGGGAAGATGGAAAAGCAGCATCAATACCAACAACTCTAGATGAAGACAGATGAGCAGCATTGTTGGCAATAAACTTGTGTCGTGTTTGGTCAGGTGTAAGCCTTCCACACTTCACTGTATAACACACTCCTACTTCCTGCAATGTTTTAAACATGAGCGTGGTTTTTTAACAACAGCTCTGAGAACTTTTGGGCTTTAACAGAAAAAATTGTTGCATCCATCTGAGGATACAATGTCAAGAAATAAAAAATGTATCTTGAGTGGTAGCCATTCATGTAGTTCCATAAGAAACTCTGTAACAGATGCCCTTGCCAAACAGTATTTTGCCTAGAACATCAGCAAAGCCTAATTTTTCTTTTTGGGGATTTTGGGGGGAAGCCACTCTATAACTATTGCAAAATCCTTAATAAACAATTAACTAAGAAAAGCAATTTTTAATTTTTTTTTTATAATTAGATGTAAAATAAGAAAGGAAAAAAGCCCCAAAACAACAAAAAACCCCCGAACAAGAACAAAAGGCAGACTTACTGGTTATCATTGCTCCAGTTATAGAACCCAGAAATCCAATGCTGACCACAATGACAGATATCAGCCTCCCCTGCCTATGCCTCTGCAGCATCACAAACATTAATACTCCCACAGCACCATGGACAAAGAGAGAGGAGAAGAGTGCCCAGAGGAAAACCCAGTACCACATCTCTGGAAGAAAACAGTCAAATAAAGGGTTAATGGTTTTAAGACAAGAACTTTATAAGTAAGAAACTTTAAAACATTGCAAACAATCAATAGTGAGAGAAAATCAATACTGATTTCCATCTTAAAAATGATACATGTGACACCATCAGCACATGCTCAAGACTCTTTCCTCATTTCAGCAGTCTGTCATAAAGGATTAGCTGAATTATATTAAAAATTATAAAAAGGATTCCAGCAAAAATCTTAATTCTGATATTTTTTTACAAGAAGCCATAATTCCTTCAATGGCTTCTTTAAATAGTGTTGACTGCAATTTCATAGTGAGCATTGTAACTGCTTCTGTTGAATGAAATATTCTCTGACACAAAGACTGAAGGAGGAAACAGTCAAAAACTGGTTTGGGGTTTGTTTGGGTTGTGAGTTTTTATTTTGGGGCAGGTGTGGATCTTTCATGGTATCCCAACCCCCCACCCTCACAAATAAGAGCATCAGGTAACATCAGATGGGAAAACTGAGATTAAAGACTTTAGCTTATCTACAAACAGGAGCCGTAATAGAGTGCTCCATCAAATTAGCTTCAAAGGTGCAAATAAAAACATTATCATTTTAACAAGAAATTTTAACACATCTAACTCCTTGCTTCTAATTGCTCAGTACAGAACTTCAGAGAGAGGTAGTGACTATTATTTGAATTACTAAAAAGGGCGTCAGATCATGACAATGTTTGGAGCACAAACATTTCTTTGAAGAATGGCAGACATGATGAGCACCTACAAAGAAAAAGCTGGAACCCTGGAACCATCAATGAATGGAGCCACACAGTAACTCAAGAACCTTTCTCACTTGGTGTCAACTTTCTAAAAACATTCTACAAATCAAAAGGATGAGTAAGTAAAAGAAAAAATATCCCTTTTATGTGAGCTACAGTGGGTTTGTATCATTACAGAACTTAGTAAATTAGGGTACATATTCCATAATCCCATGACACTGTCATTAATTCAGTTTTTGCTGCAGTTCCCCTCAAAAATAGAACAAACCAAAAAACCCAGCTTCCTTAGAAAAGCAAGATACTTATTGCTTATAAGCCAAGCCTGTATTAATGTAGCTTGACTCATATCAACTATTTGAGGAAAAAATACAACCCAATTAGCTAACTTTAAAAATACTGAGCAGCACAAAACATACTGTGAAAAGATGCTGAGGAAAAAAATGTTGCTACACAATAACCACCGCCCTGGGAGTCCACTGTCAGTAGGATATGCATATAGATAGCACAGATAGAGAGTTCAAGCTTTTTTATTTAGCAGTACTTTGGGAGTAGCTCAACCCTTCCCCTTTCCCACAGGCATACATGGCAACACTATGTCTGCCCAAGGACACACAGCTCCACTAAATCATGATTGCCAAGAGCAGCAAGGAAAGTGGCTGGCAAATCCACATCCAATGGATTCTTCAACTGTAGTTCAAGGTGCAGCTTTTCCTTCTGAGTGCCTGGGTACATGTGTCCACATCCTGAGGGTGGCTCAGAGCAGCTCTCATCAGATCCTCCATCCCTTCACCCCTGGCCCCAAGATGGGTGTCAAAAATCTTGGCAAAAGGATAATGACCATGGTACTGTTCCGCTAAATAATTGTCTCATCATTCTCAGAAGCTACTGTGACAGAACAGCAGCAGGAGTGTCAAGCAGTCACTCCACAAAAACCCTTATTAAAGTTAAGAAAGACTGGCTGACCTAATCTGTGGGAAGGGAACCTCTCCTGCTGTCCTAACAGGCCTGGTCCATTACTAGCACAGCCTGGGTGTTTCCATTGTTTTATTCCAGTGGCAGCACATAAACAAAAGGATTAACCAAAGATCTACCAATATAGAACATGGCAGCTCTGCCAGACCTACAGCTGGACAACAGGAGGATTTATTAACCAACGTGGTCCAAGAAAGTCTGTGGGAATCTGACACTGTCATACCCCATAATTTCTACAGGATTTGTTAGGCACTGCATCACCTTTTAGGAAGTTTTGTAGGCATTGTCAACCTTTATCAGGTAGAAAAGACAAATGACTTCCAGTCTTAGGAAAACTCACTAGGATGACTGTATTTTTAGAAGAAAATGAAAGCTTATGGGAAGGCTAACTACTCTCCTGTAACTAAGAAACCAAAAATATTTACAAACTCTTACACAACAAAATAGCTCCACAGTGAGCAACTATCTTCGGTCTTATTTATGTTCCAAATAAGGCTCAAGGAAAATTAACATCACCCCTCACTTTATATTTAGGGCAGGAGGCTTGAGAATAGAACCAGCACCAAAAAGTCCTGTTGGCTAAAGAAATAGAAACTTCAGTTCCTTGCTACACACTTTCTCCTCCTACTCCTTAAAAGCAGCAGGCATATTGAAAAGGAAATTAGAGAACATCCAGAAATATTCCTTGTTTGACACAAAAGCAGCTGGAGCTTTGTTAAACTATGACCTCCCTTCATTAATATGTCATGTATGTCTTAAAACATCATGAAGGAGCTGAAACAGGACAAATCACTTCCAAGCACCTTCCCTAGGAAAGGCCAGAAGCTATCCTTTCTCATCTTCCTTTATTTACTCTTTCTATGCCTGCTAGTTCTACCCAGTCATTTATTTACTTCTGCTTGTAGGGTGAGTGATGAAGCCAACCAAGTAAGTTTAACAGGGATGACCCAGGTAAGGGGAGGGAGGGATAAGCTTTCAAGCAAATCAGAGGAGACCTTAAGCTCCATTCACCTAGAGGACAATGCAGACACTCTTCCCCTGATATGGTGAGCGCAGAGAATTATTCATCTTCTGTAAAATTCAGTATCATCTAACCCCCAAACCATGAAGAGAGATGACTCTCCAACAGTGTCTTAGAGTAACATTGAAAGACACAAAGAGTGGGTTGGGAATAACACTGAGAGGTGCCACTAAAGAATAGAGAAAGGACCTCTGAACACAAATGGCCAAGACTTCACTTGTCCAAAAATGACTGAGTAGTTTGATTGCTGAATTGACCTGCACCATCTCTGAGGAAGAGGAAGTGAGACTGAAGTGTCTCAGGCTATTTATGTCCTGTACACTGACTGATCCTTTAAGCAGCATAAATTTATGTATTGCTACCCTGACAAAAAAAGCACAGTCCAATTTCAGTCTTTGTGCAGCTATTTTAATTAGCTGGCTCTTTTGACAACATGACCTGCTGTTATGGAGGTAATGATTTACCTGTATCTTTTAGACAGATTCAAATACCCACCTAGCCTCAGTTTATTTAGTCATGCCCTCAAAGAGCATCCCTATAGATATGAATATATATGATATACGAATAGTATGAAACTAAAAAAGCCAAAAAACAAACCAATAAAACACTTGCAACTTCTTTTGCTTGACCCTACAAAAACTTCAGAGCTTACTTTCAGAGTACCCAAATTACTTGAACTCACCAAAACACAACATAGGTCTATCAAAACTCCACAGTTCCTAGAGAAATACTAGGAACTAGGGAAGGCCCAGTAGTTTACAAGCATAATGACATTCAGTACACTGCAAAAATGTCACAGCTGTTCTAATAGGAACAACTGAGATACATTTTTGGTGTTTAAAATTCTTAGTGCTTAAACTGAAAAGAAGATTTAAGACAATGTTTATGCTCCTTTCCTCTGGTTTGCCTCAGTTGGGGATTTTTTTTCCCACCAGAAAAGCTGCAAAACTCAAATACCTTGCAATTAATGCCCAATCACACCAGTTTTAGAGCACTTTGTTAATTCTGGTATTTATACATATCAGATAGATATCATGCATATATTATGCTTATGTACTACAGAAACACATTTTTATATATATATATATATATATATATATGTATTAGTGTAGACATACACAACATTAGAGATTAGGAAAAGACTTATGGCATTGTGTTAGAATAACATTCATATCACTTCCATCTTATTGAGACTTGAAGTTGCACTCCATCAACAGTTTCATCTCACCAAGTAGATAAATGATTTTCAAATATTATCTATATAATGTATCAATATGCTGTCCTACTGCCACTCAGCTTCAGTATCTCCTGGAGTATCTCCTTAGTCCTTCATCGTCAGCACTTTACCTCTGCTTCTAATCTTGTTTTGCCAGATGAGTAATGATTGCCTACATGTCATAAATCAAAATTGATTACTCCAAAACAAAGTGTCTCTCTCTTTCTCTCTCTATTCTAAGCCCAGTACCTAGCCTACTCTATTAGTCAAGCAATAAGCAGCCGTACTAAGAATACAAAAATACAGATTTAAGTCAACAAGGTAGCACATGTCAAATTTAGAATTAGAAAAACCAGTAATGTTAGATTCCTGTAGCTTATAAACTCAAAGCACTCAGATGAAGTGACAGCATATGATAATTACAAATGTAACTCAGCTCTTTACGTGCTATATTTTTTTCTTCAGCACCAGGTCCTGTCCATAATTACTGTATTAACTGGTACTTTCAAAGTTATCAACAATACAGTCAAATTTTTGTTTGGTAATGTTAACATTTTAGCTGCATTAAGTGGGGAAAAAAGCACTTTGCTGAGGATCATTTAAATCTCAAATTACAGAGTAGTCCTCTCAAGTAACAGCATAGGGGGCAAAGAAAATCCAGACAATCTGGGACAAATTAGCACAGGATGGAGCTTAGGAGCTTCTTATTAGTAGAAATATTGCCAAGTCCGTTATTGCGGAAGCAGCCTTTAAACAATTTTTATTTTACTGGCTACTAATAATGGATTTTTTTTCTCGTTTTTCAGTTCAAATTCAGCCTCTATCTGATTTGTTCCAGTAAACCCTGATCTAGCACTAACTCTAAAACACAACTAGCTCATATAAAGGAGGTGTTCTGGGGATATACTGAAGATGCAAAAAAAGAGTGAGGTAAAAGCCACCCCACTTCTCCCATGATTCCTAAAGCCTTACTTCCACCTCCCAGGAGAGGTCAGGAAGATGGGGAGTAAGCACCCCATGGAGATGGGCCTGTGTTCAGCTAAAAGGAACAACACCAGCAGCTTTAGCTGTTAGAGGGTGTGATGTGCATGTGGCAGCAATGAACTTGTCCATGGTCCCCTGGGTATTTGAGGTCATGAACAAAAGACAAGATTTCCTTTTTTTATGTTGAACCCCATTGACATATACAGTAGAAAAATAATCTCTCAGTTTCTCATTGACAAGAAAAAGAGCCCACCAAAACTATCAGGGTATGAAGCATTCCTGGCTTAGGCTGGAGATCACATCAGGACCCTGCTGAAGAATTCAGAAAATTAACATATTTTTAAGAAGGAAGCTGATGACATTTTACAACATGTTTGTGAAAACATAATCAAAATGGTTTATCTAAAGGAGATAAATCTTCAGTTGTGCAACTTGAAAGTCCAGTCCAGGCCACAACGTTAAGTCCAAAAGTAGACACGAGGCAGTCTTGAATATTCATGGCGCATGGCATATTAATGATTTTCTTTTCCCAATATTCTGGAGAAGTTTCTCCTTAAACCTAACAGATGTGCAAAAGGGAATGGATTAAGTAATCAAAGAAGATAAACTCATTCACAAACCTATTTTCTTGGCAGGGAAAAGAACAGAATTTCTGGTCTTGAGCAAAGTTTACTTTGATAAGGAATAAGGAAGGGCTCATGTAACTAGTTCAACTCTTTATTAATATTAATCATTATATCAATATATATTCTAACCTGTGGAAAAGGTTTTTAAATCCAGTATAAGTTTTGGACTGCTGACAGTCCATGAGAACATTCAGGTCAAGAGGTTATGGCTATAAGAGCAGCCATCATTTAAGCACTAAATTGGAAACCGCAATTACAACTGGCAGTGACACATTCTCCAACAACACTACAATGAATAAAAAATTATTTTTCATATTTGTAAGTTAAAAAAGAAAAAAATTCCACATTAAAAATACCTTATTCAAGCCCTTATCTTATTGCAAAAGCACTGAAAAACTAGCTGATTTTAACTCTCAGCACTGAATTTCATAGAAACGCCTATGCTGCATAATGATCTAATAAGAAAAACTTTATAGAGGATGTCTGACACAAAGCAAAGTGAAATCCATTGTGAACTTTTTCCTTTAACAGTATAAGTTTTTAAAGTAGCTATGTTAAAGTAACTACTGAGGAAGTGAGCTGTATTTAGTGTGTCACCACACTAATACCTGGAAACTCTAATTACAGACACGCACTACAAAGTTCATAGATCAGATAAATATGAAAAGGTCAATCTTTTTTATTACACTAAGATGAATCCTGAAAGTTAAAAGAACAATAAAGATAACCACTTTCTGTTTGCTACAGTTTCAACTTGAGCTACACTTCTATTTTCATCCCACTTCTATTTCCATCACACTTCTTCCACCTTTAAATATTAAAAAAGAAAACAGACTATATCTATTAGCCATTACGATAGAGTGCAAAAAGGTGACCTTATACTCTTTCATAAATATTAGAATATTTCCATAACTGTTTAAAACCTACCCCTACTCAACATTTCCCACTAATCTGTCACCACCTAATACACCCCTACAACCTAGCAGGAAGAATTTACTCAGTATAGCTCTGCTATTGACACCCAAACCTGTTTGTTCAGAGCTGGAAGCTTATGCATTTCTTTCCACAAGGACAGAATAAGAGAAGACACTCTTCTCCACTGTATGCCTTGGGTCTCACAGTAGTCCACACCTATTTTTCAGCTTGAGACTGAGCAGAAAAAAGTCAGTTCTTGCCAAAAGCCAAAACTCCCCTCTCCTAACAGAGGGTGAAGGACCTGACTCTACTTTGGTTCACAGAACTTTTTCCTACGGGCTCAGTCTTTAAGAATCCCAGATGCTTAAGACTACAACTACTTGTCAGAAAACAACTGTCACCTCATACACTCCCACAGGTCTCATTATCCACAGGTATACTCAGGGGTAGTGGGGGAAGTCTCTGATTCTCCACGTTCAACTTTGTGGTTTTCTAGTTGGTTTTTTATAGCCCTCTGTCAAATGCTAGTGAGCATATGTCCACAAGGGGAAAAAATAAAATCCAAAACCAACCACTCCCACAAATATACCCCAGCCTTCCATACGTATTTATACACTCACACACTTTCTAAGATCCCTCACTCACTCACTCACAGGTACTCATCACTTCACTCGCATACACACGCCCCGTGCCACTAGCCTTCTTTTATTATAAATGGGCATAAAGAAGTGAGGGGGCACAACCCACACGCTCATGTCCTTTGCACGGGTAGGCATCCCAGACACCAGGCACACACCCCAGCCCAACCAACACCTCACACGGACCCCGCCCGCTTCCCTAGACCCCACAGCAGGCGCAAACACACACACACACACAAACACACAGACACACCCGATATACCTGCTCACAGAACACGCATGAAGGCACACGGAGAGACTCGGGAACACCAACACCAGCCCTCCCTACGCGCAGCGCGCAGGGAGACCACCGCCACCGCCACCCCCACGCCCTCCATTGTGCTGCGGCCCCGGAGCGCACCCTCGCAGCCGCCCTGCCCGCACTGCCCCGTTACCCGTGAGGCTGCGGAGGACGGTGCCGTGCGCCCACAGGCTCAGCACTTGCTGCACCGACAGGTTGATCATGGAGTTGTCCCCCGCTTCCACCTTCATGGTGCCGCCGCCGGGCGGGGTCCGGCAGCCGCCGGACCGCGGGGCGGGAGGGAGACGGCGGCGGCGAGGAGCGACAGGGCGGGGAGGCGGCCAAGGGAGCTCCGCGCCGCGGAGGAGACATCGAGGACGGAGTGGGGGAGGCGGCGGCCGGGGGGAGCCGGGCGATCTCGGTGGGGGAGGAGGGGAGCCGGCCGCTGGCGCTTCCCTGCCGCTCAGGGGCAGGGCCGGGCGGCAGAGCCCATCATCACCATCACCATCATCATCATCATCATCATTATCTCCGCCTCCTCCATCAGCAGCGGCCGCCGCCGCCTCGCCGGAGGCATCGTCACCCCGGTCACTGGCATCACCTGGAGCGAGGGCGGGGCGGCCGCGGGCCGTCCCTCAGGCGGGCGGCTCCATGCGGGAGCAGCGGCGGCAGCGGGGCGGCTCCTGGCGCCAAACGCCAGCGGCTGCCGGATGGGAGGAGAGGAGAGGGGAGGGGAGGAGGTGGGAGCGGTGGGAGCGGGAGCGGGAGCGGGAGCGGGAGGGGGAGCGGGAGCGGGGCAGCGGGAGCGGGGGGGCGGCCCCGCGCAGGCGCGGAGGGAGGAGCCGGGGGGCGCAGGCTCCTCCCCCCAAACGGAGGACCAGGATTCGGAATCACGATTTGACTCAAAGAGGGCGGGAAAGACTGGGGATGTCGTGGACCCTCAAAGAAACTTGCGTTGGCAAGAAGTGTCTCAAATAAAATCTACATACACCTATGGGTAGATTTAAAGGGGAAAATGAAGTGATAACATTCCACGGTGTTAAAGCTGGTATTTAAGTTGATGCTGCTGAGTGCGTTTAAACATCGGAGAAGAGCAAAAGGCAGAATCTGAATTCTGATGAGAGCAGTGTTTTCACCTCGCTGCTCACAGCCTTATCACGCGGAGCTCCAGAGGGCGCGGGCGGACGCGGCTGCCTCGGCGGGGCCCGGGGACACAGCCCCGGCCGAGCAGGACGGGGCAGGGCCAGAGAAGCGCTGCGCGCAGGGGGAGCGCTGCTCGGAGCGCCGGAGCTGCCGGAGCGCAGGTGACAGCACGCGTCGCAGCGGAGGAGCTGTCATCCCGAGCTGCCATCCCAAGGCAACATCCAGGCAACGCTGCGTGACGTCCCTACCTGTCCCTTTGAACCTCGCAGCTCCGCCGTCACTGTGGCCGCAGATTAAAGCCACCGAAAGTTAGAAAACGTCAGAAATCGTGCGCGAATCTTTATTCAGTGCTTTTGCTTTCTTTATGTAATAAAGGAACAGACCCTTTAAGCTGGGTGCAGCTTCTTTCCAAGCACGGGATGCACGGTACTTACCGATGTAAAAGCCAGCAAACATCCTGCATCCATTCTTAAATATGCATCCCTAAGCCACATTTAGTGCCCGTACTTTCTCGCTGGCATTTCTTCAACAGTGCTTGCTACAGTACCTCATAAACATAATTTTATGTCAGCATCCTTTGATGGAAAGGGTTGGAGAGGTAAAGCAATTCATAATAAAATTTTCAATTTATAGAATAGGAGCCATGACAGATAAATCAACTCATATCCTGATTGATGCCAATGACCCAATTTTTTTTCAGATATATTTTTGCAGGATGTCTGGTTCAGGGGAGTGCTTCCAAAGCCTTTTGCAGCTGACTGTACTTGGCATTTCTGCAAGTAGGTATCAAGCCAGGCAATGAGAAACTCACAGGGAACAGCTCCCTAGGGGCCTCTGGGTTTCATTGGTTAAGCATGGGATCTCTGATGGAGAAAAAACTCAGCTGCTGGGCCAGATCCCTGTTCCATGATCAATGGAAGGTCTTCTCTCTTCCTCTTCTTGCAACCCATCACTTCACAGCTGTGTCATTCAGGCCCTACAGAAAACAGCTCCCTTCATTATACAGTAGTAATTTATTTTTAGGGCAGAATTATTCCATACTTGGAGTAGGGCTCAGTGAGAAAATAGCATATAATTTGAGTTTGAATGTGAAACACACAATGAATTATTTAGGAACAGTTTTCCTGCTTTATTCTTTTTAACTTCTGCATGCCAAATATTGAGAAAACAAACATTTTTAAATGTTCTTAAATAAAATCTCCACCCCTAAATTTATTTTTGTTGTAGACCAATGTCCCAACAACCAGGTACACTCTGCAGGACACTGTGGTGTAATAGAACTTACAGTAGAAAGGAAGACTACTTCTGGTGACCATTGTATCTCATAAATCTCCTATGATAACCTACTGACAGATGTCAGCAAGACTATCTGATAGGCCACAGGCATGCCTGGAAACATGCATGTATCTGTAAACAGTGCTGCATTGGTGCCTGGTGACCTTTCAGCCTGCACATAGATAATTTTCTTGTCTTCCACACAAGGAAGAATGCATGGGGAAAACTGGCTTTGAAACACTAGCAAGTGTCCAGAGCTTGCTAGAACTCCTTCCTCAAGGTTTTACAGTAGAAGTACAGGGAGCACATTCATGTAGAGGTTGAGTGAGTATCTCTGTAGTTTGCAGATTCTTGCAATATTTGCTCGGGATCATCCTTCAAGGTTTTGCAGATGCTCTCTCATCCCGAGGAGGGCTGATCATTCTGCAGCAGCGCAGTTCCTGTGTTCCTGACAGCAGGAACACAGAGCTGCTCCTCTAAGTCCTAGGAGAACACACCAGCTTTCTTCCCAAGAGAGATCCACCAACACCACAGTCCAGCTTCCACTGAAACTCCATCTAAGAGGCTAAAAATGGTTGTCAAACCTCAGGCATGCACCATCTAAATTAACTGAGCATTTTCTATCAAACACCTCCAACACATTTGAACAGTGTATAAGTGATAAAGGGATGGAGACTCATCTTATAAATGGCCATAATTCATATAATTTATTCAACTTAATCCTCAGCCTCCAGCAGGTGAGCTGGGTACAAATTTTAATATACATTCATCATCTGTAAACATGGCTAACTGGGTCATTCAGAGAAATAGGAAAATATTGCTAAAGTACTGGCTTTAAACCAAATTTTAAAAAGAGTCATACATGGCAGTGACATTTCCCAGTAGCACCACACTAGGAGGATGTCATTCTGGAGAAACAGAGTCCCTTGAATGAAGCAGCAGAAACAGTCAGAATTCACTCTTCCAAGCTGTAGCTTCATAGGAACAGGGAATTGCAGCCAACTTTGTCCTCAGCAAGACCTCCCACATGGGTGGTGCTGCCACAGAAGTCCTGAGTGCAGGACTTCTTGTCAGCTCTGTAAGCAGCAATGTGCAGATGATGGCAGGGGGTTCCCAGGCTGCTGCTGAAACTGTGACTCAGGGGAAGAATAAACCACATGTGCTTGAGCAAGGCAGGCAAGGGTGGTGAGGGCTGAAAACATCTCAGGGAGGAGAAACCACAATAGGCAGCACTCTCCTGATAAGTAAAACAGGAAAGAAAAAGAAGAAGAAAGAAGAAAGAAGGAAGAAGAAAGGAGGAGGAGGACAATCTCAGAAAAGGTAGCTCCATTCCATAAATTAATAATGGTTTAAAAAAGAGAAGTAGTCAGTCCTTTTGCAGGAGCATGGTAAGACCACTTCCACTGCTGTGGCACCCTGAACATGGGGAGGACAGGCACAGCAGAGAGCATGGGGATGGATCAGGGAAGGTGACTGGGCCAGAGAGGAGGGTTTGCTGGTAGGATGGCAGAGGGATAATCCAGCTCTATAACCCTCTGCAGAGCAAACTTCAGGAGAAGGCTTGGAACTGCAGGGAAAGCAGCGGGGAAGGGGAGAGAAGCTGACAAAGAAACCTTTACGTCTTGTGTAGAAATCCCAGGTTTCTGCTCCTGTGTGGTATTCCAGAGGCAGGGACACAACTCACAAAGCCTGCCTGACAGCCAGCCCTGAGCCACCACAAACGCCTGAGAGACTCCAGGCCTCCTTTACACATCCAAACCCACCAGTGAAAGGTTCCATGGGGAGCACCTGAAAGCTTATACAGGGACTGATCTTCATCCCAGATGAGGTCATTTTCCTTCCCCCATTCCCCTATTCCCTCACAGCAGCTGGGAGTTTTGGGAGCTTCCCTGTGCTGCGTGCGTGCAAAGCACTGCAAGGAGCCAGCTGTAAACTCTGACTTCAGCCAAAGGAAATTAGTTTCACAGGTGGAAAAGTAGGGTCAGCTTAGTTTCTCTGCCCTGCAAAAGATCAGAATACATAAGTTGCTATTAACTTCTGGTATTGTTTTCAGAAGCTGAAGAAATAATGATAAATTTAATTGGAGAGCCCTTGGCAGAATAATTTTCCACTTGGAAAGGTAGTGCTGTTCAAAATGAACTGATTTCTTAAGTCACATCTCTTTAGAGAAACAGACAAGACTAAATATGTTCTTATTGCCATGCTCTGAAACAAATATTTAATTTTCCATAGTGAATACAGCTTTCCATCATAGTAAAACATCAAAATCCAAACAGCAACCCCTTTTGGTCCCCTTGAAGAACAGAATTCTCACTTGAGATTTTCTAGCCAGAGCTGGCCATGTAGATTGACTGGCACTGCAGTTAAAGATCTGCTTTAACTGAACGGAAAACCCCAGCACTGCTCATAGATGCAGACACTTTTCCCCATTTCAAAGGGTTTTTTTGGTCTTTGACCCAAGTCACTGACAAGATATTACAAATGCAGATAATAAGTTAATACCTCTCATGTTAGCAACAGATTTCTTCCTACTTGTCCCCTTTCTAGACCACTGGTTTATGCACAGCAGTTACTACTCAATCAGAAGAACTGGCAGCCACAGCTAGTTGAGGCTGGAAAAGTGGGTCTTTTAGACATCCTTGGCCTCCTAATCTCAGCTCTCAAAAGGCTGAAACACTATCTCAGCCGCTAACCTCGATGACGGATGAAGATGCCTGGACAGCCGTGTAGGAGAGGAAGGAAGTAAGGTGATACCATGGGCTAAATATCGCAACTCTCCCCAGCATGAAAGCAGCGTCACAGGTTGATCTAAGCCACCAGAAATCATCCCGAGCCGGCTCCCAGGGCGGCAGAGGGAGGCAGAGGCGCACGGGAGACTTTCCCCACGCCCCGGCAGATGGAGCGCTGCGGTACCGAGCCCGCCCCGCCGGAGCGCTCCCGGGCTTCTCTGGCAGTGCTGCTGCAAGAAAATACCTGCGGATACTCAGAAACTGCAGTTAGGTTTTTGGGTTTTTTTAATTAAAAATTTGGAAGGAAAAAAAAAGAGAGTCTGCTTAGTCTATTTAGAGAATATCCCTCTGTAAAACAAATTGATTTTCGAGCCAATCTTTCGCATGTATTAAAATGCCTGAAGGATTGAACCCACCATGAAATAGAAAAGTCCCACTGACTACTCTAAAAAGATTTTTCATAAGTAAAATTACCTAGACTTATATCTAATTATTTTTAGTATTTAAATCTGCACTGCTTAAAAAATCAACTCATGTATTTGTTTTAAACAATACCATCATTCAGAAATATAAAGCTTTCTCTTACTCTCTCTCTGCACACACTCACAGACATATGCACACACACACACGCATGTGTGTTCACACATATGTAGCAGTTTAGGGTGAGGACTACTGTTAATATTAACTATGCTGTTACTTAGAAAAGAATTTTATTGCTCTTTATGAACTCCTTCCCAGGAATCCTTTCTTGTGACTACGAATGTTATCAGGATTCTTGTGAAATCTAAATTATTGTTTGTGTTTTCCTTTATAAGTTGACTCAAAGCAGGCAATTATCTGTTAGAACTGCCAGTAGGAGACATTTGGAACAGACTAGCAGGGACAACCATCTTTCAAGACATGGATGAAACCAGTTTCACTCTTCCTTTGAAGATAAGGTAAAAGTGAGGAATAACTTTTGCTCATTGTTCTCTTCACTGACATGTTCAATAGGTTGTTTGGCTAAAATGAAGAAAACTTGCTTCCAGCAAGACATTTCTTTCAGAATAACCCTCCCTCCTCCAATTATTTTTTAAATAACATACCAGACTCTCACAGTCCATGTCAACAATTTGATGCATGGTAGCCACATCGGGTTTCTCATATGCTTAGGTCATTAGCTAGCAAGAACATTGTCAAGCTATTATTTTTTGAAATATCCTATTTTTAGATTGTTTTGGAGTTGATGGAAGTTTGATAGAGAAACCTGTTCCTTCATTAAACTAATTCTTGTTTAACTCTGACATATGCATGCCACAGTCCTGATAGTACATAGGCATTTATCTTCTACATGTAGCCCTAAGCTCTGGCTCATTTGATTTGCAATACATTTGCATTTTTTCTCTGATTTAGAACAGAAAAAACTCAGATTCAAAATATCTGAGTTTAGTTGAAATACCTGTAACTTCAAGCTTCACAGTTAAAGCCACATCTTCTCATACCCTCACAGAGCTCCTGCCCTTGTTTGCCTTTCAATCCATGCATTCTTGAGCAGGCAGGAGAGGACACAGCAGCATCACAGAGCAGGACATTTCCTCAAAACTCCTCGCTTCCCCCTCTGTAACAGTGCTTTTCGATACCACAAACCTGCAAAACCAAAAATATTTCAGTTCCTAAGCAGGTCCTTCTCCTGCTGACCCAGCATCCTCTGGAGTAACCTGGAAATGCCTAATTGATCTGAGTGGACTCCAGTGCTGAATGGGGGAATTATCTGATCTTATCGTGTCTTCTTTTCATCTGACAACTATAATTATGTTTAGCAGAACTGTTACAGGTGTTTCTAGAGATTCAGCTGCCTCAGGGCAGGAACAATTCTGTTCTGCCAGTAAGGCACTATTTTTGTTCCTCTTTAGTATAGGCCAGTTCTAACAAGTCTTACCCACTTATTTGATTATCCCAGTACGTTTGCAGCCCTGGTTTACTTACCCTGACTGTCCATTTCATCAGTACAGTCTACTTCAGAGAATGTCTTCAAGGGCACCTTTGTTGTCAACACTTTTTTAAGCTACTGGTTCTTTCAGCCCTACCACAATCCCATGAAATTCAGAATCTGGCTCTTGGTTTTAATTTATGGGTTAATTAGAAATTTTTGGCACCACCAAAAGCATTTGTGAGTTCTGACTATTGTGAGATTCCCATTTGAATTCCTGGAATTTTCAAGCTATTTCAAAAAGTCTTTGAATTCCTGTCATCCCCTTTAGTTTCATCTCCTAGTTCATAGTTCAAGCTGATTATATAAATATGTCACAGAACTATGCTTTCAAAAGTACCTCCCTCTGCAGTGCTGAGCAAAACTCAAGGCAGACATTAGGAGAAAAAAAATCAGCTCATTCCCACAGCAAGGGAATCCCATTGCTGGAAAAGAGAACCAAAATCATGTGAAACTATGGATAATTATAACAGTTTTGGATCAGCTCTTGATACTTCATAATATTCTACAGGTATGATCCAACAGGACACCAAAGATTTTCTTCTTGTTTGTACTGCCCCAAATACTGCCTGACCCTTCAGTAACATTTTTTCTAAAGAAAGGAAAGAGTCAGCAGCATCACTGAGGTGCACAACCAAGAATCAGGAGACACAGCATCTCTTTCTAGACCAGCCTCATGCTGACAGGTGAGTCACAGGGCCAGATTCACTTCAGGCAGTATCACACCCTGTGAACAGCCCTCTTGTCACCAGTGGCCTTGGGTAGTGCTCAAAACACAAAGAAGTCTCCTAATTCTATTTGTAACCCTTTTGGTGTTTGGTTTCTACAATTGGAAAAATGAGGTAAACTTACTTGTGGGGTTCAATTAATGGGCAGTTTAAAACACACTGAAAAATTCAGACAGAGAGAAATCAGAAGTATAAGGTATTGCCAGAGATAAATACTTTCAAGGTGGCTTTGTTATTGTTCTGGCTACCTGCCCACAGAGCTCTGCATGCAATCTAATACCACCAGGAGGAGAAATATTTGATTTTGCAGAGATGTAAACTCTAGCAGATCAAAAAACTTAAGTGGGGAGGGCGGGGGGGGGGGGGAAAGGTGAAGTACTTTATTGTCAGTATTTGTCCAGATGCAATCTTCTAGTTCCCTCTAAAATGGGCTGTCAGGATGCTCAGTAGTCTTAAGAACAGGGTGAAAGAGGCAGGTGAGGATGGGAAGGGTGTTCTCTCACTCACAGGATTAACTCGGTCACTATGTCAGGGCTACAATGTCCTCTTTGATCTAATCTAAGAAATCTCCTTCTTACAGGATGGGAAAATGTTGCCATTTTAGTTTGCAGAGCACAGATAGCTGATAGAGACTTGAACTGAGAGGGCCACACAGTGCAACATCCTCTTGCCACCCTGGGTCTGGAAGCACATTTGCACGGAGCTGTGCCCAACAGGAGGAGCTCTGCCTTCTGCATTTCATTCTCCTGCACTCGCAGTTCAAGGATTAATTCAGGCTGAACCACATGAAAGTAATGTGCACCTGCCTGCATGGGAGAGCCTTAGGTCAGGGGGTTTTGCAAACAAGTGTGCTCAATGCAGGCCAGGCTCCCTGTCCAAAGCCCTAATTAGAGGTGTAGATCACAATGGGTGTAAGATGCCCAAGGCTGCACTGACCCTGAAAATGACCATCCTCCCACCCTTCCCTCAGGTCCTCCCCCAAAACAGCACTGACAAAGCCCTGCAGAGATTATTCTGAGACTAGAATAATAAACAGAGTGGTCTGAAAACAAATACACCTGCAGGAATGAAAACAAACGAGCAGTTAAAGTGGCAGCACTCCGAAAATGTTTGTAGATGGAGCTGTACATGAGTATGTCCTAATTCCTCGCTTCCTGTGGCAGTAGTGGAAGAGAAAGAAGTAAAACAAACTTACTACTGCTAGGAAAGGTGGGATCTGACCCAAAGCAGCAACAAATGTAATGGTACTATTCCCTGCTTACACAATGTTAGCTTTTGACTACACCAGCTGCTGTGGCCCTGCTCTAAAAATAATTCAAGTCCTGGTAAGAGGAAAAAAATAATTTCACAAACATTTTCCTTACCTTATGCTTGGTAAGTATCAGAATCAGTACAGCAGAATTTGTGCATTCAGGTAGCAGTTACTACAGAAATTATAACACAAGATAAAAGCAAAATGTGAACATACTCCCCAGAGACATCAGAATTTAAACAGGTTTTCTTGTCAAATGCACTGAATAATGCACCCACTTTTAAACAATTGACAGCTCAAGGAAAACAACACAAAAAATCAGAAAGAATCTTACAAAAGGGAAAAGGGCCACAGCTAATTTAAGAAGGTGTTTTCTACTGCTATTTTACCTGTCCTTACCCTGGCATGAGGAAAAAAATGTTGACTGGTTTCAGATAGCCATTAGCTGTCCTGTCCTTAGATAATCTGAGAGCTGCGGGGGCAGGGATTAATGTACACAAACACAGCACACTTGAAAAATATTAACTAAAGCTGGGAATAAACTATTCTCTAATGGAGGTCTCAGACCTGATTAACAAAGAGAAAAACTGAGGCAGATACTTTCCAAGGGAAATGTATACAACAGAACTATTCCAGGCTTTTATGACTTGATTTTTGAAACCGGCCAAGAAGAGATTTAATTTTGTTTACTTGAACAACTTAGAAAAGAAAAACGTCCCAGTGCTCTAGCGCTTTGTCAGACAGACTCCAGAGCAGAGGATTAGCCAACTGTTTGGTCTCACAGCGTGCACACACACGTACCACCCCACATCTGAAAGGGGAACTCGGTCAGTTTGCAAAACGAGGAGAAATGCCTGTTGGCCCCAGTTCTCTGTTTCTGTCAGCCTCTCTGTTGAAGCGCCACACTGGGTGAGGACATCAGGGAAAAGGTTTTAAGCGTTGGTTTCCACTTCTCGCTACAAAAGAAAATTGAGCCTTTCTGTTTCTAGTCGTTCATTTAGGAGCAAACAAATGCAGCTTCTGTAAAACCCAAGACAGCGCTGCAAGTACTAACAGCATCAGAATTACAAATGTGTCAGTAACTAAATCCTGCTAACGAGGGGCTGAACCCCTGGGACAGCATGAACCCTGGCACGTAGCCTCCCAGACAGACTGTCTGTCTGTCTGGGGAGGAAGTTGGAGAGAGTGGCTGCAACCTCCTTGCAGCCAGAGCTACCAGAGGAGAGCAGAGCTGCTCAGGATGCGGGTGGTGCTGACTGAGGAGAGCTGTGCTGCCAGGCTGCCATGGTTCAACTCTGCCCAGCGGCAGTGCCCTTCTGCCAGAGCCCCCCTGGAGGGCTGCCCCAGACTCAATGCTGCCCTCCCTTCACCCAGCCTCCTTTCCAGCCTGCAGGACACTGTACTGGAAATGTGATTCCTGCAAGGCTTGCTCTGGGAAAGGTGCTCACTGAAGGTGTACATTAAGGATGCTGTTTGCCTTCCTTGCTGTTTGGGTGGAATCCTCCCTGCAACTCCTCTCTCGCCTTCAGCTCTTCTGCTTCTACACCTTCAGAGAGGCAACCCACTCTGTCCAGCAGCATCTATAAGCATGCAGAGGATCTTAGAGCCTAGAGTAACAACCCTTGTTTTAAAGCAAAGTTAAAGCATCTTTTAGTTGAAAAATTCCTAGCCTATTCCTAGAGCTTTATAGTGGAAGGTGCTTTGATCACTGACTCATTTCTATTACTCTTATTTTGACCAATGCAAGTGCAATCTGGTTTTCGTGCCAGGGGCTTGCTGATGATATTAAAATTTGATAGTGCAGTTTTGGAAGGATTTCTAATAAAAAATCACTGCTAATGAAGACATAAGTGCAAAACTGGAACATCACTCACATTTCCAGACTGAGCTGAGATCTCATTGGCAAATGGTGTACAGGCAAGACCAGATGTCTCACAGTGGTGAATTGCACCTAATGCCCTTTTGTAATATGCCACAATGTGGCTAAAGCTGATCACATTCAACTCATTTTGTAAAAACAAAATGTTAAGTAGATCTTAAAAGACACAGAAAAGAGAGGCATGCAAAGGTAAACAGGCTGGTGTGTGTTGCTTTGTCTTTCACCACAGACCTCACGGCTGCTACAAGATGTTGGAAGAAGTTTTGTAGCCTCTGGTGCATGAGATGAATTTGGTTTGGTCAGGTGATTGTAGGGATAGGATTTAGCAGAGCAGATAATCCTTTTGATTTTACCCTCCATGGGAGCCTTTTGCTAAGCAGAAAGTTATCCTGACGTTGGATCCAGTGGTTTGCAAATTACCTCTGCTCACTCTGATCTTCACGGAGTCAACAGTGAATACAATGAAAATATGAAAGGTTCCAAAAGAATGTGTGGTGCAAGGCCAGGTTCTGACACCCCATTAACTTTATGCTGTTACAGGCTTCAGCATTGATAGTGATGCCATTTGTGAAAAAAGAGATTGTCCAACAGAGCTTCCCCTGCCAAGGCATAAAGAGGACATACTGATCCTTAGTGCTTAAACATTTGTTTCAATACAACTTTTCCATTCTAGGGTGCTATTTGGAAAAGCCCAACAAGAAAACCTAACAAAAGGTCAGGGGGTGCTGTACAACCACCTGGACAAATAAGTTGCAGTAGCTGTTCTTATTTAGTGCAGAACACAGCTGGATTTGGTCTTCTATTTCAGGTAGATGATACTAAATTTTACATAAAAGTGTCAGCAGCTTTAAATGTAGCCAGGTAAGGAATGCAAAGAGGTCAGCTTCAGGGAGGCATATTTGGAGAGTGTAGTCATATCCAGGCTCAGTTTTTACCAGGTTTTTGCAATGAGGCATAATAATATAAACCTAAAGATTGAAATTCCACACCAGAGTGAGTAGTCCAAAAACACATCTGACAGTGTTCCAAAAACGTCAAAGCTTAGATGGTGCACAAGTATTGCCTGGGCTTTAGTCAGTCTATCCATTTAGGACTGAAATGTCACTCTTGATGAAAAGAGAAACAACAACCAAAGAAGCACATTTCTCAAATAACTCAATTTATCATACTGCTTTCTGTCACAGTGCCTGCTGGGTTTCACAATCAATCAGGGTTCTTTCAATGTGCTCAGGATCATGGAGGTCTCAGTGACAAATTAAAAATTTGCCTTTGAGATGACACCAGATGTGCATCACATGTGTAGGGTGAGCTCTTTGCATAATTAGCACCACAATTATTATCACCAATACATTAACTGTAGTCCAAAACATGTCTTCATGTGACTCACATAATAATTCCAGAAGCCTAGCAAAAGCCTGTAAGTGACTATAACTTGCTGCTTTCAGAGTTTTAGAGCCAATCCCCTGAATCTACTCTGACTTGCTTTCTGGTTCCTACACTATATCACTGGGCAGAGCCATTTGGTCCCTTTACTTCTAACCTCCATAACATTCATCTGCAACTCATTTTGACTCCTCTGCTAACTCAGCCATAGGCTGAAGTGGAAGCAAAATTCAAATATCAAGGCATGATATATATATCTCACAAAATTCAAATATCAAGGCATGATATATATATATATCTCACACACACACACATATATATATACTTTTTTTTTTAGCTGGAGGTGTATAGCAAGTCTGGAGATGCACATACTTGTCTTTGTGCATCCTTTATTCCTAGTCATATGGAGGAAGAGATCCTCCATATGCCACTAGAGGCTTTGGCTGGAAGACAATTTTGTTTTACTTTTTGATTGAGTTAGTGAAGACAACAAGGGGATTGAGCTTATGAGAATCTCTTTGGGTAAGTAACCAAACATTGACAGACATGTGAGTAATTCAGCATTGACTTTGTGGCCAGCATAGCAAATGACACTGGAGAATTAATGTTCCATTGCCCAAGAGCCCACTTATAAATGCAGCTGTAATTAAGCCCTGCCTGCTGTGATGCCCAGCAGTAGTGATGAAGGAGATGTAATATGCATTTAGAGCTGTTTAGTTTTCAAAGCAGTATTTTAGCTGGGAATGCTACTCTGTAAGTTCCCTGGGAGCCATCAGTTGAATCTGATTTCACAGACAAGAAGCATGAGAGCCTAGAAACATTTGATCTGCCGGATATTGCTGGCACTGCTTGCTGCTGCCTCCCAAGAACACAGACCTCTGTCACGTACCTTTCCTCAGGGCACAAATCTCTCTCTGCCTCCCTCAGGAGGAGGCTACTCTGAGGAAAATGCAGATAAACCTTTCATTTATTCAAGAGGCCACCAAAGGCTTTGCATATTCTTTGGCAATTATGTAAGATATGGTCTGCAATCCTCCCCCACTCCCAATTTATACCTCAGAACAATTAGAATATTTATTAGCAAACAGGTGTTGGTTAATTGATGCAGTATCTGTGACAAGGCACTGAAGTTGCAAAAGATTAGTCTGTGCACAGAAACTAGGAACTGAGGACAGTCAAATAGGTTTCCTTCCTGCAGGGCAGTGAAATTTTGCTGAATATTTACATGTCTAACCATTCACGTCTGAAAAAAGGAAAGAGAAGGGACAAACATCGTTCACAGAGACCCTGTCGGGAAGGCAGGAAGCAGAGGTTTCAGATATCTCAATGTGATATTTTTCACTTCTGGAAATGTGGCAAAAACGATCAGAATAGTGTTCTTGAAAGTAAAGTGATCTTTCAAAAATTAATAACACACCTGTAAGCAGAAATCAAAGGTCTGTGCCCCGCTAAGGGCTTCTACTCCAAGTTCCTAGAGATACTTTCTGTTTCTTTGAATGGCTATTACTGCACTATCTGCTACTGGTTTTCTGTGTCTGTATCCAGAAAAAACCAGCCAGGTTCTTCAATACAGCATCTGCCGCTGCACACAGAGGTGGTCAGGGGCCTTCCTCATGCTCTGCCAGGGGATGTTATCCAGCATGCAGCCCCACTGATGGTTGCACTGATGGAGAGAGGGGCTGGGACATGTCAGCACAGACACAGGAGCAAGAGATCAGTAGTCTCCTTAAATGAGACTTGCTGACACAGAAAATGCTCCAGGCAACTGCATCCTAAAATTTTCACATTTCTAGGAAAGAAAATGAAAAAATAAAATCCTTGTTTAGGTTCAAGGGGAAGCTCTATGCTCAGATATCTAGACTCCTTTCTCTAGATTTTCCCTTCCTTCATCCCTGTTCCTGTAAAGGCCCCGCTATGCCACTGATGGTTAGGAACCCCTCATATGCTGCTCAGCAGAAAAGTGGAAAAAAATGTTTTAGAATTACTTCATTAACTGTTTAATTAACCAGCACTTCAGTTATGTTCTATGATATACTAGCATAATTGTTGAGTGTTGAGGAGGTTATTGGGCATTTCAGCTTGTTTCTTTTATGGTGATCCACAACACTGTAATTGTTGTGGATCACCATATTTCTGGCAAAAAATTATTAATTGTTTGTTCACTGCTTTAACCCAGCTGAATTCAAACAAGGCTGAAAGAATGAAGAGGGCTCCATTACATATTCATGAGAAGAAGGCTTTTAAGTTTACTGGCTTGTGTTCACCACCACCACCCCCCTCTTTTGACTAAGTCACTGGTAAAATATGAGCAAGGTGCACGTTGACACATTTACACCAGGTAGAGAAGGCCTTGTTTCTATCCTATGTATATTTGTTCCAAGCACTGCCATGGTCTGTGCCTCTTGTCCATGCCTGAACTGCACTGGAGCTACTTTGGAAACTGGATTTAGCCTGAATGCAGCTCATGGTGTCTGGTCCAGAGGAGTAATCTAAGGAAGTACCTGTAAAACATCCACTCAAAAAAATATGCTGTATGGAGGATAAAGGAAAAGAGCACCAAATGACTGGTTTTAGCTTTCCTAGTCTTTGCTTCTGATGGATAGCTGTGGTTTTCAACTATGATTTATGTTGAAGCAAGAAGAAATACTCTTTGCTAGCCTAAGGAATAGCTAGAAGACATAGATCATGTTTAGAGCTACATCACACTTCCTTAGTCTAGGCCACCAGCACCTGCCACTTTTTATATTAAAAGAGGCAAAGGAACCTTATAAACCACGAGTGGAGCTGAGAGGGAGGGAGAGTTAAACCAGCCTACATCTGTGATTTCCATCATGGACTGTGTCACTCAACACTCACAGGGAAAAGAAACCAGGGATGTAACCAGGACACCATGAAGTTTGAAGAACTCCAGAAGTCAGCAGGGTGGCCAAGAAAAGGCTTCTCTGTCCTTGCACTCTGCTCTTACTCTTGCCATTGAAGTACAAATGGGCATCCAAAATCATTCACATAGAAGGGATTGGTGAAAGAGATGGGGCTAATTGAAAACAATGCAAACAAATACAAAGCACATTTGGTGGTGAAGATGGTACACATCACACATCTCCTTCCCAGGAGAGGGAAAAATGAAGAGCCTAACCCTCTCTCAGGCATTTATTTTCAGTGTCCTTTGCACTCACATATGTTCTTAAAAATCCTGTGTAGGTTGTGTTGGCTGGGAAATGCTAACCTGGGAAAGCATCAGCTCTCACCTTTCTTATGGCAGCCTAGAGTCCTTTCTGCTGCCCTATTCTTATTAAAACATAGGAGAATTAGAGTCATCATTATTAGCATCCTGAGGCTGTTACTGACGTCAAGAAACCCCTACTTCACGGTTATAAATTTGCTATTCTATTACCTCTTTTTTTTTTTGCTACTTCATTTTCTGGACTCTATTGTGACATTTTGTTCTTTCAAATGAGCCCTGCTGGGAGGATTTTAATCTGACAAGTAAACATATTCCTCAGGGTATTTCCAGACTTCAAAGTGTAAGAGGATGACGCATGGCACAATTGATTCTTGTTGAAGGTTAAAGCAAAGTGCCAAATGAAGGCTACAGAGAGGTGAAATATTTCATTTTGGCTAACCCAACTCTACTTCTTGCCCCTTTCTGCTGCTCTGTGTGTCATACTTGATTGTGGTCTATCCCTGCTTTTCCTACTGGCAGCTGATGGCTCTCAACAAGTGATAAAGGAGATTATTTCCAGAAAGTGTATTGCAAAGAATAATTAACTCTGATTTGTAGATGTCAGGGCATTACTTGAGATCTTCTCCTGCATTATTTAAGCAATAAGGCTGGTGAGGGTTTATGCTGGCTTTGAGAAACTGGATTTTTTTAAATTACCTGCTAATTATGAGGGGTTTCAATCCAGCCAGAAGGCTTTGTTCAAACATCACCTGTTGCACATGAGGAGTGACAGTTTGTACCAACAGAACCCAGCTCTACTAGGAGTCTTCAGAGGATTACAGCTTTGCAGTGCAAAGCCTCAACCAAAGCCACTTCTGCAAATTATGCAACCATTGATTTCAGAACTGGTAGAAAATGTTCTTCCCTCTTCACAGGCAGCAACTGTTATTACAGATTGTACCATTTACCATCTTCTAACAAAACCTTGATCAAGCTGTCTTGGAATTTTATAGCTCTACTGCCTTAGAGTTACATAATGCAGGCTGATATTGGGTAACACTAATCTGGGTGATCCAGATCCCCCATTTTTTTTTAAATCAATCAGAATATATTAGATAGCTTACAAAACTTTCTAGATGTATGCCAACATAGAGAAGGAATTATGTAGCTTTAGATAGAAGTCTGCCTTGTATAGCAGTCTTTCAGACTCCTTTTGCCACTCTTTTCATAACACTTCTATTTTCCTGTTTTTTTCCTCCACCCCCAATTCCAGTTGCTGAAATCAAAGAATTTTGTTATAACCACTGTAGGCATTCCCCTTTCCTAACTCCCTTCAAGGCAGAATGTGAAGACCTCGCACACCAAAACATGCTGGAAACCCTCAGATTTAACAAGGGAAACTTCTCCCTGGGACACAACATTTTCTTGGTGATGGGTGTCCATTTTAACCTAGTGGGACTGCTGCAAAGAAACCTTTTATGGCAGGATTTTCCTGGGGCTTCCTTTCCTCAAAGGAAGAAAGAGCCAATTCAATTAAAAAAAAAAAAAAGATACAAAATCCAAATACTTTCCCAGAGCAGGTCACAGAGCATGGATACCCAAAGCTCTGTTACTTCACAATTCAGGTTTATCCCACAGTGGGCCAGAGATGAAGTCTCCATGAAATGCACAGGAATTTCTCCCGTAAGGAGGTGGCTCCTGCAGCATCAAATACTGAATGTACAGGAGCATCATCAGAGCAGCAGCAATTAAGATATCAGTGTCTTGGGGAACACAGTGACAAAATGACTTCCCAGCTGACATTGCTGAATGTGTACAATATAAGCCTTCCAAACCACTGGGAGCCAGCCAAAATTGTTTTGCTAAAATAAAGTTTCATCAACCCTCACACAATTTTCCCCCACACTTCAAAAACTTCTGTCAGTTGTAATAGCTCATGAATTTTGTTGGAAGTAAAGCCAGAGGCTTTTCCTTGTAAGGCACCTAACCTAAGGCACGGTGGCCTTAGGGCATCATCAGACATTTTACCTCCAAAGGAAAGACTCCAGGGATTGGGTAGCTCTAACCCAACACCAACAGCACAAAAAGGTCAAACCCAAGCATTACTGTTCCCTTTGGGAGAAAAGCACACAGCATGGCTCTGTTTCCCAGTCAAGGCAAATGTTTGCCACCACTCAAGGATGCTCTCTCAGGACACACACGGCCCCTCCTCACAAAGGCAGCAGCCCAGTGCAGGAATTGTAACCAGCTCCCTCTGCAGAGTCATCCTCTCTTCTTCCAAGGTGACTGGGGCAGGTGATTTGATCTGGAAAGTGTCCTCCTTACTTTGAAGTCAAGGGAGAGGATTTTTCTAAATCATGATGTTTTCCTTTCTTCAGTCCAGTCTTGACTTACGAGTCATTAAAAATTACCTTGATTTGGAGCAGGAACTTTTCCAATGTCTTTGATTTCCTCCCTCAAAAGCCTGCTCTGTTCCTTCAGGCTTGCACATAGCCTCAGAGGGCCTTCTGTTTTCAGCAGTGCTCACACTGGCTGAGCACATGAAAAGCAGCCTTGATGGTGGGTGGCTTTCTGCTGTGAAGTGTGACACTGACCTCCACCTTCCCCTGGCACTCACACCTGCTCCATTTCATTCACATCATGCTCCTAAAAATGAGTTCAGAAAACCCTTTGATACAAGTTCAGCAAGGTCTCACTCAGCCAGGGAAGTACATGTAATTTACTCACAAGGGGCCAGTGTGCTTAGCACAATGAGCTGCAGCTTTGCACCAGCGGGTTTCAGCTGAGGAGCAAATAGGTGTGACAGACTGGGCACAGTGTGCCCACCACATCAAACACAGGCACTCCTGGGAACCTTATAAAGCTCTCTTTTTGTGCCTTACTGAACGCAAGATACACATACTCAGAGCGTGTTGGTGCATTTTGGCCAAAAAGAATCACAAAATCAAATAAAATAACTAAAAACCAATAAAAACCCTCGCACACGAAACAGAAACAACAAAACAACAACAAGCACAAAAAGAAGAGACAGGTTCTGGACTGATCCTTCTTCCAATAAATTCAGTAGGAGTTTTGTTGTGTGTATCAAAGCTCTCACAAACAGTCTTCCTTCTCCCCACGTCATTATATATATCATATATAATGATATATTTGATCAAAATATCATTAAGAGAAAGCAGGTTGGTTTGTGTAGAAAGGTGAAAGAAGACATGCCAAAATGAAAGAGAGAAAAAGGATGTTAAATTGTTCCAGAAGTTGTTTCACCAACCTAATATCAATTTACAATGAATACTGAAGCAGGATGACAGGAGACTGACCCATATGTTCTAGGAACACAAAATAAGACGATTACATAGATATTTAAAGACACCTGAAGTGTCAGCTGAAACTGATACCAGCAGTAATTTGAAAAAGGATACAATTTTTTCAGAATCTGGTGTAAAATGGCAGATTTCCATAGGTTTTCCAGAGATGATTCAATGCCCTGTGAACCATAAATTAGGATTCACAACCATGACTCACCTCTTATAGTTGCAATATGGGCTGCCTCTGGACTTGTAAGTGGTTTCCCATCCTAAAAGATGTTCTCCTTGTTCAAGCAGCAGATGTGGGTCACTGCATGGTCTCATCTATCGTGCAATTAAGAATTATCTCTAACTGTTTATGTCTAAAAAGACTCAAATTAAAACAAGCAAATCTTAATCTTGGAGTTCTTAGCTTTTAAGCTTCCACTGTTCCCTTAATAAATTAACTATGATTTCTTAGGAGCTGAGGAAAAGGGATGAGGGACCCTCACCAGCCCATTCACTAAATGATTTTTGAATATTTTTACCACTTTTGTGCCTTTTGTTTTCATGGCTCTACCTCTGTCCAGTGCCTTTGCTCACTTAATTTAAGCACCTTTCTACCAGTTCTGAGTCTCATTTCTCATCTCTCCCAGCAGCTTCCAAATTCAGATTTCAAGGGGATCACAGAATTTTCTCCTCATATTTTCTTTTGACTCCTCTTTCTCCCCCATACCAGCAGTGCCTCAGCCCTTCAGTCTGGACTTTTCTAAATAAATGAACGTATTTCAAAAACCGAGCCCACAGCATCTCCTCAGCAGGGAATGTGGCCTCTCCTGCCACAGAGAACATTTGGGCAAGAAGCAGATCTGGTGAAATTCGTCATTGTTCCTCCACTCAGCCAAAGACAGAATGCAGAATTTGGGGCAGCCTTTGCAGTAGCTGGTGCCATTTGCTCACCCTGCCTGCAGTTACAGCAGTCAATAAGAAATGAGCTGGTTGTACCCAGGCAGTTTTCCACTGACGTAAGGGAACACACACAGCTGGCTGAAAGGAGCCCCTTCTCCTTGATGGACATTCAGTAATGGATTTGCTGCACCTAAAGCAAAGTTTTATTTCAACACTTGTTTTTAAAAAGCAGCAACCAGTTGTCCACACCCCAGTGATCTGTGTAATTGAGTTCATGACATATCGCAATGTTTACTAAGGAAGGGGCAGATAGCAATTATTGGGGGTTGTCTTTTCTGTCTTGTCTTTCGTGCTGGCTCTTCTTTCTTTCTTGCTTTCTTTCTTTCTTTCTTTCTTTCTTCTTTCTTTCTTTCTTTCTTTCTTTCTTTCTTTCTTTCTTTCTTTCTTTCTTTTTCTTTCTTTCTTCTTTCTTCTTCTTTCTTTCTTTCTTTTTAAAAAAAACCCATATATGTATATCACGTTTATGCTCAGAGTCTTCCTGTTGAAAACAACTTCTATTTAATAAAGGATATTAAAACTTGTTTAAAAAACATGTTCTCCATGAGAAGAGTGGCAGATGGAGTTAACAAGCTCACGCACTGTTACACTTGAAACACTGAGTAATAAGAGGCTGTGTGTTTTAAAAAATGTATTCCCAACATAATTTGTGATCTTTTCCTGGGGAGAGGACACAAACACTCTGAGGAAGGTGGCACGGCTCTGAGGAGAGGGCATTTCTCCAATGCAGAAGGGCTAGGCTTGGAAAAAGGAAAGGTTGGTTCTTTGTAAAAAACTGCTGCTGAATCTCAAAGTGAGAGAGAAATAAGGGCAGCCACACCTTGCAGGTTTATGCTCATTTCCATCAAACCAGCAGATACAGAGAAGGCAGGTCACAGTTGCAAGCACCCATGAAGGATGGAGATTTTGAGGCCACACTTGGGCATTTGAAAGGACAAACTTCCGAGAGGGAAGTAACAGTGTCACTAAATCCAGAGTGAAATTGCCCAGTTTGCCCTGTGCTTGCCCTGGCTCTGCAGGTTAGTTACAGTGCCTTGCTTGAGGGACTGCATTTCCTTAGCAGGTCAAACTAAAAATGCTAAAGCCAGCTTTCTAATGGCCAAGATGTGGTCAAGATCTTCTAAACAGTGTTTTACCACGTACATGTGACCCACTGTGTAAATCCCATGGACCTTGGGTCTGCAGACCCCTCTGGTTCCCCCAGGATGCAGATGGCTCTGCTCTTTGCCAGTCACTGCTTCATCTCTTTCTTCCTTCAGCCTCCCTGGACAGAGGCATTGAAACCCTTTCAGGCTGTTGCCAGTTCTCCCAGCCCAGATTCCCCTGCCTGTCTCGGAGCAGCTGGGGAATGGAGGCAGACTCTCCAGTGAGGTCTGAAGCAAGTACAGCGCGTTGGTCTCGGTGACTACCAAGGGCTTCAGCAGCTGTTATCAGTGACTGCTTGTGCACAGATATGCAAGAATGGTGCAGGTTTGGAGAAATTATTCGCACTCCATAGGCAGATGGTTTAATAATAGTAGTCAGAAAAAAATATATTAAAAAATAGTGGAAAAGCATATATTAATTAATAACTCCTTGAGTAGGACTTGAAGAAGAAACTGCTAGAAGCTGACTAGCATGACCCTTTAGGTAGCAAGACATTAATGGAATGTTTTCTACCTTGAGGATTCAAAATTAAATTACTATTCCAGGCTGGGCTACGTCTTGCAACACAGGCTCAGCATTTCCTGCCACAAAATCAGTGAAAGTTATTCAGAAAGCTGGAAGCGGAGAAGATGGCAATGAGAAGATCAGACTTTTATTTTCCTTTAAATGATGCAGATGTAACAAAGTATGACACTGTATTTATGAAAACACCCCAGTCTGACCCCACACCTGAGTATGGGCAGGCAACGAGGGTATTTCATTTCTGTCCTGAGGCTGGTGCTTACTGCCAGTGATGGTCTGCAGCAGAACATGGGTTCAAAACATTGCTCAGCTAAATCTCAAGGGCCTTTAGAGTCTGTGTGCTCTGTACATAGAAAGAGCTCAAACATTGCATCTGAATTAATACAAGATTTTATGATGATTCAGTAAGTTTTGTTCCTTTCCAAACAGAACAATTCACTGAATGCTAGAGTTAGATAAATAAACCTCACAATCCTTGGGGTAAGACCTGTGGCCTGCAGCAAGTGTTTAGCCACCACCCAGGCAGAGTCAGTCTTCCATGGTTGTCTCTAGCCTGATAATTACACTTGTAATTACTCTGAGCCAGGAAGAGCTGTAACAAAGAGAGGACCAGGTCAGGATACGCTCTAGTTGGCTGCTTAGGATGTTCCCCCGGGAAGTGAAAGCCACAAATTCAAATGTCCTTGAGCAGTAAAGAAATACCAATGGTGGTGTCTCCCCTTTCAGAAAAGGGTGGCTAAAAAGCTGCCACCTCCATTTCATGCAGCTCTGCCCAGGCAGAGTCCTGTGATAATTGCTAGAGTCTTGGAGTCAGGTTTTCAGGTCCCCTAGGGCAGCACAGAGGTTTTGGGGACATTTTTAGTCAGAAGTATCCCAAACTGACATGAGGCACCTGAATCCTTTTGGAGAAAAACCCTTTGCCTACCCCTTCAGTCACACCTGTTTCCCACCGTAAGACAGATACTGCTAAAGCAGGACCTGAACAAACCCCAAAACATGTTAATTTCCTTGATTTGACTTTTAGAAAACATAAAATGGAAAGAACCTGCACTGCTTTAATTTTTTGAAACAGTTCTGCATTCATCAGCATTCCGTTCTCCATTTAGCGAAATTGTATTTTCCAGTTTTGCAGACTAGCAATCATTTGAACTGCCAAAAAAAACTTTTTACTCCAATGGATGACTCTGAGAAAAAGGCTGTGCTGTGCCCACCTGGTTTGCTAGCGAGCAGCAAGTGGGTGCCAAGTACATGACAGAAGCATGGTTTGCTGGCAGAGGCATAAGCACAGCAGGAGAGACTTGGGTACTCTTGATATTAAAAAAAAAAAAAAAAAAAAAAGAAGTACAAGCACTTTTGATATATGCTTAAGGAAAAAAAATGACAGTGGGAGTTGACAGGGAACAGACTGTCTGCCCAAACACTTCAGCAGCATTGAAGGAGAGGAAAACCAGAAGCTGGAAAAGCACCCAGCCTGTGTCTGACATGGCTAATGACAACTACTCATCGTGTTTCAAAGTTGGACATCTGGGTTCTTGCTCTTTGCCACCACCTTGGGAACTCCTTCTGTGAAGCTTTGGTGGCTTTTCACAGCTGCCAGGAGAGCACGAGGCTGTGAGGTGACAGGACCACAGGATCTTTCTACAGGAGCTGTGAGTGAGGTGCCAGCCCTGCTGAGCACTCCCTGCCCATGCCTGGGGCAGTAGGTGTGCAGTTCCTCACCTGCTCCTGTTTGGAGACCAAAGGCCACTGTCTTGACCCACGCCTGGCAGGTGTTACCTCAGTGTTTGCTGTTGGAGGAGACTCAGGGGAAGAAGACAGGGGTGGAATTGGTGCTTAAGAAGTTGAAAAGAATTTAAAAGAAAAAAATTAAAACCAACCCCGCCCCCCAAAAACAAGAAAAAAAAAAAAAAAAACCACTTGCTCCATCTAACTTCAGCTATTCATCAATTTACATAAATGGAAAGAATAACATTGAAATTATTTACCAAAAAGTCTAGTGCACTCTTTCACTATTACAAAAATGAAGTATTTTAGATGTCACTGTATAAAAATAGCCCATGACATCAGCTCTGTTTTGCCTCAGCTCCAGAAAAAGCTGTGGACTATATGGGATGTGTGTGAGGTTGGAGGTATTTTTACGTGTCCTGTTGGGGACTGTTCGGAATAAAATAGGTACTAAATCTGTCTCATTCATTCAGGGAACAAAATTCACTACAGGGGAAGGGGAGAAAGCAGAAGCAGCTAATTTCTCTCACAACACCATGCTTTAGACACTTTCCCTGCATCACCAGACAGAGAGAGAAGCAGCAGCTCCCTCTGGAAGAACTAATTCATGTTTTCCCTCAGCTGACCTTTAAAAGAGCCCAGAAAGACTAAACAAGGCTGGAAGAATCCAGATTCTGAGGCTAAACAGCAAAAGCTTTCCAAGGAGCCCCAAGAGCCACACGTTGCCAGCACCCCCACTGAGACAGCAGTGTTAGTTGCAAATATCCTGTGCCAGGTTTTGTATCTTCTCCTCCTCTTCCTCACCTTCACCTCTCCCACAGAACCAAACTGCTTGTGACCTTTTGGGGGCTCTTTTCTGTCACATTCCTGAGCCTTAAAAGATTCAGATTTTCAAGTTTTTATCTACAGCTGCAGTAATAAGGAACTTGGACAACAAATACTAAAGCCATGAAATAACCAGACTGAATAAAACTTGTAGCTACGTTTTCTTTAAAAAAAATTAAAAGTACTGAGTCATTACATTACATGATTTGCAATGCAATTGATAGCAAACAGCACAAGCCTGTTTCATTAGTGAGCAAACAACAACAGTAATAAAAGACATCTTGTTAAAGCACTGATCTCCCATTAAGGGACAGCTGTGAGGTTTCATGGAAGATGGCACTCTAGGTACCAGCAGAAATCACAGTGTGTTCACGTGCAAGGTTTGAAATCAGTTTATTAGAAGGCATGAGCAGATTGTGACTGCACTTCTGTTCCCTGCAGGAGGCTTCAAAATGACAAGGGATATTATGGAAATTCTGTGGTTTTTTTCACATGATAGGTTAGAAATGTTATTAACATAGGAGCTATAGGAGAAAGGCAAATTACTAAGGAAAGAGCTGCCACAAGTTTGCAGATTATTGTACCAAGGAAGAGACCATAAACCAGAGGCTCTCAGTATATTTTTATCACAGTTACCTTTTGCATGCAGTGCTTGGCTCATGAGTTTACGTGCCGCGTGCCCTGTCTGCACCAGGAGTACCTGTGCCTGCCCAGCAGATACCAGCTCCTCTCTGGCCTGCTCTGTTATCAAGCCAGAAGTCCCACGGCTGCCTGCCCTGACTCCCACACCAGCAGAGCTCAGGAGTGGGGAGGGAGAGCTGTCCCCACCGCTCTGAGCTGCGGGCTGGGCGTTTAGCTCTGCTTGCCACATCTAAATGGTGAAAGGTTTTGTGCTGCGTGACTCAGTGCTGCAAACAGCTAAGTGGGGTAGAGCACAGCAAACAGCCTCAGATCAGCCTGTTTAGTAAACCAGCCAGCAAATACCTACAAGAGAGGGAAGAGCTTAAAGAAGTCTGGAATTCCCTGGGAAGGAATCACAAACACCAAAACCTGCCCAAATTTAGCAGGCAGTGTTTTCCAAGCTGAAGGAGTGCACCAACGTGAAACACTCAAAGATTGCAAAGGCAACTCAGCCCTGCCTCCTTCACAGACAGATCCCAAAGCACTTTGCCAAGTAGGTCGATATCATTACACTCCCTTTTTAAACAGGGTGACAGAGGCTGGCCTGAGGAGGGGAAGCCTGCAAGCAAGGAGTGCGGCCAAGGGCAGAACAAAAGTCTCCTTTGTCCCTCACCAGTGACCTTCCAGTCTAACAATATATTCCAGATATTCTCTTTTGTTGGGGTGAGGAGGGAAGGACGTTGTTTCAACTTCAGATTTGTGCTTTGAATTATTTAGGATTTAAATTTACTTAACCTAATTGCTCAAAAATTTTATCCCCTTATCTAATATATACTGAAAAACCAAAAAGTGGGACTGGTTTTGGTTCTCTTTGTAAGAGAATCTGTTTAAACCAAAACCAGTCCCACTGTATTTATTTCTTAGGTCCATGAGGCAGCCAACACTTGATATTTAAATGGCCCCATCCTCCCTGTTACCAAAATTCTGAATAAAATTCATATGATTCATGTTGCTGACACAACAGCATCGAACACAAGGGTTTGCAGAAGCCAGAGGAGACACTGGAAGAATCCATCTGTTCACATTCCCCAGTGAAAGGCTGGTTTGTGAGCTTACAGGTTAATGGAAGCATAATAACATACAGCAGAGCCATGAGGGAGAAGGCAGGAGCTGTGATGGGGCAAATAATCACAGCCTTGGCTTCAGAAAATATCCTATATCCTGCCCTACAGTTAACCCCTCTTCTGCCGCCTCTTCTCTGGGGCAGACTTCTCCAAGACCACTGTCACTGAGGAAAACAGAAAAATGCTATTGAGCAAGATGCTTGAAAGGTGAATGGTGTGCCTGTTGTATTTGTCTTCCTCAGATGCTGAAAGCAGGAACACAGAATAATTAACCTCCATGTGATCTGCCTGCAAAATGTTTAAATGTGACTGCTTTGTTTCTCTGAGTCCTTATTACAGAATCCATTGGTGGTGATGGTGGGAGATTGCCATGCACAAGCAAGGTGCTCCATTATCTCCATGTTCCTTTGAAATAGGTCTTTCTCAGGAGCTTCACTGCTGCTCCAACAGGTGTTACCTCGTGTGGTGCCCAAAGTTTTCTCATTTAGTTTATTGTTTCTATCTCTTCCAGTCTGGATTCTTACATTAGACAATTTTCCCATCAAGCTCTGATAATGCAATAGAAAAATCTCACTGTGCTGCCTCCGGGAGAGCTTTTGATTTGCCCTCAGCTTTATGCATACTTTTACTCTGAGTTTCCTGGGGAGGAGTATCAACTACATCTAATCCAGCATTAGCTACTTTATGTGATTCCTTCCTTTACAAAGACTAAGAGGAATATTCCTAAGAGGAATCCTTTTAATTTCAAACTGGAGTCCATGTAGAGGGAGTCTCTGGATGATCCTTGCTTCTGTAAACCATGCTCATGTGAACAGCACCACAGCTTGCTTACAGGGTGAAAACATGTTTTTCTGCAACATCAAGCCCAACTTGCTCACAAGCAAGAGAGAAGAGGAAGGGTCTTGTGTACTCTGTATGCTTTGTGCACCCACCAGCCTGAAACTGCCTGAAAAATAACTAGTGAAGTCCTTCCTTCAGCCAGCTTCAATGAGGCTGAGCATATTTGTGCAGTATAGAAATGAGTGGTCTTTTACACACAGTTTAATCCACAAAGTAGGAGAGACACAGGTTTTGTACAGTGGAAGTCACAGTTATGCTCTTAGAAAAGCTGGCTGTTTTTCCAGAGAAAATTGTTGACATTAGCAAAAAAACAATACTTCTTCCTTCAAAATACAATGAACAATTGTGACTCTTTATACACCTGGCCATTATCAGTTGCCTCAGCTGTATTTATCTAAACTCTGCTTATAATCATAAACTCCGTTTATGATTATATCCAATATATAACACATATTGCAGCACACCAATAAAACTAGATATAGGAGTCACACCTTAGACAATGCAGAGTTCAAGGACTTCACATTCATCCTTTGCTTTTATTGCTCGCTGTGGTGAACTAGGCCAGTCGACTGCAGCCCTCCACCAGGAATGGAAAAACACCAGCATGGCAATCCATATGCCAGTAATCATCACCTTTTGGGGTAAGACCATGCAAAAAGGGGGAAAAACAGTCCAGGGAAGGGCCACTGCTGCTTTTCCCTAATGCTTTCACTCTGCACTCCAAATGTTGTAAGAATGAATCCCTAAACTTACAGATTCCCTTGCCCTGTGCCTGGCTCCCTTCCGGCTGGGGAAACACATGAATACAGCAGCTGGAGACGTGAGAAGGCTCAAAGAAAATAGGTTAACTAGGGAATGTTTAAACTCCTTTTTTACAGCTTGAAGCAAGCCCTTGCTAAGGGCCTGAAACCAGGAACTGTAGAACTTTTAGGGCTTATTTTGTATCATATTCAGCCCAGAGTATTTATTCTCTTTGTCACAGAACACAGAAAGGAGAGAATCTTCTGCTGGACTGCCAATGAATCTTACCACTCCACTAATTTCCAAAGGTTCTCTTGTGGTTCTTCTTTAGGCCATCCCAGGACAATGGGGCTCTCAACAACACCTGCAGACAGGACACAAAGCTGTCTCCCTGCTGGGCTGCTTGGTCTTGCTGCCCCCTGCACAAGTTCCCTGCAACTTTGTGGGCAGCTCTGCAGTGCTGCCAACCTCTGGAAACCACCTCCTTTTTCAGTGCCCAGCAAAGGGTTTCCTTTGAAAATTATGGTCATCATCATTATCTGGCTGTTTAAGAAAAGGTGCACTAAATGTTTCCCTGGAAGTCAGAAAGTTCCTTATTGCTGTCTGATAAATATCTGACAACTATTAAAAGCTGTGTTCTGCAACAACCCAGGGCAGGGAAGTAGCATTTCCCTGTCCTCCAGGGCTTAGAAGTACAGGCATGCCCAGCCCAGTGACACACTAAGCAAACGTGGAATATCTGGCTCTTGTAGGAGGGTTTAAAGATAGGTGCTTCTCGCAGGGCTCCCCTCTCCTCTCCACAAGCTGGGGCTGCTTTGGAGGAGATAAACACACAACAGAGCTTTGAGGTGTTCCTGCAATCCACCTCCTGCCCCTTCCCACCCTGAGTCACTCAGGAAGGTGCTTTGAAAATCGAGATTCAAGCTACAGGAGGTCAGTGTTTGGTGCAGCACACAGGACATACCCAGAAGCTTGGCCTGCTGTATTTCCTTGTCATACTGCAAAGAAAATGGGAACCCTCTGTTTTCCCAAGCCTCACACCTCCTACAGCCTCAGCTGCCCTCCATGACTACTCACCCAGCACGTTCAGCCACTCTCCCCCAGGCTGTGGGGATGGGGAGCAGTGCAGATGCTTAGACCTATGTCAGAGCTTTTGATATCACAGAAATCCTCCAAATCCCTGGCCAAAGCCTAACCAGCTAGCAGTAACAGCAACAAAATAATCCCTGAGCACACTAATGCCAATTTAAAAGGGCAATATCTAAGTTAGTGTCAAGCTGTTATGAAATCCAAAGGGGAGAGCAGCATTTCCCTGTGAGCAAAGCATTAGCTCTTAGGGGTTTGTCCCATGTGCAGTCAGAACTGATATCATATTCTATTATGTTATGAACATGTTGATCTAAAAAAGGAATAACTTAATGTTATCAGAAATATCTTCTCTTCATCTCCCTCTGCAAGGGCTGATAAGAAGCACTGTGGTGACTTGCTATCACTGCTTTTGTACATATCCTTTTGTAAGGACAATGACAAATTGGATTTTGACTTCTTCCTCCTATTTTGTTTAGATTCAACTGAATAGTTGCTACAGTATCATGTAATGGAGTCCACAAACGCATTCTCTCACTGAATTTGTAGATTGTCTGTAAGAGGCTGAAAAGAACAATAAATCTGAGAGTGTTCCTCATACAGAATGATTTCCCCAAAAATTTCTCAAGCTGTACATAGTTTGTAATCACATTGCTGTCAGTATTCAAAGTACAAGGCAGACTGGCTAAGTCTGAATGGCCTGATGGATCACATGGAATCGTTTCTGAAAAAACCATTTATACCTCTCAGGTGCATGTTGCAAAGGAAAGCCCCATTAAGAATAGAAGGTCATAAGAGCTATACAAAAATTACAAGGATGGAAAAGAATAAAATAGTCAAAGAACAGAGTAACACAGGTCTATGAAATGCATTTGAATCTGCAGTTCCTCTTACACTTTCCATTTTAGGAAGGAAAAAATGCACTCATTGTGTCTATAAATCTGCACATTTGGAGGCATTTTAGTGCATTCCTAAATGCAAGTCTGTGCTAATAGAACATCATTTGGCTTACAAAACTGAGGACTTGAAAGTTAAGAAATGGCAAAAGGAGGATTACTTTTGCAGTCTGAGATGTCTCCTCTCACATATGCAGGCATGCACACACCTCAGTATGAGTGCTTGTAGCAATAGCTCTCCCAATCCTAACAGGGATACAGAATCTGTCACATGTTGTCTCTGTCCTTCAAACTACAAGGCCAGCAGCAGGAAATCACACTTTGCTATCTGCTGGGGACAGGATGGAGTGCATCCTAACCATGTGAAAAAAGAAAGAAAAAAGCTTACAGGTAGAAGCAATATTTTTCATTAGCCCAATTACAATATTTAGGAAAAGGAGAAAACCTTCTAGGCAGACAAGTGCTTTTACAGGTCAGAAACAGAATCAGCAAATTCCCAAGAAAGCTGCAGGTATTTGTGCTTGAAAAAAAAAAATAGAATAAAGATAGAAAAAAACCCAACAAAACAACCAAAAAAAAAAAAAAAATCCCCCTCGCCAATCCCAGGATCTGAGCTCCATGGAGGCAATGGCCTCCTCAGCAGACAATACAAATCCCTGTAGATGGGTGCTTGTCTGTACAAAAATTGAGACCTGTTTTTCCCCAGTCTATGTTTCCTATCCTGGAGGGGCCCTTCCTCCCTGGCCATCACTGAGTGTGGCTGCAGAGGTAGGGCAAAACCAGGCTTCCCAATTGCTCTGGGGGAGAGAAGAGCAATGGCACAAGCCATAGGAGGATGCAGGCAGCACAGGGCAGGAGCTAATCCCTCTGCACCCACGACAAGTCAGGGCAGCTCCACCACCCAGCCCACAAGGTGGATTATATTCACCCAGGTCTGGGTCTCCCTCCCCACCTAAATCACCTGCAGCCAGCCTGAGGCATCACTGTGCTCCAGCTGCCCATCAGCATTTTGGTCCTTGCTCTCACAGATCTGTCTTCCAAGAAAAGTTAATAGGAAGGGGATTAATAGAAACATTATGAAAGCAGCAGACCAGATACACCAAGATTCCAAGGTGGGTCTGTTAGTAACTTGGAAAGCATTTCCCATTTAGGACAGCTGGTACCGAGAGCTGCAGATCGCAGGTGAATCAGCAGGTACTTACAGGAGAGTAAGGGGGGCAGTGCCTGTGCTGGCAGCCTTGCTGATGTTTTTCTGAAATTGGAATATGCACATAGCAATTCTTTTCTCCTGATCTAGCCCTCAAAACTTCTTGTAAGTATGCATGCTTGCAAGTCACCCCAGGTTAGCTTTGTCAGAATAACAACTGATCATTCCACATCCACGGGTCTGGCCTTTTGGAATTCCCTTGAAGGTTGAAAGCCACTAAGTTGACATGTTTTTCTCCATGTGATTCTCCTGGTCTGGCTTTCTGGTGGCCTGATGTCATACCTAACCACAAAAGACCATGATCTAATATACCATAACTGTTAAAAAAATATAGTGTCCAACATATTGGTTTCCAAACCTCACGGGGAAAATATTTATGCCATAAATCTTCTCAGCTTTTCAAAGAGAAGGGCCTTGAAAGATGACATGTAAAATACTACATGGTATACTGGTGAGTAGGAATATTAAATGGGTGAATTTGCTTTTTAAATTGTTATTATTTTACAAAAACATTTGGTACTTCTATAGATTATAGAAAATATTCTAGAGACATGAAAGAACATTCCTTTCAAAGTCTAGGACTCTTTTATACACATTGGCAGTTCAGCAGTTTGACATTGCTGGAGCAGTACAAAGCAGCCTCTGGGTGAGAATCTGGTTTGGGCAGGGGGGAATTGCAGTTTAACAAGTCAATCATTTGCAGGCTGGAATTGAAGAAAATACTTATAGGAAGGAATATGCAATTCATCTGTGGCAAAATGGTGTTAGCAAGGGTTAGGCAGCAGAAGATATTTTCAGGACATTGTGAACAGGCAGGAGACTGTAAAGGGACAAAAATATATTTAAAAAAAAAAAAAAGATACAAACCCTTCAAGACAGACCTCAGTGTTGCCATTTATTGCTGTTTTGTTTCCAGCAGCTGAGATTCTGTGCTGTTTTACAAACACGCTGTTTGTGTTTAGAGCTAAATGGGTTTATTTTGAAATGCAGCCCTTTTCCTGAGGGCTTGTGGCCTGTACAGCTTTCTTTCTGCCTTTTTATTCCCCTTTGCCCAGCTATGGCTTCATTTCCACATTTGACCAAGGTGGAAGCTGGCAGTTCCTTAGAGGAAGGGGAAGGACTGGAATTTCCCAGGTCACATGCAGGACTCCAGCCTTCTCCCAGGCATGGGGCAGAACCTCTCAGCAGGAAAGGTGCTTACAGCTGCTTTCTCTTCTCCAAGACAAGTCCAATAATGTCACTGTCTCAATTAATTCATCCTCTGCAGAGCAAGAAATACAAACACTGCTATCACTGCTATCATTTCTCTCCTCACTGACATCTCACAGGCTTTGCCAGCCTGATGGTCCTGCAGCTGACTGTGGCACCTCAATGATCCCAAATCCAGAGATGAAGGCATGGGGGCATCAGGCTTTCCTGGCTGAAGCTCAGGCTTGGCCAGATTTTCCTGAGGCCCAGGCATTCCAAGTGGTCCCTTACTCCGGTCTGATGCCAGGCTCCACATCTGGGCTGATGCAGACATAGATTTGGACCAGAGCTGCATGTTTTGGGACAGCTCCAGTGCCCTGGGCTCTGCCTCAGGTCTGGCAGGGAGAAGCTTGGGCTGCAAAAGCTGGGAAATCAGTCTAAAAATACGTATTTCAGTAAAAGTTTGTTTTTCTGCTCTGTTTTTCTGCCTTACACACTAGAAATGTTGGGCAAGTGGTTTTTGGTACCAAGAACTGCCTTTTCATTAGAAAAGAATGTCCCCACCAACCACATCCCCATGTAAGGAAAAAGCAGCAACTTACTGGTAAAGCTGTTAAGTGGGAAGGCAGGATTACATTCTCTGCTAAACCTTGCTGTCATTTCAGTGAGGCTTCCATGGTTTCAGCAGCTCCTTACGGGGCGTGATGTGCACACAGAGGTCAGCACGAAGCCCCTGGGCTCAGCTGAGGGCTCCTGAAAGCAGGAGCCTCACCAGGCTGCCAGGCAGAGCCTCTGCTCCCTGCTGCATCCAGGGGCTGAGGTCTGTGTGTTTACACAAATCAGAGAAAGCGTGGGATGAAATACTTCTTCATTAGGGCTGCAGCTGGGGTCGTGCCTCCTGATTTTTGAAAAGCCCAGAAAAATGAACATTCTGCACTTATTATTTTTGGGCTGAAGGAGGAATGTCCCACTGACAAAATGAATGCATGGAGGGTGTTATGGAAAGAGGTGAAAAAGTTTCTCTTACCTTTCACAGAAGCGTGCCACATGTGGCTTGATCTGTCAGCTCAGGGAACCCACAAGCTGTAACCGAAACTTAAAGCCACAAGGCAGCCACTGCTGGGTATTTGTGTGGGAAAAGAAAAGATTATCATCCATATCCATATATATATACACATATATATATGTCCTGGAAATAAGAAAAGGGTGAGAACAATTTTCATTCTGTTTTTGTACACAAATTCTGGTTTTATGATGGAACAATCTCAAATTCCAATACCTGGGGAAACAATAAGCAGAAGGGAAAGTTTGGGAGATACAAAGTCTGGACGCAGGATGGCATTTTGGAGCATGGATTCTTCTCCTGTTAAAAACAAAACCAAATGCTGAACTCTTTAACCCAAGCACGGTATCCTGCTGATTCAAGAAGCCCTTCCATTCAAAGAATGTAAACTCTGCTATGACAGGAGCTGAGAGCTCTCTTTTATGGAGGGCAGGAAACTTTTAGAAAAGGCCAGTTTATGACCTGGTTGGAGAGCTGGAAATAATTAAGTGTTCTTGTCAAAGGCCAAAGTCATAGGGTTAAATTCCTAGGAACTCAAAACAACCCTCGGTGACTGTGCCAAGACTGATCATTTGGCCCTTTCCTGCCCACAATGGGCAGGCAGTGAGCAGCCTGGGACAGGAATGAGCCATGCCTCAGTTATCTGCTCTTTCCAATTCCAAGTCTGACATTTTTAGACTCATCACACGCTTGCGGTCTAAAAAAGCAAAGCTGAGGTTAAAAAAATAAAAATAAAATCTGGAAATAAGAATTGCAGCCAAATGACCTATTTATAGCCACACCAAATATGAGCTAAATGACAAATGAAGATCCTGATTCATATTCTTCTTCTGATGTAACCCTGCTTGATTTGACGAGCCACCAGACTCTGCAGGAAGGATCTGGCCCTTGGGGAGCTGTCACGCTCTGCTGTGTACACTAAAACTGCAGAATTGTCTGTATCTAGAGGGATCTTGCTGCTTAAATTTGAAGCTGTGCATGGTGTTACTACTGAGCAGGGCTAAAAAATGTAACAAGGGGGGAAGGGGGAATTCACTCATTTGGTGCTTTTTTACCAAATGATGACATCAGAGGAGCAACAGACTGTCTCCCCTTGTGACACTTAGCTGGAACACAGTGCAACGATGGGTTGTCAGCACCCCTAAAGCAAGTTATAAGCTTGTCCTGGTGACACTCTAACCAATGCACTCAGCAGCCTGAAAGCAGAGGCAGGAGGAAAGCAGCAGTGGAGGGGACCAAGACTTCCTCAACAAACTGTGTGACAGGGGAGAAATGTGCTGCTGCCCTTGGAGTTGCTTTTCCCATTGCTTCTCACGCAAAGTCTTTCGCCCTGGCGCCTCCAAAAACCATTTGACTCTTGCTTTGAGCTTCTTTATAAGGCAAAATAAATGCCCCAGAAATCCTCAGAGAGGGTTTCTCAGCTCTAATTGCAGTCAAATTGTCTGTTACAAGCCAAGCAGATTTTCCTTCTACACCAGGAGATCAGAATTACAGTTTTGCTCCAGTGCTTTAAGCTCAAAATCATCGCCACTCAGCCTTGTGCAAGGAATTGGTTTGTCCAAATCCCTTGCTTCAATCAAGGCAACTCATCTAGTATCAAATTTGTCCTTTAAAGTTCAAGATCTCACACTGGATCTGAAATGTTCACAAAACTTGGTAGATATCTTGCTTATCAATGGGATGAACTGAGGTCAAATTATAAATATTTCTGCAATTTTGCAGATCAGATCAAGTCCTGGCACAGTGGGATGAGTCAGTCTCTATTGAAGATGGCCCTTCTTCTGGTTTCCCTTCTCAAGCTGTGGTTCTGCTAGTCCTTAAACAATCCTGCTCCATCAATTCATCCTTATTCATCCCCCTCCTTCCTCCCCGTTCAAATTTCTAAACCTGAAGAGCAACTGAGACCATCCGGTGACCTCCTGAACTGACTGTTCTGTCTTTTGTGAATCTAAATTGATTTTCCTTGCATGGGAACATCCAGGATCTACCCTTTGACCTTCAGACTGAGGTTGTGTATTAGGAGTAAGAGAGAATGCAAAAGTGGCATTTGACTGTCAGTGTTGCCAAGAAATATGAGCCATTCTCTACTAGGAAACAGTCTGTTTGTGTCCGGTGCCTGGAAATATGGGAATTGCCAGACTTTCTTAGAAACAAGGGTCAGTATCCTGTCCCTGATGCTAGCCAGCACCAGATGCTTGAGAGAAAGGTCTGAGAAGCCTGCAGCTGGGCAGATATGGGATAATTCCATCCTTATCTCCCTGCTTTGGGGAGCAGTATAGTAAGAATGCACACAAACACAAACACATGCATGCACACTGGAAACCACATGCCTCTTTTCCTGGGAATATTGCAGTATTCCGTGTCACGTCCAGAATTTTTAATACCCATTACCACAGCATTTAGGAGACCCCAGGGACCTGGCTTTGTTAAGGAAGGGAGTGAATAAGGCACAGGATGATGAAGGTTCAGGAAATGTATTTAGCTCTTGGTTTTCCATCATCAGTGTGCAGCTAATAAGTCAACTTAAAATGGCCACTAAAAAAAACTCTGTTCACATGCCCAGGAGGTAAAATACAATCATTTTGCAAAAGAGCAGTGCTGTTGAAAGAAATTTCAAACCCTTCACCCATACTCTACATGTGGGCATCTTTTATAACCCAAGTATATCCTTGATCATTATTTAGGGCCCTTTTTCCATGCTTCTAGGGTCAACTGTTAGGCTTCCAGCTTATTTTAGGCAGGTAGTGAATGGTCTTCAAGTCTCTAAGGTATGTTCAGCTTGCAGCAATGCTCCTTCTAGTCCCTGCATACTGGAGGGAAGATGAAGTGGGACCAGGCTGAGCCTGGATATGTTTCTACACTATCCTGAATAGATTGCCCTTTCTACCTATGATTTAATAATGTTGGATTTTGCTTTTTCCATAATGGCACTGATTCACAGGAAAAAAGAGGCTTTCTTTGTGTCAAGCTGCAGCTGGGGATTTGATGGTTTGTCAGGGATTCTGGAAAGCTACTGGAACAGTCACTGTGGATTTCCTGGCCCAATTTCATTCTGTGTTTTGAGTATATCTGCTGTTACATAAATCTGATGATTATGAAAACACTACACTGTTTAATACCCACAGCTCAGATGAGAGGGGGAGGAGGAAGTTTGTGCTGACCTGTAAGAGAATCTTGTTATTGATACAGTTGAGGAAAACAGATCTCAGCATACTTTGCTTATTTAATTAGTGTCTGTTTCTATGCCTCAGCTGTCCCACAGAACTCTTTCTGTACCAGTAATTAAAAGACATAAAATTGTACAGAGCTATAAGAAGATAATCCACATTATCTGATGCTGCTGCTATTTGATAGCTCTTCAAACAAAGCACAAAGCAACCCTGACCTTCCTAATGGGTTTTACTCAGAGACTCAACACAAAGGGATAACTCTGCCCTCTAGAACCAGTGGGCATAGAAAATAGGATTGCAATTTCTTGGCCAAAAAAAGAAGTGTTTCCTTGGTATTAGTGGAGTAAGCTATTTTTAGTTTTGTTCTGAAGTCTTTGTGAGGGGCCTCTCTGAATCAGTCCAAAACACAAAGTCCTCCTCCCTAATCTGGAGAACATTGTGCTCTTTCTCTTGCAATGCATGCTATTGAACAGCAAAAGAATAACCTCATGGGCAGGTTTTTTCCGGAAAGGTTTCTTAAATAAAAGCACCTTCTGTCCTCCCTCATCCTTTGTAGATGCAGTTCCATCCAGGGTTTCCCTGCTCCTCTGCAATCAAAGGACAGCCAGGGCTGAGTTCCAGGATTAACTCTCTCCTAGGACTGCTCTGTGTGTATCACACTCTGTCCTCACTTCCCAGCAGGCAAACTTTCTTCTCTTTCTCTTTCTACTCCTCCCCATCCTTCCCACAAGGGCAGACAACCCACAGAACTGCTTCTTTTTCTCAGGCAGGGCATCATTTAGGAGAAACACAACATTGTCTAGATACTGCTAGCTCCTTATGGGAAACTGTCTGGCCATGTTATGCAAAAGTTAGTCTGATAAAAATTAATTCTGCTGGCTCATGGTGGTAAAAAAAGTGTTGATGGTTACCCTGGCATTGGCAGAATTGATACCAGAGCAGAGCTTTGCCAGCAGCACAAAGCCCCCGTAGGAGAGTGGAATCAGCATGAACCCTGTGCTGCAGGTTTTGGCTGACTGGCCCACTCATCATGTCCAAATGTCACTCCCTGGTGATGATCAAGTGCATACTGATGAGTGGCTGCTCTACAGAGCCTTGCAACAACAAACATGATACTGGGTGCTCCAGGGTCCCAGCAGGTCTGGCAGTGCCATCCACCACTGCTCCTGTGCACAGGGACTTCGAGAGGGGAAGGCATGATTCCAGCTTGTCAGATGTTTTCTGGCCTGCCAGGCAGAAAGCCCTTCCTCACCCCAGGCTGTGGCTTGGTCTTTCAGCCAACTGTGCCTCATCAGGCAGAGACATCCCCTTTACATGGGATCCTGAGGACACCAGCCCACACCAACTCCTGGCTGCCCCGAGGGTGTGCTTCAAGCCTGATGTGTCCCTGCAACAACAGCTTTCAACAGAAACACCAGTTTACAACCAAGAAACTTCTCCATTCTTGGTCCATCTTGCTTTCCCTGAGGAACACAGTCCAGAACTGCTCCCTCACCCTCCCCAGCTAGGAAAGCCAAGCCAAGCCAAGCCAAGCCAAGCCAAGCCAAGCCAAGCCAAGCCAAGCCAAGCCAAGCCAAGCCAAGCCAAGCCAGCTGGTTCAAGGACTGCTTCCTGAGCATTCCCACAAAGCTGCCTGGCAGCAGCTGCCCTGTAACTGAATCCACCAAGCTTGGTGGGACAGTCCTGGGCTTTCCAAAAAGAACCACCTTGGGATGTAACAGTAGAAATTAGGGGCCTTACAGAGCCAGCACAGTGCTGCCTCTGAGGATGCTGTTCAATGTGGCCAAATCCCTGTAGCTGTCAAGGAATAAATTGCTACATAAAGTCATTCTGCAGTCAGGTAGAGCCTCAGGAACATGACAGTCACCAGAGAGCTGTTGAGTCCTTGTAGATAGTTGCTTGCTGCTGAAAACAGTCCCTAGGTTTAAAAGTTTGTAGGGAAAACATGTTCCCCCATAAGCCCTGTTGCTAGGGCTGAGGCTGTATAAGGTATGTTTTCTCATTAAATAGTCAGGATCATACCTCTGTTTTTCTGTTTATAGTAAAATAAAGAAGTTATATGGGAAGTTCAGAAATAACTTTTTTCCTGCTTGTGCATTCATGATAAACTACACTTTAAAGGAATGGGAAGATATATGATTGTAGAATTTATTTTTTAAACTGAAATAAAATAGAGATAATTGATTTCTTCTGATGTTGACACGTCCTTTTCCCTGGAGACTGCAGGAAAAATTTCCTGTATTTTCCTATTAGCTATGCCCCATTCTGCTTGATGCCCTTCTGTGGTGCTCCATTTTCAGGGACCACATTTGCCCATATGCCAAGGTCCTGTCCTTCTGCCTTCCAGCTTCCTCACTTACTCCACAGAACTGTAGGAAATAGGTGGCATGATTGAGAAGGAAGGTAATAGGCCTTAGTCCTGTAAAGTTTTCTTTTTACAAGTTGAACAGCCTTCATGCTAAAGAGATAATGTGAAATGTTCCTCTGAAATTCAGAGGTTGAAGAACATCACTCCCTCAACGCTCCCCATCCATCTCTTTTTAGCCCTCATCCCTCTCCCTGCCAATTGAGTCCTGCCCTAAGGACAGTAATACCTTTACTATGAGTTCAGGAATAACTGTTCCTTTTGTTATCTGTGCCATTTCCAGACTCTCAAAAGTTGATTTCTAACTTTTACCAAGCCTGGAAGTTCTTAAATTACAGAAAAAAAAATACATGAAAACTGCAGTGCTCTGTTCTAAACAAAGCCCCAAAGCATTTTCCTCATTTCTTTAAAAAAGCACAGTGATAACACTGAAGCTATTGCCAAAGTCTAACTTTACAATAAATAGCCATTATGTGCAGTACCCCACTGTGTTCTTTGGGAATGGGAGGTATGAACATCCCTCACATGAACATAAAATGTGAATAATGATGATACTTGCAGGTATGTGCTCTAAGAAGAAAAACATGGGTCCAAAAGCACTGCACGTAACTTTTATCCCTGAGAGTGATTAGATGCAGATGGCTACCAGGAAAGCTGGGTTTCACAATAGCAATCATATAGGATCCTTCAGACTATTTGGCTAGTAATTTAAGTTAGGAAAGCTATTTGCAGAATGTGACCTCTGGAATGTAGTTCTTCCAGGAAGATGTAACATATTATCAAGGAGTGAATTCCAGGACTGAGTTATTTCTGGTAACAATTGAACTATGACAAAAATATTTACAACTAACTTATAAAATAAAAACATTCAAATATTTGACAAGGAGTTTATTTACAATGAAAAGTTTCTGCAGATCTCATTAGTTTCTTCTTAGGAGGGATGCAAAAGGACAGAGACTTTGGAAATGATCCTGTGTGTTCATTTACAAGATACATGCCATTCCCATTAATTTTAAACAACGGGGCAATGAACAGCAAAGGCTAACGAGACACGCAACCCACAAACTGCTGCAAGTGCCCTGCTCATAGCTCAGCTCTTCACAGAAGTTCTCATTTCTTCACAGCTGGTCTCCATATGAACCAACAGCTCAGTCCCAATGAAGACTTTTACCCTTGTCCAAATAAACCCAAAGCAAAGGTAACTCAGAGCAATGGTGCTGCAGCTCTTTGCACAGACCTGTGCAAGCACAAGGCACTAGAAGCGTGAGGGAAGATCTTAAATGCTTCCTGTGTAAAACTGCCCACCAACTAAAAAGATTTTGCTCTCACCACCAGATATTGTAAACTTTGCTGAAAATGAGGACAGAAGGTTGGAAAGGATATTCCAACCCCACGTCATACAATTCCTTTCCATCTGCAACTTCAGTGGAGGTTTGTTTTTTATCCCACCAACACTCCCTGCTCTCATGGGTAGAGATCTCCTTTCAGGGCTGACATGAGCATTTGAGGTTCATTTATTCTCGTGTCAGAGTTCTTCTTCAGCCTAAACAGCTTTCTTTTTTTTTCCGGGGTGTATTTGCTGAAGTTCCTATAAACAGCAATTGTATGTCCTTGAAGCTTTTGTTTTGCAAAGCTAAACAAACCAATAGGCATTTTAATACCTTTTCCTAACAAAAAAACAACCCCTAATCATCTGCTTAATGAACCTAATGACCTCTCTTGGCATCTGACCCAGTATGAATTGATTTTGCTTGGCAGTAGGTGGCTAAATTTCTAGATAACATCTTGTCGGTACTTTGCAAAATAGCACTGATATTTCTGCACCCTGCCTGGCAATTTAATTCCTTTTCCTTCAGAGCAGGTCATGTTGGTGACCCCGGGTGGTCTTGTGATCAATTAGGACACAAATGGCACCCTTGCATCTTTCCTTCACCCCTGTACACAAACCAAGCAGGGTGACTGCACGAGTCACAGCCAGGCTGACCCAGCAGCTCCTTCCCCTAGAGCTCCTCTTGTCCCCTACACCAGCCTCGGCCCAGAAATGCTGATTTGAATGGATGAATGGAATTTCACCCAAACCAAAACTTTGCCTCTGAACACCTCCCACTTGTCAACAACCCAGAGACCATAAATGGGTGCCACATCTACACCTTTCTCATTTTGCCTTCCCTGTACACCAATACCTGACACTTCTGTCCAAAAGGCCCCCCAACCACCCTGCTCTCCCCTGTCTTGTCAAAACACTGCACACACCTCAGCCTTGGCACTGCTCAGTCACCCCTGGAGTCCGGTTTTACACTGCCTCGGGGCCACCCTTGGCTGGTTTTCCTGGCACCCATAGAAAGGACAATGCTTTACTCCCAGATAGTCCCCATTGCTCTGTCCTCTTCCTACTACACTAAAAGTTACTGGAACAATGCACAAACTCTTGCTCAAGCAATGCCAGTTACGTACTTCGTTATTTCAGGGAGAACATTTTGCAATAGCTAAAGATAGTCCTTGGGTTTTATGCTATTTACTGAAGTGCCTGTTGAGCAGTCTAACCTTAGCACAGATAAACAAAGTATCCCAGAGAAATTTTAGCACAATAATCTACCTGCCCTTAGAGAAAGTCATGCCTCAGAAGCTTTCAGCTAGAAAGCAGCAGGAAAATGGAATTTGAAGTGCAGCTGACTATATGTTATTAGGCTGATCATTTCACAGTACTTATTTCTATTATTTCTTTTGACTGCAAGCATCCCAAAGGTGGGAGGTGCATCAGGACCCTGAGGACATCTGAACTGGATCCATCAGGCCCATTGCAATGGCTGGGTTTGTGCTGTACCTTCCCTTCCCAGTGATCCCAAAACTGACTCATTTGAGAGACATGGGGCCACCCAGGCTGTTGTGAACTGTTGGCACTGCTTCCTGCAAACTTCTCCTGCACCCTGGCACTGAGGAGCATCAGAAAGGCTTCAGCTTACCCATTTATAAACCAGCTGTGTGTCATACAACGCTGCTCAGAATCCACCTCTTGGATACCACACCTGGAAGCCACAGTTTTCTTTTCCCCTCAGAGCCACTCCTTCACTCAGCAGAAGTAAAGGACTTCTGTTGGACTTTGTTCCAAACCAACAGAAGTCGGGAATACTCCGTTTCCACTGGGTGAAAAACATACCAAGTGCTTTGTGCTTCAGCCTTCCTGGCAAGACCAAAAGCCTCTAAGTCAAACCCATTTTCAGACTGCAATGCCAAAGCAGATGTGGGACCAGATTTACTGTAAAAGGCTTCTACTGGGCCATGAATTGTCCAGAACACCTCTAATGCCCTGAGCACGGTTTGGAGCAATTATAGCCTCACTCATAAACCCAATGAGATTTATCATTTCACATCATTTTGATGCCAGCCCCATTGAAACTCAGTGGATTGTTTTACTTTTTGGTACCTGCCAATGCTTCAAGACAGCTTCATTCCCTCAGCAAAGGCATTAACCCAGTGCGGCAAATTGAGATGGAGACAGCTTGTACCTGGTTTCAATATCTCTATATTTGGGGAAGTTCAACATAGATTGTCGTTCCAGTGAAATAAGAAAAGGGTTTTTGGAGTGTTCAGCAGAGTCAGAACCAAATCCCCAAAACACAGATCTATCTGAAATACAAGTTTTCCAGGCAAACCAAAAGAAGCTGTTCCCAGGACCTCACTGATACACACTGATGCACACCCACAATGTGTAATTCCTATTTTTAGGACCAAGTCTCACTAGTTCCTTTTTCTTTATTGCTGTCATTTTTCAAGGTTTGTACTGAGGATCACTTCCAATGTATCCATCTAATGTAGTGACCAGGGGGATAGGAAGTAGTTTGTAATGATGTTGAAAAAAACTCAAGCCAACAGTCAATAATGACACAAAGAGAGGATTGACTGTTGATTCTTCCAAGGAGAAGAAGAGAAAAAGGGTATTAAAAACATGTCAGAATTTCTTATAAGAGACCAGACTCCATTGCAGAGCTGGGAAAAAAACCTCAAGCTTTTGAGCCTTCAGTGCACTGCCTTAACCTTCTATACCAGTTTTGTGAACACTTATCTTACACTGGGGCAGCATATCCACCTTTTCCTGAGTATTTATTCTGCTTGCAAGCTTCATCAGAGGTCAATTTACATCAAGGCACAGGAAAATTGGAAAAAAAAAGCAAATGAGCCGCAACCAGGAGCTTGCTCTATTAAGCTTAATTAGCTAAGCAGTGCTCCAGGAGCAGCTGAGTGACTGCAGACCCTGTCTCAGAGGGGCACAGGGCTGGACAGAACTGCCTGCCATGACAGCCACGTTCCAGAGGCAGTGGAAGTGGGAAAGGGGCAATTACAGAAGTCCCTGAGCCTGCAGTGTCATTTTGTGCAAGGTCTGTTTCATGTCAGGTCTCATGCAACAACTGTGCCATGTAAAAGCAATTGTGTAAAACTACCTTTTCCTGAGGAACTGGGGTGCAGAGACAGACACAGCTCTGGGGGCTGAAGCTCAGACAGAACCTGATGAGTCTAAACATTACAAGACACTAATTACCTCAAAGGGGGCTATAAACATACAGATTCATGGGGCTGTGGAAAGATGATTTGGCCACAGATTTATCTAGAAAAAAAGAAAAAGTTGGCCACTGGACTTGGGGGAAATTATTACAGATACTGTTTGGGAAAATAAATGGGTCTGTTGGACCGGTGTCGAATAGGAAAAGGATTTCTTTTAAATGAGGAACACCTCCGGAAATTTTGGCCAAGCAGCACTGTAGGCAGTAAGAGAATAAAAGAATTAACAGACAGCAAATCATTCAGTAGTAAAGCCACTGGTGTTTATACCAGGAGTCCTTCTGCGAGGAAGAGGTTCTGTGAGCCAAAAATGCAGCAGTAGCTGCACTCTGAAACAAGCTGAAGCTGCCTGAAAGGAAGAGTCTGTTTTCTTTTGGTGTTTGAACAACACCTTGTTGGTGTTTTTCACCAGCTCTGTGGCCATCAGAAAGGATTGCCAAATTTCTCTTTTAGGTCAAGTAAGCTTGGAATTCATTATGCAACCAAAAACTTTAGAGAATATTGAGTTTCATACACGGAAGAAGAAACTGACTTCCGTGTCCATTTAAAATAACAAGACACACAGCTGGCACCAATCTGGACACACAGCATCAGTTTGTCCAGCTTTGGAAGATGAGAAGCTGGGAGTGAAGGCTTTGACTTGACAGAGATGGGAAAACCAAGTCATTATATTTTTGTGCTTAACAAATTGCAGCAAAAGCATCTGGTTATTCTTCTTCATCTAAAGTTAACCTTTCATTTCTGGAGGAAGGAAGGTCCTTACATTTACTGCAAGATGTCTATTATTTGACTTTTCCAGGAGCATCTATCCTTATCCCAGCTGGAATTTCCTATTTGAAATTGCAGCTCAGAGTTTAAAAGCCTATGATGAGACTTCTGAGGATCAGGCTAATGCTCCATCTCTCCAGTGACATGGACAACAGCAATCTGCTCAGTGCAGAAGAATTTAATACCAAAAGGGTTATAAACACCTACAAAAATAAAAATTATTTTCACCAGTAAGAGGCATCTTGTATCAATATGTCACAGTTTGCCCTGAGGTCTAAGCAGGTTAAGAAAAGAATACTTTTACCTCATCAGAATAACCAATCCAGCCTGTTCAGGCCTGATGTAGCCTAACAAGTTGGATTTCCTAAGGTTTTCAAATGCTTGGGCACCTTTTTTTCCTTCTGCCTGCGCTGTTAATTCAGAGGTAATTGCAGCCCAAATACATGGTTTCAACTCCTGCCTTTGCTAAGGAAGGATCATTTCTGCAGGAAGCAGATTTCCAAACATGGCCCACAGTGGCAGAGGTGTCTGCAGGCTCTGGGTTACCATCTAAACAAGGAAAAGGTGCAAAAAGGGGGGGGAGTCCCTGTTGCTGAAGCTTGGTGTCTGCCCCTGCTTCAGCTGCAGCAGTCCAGCACAGATTGGATCACAAGCCAGAGAGCTCAGCCAGCAGGCTCTGTGGCCAGGTTGAAGCTGTCACCAGTCATTTTGGGACACATGGTCATACTCACAAAAGCTGGAGCTGGTACCTTAGCCAGGCTGCTGCACCTGCAGAGGTGATAACCTCTGGGCCAGGCAGCTTGTTTTTGTGGACCTGAATCTGGAGCCCTGATATTGCCACCTCAAAATGAACTGGCAGCCACAGAGCTAGGAACTGCAGCCAGCTTGGATCATGAAGCAGAAAGGAAATACACTCTTAGGAAGGAGACCAGCATGACCATCTGCTGGACATTAGTGCCTTTCTCCTGAGTTAATTAGATTTTCCCCTGCCTTGATCTGACTTTTCAGAGCTGCAAGGCTCTTTTTTAGCACTGTAGCAAGACTAGAAAAATCCTCAGGAACTGGGACTGCCAAGGAAATCATGGTGATAAAATGAAATCATTGCCCATCATAGCTCCACAAAATTGGTGACTACAAGACAGTCACAGATGACCACTGGACTCTCCCTGTGGACTCTCTGATTTGAGGAGCACTCCTCCTTAATGTCTGACAGATATCTGAAGCTTGCAAAAACAAGGCTTGCCAAGTAGAGAGGAAATAAGAAAAACCGGAAGAAAAACATCTGTGGTTTCTCTCTTTCACCAAATTAAAAAAAAAAAAAAAAAAAAGAAGAAGAGGGGAAACAGAGTAAAAAGTCCTCCTGCAGCCAAGGCTTCCGTATGGAGCCAATGGGCAGATGGGGTTTCCTTGGACTACACTGACTGACCAAGGACTCGAGAAACCTGACGAGAAGGGTGGAAGGAGGGAATCAGGAACAGAGCCCCTTGCAAGGTAAGTGCTGCCCAGGAAAAACCTCTCTGTTTTGATTGTTGGTGTTCCAGAGAGGAGCTGCTGTCCAGTAGCTGAGCCTGAGCCTGCAAGCCTATAAACAACCTGGTCCCTCTCCATTTAGATGTGCAGCCACCTTCTTGTGGTTTTTTAACAACATAGGTTTAAAGTCCGTGCTTGTTAAAGGCCAAATTAATTGCTGTTTTACCCTTAAGGGTTCTTTTTGTTGAAATATTTTTTTTTGTGTGACAACTGACCATCTCAATTGAACTTCTCTGACTCTTTGGATCCTAGTTTGGATCCTATTTAATGAAGATGCATCTCATGAGTAATCAGGGAAGCCCTGCCTCATTTCCAAAGGTAAATCAGGAAGTTGGTTTGTAGCAGTGAATTTACTTGCCACTCCTGTTTAAAAAGGGGTCAAAACCTGGTACCTGGTGTTTGCCAAGAGGAAATACATTGTAAACTCTACTGGACAAAGAGCATCTTTATTCCAAGCTATACATTACCAAACAGATAATTCTCTCTTAATTATATCACTGATATATTTATCAGATAGGAAACTTTCAGTTTTCTTTTTAGCAGTGAGTACTTTACTTTACAGTAAAGTACACTTCAGCTAGTCCTGGAAGCATCAGGATATACTGATAGCTCTCTAAGCAGAAGTTTAATATGTGACAAAGTTAAAATATAATTAAAATAGGGTTTTAAAGACAAAAGATATCCCACTTTGCAAGTGCAGATTTCACCCCAGGTCTGCCTCAGTTGATCCTGTTCATTCCAAGGCTTTCTAGCCTACAGATTTTCATGTGGCTGAATTTATATCACAAATTCTTTTTTTCTTTAATTAGGTAATTTGTAGTGATGGAGGAACATAATGTAACTGCTGTACTTTTTAGTCTGTGCTGGTGGGTGAGCTGTTTTCTATTGCTAGTGGCATTGGATTTCTAAAGTAAAATACATTTTGGTAAGAAAACATCTGTGAACATTATTTGAATAACGACTACAAAGCTGTGTCAGCAGTACCTGCCCCTCTTTCACTTTCTGCAGCTGTTCACAACTGCTCTGTGATTGTACAGAGAATGAGTATGAGCACTCAGGAAACACTATGTGGACCTGCCACAGGCAGCCCAGCCTCTTTCCATATCACCATTCAGGGCATGACAGGATATGACAAAAGGTTAATGAGGGTATGACTTGAGCCACATTTTGTACTGAAAGCAGCAAATGCATTGTTTTGCCCTCTTTCAGACCATTTGAAGGAATTATTTCCTGGGCTAAAAAAATACACTTGGAAAAATGCTTGTAAATTTTGCTAAGTAATTTGCAACACTGGGGAATTTGTACTGAACTGAACAATTCTGCCAAAAAGATAAGGCAAGGTTGGAGACACCTGTGCAGCAGCCTGACCTCATTAAAAGCAACCCTCCTCAATGTCCCAGTGAGCTGGTATCCACTAGCTGCATATCCAACAGAGGGACCTCTATGGATGGGAGGAGCCCCCGATGTGGGAGTAATGTGTTCTGACTCTATGATTCAGAATGCTGAACAATTGCTTTATTAAAACTATACTATATTGCACTAATACTATATTATAACTATACTAAAGAGATACTATACTATGGTATATAAAAGATACTAAAGAAAAACCCGTGACTGTCTGAGACAGTCAGGATGTAGCTTGGACTCAATTGGGTAAGGAATTAAAACAATCTTCAGTAGAATCTAATTGACAAATAAGTTTGGGTAAACAATTTCTATAATGCATTCCATTGTAGGTATAAAACAACTGGAGCAGTGAAGAATTGTTTTCTCTTCTTTTCTGAAAAGTTCTCACTGCCTCCCAGGAAAAATCTCTGGGAAGTTGTGCCTGCTGCTCTCTGTGAAGAGAGCTGCGGCCACAGACCTCCCTAAGCCAGGAAATCCATCTCAGTGCTGAACCTTCCTCTGAGGCAATGCTGCTTCACAGGATCAGCTAAAAAAGTTAATCTTTGCTGGTAAAAGTGTGGTATGAGCAGTAGGCAAAGCTTAACCAAGGATGAGCAATTGGAGTGCTGTGCTGAGGTTACGTGCATGGAACATGAAATTTTTTTGCCTGCTTCACGGGAAAATAGAAGAGAGCTGGTAACAGCAACTTGTGTTTCAGTAGACAAGCCACATTGTCTCTTGGGATGGGCTGTGACTCTTCCACTGGAAGAGCCAGGGAACCCGCTGTGGCTGATAGATACAGCCTGCAACTGGATAGCAGAAATAAATGAACATGTGGGGACCAAGCTTTGAAGATGGGCGAGTCAAAACACCTCAGAGGAGGAGCATTCATAATTCAGGTCTGTGACAGAGTATGTGAGAGAAGTGGCAACAGGGAAGGAGGAATCTGGTTTTTCAAATGGGAGGGGGATGAGGAAGGGAGAAGCAGTTTGGGGAAGGTACGGCATTCTCCGTCATCCTCTGAACAGTCCACATGAATTCCTTCTGCCAGTCATCCCACCTACTCTTCTCCCAGAAGTAAATTTTTCTCCTTACCACTACACCACGCATTTTAATCTGCATGGTTTGCCACAAGCTGTCACACAAAAATCAGCAATCCCCTACTATGTATCTCGCCTGCTGTCCTACATGCAAACTTAGGACTGTTCTCTGTTCCTGGAGTTTGCCCTCAGTAATCAAAGTGGGCTAATTGAGAATGATAGTTAAGATGATTTTATAGTTACTCTGAATAACTTCAGTTGTAGGTCATGGCTTGGTTTTTTGCAAACAAAATACTTTTCATTAGCGTACTCTCACTTAAATTTGCTCTTTCAAAGCAAAGCGTTCTCTAATAATCCATACAAGCTTGGTGGAAGGCATTTTATCTGAAGTAGTATATTTTAAAGAAATACTGGCATCTTAAAGAAATCTTAAAGTTGTGCATCTAAGAAAAAAATGGGAAGCTATTGTTCTTGCCACTCAGTGGGAAAACATTTTGAATGAATCACACACTAGCCAAAGAGTATGTCATGAATATAAAGCACTTAAAACACTCTTAACAGCATCTGGGAAACAGCCTGAAAATCAGAGACTCTTTTCTGCCTGTGAATGATACAACAAATAATGAAGCATATGCCATTACTTCGTTTGGGGCATGTGAGGGGCTGTGCCCAGACTGTCAGATATTCTGTCCGAGATCACATCACTAGTTCTTCTCAGGCAGCAGTAAAAAATATCTAAACAGATTCACAGAAGTTTTAGGCAGATCAGCATTTTACAGAACAACGGTTAATGGTCCTCAGTTCATCTTCACAATCCCTCTGGTTTAAAACTCAGTGGTTGTGTTTATGTGGCAAGACAAAAACGTGGAAGGGAAATGTGCCCCATAATTGGTGCACCCTGTATTCTTTTTGGAGAGACTCTCAATAGATTGCCCAGACATCTTCCCTCGGGTAAGGAACAAACAGGGATCAAACCCATCTATATATTTGTGCTCTTCCCTCTGCCTAATTACTGATCAAGGCCTTCCTGTCCTGTGCCTGAACAGCACTGGGCTCTCTTCCCAAAATCGTATTCCAACTGTGCCTGTTGCTGTATCATGGGTTCCCTGCCCAGATGAAAGATCTGGAACTAGGTAGTGCTTAAGGTTCCTTCCAACCCAAACCATTACATGATTCTGTGATCTTCTTCTTATCTTTCAGAAAAAAGTGTACTCTTTGTTTCTGGACCTTACCTGTTGTTGTGGAAATGACTGAAATGTCCATGCATTTAGCAGGAACAGGAAAAGCTCTAAAGGTTTCTGTGGCCTTTAGGGATGCTTAAACCAGAGCTGGTCTAAGTTCTGTGACACTTTTTCTCTAAGGTAGCTTATCAATCTGTTGGCTTCCTCCTCTTCCTCCCACAGGTTGTCTGATCCTAGAGAGGCCCAAAAGGCTCTGCTAGAGGAATATCAGGGACTGAAACATCTGAAAAGAGGTTTATTGTTCATGAAAGAAAGGAAAATGGCTCTTACTTCACACATCATCTGAAGCGCAAGAAATGACCTCTTGTCACCAGGGTTCAAAGGCTGAGGGATGCTGCCTTGGCTCCTGGGCACCAGCGTGTCCTTTCTTTACAAGCTCCACATGATGTGCTGAGGCAGGCAATCACCATGGCCTGCTGCAGGGACTTGCTTATAGGGGGTGGATGACTCTGAATCACCCACATCCCTATCCCCCTTCTTTGCCCCAAGCCACGAGGAGACAAATCTGCTTTTACCAAAAGTCACCTCCCTCCAAATAACAGCTTATTTCTCTCTGTATGGATGAACTCCTGCCTGCCAATACAGCATCTCTAAATGCCTCAGGCAGGACACCTCAGCAGGACCTTATTCTGCCTTGCATTACTCTTGTATGGCTTTCTAAAAATAAGACACCCTTGTGTGACAGTAGCACTGATTGTTTCTGCTCCACTTCAAAGTAGAACAGAAAATGTTCTTTTTCTAAGATGTAACCGAAGAGCTTCATAAATTTTGATTTTCAGAGGGGCTTTCTCCTTCCTCTACAATTAACAGCTGGACACTGATAGACAGAAGAAGCAAATTATGCTGTTTGTGCATTAATTAAACAGCAAATTAAAAGTGGTATAGACCTAAAACTCCATGTCATGCCCTGCCCTGACTCCAAAAAAAACATCCCTCTTAACACAGAATGTCTTGATCTGAGGTGAGGGAAGAGGAGGAGGTTTTCACAACCACTTAATCCCCCATGCAGGTACACAGCTCACTTTTCAGCCCAGATAGGGACATGACCCACTTCAATGGAGATGAGAAAAGAGCTCCTTCTTTTGCCTTTGGTGAGACAGATACTCTTCAATTTAGTTTATGGCTACAGATGACAAAGCTGTCTAGAGGCACTCTGGTGAGGAGAAGCAAGGAGGAGAAGAGCCAGTGTGGGAGGGGGGGGAGAGCTGCAGCTCTGTTCCTCCATTTGATGTGGTCTCTTTTTAAGGTCACCCACTGGGACCTGACATCAATCAAACTATTTTAGTAAAAATGAAGATTTATATAACACATTTGTGCTATAGGTCTTGGTTCTTCTTTCTTAAATTACTTAAAGCAATATAATAACTTTCACAGGCATATCATAGGAGACTGCCAACATTTCAAACATTTCCTTGATGTAGGATGATCACAATTGAAAGGAATGTGAATTTTATCCAGCCGTCGGTAAGGTTTTGTTTTCCTTAATCCCTGAGACTAAATCATTGGATAGTTTTCAGCCTCCAAACTAAATCTTAATTGAGACTAGCTGTCATTTAGGCAACTGCAGGACTCTTATAACAAAAGCACCTGGGTACATTTGAAGAGAGACTGGAGCAGTCCCTGGGATGGGGACCCCCAGCACCTCTCAGTGCGAGCTGGCTGTGCAAGAGAGCTCTCTAGCACGTAGGGGAAAACCAATCAAACTTTCTTGTCAGTAATAAAGTTCCTTCATTTGAAGTGCTCTTCTACTCAAACCTGTGAGAGGTGCAAGCCAGCCAGAGTTCCCAGACAAAAGCTGGTGGTTTGTGTCCCAGGGGAATGCCATTTTTCTTCATGCTGCATATACATCAGGGATTTTTTTTCCTCCAACACGAAAATTCAGTTTATCTCTCAAACTGTGCAAAGCCAACACCTTCCCTCCCCCAACAAAAGTCACTAGCAGTAAGGTTCTATCTAGGCCTCTTCAGAGGTGTTGAAGATAACAAGTGGTTCAGCTGTGACACTGAAATTAGTAGACAAGATTCTCACACAGAGGGGAAAATTACAGAAATTTCAGTGCCATTTCTACTGCAATAACTTGGAATACCTCCAAGCACTCTGGCAGGCAAAAGGCAATATTTTTCCACAAAGTAAGTTAGGTCCCTTTTCATGAGGAGCAGAAGGCAGTTTCTGTCCCCTTTGCCAGGATCATCCACAGATGAAAGGAGATGGGAATGGAAACACCAAGTACAGCCCTCTGTTCTCCTCCCCAGCAGCAACAAATCTACACCAACACCAATGCAGGGGAAAAGTTCTGTCAAAGGTGGGAGTGAGGGAGGAAGAAGAGAATAGTGTGTTTGCCATGTCCCAGAGTTTCCCCTCCCACCCTCCATCCCCCACCCCCCTGCCAATCTCCATGATATCCCTCAGGCAACACAAGGAAGGGTCTGGAGGCTTTGTTTGATTTGGAGGAAAACCCAGAAGTACTCTCAGTTCTCTGTGACTTGTCTGGGGAAGAACCATTCAAGTTGTAATGCCAAGGCTTAGCTTTAACAAGGATTTTAGCCCCAAGCCTTACTTAAAGATTAATAATTTAGACAGGCTGCTCAGGTTGTGCCAGTGCCAGTGAAAACAGACAGGCTACTTCTCACCCTGAAAACAAGTAGGGAAGAGGTGGAATCCAGGAAACCCTGGAGGGACCCATTTCTCCCTTTCTAGAAGGACTGTGGATTCCTAGCCTGGGACTGCATATCTTACATTCTGGCAATTAAAATTAGGTCAGAGGTGTCAGGCTTTCTGCACCATGGCTTCTCTCTTTTAAACAGAGAGTGAAACTCATTCCTGCTTCACAAGGGAGTCACAAGGGTGAATTCAACATTGTGCACCCCAACGTGGTGCTGAGCACCAGCCTGAGCCCCTCAGCACTTCATGGCTTTCATTCCAAACAGCACAAGCAACTCCTAGAAACAGAATTAAATGTTCTTTTTATGTGAGCTGGTGAAAGTTCACACATCAGTTTCATACTTCTAGTTCATGTCAGGATTCTGCTAAATAATGAATCCCAGTGAGCATTTTGCTTTAGAAAAGGATTCCAAATAAATACCAACAGGCTTTTGATATTTTTGAAGCTATACTGAATGCATAGCTTAATGATAATGAATGGGTGACTGCTGCTTCTTATCACAGCTCTCAGTCGTAGAAAAGTTTGCCAAAACCCTACTAATGGAATAGAACAGACTGGGGAGCGACTGGCTGCAGGAAGGGATGTGGGAGTGCTGGCAGGGAATGAGTTACGTGCGTGCTAGCAGCACACGCTGGCAGCAGGGACAGAGCCCTGGGCTGCACTGGCAGGAGCATGGCCAGCAGATGTGGTGAGGTGGATTTTCCCCTTTGCTCTGTGCTCACTGGAGCATATCTAGACACGGTGTCCAGTTTCATCCATCCCATCCCCCCGTGCCAGTACAGGAAGGGCTCTGATAGCCTTGGGTGAATTCACTGTAGGCATTCACCACAGCAGCCATGGCTGGAGCACCCAGCTTTGAACAGAGGCTGAGGGAATCATTGTGCCTGGAGAAGCAATGGCTTTGGGGGCAATCTACCAGTGCCTACAAGAAGGTTACCGTGAAGACCAAGTCAGGCACTTCAGAGGCACATGATGGGAGATGGAGACAAAGCTGTACCTCAAAACAGTGGAATTTCTAACTTGGTGTGAGGAAAGTAATTTTCCCCAAGGACAGCCAAAGCATCAGCAGGTTGCCCAGAGACACCACAACATCTCCATCCTTGGAGGTTTTCAAGATCAGCTGGACAAAACCCTGGGTGATCTGTGACCTACTTTGAACAGGAGGCTGGGCTAGATGAGCTCAAAAGGTCCTTTTCCTACCTGAACTATTCTGACATTCTTGCACAGTAAACTGTTATTTGTCATGAAAGAAACAGTATCAATCACCACTGAATATCTCTTGACACATAGGGAAGATAAGCGAGGATGACCTGTGGGCCTTCTCTCCAAGAGCACGGTATCCATTTAGTTAAGGAACTTCTGAGGCAAGAACTCCAACATTATTTTCATTATAACTACGTGAGCGGTCATGACTAAATGCTGATCTGCCAAGACCTGGTCTGGAGCCAGGTGAAGTAACTGGAAAGTTTGAGGGTACACATCAGCTGATGTGGATGTCCAAATTTGAACTCATAATTGGCAACTCAATTACGCTCCGTGAAAAGACGCACTTCGGCAGAAAACTAAAATAGGTCAGACTGATTAATGCCAAAACACATTTACTCTGCCCTGACTACAAAGGGAGCCTGACTACTCCAGCCATAGCTGTGTATAGTGCACACCTGTGCAGTTAGATCAGGTGGGTCCTGCCCCTGCTGACTTCAGTAGGGGGATAAGGTGATGGATTATGCTTGAAGTCTATTGAGGTCAGCACAATCAGACTCTGGAAAAAAATGCAGAAAATCCATGCAGAAAATGTATTTCTGGGGCATCTTCCAGTTTAGAGTTCTAGTCCCACAGTTTTACAATGTAACAGTTATTTATTGAGATATATTTTCCTCCTTCACTATCATGGGTGGTACTGTCTTGAGGATGATAACAAGAGACTGGGTGAAATTTTACCACGGAAAACATGAGGAAAGCCGAGGAGAAAAATACCTGACTACTAGCATATCTTACAAGTTATGAATGGGCTGGGGGATCTGATAACTTTTCCCTGAAGCCTAGATACATTGTGCCAAGCTTCTTCCCAAGGCCAGGACAAAGGCAATATGAGCCTGTTCTCTTAGCCCTAGGAGAGGAAAAGGCTGGTGCCACCTTCCATGTTATCAGGAGGAATGTTTCCAGCAGATGGACTTGAGCTGCCCAGGCTGAGAAGGACTTTGGAAAGCATGAAAAATCTGGGGTTAATTCTGTAGATTCAGTCTGTTTCTGTTGGCAGAAGCAGGAGGCCACGGGGTGAAGCGAATCAAGACTTCAGTCCGGGTTAAAAATAACAGCGTGGGAGGAGAGGGCTGTTGGAGGGTGAGGAGAGACGGGCAGTGGCCAGCTCTGCTTCCAGACAGGCAAGAGCCTGGGAGGTGGCACAGGATGAAGGGTGGGACTACTGCTCCTGGCAACCACCAGCTCATTCTAGCTTGGACCTCCTCTAGTGGAAACCCAGCCAGCTGAGGGGCTGAGCCTGGGTGAGGGAAGGTGAAGGAGGGTCTGACTGCTGCCCCAAAACATTCCAGTGGGGAAACAGAGCAGAAAAGAGTGAGTGACAACAGCTGAAAGACAGTGTCATTCCCACACACTGAAAATATGTTTATCCTGGTCAGTAATATGTTTAGGTTGGAAATTAGAATAATATTTCATTTCCTCTTCATTTCACCTATTTTCTTCAGTCTTCAGCATTTTCACCTCCACAAATAAAACAATGTCCAAACCAGAATCCCTCCAGCATCCACTAATAAATGCCTGTAAAATTACTTCTGTCTGCACCCTGATGATGGGCAGAGCTACAGTACTACAAGGATATAAATGACAATCAGGTCTCAGGGAAGCAATAGCTTGCATTAGGCAAAATGAAATTAAGAAAACAACAGAAAAGCTTCCAAGTACAGAGGTCTGAAGAAATGTCTTGTGCTCAAACCTTATTTGTTTCCTCTTAGCAAATATGCCAGCCTGCAAGCGTGAACTTCCCCCAATAGCCTTCCCCACACTTTTCTGTGTTGTTTAGTTTTCAACTCACTCTGTCCATGTTTCCATTTTATTTCCTTTCCATTTTATTTTGCATTCCTCCTAAGACACCTCCAGGTACTCACCACCTGCCCATCTACACAGTGGAGCTCAGGACACAAAGGGTTAAAAAGGGGACACAGATGATCATGAGGGACAGCATGAGCCCCGAGGGTCTTGCAGACAGACCCAACACACTTGTCTATGTACTTTGGAAACCCCTGAATACAGATCAGTCCCTGAGTATCCAGGCCTCATCTCCAGCTTTCTCCCCGCAGTTTTACCCCTCTCCTCCTGCAGAGCCCCTGACACTTGCTCTCTAAGTAGCTGGAAGCAGGCACACAAGAAACTGTGGCTTGTGCTGCGTGAGCTGCCACAGAAAAACCCACGCTGAATGAGCTGCACATCTAGAAACAGCTCCCACCCAAAGGAAAGTGTTACAATTACCATCACTATCGCAATTACCGCAATTAACATCTCATCTCAACTCCCAAACACGTAACAGAGAATTCACATCCATTTCAGACCCTCTTTTCCCACTTCTGGAAAGCAGCTTTGCAATTCTTGTGTAATTACTCAGGGAAAAAAAGGAAAGTAATAAAGCCAATTATCTTGTCCTTGAGTCATGCCACTTGCAGGCTTAGTGCTGCGAGCTGAATTCCCCAACTGACCTCACTGAGACAGCTCTGTGGAAAGTTGACACAGTGCTTGGGAATGCCAAGCCAAGCAAGCAAACAGTTTATCAAAACAGGCTTTTCTAAATCTGTCCCATGAAGCTGAACAAGCACATGGGTAAAACCATCTCTATGAAAAGTAGGACCCCAGTCCTTAAGCCAACTCCATGCTTTGGCTCTAGCATAGCTGTGAAAATAAACACGTGTTAAAAATCACCCCATCTAAAACCTGCTCAAAGGGAAGGCCCCAGTATGGACACAATCATATTAATGTCACAAGTCCTTCTTCTGATGGTAACATTTACTCCAGTTGGGAAATTATCCTGGGCTACAAATAGGTTTAAAGTCAAAATTCTTTCAGCCTTCCGGGAAGTCAAAGTACATCAAAAAATGTGAGATGTGTTACTCACTGCCTGTGCAAAAAGCCTTGCTCTGCAGTGTTTGTACCAGAAGGAAGAGGGAGGCCTTACAGACAGAATCAAGAGGCTTTTTCAGTGTATTTGTTCTGCATGCACTTATTCCTGGCCCATGGCATGATAAGCAGGATTGTTCAGGTATCAAACACTCACACAGAGGATGTGCATACACATACATTTTATCACATCAGAGCAGCTCACACACACCAGACAAACTTCATACATTGCCCACGCTGACCTCTGAGGTGGTGGAGGCAGATTGCTCAAGAGTGAGACTGTTATCTCTACACTGAGAAATAACTCTGTCTCTCTTTCAACTCCTGTCTCCCTCTCAGAGAGGTTGGTGAGCCCCTGCCTCTCACTCCTACTTAACTCCCAACACCTCACACTCTCCAGAGTGCAGTCACTTCATGTAAGTTAGAGGTGTGCCTGCTGCCCAGCTCTTTTCAGCCTCCAAAGTCAGCAAGGAATGCCTTTGCTACTTAACATAGAATGCCCCCTCTTATGTCCAAGAGCAGCCAAATGTCCAACATTCCCATCCCTATTGCACCCATGGAGGAAAGCTGGCAAAGGTCAGTCTTGATTCACATGTGTACAAGCCAGTACTTTCAATCCCTGACAGGTTCCTGCTGTCCCAAAACTAGGATTCAGACCCCACAGTTGACCAAGAAGCTCATCCTGATACAGACTTTCCTAGGTATAGATGTGCAGTACATCTGTTACTGCTCAGCCTTTAATGTGTTTATGTACGGTTTGCCTAATACTCTGATCTACATTATTTATATACTGATGATATAACAAATTTGAAAAACAGTTGTGGCACAAAAATTCAATGCCTCACCAGCCCACAAAAAAGCCATCATTTTTATTAGGGACTTTGTCCTTTCACATTCTTCTTGAAAGACTGCCCCCAGCTCAAAAACTACAGTGAAAACCTTCACCTTTGCTTATTGCTTGCAATGTTCAGAAGTGAAGCAAACCCAACAGTAACATCCTGGCTGCAGAACCAAAGAATTGGTAGCCATGAGGTGAACATGATTATTAGATTTGTATTTCATCCTTGTTTGTGTTTTGAACAGGCTTGTGACACTGAGCCAAAGTCTGGCTTTCTTCTCCAGGGAATTTAATCACAGGAACAGCACAAAGCACCTATAAGGACAGACCTTCCTCCCCGAGGCCCCAGAGTGTTACCACAGAACCTCCCCAGTGACCCCTTGCTTGGTCTTCTCACACATCCCAGCTCCCGAGCACAAGACACCCTTGCCCAAGGGACCAAGGAAAAGCCTTAAGCTATGGGGGTGTATCCTGCCTGCTTTAACACACACCAGGAATGGCAAACTGAGCTAAACACAGAGTACTGGATGTGGGAGAAATCAGTCCTGTCTAGAGCCTCTGAAACTCATGAATTCCCTTAGCCTGGCCTGCTTGAACTATAATGCCACCTGTGTCTTCACCACAAACTCTGGTGCTTTTACCATAAGCTCTTCTTTGTATGATTTTTTTGAAAAGGATTCAGTGCTTATTTCATGCAACAGGCAAACCCCACATCCTGAGTTAAGCAGTCAGTTGCTGGCACTGAAAGAAAAAGGCATTTTTAGTTGCCCATTTTCTAACCTGTATTTGTCCACCTCCAGCACCTAACCACCTTGCTATGCCCAGAGATAATCTGCCATTATTAATACTCTCCCTGCTTTCAGTTGCTAGTGGAAGAATATAAAATGTCATCTTTGACAAAAGAAAATTGATTTAGACTCTCTTGCCTCTCTTTAGACAGCACAGTTCAGCCTATGCTCATGCAGCTCAGTCAGTCCCTGTTCTCAGCCCGTCAAAATCCTTTTAAACCCGTAAACATTTCAGAAATGGTCTCATTAATGCTGTACACATGGAAATATCACCTCCTTGACCTTTACTCAGCAATCTGCTCCCATCAGGGACAGTAACATTTGCTTTTGGGAACACTGTATCACACAGGGAGTGCGTGTTTAGCTGGCTATCCATTACAAACAAGCCTGAGTCACTGGTTTCCAAAACACAATCTCCCAGACAAATAGCACAGCTATAAAAGCACATCTTCGGTCTGCTAGCACCTTGAATTTGGCTGAGGATTTAAATACATATTTTTGGGGATGAGATCAGTTTACCAGAGGATGCTAAAGAATAAGCATGTCCTTGACACTGTCATTTATTACTTCATTTCTGGTTGCAACATCATCATTGTCTTTGCCTAATGAAATAAGTCATGGGTTCTTAGGAAAGAACCCAAGCAACTGATTACTCTGAGCCTCAAAGAATGAGCCCTTTGGTATATCCCTCAGGAACATCAATTCTGAATGCCTCCTCATTAACAGTTACTTTAGAAAGCATGACTATTAGCCAGATTGCAATTAATTGGGTGCCTTTATTTACTGGTATTGTCTCATATTGTTAGAGCATGGGTGTTTTTTGTTTGTTTTTTCACTCAGAGCATCACGTGGAACAAAATCATGTCTTACAGAAATTTCAATAGGTGTGTGTGTAAGTTGGTATCAAAAACTTTACCTCTACCAATCAAACAGACACCATCTTACCAAAATTACATTGCAATTAGTTCACGAGACAGTTTTACATTGATTACCATGAGTTATATCACCTTTTCCTAATCCCTTCCTAACTTCAGTTCTGTATTTGCTTTCCTGTGATTTGCCTTAGAATTTATCAGATTGCTATCCACTTTTCAACTATTTGAGTCATAACTCCCATATTTTCCTTATTTTTGGCTTCAATGGCCTGACAATTGACTTCATTCTTTTCCAGTCCATGGTGCTGAGACATGAGGGAAGTACAAATCAGTGCAGTAAATGAAAACATACTTTTTGTCAGGCTGCAGCAGAAAAAATTGTGACTTTTCTTGGTCATTCTGACTTCTTCTAGATCATGTCTCCTCTGCTGGATTAGAAAGAAGATTTCTGCATATAAGCACAAACATGATTGCTTAGGGAAAAAAACAAAAGCACCAAATCTTTTCAAACGTTAAACTCTCAAAAAAAAAAAAGTTAAAACTCCCAAAACTTTCACCTTTGCTCTTCTTTTGGTCAGGAGAAGAAACCTGTTGGAAGAGTTGCAGGTGGAATCTATCCCCTCTCACACCAACCTCTTTCTGAAGGGATGCAACTCCATCACTCCAAGCCACATAATTTGTTAAACTTTGGCAGCACCAAAGTCAAACACAGCCAAATCTGACAGATCCCTGCACCAGCACTGCAGAGCACATGGCCAGTAATGAGAGGATAACCCTCCTGCCTTCCTTCAGCACCACCTCTCCTTGAAAGGAGCAACAAGTTTGACTCAGAGCAAGGAAACAGAGCAGATACAATATGGAAAGGAAAAGCTCCCTTCCCTAAGCATATTAGCCCTTGATTCCTCTGATTCATTTAGGATAACCTCTCTCCATGGCACACAGTTAGAGCAAAGGCAGAAACCAGAGGAGGAAGGAAGGGACAACTGGCCTTCAGGAGATGACTGTGCATCTCTGTGCGTTGTCATTACCATAGGTCTGCACAAGTTGTGCTATTTAAAGAAGGGATAAAGCTGTGACAATTTGAGATTAGCTGTCTGTGTAAAATGATAGTGAGATACAGAACAGAAACATCCCAGCCCGGACCCAGTAAAATGGATTAGTAAAGACCAGTATCTCAAATTTCAGGCTGGAGTCTGCTGCTGTTTCTTGTTACATAAATGGAAACACAGGGCAGTCTATCAATTCACTGCTACCTCACACTCTAACTCGCTGTTAAATGCCTGCAACAGGAGCTCAGGTGACCTTCCAAATCCAGGTGGAAGGTTTTAAGAACTGAATTATTACTTACATACCACAGGAAAGTAACTGATACTCTGAAGTGTCTTTGACGAATGTATTTTGTCTAACATTTCATGTGCTCCAAAACTGAGCCCTATTTATCACTTCTGGCAAGAAACAGGATCACTTGTGTGGCAAGATTTACTGATTAAGGTTGAAAACAATTTGTCCGATATTATTGCCACCTCTGTTGAAGAAGGAACAGCTGCTACCCCTCACACCAACTTTAAAGGGCAAAGATGGATGGCTGGAATCTGCACAGGCATTCATGTGGGAAGCAGGAGGAAAGGAAAACACTGGCAAGACCCACGCTATAAGCATATCTGGGCTCAGAGAACAGGCATCCACTATTTAAGGAATGGCTCCCTGATGCTCAGCTTTGAAAGTGGAACAAATATTTAGTGCTGGCTCCGAATTTTCCAGCTTTTGAGCTTATAGCAACATGAAACAGCCCTTGCAGCATGGAGCCATTCCACACTGATTTGCTCATTGGGTTTGGCTTTCCGGGCTACTCTGGGGATGGCCAACCCTCAAGAGGTGATCCACTGTGCTTTGGCTGGCTTTGGAGTTGAGCCACCAAAGATCATTGGAGGTTTCCAGGGGCCTCATCATCACTTCATTTAAGCACCATTTCCTTGCTGATGCCCATACTTGGAAAACTAGGTAAGAGTTAAGGACTTCCTGGAATTAAACAGGGACGTGACAGAAGATGATTAAGAGGATTTTGGGAGGGGACCTTGCACAAAGTCTTGGACTCCACCTTTTTGTCCATTTTCATCAGCAAAATGCTTCCTCTCCCACAGCCTGCCCTGGTGTTCTCCCTGTGCCAAGCCCACTGACTCCCAGCAGGAACAAGATCCTGTTGGGAGTCAGTTGGGAGTTGGCAGCAGCAGCTATCACAACAGCAGAGTGGCTCAAGGGCAGAGAAAGCCTGCACTGCCCTAAGGTGTTTGACATAAAGCATGTTTATCAAGGAGCAGCAGGCAGCTGACCTGCTGGAAGGGACATTTTTGGTCAGCCTTTTTTAATTCAGGAAAGGGCAAGGACCATCCATCTGAGGTGTCAGTGGAGGATGGAGCAAGAATTGTTACATAAAGCCTCTTTCAACCCAGGCCATGCTGTTTTCTCAGGGCAAGTCCTCTAGGAATTCCCCAGCAGCTCTACTGCCATGCTTGTGCCTTTGAGATAATTCTCTGCCATTTCAGATTGGAAATGTTAGGATTTCACTATGGAACAAGTGAGTAGTAAGGCTGCCCTTGATGGCAGCAATGGATGGATTTGCTCAGACTCTGTTCATGGCAAGTCCTAGGCTGTGGCTCTTCTCATTGGCTCTCAAAAGCAGCAGGGAGCAGGGGAGATAAAAAAGGTAACAATAAAACTCTGAAGGAGGAAAACCCAGTGGAATAAAGCACCAAAACAAAGAGACAGAGAAGACAGTTCTTGAAATGAAGTCCAATAGGAGGTGGGAGAACAGAAGAGTAGGTCAGCCTCTAACAGTTCCTGCCCCATCAGCAAACAAATCATCACTCACAGGACCTTGTTCAGATTATTTACAAGCCCGTTTACTGGCAGTGCCAGCAGCCCTACAGCTCACACAGCACTGCTGGTGGCCGTGGGACGAGCCATGGGCAAGGAGGGAGAATGATTTCAGTCCTACTTGGTTGGCTCTACAGGGATCTAATTGGTCCCAGTGTTGTTGGAAAACCTTGTAGGCACTGCAGCCTTCTTGAAAAGCCTTATGTTCATCACAAGAGATGTCAAGAACACTCCCCCTTACCAACACATCTTTAGTGGTCTGTGGGGGAAACCCCTCCAGTTCCTCAGCCTGGCAAAAGAGCATCTGAGCACAGCTATCATGGCTGGGCCCCCACCTCCTCCACGGAGGTCTCTCCTCCCTTCCTGCAGGGTGAGGATGTCAGAAAAAGCTGGAGAGCAGTGGGGGTAGGGTCAGGATGGAGCTCAACAAAACTCAGTTCTCCTGCTGTCCAGCCTCTGGGTACATGCTCGTGCACTCAGTGGCACTTCACTGCACAGCCCAAACCTCCCCACACCCCCCTTTCATCCTTTTTATTTTATGAGTGCTGTCTGGAAAGCATCAGAGAGAAAGTAAGTGCCCCTAACATCATGTGGGAAAGGCCTCTGGTTAGAGTAGTTCCAGTAAGAGACTGACTGGGCCAGATTTCCTTCCCTTCTCAAAGAGCATTTGCAAAACTGTCTGTCGTGGGGGACACTGCTTTACTGCTGAATCCACAACAAACTGGACTAGAAATAATCTTCGGCATTGGAGAAAACATTTGAGGCTTTGACAGAATTATTCTAGAGAAAAATATAAATGTATAAAACAAAACCACTAAAATACACTTAGCCCTTCTTTCTCTTTTTGTTGGGGTTTTTTTCCCAGCTTTGAGCACTTCAAAACATATTGATTTTTTCCTTGTTTTGGGGTCCTTATAACTAAGTGTTAAAATTAAGGTAATTTTGAGGCAGAGCTTTAGTTTTGAGCTAGAATTTACTATGTAAAAATGTCAAAACAGGCTGTTCAAATAAAAAAAAATTGAAATTTTTACAAAATCTCTCTGAACTATTAATTCTCATAGAAAGAGTTAGTTTTGGACAAAGTAGGATCTAGTTTTGATAAAAAAGGATCTGGGAAAAAGCCATTCCCAAACAGCTTATCTCTACCCAGGCTGTCAAATGCCTTGTGTTCTTGTCCCAGGGAAACTGTTTTGTAAACTGAAACTTATTGCTATTGCAAAAGCAGGAAGACTCCTCTGACCTCCACAGCTTCCACGCTTAGAAAAGCACGTTCCAGCACCACCAGAAAAAGCTGACCTCTTGCAATACTCCTTTGAATGCACAATCTCCTCTGTCACTCATTCAACAACAACAACAAAAGTTTATATGCAGCTTTGGGTCTGTGACAGCTGGCAGAGCAAAGCAAAAAGATTGAAACTGCTTTCTGATTGCCCCTGTGTGCATCTGAGCGCTGCTAGGGCCACCAGAAAGTTACAAATCCCAGTCCTGTCCGGTGTTAATCACTTAGCACATTTAAAAAATGTGTCACCTGTTGAAGGGCAAACCCATGTCCTCTTTCCCAGCATTTGAATCTGCTGTCAGATTTGACAGAGTTGGCATAAGCAGTAGGATTCACTTCTCTCAAGGCAGATGGTTCCCACAGAATCAGGGGTCCAAGTTATAAAAAAATGGAGGAGTGGTATTTTAGACCTGTTTCTCATTTGTTACATGTAAGGGCAACCACACATTTGTATGGATACAGCCAGGTCTGCTAAGCTAAGCAAACAGAATGACCCCTTTCATTTTCATTTGCTCTTTTCCCTTGGAAATCATTCTCAGCTGCAACTGAACATCAGTTCATTGCTGTTGTGCAGAACTGACCTGGGCAGAACCTCGAACTGTCAGGTCTTCACTGCAAATTGCTCAGTGGTTTCTCTCCAGAGACCTGTCTCAGGAAACTACAACTGTCCCCGATGCTCCAGTAGGTGAGTTTTGAGTTTTTCCTCCAGTGAGCTGTTTGCAGTAAAGACATGACACCATGTTCACAGTTGTGCCCAGGTTAGTTCTGCACAGCTACACTGCAGTGAACCAAAGGGATCAGTTATCAGATCTATCTGTAGCCACAAAGCATGGAATAACTGTTCCACGGGCATCTTGCCATCCAAACAGCCCAGGGATGAGAGCAACAGGCACAACAGCTCTTCTTCCCACACAAAATAATGTGGTCCTGAACACCCCAGGGAAATGGGATGGTCTTTCCCACAGGAGGAGCAGAGGACATCCAAATCATGGTCAGAGCTACACAACACACCGCTGGACTGAGCCATTAACACTTCATTCTAGAGTTACTGCCCTTGCAAGGGAAACACTCTGGTTTGATTATCAGACCCACTGAATGAGGACAGATTTGCAGCACTGTGGGCAAAACAGTCCCAGCCCCACGCTGCACCATGGCCTGGGCTCCCACGAGCTGAATTCCCCTGGAGCAGACCCAAGTCAAGGTCAGGCTTCAGTTCCTCATACCATCTCCTAGGGGTGCTAACCCCTGTGGCAGAGCTGCTGGAGCATGAAAGTCTCAAGAGCTGCTTTTGTACATGAGAAAACTGAATAACTGGGGTGATTTGCATGGGTGGCTGAGCCACCTCACACAGCACATTTCATCACAGCCCTGTTTGCCTGCCAGTGGGTGTCCACCCTGCTGCCAGCTTGCACCCACCTCCCCATCTGAGCCCTGAGCTCATCTGACCCCCAAGACAGTGAGTTCTAGGCAAGCATCCAATGCAGCAATTCAGACCTTGCTGCAAACAAGTGTTTTTCATTATTGTTGGAGTTTAGGGAAAATAGCTTTGGGAATTTTGCGGGCAAAAAAAAAAGGAAAACAACAAAAACAACCAAAACCCCATTGTATATATATATATATATACATCTAAGTCAGAGGATTGCTGAACTTGGAGAAGCATTTGGTGCCAAGTGGCTTGCCCTTCTTTTTGTCAGCAAAACCAACATATACATTTGGGCTTGGATGACTGCCTGAATGGGATGCAGAGGAGATGTTTATCTAGGGATGTAAGTTGCTGTGACTGGGGGAAGAAAAAAGCCCACAAAAACACAGAGCAAAAATGAATTACAAAAATGTCACCAGTGGTGTTTCTGTATTTATTCCAACTCTGAAAACAATTATCCTTTGGCAAATTTTCAAATTCTGTTTATTTGACAGTGCTGCACGTAAGCCAGGGGAAAATAAGCATGAAAGGGAACAAACTGATATTCCTGATGCAGAACTGGATTGGCATTTAGAGGAAAGCTTTCCCAACTTAACCTCCAAATGTCAAATACACGTCATAACATAAAAATGAACGAAGTACTATTTATAGGGCTTCAAATGAGTAGCTGACAACTGATACTTAACTATGCACATTTAAATACATATCTTTCTTAGGTAACTCCTGCCTTTCCCATAAACACATTTGGTTTCAATGAAAGGGTATGCTTGGGGATTTATTTACTTTCTTTCCTCCTGCCTCTGGCACAGCATACAGCCAGTGTAAGCTCATGTATGGTCAGAGCTGCTGTTCTGGGTTTTGTTCACACAGGCAGGAGCAGTCTGTGACAATGACTTCCTCAAGGATCCTGGCTGCATGCCACAGGTGCCACTCAGAGGGCTCCCATCCCCTTCCAAATACACGGGCTTGAAGAGGGTGGAACACCACCCTCCTGACAGCTGCCTAGGCAGAACCTGAAAAGTGCCTGCAGCTCCTCTCCACTGGCACATCAACCTTGATTGCTCATTTATTGCCTGGGACCATGCTGGCTCCTGATACACTGGGCTTGTGCACCAGAGACTGCAGAAGGCTATGGGTTGATGACTATCTGCATCCCATCAGGCACCAGGGGGGCTCCTGGCATGCTGATGGGAAGAGTGGGACTCCAGGAGGCAGATTTTTGCACCCCTCAAGGCTCTGCTCTGCTGCCTGTGACTAATTCTTCACCTAAATTAGAACACAAGGGCTCCTGCTGATACATGCACTTCCAACAGGACAGCCAAGCTTTATTTTTTGTTAGCTTTCAACTACAGTACTTCACCTTTACATTAACTCATGTCTGCTCATTAGGCTCTTTAGTACCCCCTGTTTCGTGAGCCTTGCCTCCTCCTACCCCCACAAACACCTCAGGGCTCCGTGGGTGGCAACCACCATGCTCACAACACTGCCAGCAGGATTAGGTGAGTCTGTAGATTTTCCCAGGAGCAAAGATGTGTACAATAGGTGTAATCATCTTCCCCAGGCACCTCATTCAGCCAGGCCACGGGTTTGAAGCCCTTGGTTTTTCCACTGCCAGGCTGTATCTCCCAAAGTGTGGTGGGGAAGTGGCAGGGCTGGTGCACACCGAGTGCTCCCTGGTGCAGGACGTGATCCCTGTTGTCTGGGTTTGATCCCAACCAGGAACTAAGTACCATGCAGCCACCCACTCTCACACCCTGCCACCCTGCAGTGGGATGGGGAGGAGAACTGGAAAAAGGTAAAGCCCACAGGGTTGAGATAAGAACCATTTAATAATTGAAATAAGATGATAATTATAAAATAGTAATTGTAATGGAAAGAGAGACAACCAAAAGAGAAAGAGAAATAAAATGTGAGAAGGACAAATGACACACAGCACAGGTGCTCACCACCCACTGACTGATACCCAGCCTGTCCCCAAGCAGCTATCAGCCCCTCCTGGACAACTCCCCCAGCTGACAGATTGAGCAGGATGCTCTATTGTATGGAATATCCCTTTGGCCAGTTTGGGCCAGCTATCCTGGTCATGCTTCTTCCTGCCTTCTTGTGCACTTCCTTGCTGGCAGAGCATGGGAAACTAGAAAATCCTTGACTTAGGGTAAGCACTACAGAGTGACAACTAAAACATCAGTGTGCTATCAACATTATGCTCATACTAAATCCAAAACTGCAGCACTGTGCCAGCTACAAAGAAGAAAATTGACTCTAACCCAGCCAAAACCAGGACAGCTATCAACCTCTTTATCATTGTTCCCTACTTGAAAATATGGTGAGAGAGGCCCAAAGCAACAGCTTATACCTAAAAGTTCTCAAAACTGGAAAGTACAGAAGTGTATTACAGATCTTGCATCCATCTGCTGTAACTGCCCATGCGGAATTTCCCAGCGTTTTCCTACTACTCTGCAACAGATGGGACAAAAGCTGCCAGACACTTCCAAGACTTAGCCCAGCTTGTTTTTTTCCTGAGCATTGAATTAGCACTACTGAAAAACAGGGCTGGCACAGTTTGCTCAGGGAGTTGACAGAGCTCAACCCAGCAGCCACAGAGCATGCTGTCAACAGAGTGTCAGCAGCCTTCGCTGTGCCCCACTGAGAAAAGCTGCAACATCCACGCTCCTCTGACATGGAAACACAAACAAATTTCATCCACCACCAGGAGCAAAAGGCTGGAAAAACTAATCTTTGGTTTTGTTTTCTTCCTCTTGCTAACCTCAGGCAAGGCAGTTACCATCCTGCTGCAACTTGTCGTGCCAAAACCAACACCTTGCGTCAGCAGGATATGTGCTGCAGCCCACTATTTCTTTGTGAACTAATATGGCAAACTAGCAGAGGCAGCCACCAAAACCTCTCCTCTCCCTTGTCCAAGTGAAGCTTCCCTACTGACCCAAGAAGCATCCTGCCTGCCACACTTAGCTGGTAGTGCAGAGTCCTGCATCACCCTGCTTGCCTGTACCTCTCAGGAAGGCTGAGAAGCTTTAGGCCCCCACTCCCTCATCTGTCCTCTCACAGACAGAATAAAGGCTGGGCGAATAAAAACCAAGCACAGGTTTCACATCAGTATATATGCTTTAAATAAGCATATTCATATTCATTGATGTATGTGCACACATACATCAATCCTCCCTGCCACATCTCAGTCCAGCGCGACTAGCATCAAAAATGTTTGCAAATTAAAAGAATACTCTGAACCCAGACTGTACAAACAGCCTCTGTGTCTACATTTCTTAGCTTTAGTCCTCATGCACATGCCCTTTATCACATGCTGTTTGCCCATAAGTCCCCTACCTCCTTCAGTGCCAGTTCTTCCAGTGCTAGTCAGGGGCTGTGCTCTAGTATCCTGTCCAGAAGAACCCTGCTTTATTTTCTGTAAAAAACCATAATAAGCTGCTGAAGTAGTGAACATTGCATTGAAAGAAAAATCATGGTCTCTAATACCAAAAATGTCTCCATGGCTTCAGATTGTATCTATGACATTTGCACAGTTCCTGCAAAATGCCTATTACCTTATATAACCCCAGGCTTTAAAAATAGTTAATTCATATTCATCTACTTCCAATTAGTTACACTGAAACATTTTTGGCCTGCTGTGCTAGGACGGTAGGTACATGCAACAACAACCAAAACCAGAGGGTTATACTTAAATTAATCAAGTAACATAAGAAAAATGTTATGTATAAGTAAAAAGGGTTTGGAATTTCTTCCTCTTAATCTCACAGTTCATTCTGACCTTAAACAAATCTGTTTTTCATTTACACCAGCCTCTGAGCAAAGTTGGGTCAAAATCAGTAAATAGTTGTCAGCAAGTATTACAAAAAATTCAAACATTTGTGTTTACTCTTTCGCAAAACAAAACTGTTTAAGAACATAAGTATCTAAATTTTGATATTAAAAGCGTGTTTTAAGTGGAAATGAATAAAAATATTTTAGATTGCATGTTTCTACACCACTACCCCCCAAAAAAAATTTGGAAGTAACAGACTTCAGTTGAAGAGAGGTTTTAGACATGCCTTTCCTCACCCATTGGGAAGTGGCTCAGATGAGATGCCTGATGGCAGGTGCAGCACATCCTGCCCTGGATGATGATGAATTAACTTTCTGTGCTTCTCTGCTCCCCCCAAAACATTGCCTCTCATCACTAGGCAGAAAAACACTGCATGGACATCTACAACAGCATCACTACCTGAGAGCCAAACATAAAAATAACTACATTTTCTCAGGGCTGAAGGGGACATAAAATATCTACCAGATCATGCATGGAGCCACACACTGTGAAAAGGAAACAGGCTGAGTGTGCTGCATGACAGGGGAAAAAGTTTTATGATTCTATTAACTTAAACTAAAGGTCATAGAGATGACCTGGACTTTGGCACGTATCCACTTTGGAAAGTACCATTAGAATTATTTGAAAGCACAAGCTCACATTAATAGGATGCTCCTAGTATCACTTTCATAATGTTTCACATTAAATATACTGACACAGCAGATTTTCACTCGTGAAAAGAGCTCTTTGAGCAACATTTACACCTCTCTGCTAGAGCTGGTGCAATAGCCCATTATTGCTCCCTTTGGTCCTCCCAAAAGGTACCCACAGCTTCCAGCAGGTAAGAGAGCTTCCAGCAGGTTTGCAGCCTATTGCTTAAAAAGGAAATGCAGATCTGAAGAAGAGTGACCTCTGGGGTAATGCTCTTCGACCAGTTACTCTCCAGATTACTCAACAGGAGAGCAATCTGGAGAGCATTTATGGTCTAAGTGTGGAGATTAAAGTTGCAGCTCAGTGCAGCCATCAGACCTGGCCCATGCAGTCACATCAGGAGCGGCTCGTTTCAGGAACTGGGACTGGTTACAGGATCTGTGCCTGTGGTTTGACCCCAAAGCCATCAGCCCACCTGGTCTAAGCCTGGCAGACCTGTAAATAGCTCCAGGCAGGATCTTCCAGGCCAGAAGCATCTGGCAATATTCACTGCAGGTGATTTGAGAATTAGGATACATTCCCTCTGTGCAGGGGATGTTCTCAGTTCCCATGCACCTTCTGAACAGCAAAACCAAATGCTAATTAAGCAAGGCTTATGTCTCAGCCATCTAGTGGGAGGTGTCCCTGCCCTTGGCAGTGGGTTGGAACTAGATGATCTTTAAGGTCACTTCATACCCAAACCCAATTTTGAAGCGAAGTAAGGTCACCTCACACCCAATTTTTTGATTCTATGATCTATCCCTTTTTTTAGCCATCTTCTTCTGGTTCTCTCCACTCCTACCCACCAACACTTTCCTCTGCATTTCTGCACCTAGAATTCTTCTCACTGGCTCCTCTGTAAACAGAGTGTGTTAGATAGCTATTTCCAGCTGCAAGAGACTACAGCTGGAATCCTGCCATAGAGAATTGGCAAAGATGAGACCTTCCCATGATGCCTAAAACGTGGACTGCTGCCCAAGCACCCTTTACAAGTCACTTCAAGTCCTCACACCTTCACTGTTACCTGCTCAGCTCACCAGGACTGCCCCTGCAGCCTGTTCCTCAGACTCTCCTCCTCATTAGAATCCAGTAACTTCCTGCAACATTTCATTCATACCTGAAAGGGCAACAATTTGAAATACACTGGTGAAAATAATAAACCTAATAAAAGGTGAATTCAGTGTCAAGGAATAAATTATCTGTTTGTGAAGCAAAGGCACAGAGCATTTGTTCGTTATGGAGCAAGAGGAGCAGATGAAATCCCTTATGCCAGATCTGGAAGGCATTTGGGTTGTACCTTATTTTCTTTCCTCACTGCTATGAGAGGGTACAAAATAAAATCATGGAGTACACAGAGCAGCAGACAGCCCTCTCAGTACAGGGTTGTCCTTCTTTAGAAGAGGGGGCTTAAGATTTTATGTTTGCATTTGACAGGGATTCATTTAGTGCTTTTATTTTTAAAAGTATTTTAACTATCTAAATTTCCATCATCTTTAGTACTATGGTTTACCCTCATAAACCACATGGATCAATAATTTGCTCTGGTACCATCTGGGAAAAAAAAAAAAAGTTTTTTGTGTGCCTCAGACTGCACTACAGAACTGAAAGTATTAATTGAAATGTAAGAGTACTGATCCCAGAACACTCATTTGAGAAATCCTTTTTTACCTCTGGAGTGCTATTTTGTTGCCTAACCTATAAAGTCAAGCTCAAATATCCTGCAGCATGAGGTCACTGCTGCCTAACACGGTGGCAAGAAATGCAATTCCTTTCAAGAGTCTCTGAAGTAAGCAAGAGAAATGAATGCTCCAGACACTTCATAAACTGGTGTCATGCCTTACTCTTGGGCAGTGGCAAAATCCCACACCAAGAGATGAAATAACATGTCAGCAGACTTCAGACTCAATGTCCTAAACAAAAGGCCATTCTGCTTTACTCTGCTGTGTGGATTCCCCAGCCAGTGGCTCCCTCCAGGTCTGTGCTCCTTCCCAGGCTCAGCATGCATCAGCAGGTCAGTACCACATCTCAGGAAGCAAGGGATGCTAGGATCAAACATACTGCCTGCCCTGCCATAGTTGGGAGTTATCACTTCATAAATATCTCAAGGAGACTGAGCTGCACTCTTGATCCACAGGCAAAGGATCTGACACTGGCATTACTGCAATGGCATAACCTCACCCTATAGCTCTGCCTGCAGGATTCCCACTGCCTGGACAAACTCCTGCAGTGCCAGCACACCTCCCAGGGCACAGGAGAGATGTGTATTCAGCAGAAGCAAGAAATCCTGCCCAAGTTAGTTGGCCATCACTCCCCTGAAGGGACTCAGGGCAGGCACAGACTGCCCTTCCTCAAGGTCACACCTTGCAAAGGAAAAGGTGGCCTGGAGGGAGTACAAGAGAGGGAAAGAAGGCTCCTGCCCTCTGCCTCAAGAGGAGGGGCCAAAAGCAGCCTCTGAGTCCTATACCACAGGGGCTGGAAAGGAGGAAGAGGTGAGCAAAAGTGATCACTAAAGCTTTTTCAAAACAGGGTCCAGAGAGAGATGAACTAAGTAGGGCCAGAAGCAGCTGTCCTGCAGCAAGGCAGAACATGCTGCTTTCCTGAGGAGTCCCTCAGAGCCATCTCCCTTGTGGCCAAACTCTTTGGCCAATGTCTGATCCCAATTGTGACTATATATTGCACTAAATACCCTGGGTTTGGGGCATCACCTCTGGCTCCTTCATTCCTCTGGACCTGAGGTATGTGATGTACAGGGAAGTCTTTGATCCTTTTCTTTAAATTATCTGCAGGCTGGATGAGGGGTAAGCAGTTGGGTCCAACATGTTGAAAACATTTTAGAAGTTGGGAGGACAGAGGGAATAAACAAGAAAAAACACAACCAGCAGCCAGCAGCTACTTGCACACAAAAATGTAATTTCTTTTTCTTTCCTGGGAAGTTCTGCTTCTGTGCTTAAGACCCAGACAGACAGGAAAAGTCCCTGCCAGGACATCAGTTTTCCTCATTTGTGGGAACAAAAAAAGGAGGCTGCTGTGCAACCTTTACCTACAGTCTTGCTGTCAGCTGAAGGACCCTACAGCTTACTCAGAGCCTTTTTTATAAATCTATTTTAGTTGGGAGTGGTGGCAGCTGTTAGTGCCATGACGGAAGCATACTTTAGGGCAGCAGTCATTTTGTGCAGTCATGTCTTCTGTAACTTTGGACAAAGCATTAATGTTGTCTAGAAGACCTTGGGGCAGGAAGGAAGTCATGCCTCCTGAATTCTCCACATGCTACCAAGAGCATAGTGAAAGCATCTGAAGTGCAGGAGCCACTGGCATAACTCAGAGAGCCCCCAGCCCCAGGAAGCCAAAAGAATCAGAGGCATTGGTTACAACCACTTTCCTGGATTTGGAAGTACAAATAGTGAAAGTTACCAAGCTCTTCAAAAAAAAATAAAGCAAGTGTGCTCTGTTTCCAAGGTTTCCTCCAGACTGATTCTCCTGGCAAACAGAAAAGATCCCCAAGCCAAGTAACTCTACTCAGCCTCGTCCTGAGCCTCGCATGCTCAGAGGATTAAGTTATGGTTTACTGCAGCCCCGGAGCTCGCCTAAAACTTCACACCCTTCATGGGCAGCATAAACCCTCTGCATATTCCTTTAACTCACAATTTTCTCACAAGCTTGCTCAGCTATTTCCTGACACCTCCCACGGGTCATTTGGTGGGTTTTTTCCATGCAGTTCATCTTTGAAACCTGAAGTGTCAGAAAATTCACAGTGAGTAATTGGCTGTCGTGGACAGTCACCACTTAATGCTCTGGAGGCAAATTCCATGCAGGATCACAGTTTCAGTATCCCTTATCAGAACAAGGGTGGGGCCTCCCCACTGTTATGTTTATGCTTGTTACCCAAGGCAACAAGCAGGTTTAAAAAACAATCAAATCAAAATGACCTTTGAAAGTCGTGACAGCATGACTGGTCATTCTAAAGCTAGATTAATGATCTTCAGTGGAGAGATTGACCCTTTGTTTTATGTTTGCATAATCCATATGGTGAGTCTGGCTCTAGACACTGTCCCAATAAGAAGAGCAAGAGAAATATTTTTTGGAAGTCTGAGTTATTCAAACTCATAAAGTATTATAATTTCAAACCAAAATTGTGATTCGGTTGTGCTTTGGTTTACCAGCTGCATTTCTCTCAAAGCTTATTAGTGAAGGCCACAAAGTAGTTGATTTTACCCTGGATGAGGTCTGTTTGTCCTTTTGGTTCCCCAGCACAGAGCTGCAACATAGGCTGCAGATAGGCAGGTGAAGGAACTGCTGAAATAAGTATTCCAGAGCTATTGAACAGCTCTGGGTATCAGCCTCCTCCATAAACGTACAGGGAGCAGTAAAGTAAGGCTATGCAGCGTGCATCAGTTTATACCTGCCAAAATTCCTTGGACCTTAACAGGGATAAAAAAAAGCCATGCCATTGATTAAAAACATACATTGCTGACAGTGGCAAAGTTATTCAATGACATTTTGGAGAGAATCAGAGCTTTTTCCTGAGGAAAGTCTTGTGCACCATTAGGAGAGGCATGCAGGGAAACCCTGTGTGGAACAAAAGTGTTTGAATTGGCAGGACAGTAAGTAAATGAAAAGAAATTTTCCTCCTTTGCTCATCTCTGTTTCATTGACCTTTTCTTTCAGAGGGTGGAAAAAAAGCACTTGGGTCTGTGAAGAAATATTTGGAACAAGGAAATCCTGCAAGTGAAAAGAAGTCCTACAACTGGGAAAGGCAAAAAACCAGCCAGTGTAACCACAATACTGGATTTCCTATGGAGATAACCATCATCGATGCACAAAGCTCCTGTGTTCCTTCAATTAACATACTGTAGGTGGAAGCCAAAAACACTGGATAATGGTAAGTTTCACTTTCTACAAAGTCAAAAGCTGTTTTAATAGAAGCTTAAGTGCCTTTCTTTTCAGTTCAGCAAGAAAGAGGGTATTTTCTCAGAGGCTGACTGAACACCCACGTTGCTCAGAAGCCAGGCAGAGCGCTCCCTGTTAAGCTTACTTGCAATTAGTCGTGGAGTCAAAGCTGGCAAGAGCTGGTATCCTGGCTAGGGAGAATGCTGCAAGCCCTGGTAGTAAATGCAGTTTCACTGAACATATTGCCAAGAAGATTTTCTCTGGCAAAGAAGGGGATAGCTTGTCTCTAGTAAATGATGTCTCAGGGGATTGGTACAGCTTGTTGGGACGCAGTACATCTGCACAAAGATATGAGCAACTTAGTCCATCTTCCCACTCTAGATGAGCTTTTGAAGATCACCCTGGTCATTTCTCCTGTTTAAGGGAAAGTGTTAGCTGTCAACAGGAAAAATTGAGTATCTCCTATACACAGTCTAAGACACTGCAGGAGGCCTTGCACCCCACCACTCCAAAACCTTTACAAGTTCCCAAATTCATGCTCCCCATTTGCTGGTCCACAACAGCCAAATTTCCCTGCAGAGGGCAATACCACAGGGTACAAACAGCGAAAGAAAAGGAGATTAGGAATGCACGTTTAATGAAGTATTTTTTCTTTCTGTCAGCCTAAGACACAAAGAAACAGGCATGTCTTTGCATAACCACACACCTACTCCTCAGCATTTGAAGTCTAGATGACCCTTGAGGCAAGAATCACGTCATGCAGAACAAAGCACAAACTCCATGCCATAATAAACATTTTATCAGTAATGAGACCAAATTGGAGCTGAACTACAATCTTAACTTTGCTCCTTAGCTTTCACACCCAAAGAACACTCATAGAACCTACATCCTTACATGGGCGATAGAAAAGATAAGGAAGTATATTTATGATGTAATTAAATAAATCATGCTGGTCTCCCAGTAATGAACCCATTTCTAATTATCCTGGAGTCATCTATTTTGCATGTGCTGCTTGCACACTCATTTAAGGTGCTGCCAGAGAGCCTTTTCCATAGGGCATGATTGCCAATAGAAACTTCACAGCCCAAATCTAAAGCCAAGGCTTGCATACCTGTCCCAGTCTCTAGCACTGTATTAATTCTTAAGAAAACTATTTTAAAAGAAAACAACAGAACAATTTTGAAAGGGGTCTGGGTGAAAGAAATTAAATAGGGGCTTGGAATTGATGATTTCATAAGCAACATAAAATACTTTTTTCCACTTGTTACTGTTTTAATAAATGAAATGCTTTCCAACTTTCAACATCAAACAGCCCAAAGGGTTGGGTTTGATAAAAGAGAGAAAGAATCTCCAAGCTTTTCTTGAAATCCCCTAAGATCTGAAAAGCATCTATTCATATTTTTCAGTAAATCTTTTAACATATGTCTTTTTCCAGAAGTCATACTTGTTTAGGGTTTACTCCTTGCCCCTTACATTTATCCTCCTCGCCTTTTGCTGTTCCCACTGTAAATGAAAGTCATGGTTCTTTATACCCCTTTTAAAGAAGATAAATGCATAAATAACCACCAAAAATGTGTCCTGCATAAGGATGTCAGTTATACAATTAAACATTTTCTCCTTCTCGTGATATGTTTTATTGAGGTATAAATCAGGACTACAAGGCAATTTAGCACAGACAGGAATTTTATGGAGGGGGTGTGCAGATCCCCTGGGCTCGTCTGGAAAATGAGAAACATACTCATAGATGATAGAGCTTGCTGGGTACAAGATCCACAGGAGCTAGAGAGCACTGTGTCTAGACTGAGATTTAACTCTCTCATTTAAATCAAGTGAAATAGGACTGTGCTGGATGCAATTGCATTAAAACCTTTCTGTGGTGGATTAGGGAGCTTTTTGCAAAGCCAAGTCACACTGAAGAAATTGTGTGGGCAGAATGAGTTGGTGCCAAATCACAGGGAGAAAGCAGGAGCTAAAAGGTAGCAAGAGTCTCCCTGTGTTTAACAAGGCTTTAGCTGCGCTCACTTTCTACCACTAAGCAGAAACTTTCCCTTCTCTCCTGCTACAGGCAGAGAAATGCTTGGGGCACACTTTGCTTTCTTAAAGTCAGGAGTCTCAGTTGCAGAGCCTCCTTATTTCCCTCTAGGAAGGTGTAAATTGAGGTCAAATAAAGAACTTTGGCTTGCTTGGATCTGGAACGTGCCTGGAATCAGACAGCAGGATTCAGATACAGCTTTTTCCTCACCATCAGACACTGGCCAAAACCACCTCCCTGTACTCTGGCCAAAAGGCAAAGCCCCCATGATGGGAGGGAAGTCTCTGCCTTGCAGTGCTGCCCAGCAGAGGTGATTGTCCCATTGCCATTGATGGAGGATGGAGTGATCCTGCTCCTCTCTGAGCTGGGCTGTGAGATGGCTACAATCACATTTGTCCCCAGGTCCTCCCATTCGTATATCCCCTCCCACCACATCCCCCAGGTCCATACTAGGGATTTGCAGAAGGAAGCCCCACAGTGTTTGATCTCTCCAGGCAGGCCTGCACCCAAGGATCTGGGGCATTAGCATCCACCTCACCGAACAAAGACAACTAGCCTTGGTTGTTCTCTCCACAGTCAATAGGAACTGGTGTCAGACTTAACAGGCCCTGGAGACACCTCACTCTCAGCATCTCAGCTAGGCAGGACACATTTCAGCCTTCCTGCCCAGAGAAGTATAGCTTGTACCCAACACTAGCACCTTCCAAAAAGCAGCCAACTAAGCTCTGCCCACACGTCTTAATGCCCGCACAATGACAGGGCAAGGGCAGCATTTCCCTCTCTGTGCACAACCCAGCCCACACCTGGATTCAGGGCAGCTGCATGAGTAAATTAATTGTCCTCTTGGCTGCTCATTTGGAAGTAAATGGCAGAAGCAAGACCCAGCAGTGAGTTACAAGCTGAAACAAGTCCACAGGCTCAGAGGAACCCCAGGCAGGTTATATTTGAATCAGGTACTTCCCTCTTGACATGCAGCACCTGAAAGCACACAGCATTCATTCTTTATCCTTATGAGCCTTCCATTGTCCAGCACTGCCAGCTCATGATACATTCTCCAGAGAGCAAGACTAGATGCCCCACCAGCTCCCAGATTTTGCAAGAATCCCAGCATTCAACTAAATGTTTTAGCAAAAAGTACGTATTTTTTTACTCAGCCCTCAATGCTTTATCTGCTTCTGCAGTTCAGACCACAAGACCCATCCACCTGGTTTGTTCAGGCAGCAACAACAGGCTCTTCTTGAGGACCTTCTCTCCCAACATGCCATCATGGATTTTCTCGGCACATTCCCTGGTGCCTTGCTCTACAGCAAACGGAGCTGCTCTGTGACACTTGTGCAGCAGCTCATCCCCAGCCCCTGACTTTCTGCACTTCACCCTCGGCTTCCAGATGAGCATACACACCCTGGCTGACTGTGAGGGTTTCCAAACAAGAGCTAAACACAGGTCTGGCATCAGCAGCAAGCTCTGAATCAGGCTTCAGTAGTATTGTCTGACCAGAGGCTAGCATGGGGAGAGGCCCCTTGCCAACGGGGAAGGGAAACTGGGATTAATGCTTGTACTAAGACCCACAGAGAAAGAGTGGGAGGGCTAGAAGAGCTCCTTGTAAAGAGGGTGAGGGTTAACAAGAGAGCACAGTGGCTTTCAACCCTCTGTTTTGTTTTGTACTTCAAGGTGCAGTAAAACGTATTTATACCCAATTCCTCAGTTTACAAGGAAAGCAGGTTGCCTTAAAGGTTTTAACACTGGCCTCAGCTGAGCAGCAGTTCTCCCAGACTGGATTTTGGAGATTACATTTCACTCCATGAATAATACTTTCATTCATTTTTTCCATCTGCCTCTAGTTGACAGAGATGATTTATTTTCATCTCCATTGAAACACAGAAAGATAAAGGCCTGAAGTAGCAACTACCTAAAATACAGGCAATTACAGAGATGTTGTGCATTGAGCTTTAGGTCATTAAAAGTCACCATGGAGAAATTTAGGTACACTGCTGAGTGAGGCAGCAAGAAAAACTGAGCACCTTAGAATGGATTTTGAAGAAAAGTACCAATTGCTTTGATTTTATAGAAAAAAAAAATGTATGTATGTATATATGTGTGCATATATATATATTTAAGGGGGAAAAATGAGCTTTAGATTAAATTAGCAGTGGAGGCAGAAAATATACAAGCATGTAATATAGATAGAGAGTTTTGTATGCTTTCCATTTGTTTCCCATCTGCTGTGCAAGTAGTTAGTTCATCAATATACATTGGCCACAGTTTATCTAAAGGAAGCCTGGCCTTGGGAGCAGCTCCTGCATTTACTGATCTTTAATGCAGCAGTGAGACCTCAGGGACAACTCCTAAGCAGAAATTCCATCCCCTGATAATCCTCATACAAAAGAGAGCAGTCCTCAGGACATGCTGGCAGACAAAGCAAAGTGTGCAAAAAAGCCTAAGCCTGCTCTGTGCTATGCCTGTGTCCAAAGCAGTAAGTCCGAGACTGCAGCCAGGTACAAGTTTAAAGCCAGCTTAGTCCTCCTTCCTTTCCAAGTGTGCCAAAGTGCATGCAAGCCTTATCTCATGCTCCAGCCAGCTGGAGAGTAACGAGAAGCAGAGATACGAAGACTTAGCTGAAATTTAGATTATGGATTAAAGCATCCTGGACCAACTGGAGAAAGTATCCCTGAGTTAACAAGGATGAGTACAGAAGGGAGAGCACAGGGTCTAGATGACAAGCTTATCAACCTGGCGTTCAAGGGCTGGGCTCTGCCAGTGTACACTTTTTAATGTTACCTTGGCCAGTTAAAGACAGGCTCTACTTGTTATGTTTCACTGTTGTGTGGGGTTACCACAGCGTGCATCTGGATCACCAGGATTCCCCTAAGAAACAGCAGAAGTAAACATGCTGGGTACCAATATAAAGCCTTTCTTTCAATGGCCATTTTATATAAGCCCTTATCACACAGTCACCATTGCTATTCCACTGGGGAGGGGGGGGATCCAGAGCAGCTAACTAAATACAGATAGATATAAAAGGGCTGGAACAGGTCAGTGCAAACATGAAATGCTTGGAAACAATGCTTTGATGGCCAGAAGTGGACAGACATCAGGGAGAAGTCAGAGAGAACTCCCTTTTCATCTGGCTGAAGCCATTCCTCCTGAAGAGCACAAAGAGAAACTCAACCAAAACAAAGCCCCTACCTTTCACAGTTTCTCTAATGTCACCAAAGCCAGAAATACCCAGATTTTACAAGAAAGACTGATCTACAACACACCCAGCAATGCAAACAGCTCAGTGGAGTGTGGCAAGGCGAGACACCCAGAGGGCCACCCTGAGAGCCGCCCACACATGAGCTGGCACATGCAGGGACACAGGACCAGCCACCACACCTGCAGGCTGGGCTCAGACCCAGGGCAAACATTTGCCTTTCACAACAAAAACAAATTAAAGGCTTTGGGTTGCCCAAAATGAACATAAATATTTTTCTCTAGAAATTCTTCTGTTTTGTTTTTTTTGTGTGCATTTTTTTTTCTTTAAACTAGCAAAGAGCAAGGTAGACATGAAGGGGCTCTCTGAAAACACTTTAAAGATTTATTTACTTTAATACTAAAGCAAGGGGATCTATCATCTACTTCAATTCCATGAATACATACATTTCTTATTAGCAGCATTATAATGCTATTAAAGAACAGATTCACTCATCTGCCTACGAGTTATTCTGCCTTTGCTCACAATGCCTGTTCATTTCCCAGAAAATTTTAAAGAAGTCTTATTTAATGTTAGTCTTCTCTCATTCATGACATTTCTGTATTCTCATGATTATTTATTTGGCATGGCATTTTGATGTAAGAGAACAGCCAAGCTTTGTGTGCATACATAGCACAGAATTTCCACTCTAAGAGAACTTGGATTCTGTAATTTATAGATGGCACAAAAAAACTAACTTTAGGGGTGAAAGTTGAGAGGTGTTATCTGTGCATGGCTTTTGGCAAGACAAACTGAAGTCATACCATCAACTTCAGCTTTAGACAAGTTTTGCCCTTGGCCCTTAACCCAATATTACACCTTGAACCTTGTTCTGCTATTGAGCCAGGAAAAACATCTTGACTCAGTGCAGCTGGACTGCTCTAGGGGACTGCCACACCACCAGCAGTGGCACCCAAGCCTGCTCAAGCGGACAGGGGAAACAAAAAGGTGGCTTGGCTCAGGCCCTCTGCATGAGAGCTAAGAGATAGACTCAGCTCTGTAATTTCTTCCCAGACACCAGAGCTTCACCTAGACCCAGGTGACTTCTTTCACAGCTCAGCCCAAAGCTACTTACAAGTAGTAGAAGGACTTGGTGACTTCACTGGATTGCAGAGCTCACCTTGCTGTTAAAATCACACTTGCCCAGGTTAAGCAGCAAACAAAGACACTTCCCTGCGTCACACAAAGAATGATAGCAGCAATACAGCAGCAACACGGGCCATGCCTGTTGCCTGCTTGCCCACAGCTATGCAAACCCTCACAGCTACAGACACCTGGAAAAGGAACTGCTGGCTGCTTCCCTCCCTGCTAATGAAGCATTTGAGCCGAAGCCATTGTTTATTCAAGAACCTAATAAGAGATGACTGTGGCTATTTTCCACTTAACATCATTAGTTAAACAGAAATTGATTGCAGATGGAGAACAGCCATTGTGCTTTACTACCAATGATTTGTTTCCTGGGATTTAAGAGCAGATCTAGTTTGGCAGATCTGTTCCCTTAGGCTGCAGACACTACAAGGTGTGGCCACACTCCGTGTTTACAAGCCATTACCAGAGCTGCTCTTGGGTTTTTTCAGCTCCAGGCATGTCAATAAGTCTTAAAGGCTCTGTGTGAGAGAAGCTGAGTAGAGCTTGGTTTGTTTGTTATCAGTCAAAAATTGCTGACATGCTTTAACTATCTCATAATAGAAAAGCTATACACTTCAGGTAATCATTACTTGCTTTCAACAGGAGATCTCAGCAGCCTTGAACACAAATGGGCAAAAAAGGAACCTAAATGGCTCTTATATATCCTAAGTCATTCAAGTGAAACACAAAAGAGAGCTCCAACCCACCCAGTTTAGTTTGGCACTCCCCCTATGCTGTACCAGATCAGATTTGTGGAGCTACACCTGCAATAACTGGGATGCAAGCTTGTACTCCATCAGGCCCATCTTTCCTCATTAACACTGAATGCATACGAGATCCCACTCAAAATTTTCAGCTGGTGCCTATTAAAAACGAGACCAAGCTAATTAAAACAAGCAGTGGGTGTTCTACCAAGCAAATAGCTTCAGAAAACTTTACTGGCTCCCAGGACATAGAGAGAAACTGTAAAATACCACTGTTGAAAATCTTCTCTGAAGCCTGTATCAGATTTTTGGCTCAGATTTCCCCCTTCTGTGACTTTTCCCCTTTGATACTCCAAGGACAGGTGCCCCAGGTTCCCATTCTGAAAGGTACCCTCCATTTATGGGGATGTCAGCAAATGACAGCAGTGGTAGGGTCTTGCTGGACCTGATTCTCAGCATTTAGCTAGGCAGTATCTCTGGAGCAATTGCAAGATGTTACTTGCAGATCCCTCTCACCATCTGATGGAGCATCCCTGCCGAGCCTGGCAGCTGGAGCACAGAGGAACCACCATACCAACTGTCCTTCTGATCCTTGTGCTGCTTTTGGTGTAAAACCAGCTATCCTGCTGAGGTACAAATAACCTAGCAGTGTCCCCAAAGGAGATGCTTGTCCCTAACTTCCTCTGGTTACATGTCAGTTCATACCTCAGGTCTGAAAATGTATAGCCCTTCCACTGGCTTCTGACCCATACCGACCACAAAGCCATCAAATACCTGCTGGCACCCAGCTTATCACTGGGATGGATAAACTCAAAGAGATCGACAGATTGTCCTTCCAGGCTCCCTGTGACCACAGGACCACAAAAAAGAAACCAACCTTGCCATCCTCACTTCACATGACCATCCATGAAGACACACTTTCATGAAGCCCAGAGATGGCAAAACTGTACTTACATATTTTTTTTACCTTCCCACCTCCAAACAGAAAATTTCAGAGAAAATGTTTTCAGGGAGTTACTGAGACCAGTTGCAAAATGCTTTCCATAGTGCCACATACAGCAGCTGACGTAGAAAACACACGGCATATTTTGTAATATTTTAAATACAAAGCTCAATATTCTGCTGACCCTCCCTAATGTTATGTCACATTTCAGACTAACATCTGACTGATGGCCCAGACTTGGACCAAATTTGCAGCAGGTACAAATTATGCAGGACATGATTTCTAGCAAATCTGTTTGGCTAAGTGCCCCAGAGTTTTCTTTCACATGACTATTTCCTACCCAATACAGTGGTGAATATCAAGTGCAACCATGGGGATTTTTTTCTCATATGACAAATTCTGCATTATTTCTCAATAATAAACACCATAAATAAAATCTTATTTCTCAAGACTTAAAAGTCCACCTGCTGTGAAAATCTACACAGTTTGGTATCGCTAATGGGTGCGTTAGCACTGCCTCCTGTATGACCTTATACAGTGGTATGGCATTTGTTAGCTTGTTCAATGGCACTACAATCAACTTGCAAATTCACATTTCATGAGAGAGTTTGTGTTCTTAAACAGCAGGACTGCTGGCAGCACTGTGTATGTTGTGTGCAATTGCGTGTGGTGTTTTGTGCAATATCATCTGCAACATTTTATTTTAGATCATCCCCTTCCCATTCCTCCCCAAAATGGGGCTAGACTCTTTAAGGGTGAGAACAGATTTTACAGAGGATGATTGAGAGCTAAAACTTCATGGGGCCTCAAGATAATACTCCATCTGTAGCAAAAGAATAAAGAATCTGCTTCAAACACATTAAGATTAATGCAGTAATCGTCTGCTGGCATGGCACACCCTGGGAAAGAGACTAATTAAAAAGGATTTGTGGAAAGTCACGTAGGATTACTCTAGTAAAAGCAGTGGCAAGATATTTGGGTTATCAGTGATTTTTAAAAGTTCTAATTAAGGTTCTAGAAAAAATTTTACCCAGAAATTGAAACCCCCAACTTCATCTACACTTGAAATACTCTTCATATTAGTTCTGCAAGCATTTACAGCTTTAGGAAACTTGGAAAAGTGAATACTAGCATTCTATTATCTCAATACTCTAAATCCTCTTCCCATAAACTGCCGGGGTAATGACTTCCATTTACATCAGTGACATGGTCTGAAGAGAGAAGATAGTAAAGTTCTGCTGATTTTATCAGCTGGAGCATGTGATGCACAGGACGTGGCTCCCACCAAATTAAACTAGCAACCAAATTAAGGAACTGAAATGCCAGCTCTGCTCTTCTGACAGGTATGAATTTTGCCCAAAACACACAGTGTTGAGTTTTTAAAAAGAAAACTAGAAATTGTGTCAGAGGACACCTCGTTTTCCATCTCTTGTCCTGTGAGGACACTGCTGTGCACTTCAGGAACAGATGTTCAAACACCTGGTTTTCACCTGCTACCAGGAAAAGCTCGATCTTTCCTTGCATTCAGGGAAGGAAATAGATCAATTACAGGACATCTGTAGCATGATCAAAATTGCATGTAACAACAAAGAGGGACAGACACAGGCAGATGTGTTTTCAGAAGCAGGCATCCTTTGGAGTGCCATTTGTAAGAAGAGACACAGATTGCGTCCCTGAGTGCAGAGCCTCCTGTGGAAACAGCTCAGGTGCTCCCTCAGGCCACTCTCAGTCAATCACAAGCTACAGCATATGTGCAGGAAAGTTGCATTTCTGCACTTTGTCCATCACTGGGCCTTCATCTTGCTCTGGCCTCGGGTGGGTAAGAGAAGCTGCATTGCCAGGGCCACCCCAGGCAAGGCTCTGGCTGAGGAGCATTGAGGGGTGGTACAGAAGAGTAAATTCAAGGGGTAATCCTTACAGAAAACACAACCTCATGTCATGATAGGACCTCCTGTTGGGAAAGTGAAGTGTCTTAAATCCCAGAGCCAGAAAGAGAAGAAAACCTTCCTTACAGAAGCGGCAAGAACCAAGACAAAGAACCTTTTTTCTTTGCTCGGTAACAGCCAAGAGAGATACTTCATGGTTTTGTAATGCCCTGAGAGGGTAAAAGTAGCTTTGTGCACTGATGTGGTTTGGTGGGATGAATGATGAAGTGCACTTAATTCCTATTTTGGGTTACTGGGGAATGATGACTAGAGACGGTCATAAGCCATGAAGTTCAGATCCAGGTCTGAAACACTTTGAGCATTGCCAGAGCATGGGTTGACAGACCTGGGGCTTGGGTTTTGCTCCAGATCATTGGCGAGAAAATGGTCAGGAACACAATTTAGCTCTGGAATCACTCCTGAATTTGTCTAGATTCATGGTTTTGGCTTGGACCCTTTAGTGGTAAAAATTGTGAGTGAAAGCACGAGGGAGGAAGAAAAGATAACACAATAGCATAAATTCCAGTAGCTTTTGGAAGAAATACATTTGACCTTTATTATTTACTAACTGTGATGCTTAACTGTGGTTTTTCCTTTTAAAATATTGTCCCTGGCAGAATGGAGTCCAAGGAGAAAATAGACTCTGGAAAAAGTGTGAGACTTTGGGGAGACAGTTATTTACTGGCAGTTTCACAACCATCCCTGCACTTCTAATGAAATTTCATTTGTCAAATTCAGTGCAACTTGGTGACAAGCCAAGCTTATTCCGTCTGCCTTTTAGCTTAGAAACATCCCTTTGGTCTCTTGCTCTCAAGAAGTGTCTGTAATTCATTCGAGATTTTAAAAATAATAAATTTGCAGCTTGTAGCTAAAATGCTGGCTTGAAGCTCTCATGGACACAATTTCTTGTTTTATTGTGAAAAACAAGTCAAAATTTTGAACTGCTGTTAACACTACGTGTAATGAAACATGCTACTGACCAACAGTACTTCAAAGGGAAATAGATACAGCTTTGGCAAAAAAAAAAAAAAAAACAAACCAAACCCACAACTGGTTATGATTTTCTATGGAATCACCATTGTCTGGGATGAGGCCACCTAATTGGAGTCTGGTCTTAACATCCTTCCAGCACTGGATGAAATTCATAGCTTCCAAAGAGGGAATGGATCTAACTCATTATTGATGTTTTTTAACAAGTGAGGCAGCGTTTGTCTACATAGCTTGCATCACATTCCAGTGGTGGGTAAACCAGCTGAGCTATTTTGACTTCTCCTGGTTAAAACACTACTTTAAGACTGCTGAAAGTTTTTGTATGTTTGGGTCTTAGAGTAGAGCTGTCAACAGAAACAGTCACAGGTTTTCTTTGGATTTAGGGAAAAGGAGAATTAATGTGAAGAGTTAGCACAAACAAAATGATCACACTTACCCCATTGTTCAGGACAAAAAGAAGAAAAAAACCCAGTGATTTATTTTAGACAGCCTGAATAGCTGGAGACAGAGAGCTAAAATATGGCGAGGAAATTGCTACCCTAAACAAGTTTCTGTGAGGAATTTGTTGATTTTTTTTTCCTTTCTGCCTGAGTTATGAGCCCTTGGAATGCACATACCATTGAATTGCTTGGTAATTTGCACAAACATCTCTTCCTGAGGTCCTAAAGCCACTGTATATCCCTGAGTGGAAATATTACTGTGATAGAGAGGGACAGAGTTCGACTGTTTGCCAGAGTCTGGCTACATAACCCAGTGAAAAACACAAGACACTCCAGCTTCTCCCAGGAAACATGGGAGCAACTGAACATGTGCTGTCACACACAGAGCAGTGAACATGGGGATACACACACCCTCTTGCCCTTCGCTTGAAATCTTGAAACTTCTGTTCTGAGCTACTCAAAATCTCACAGAAGCATCATTGCTGGGGAATTGAACACCTCCTGGCTGCATACCTGGGGTGTGACCATCTCTACTGAGTGGGGCCTCTCCTTCCTGACAGAAACGTTGTTTGTGCAATGAAATCTTTTCTTTTGTTAAAGAGGTTTGTTTGTGTTTTCGTCTAAAATATAAACACAACCATAATTATAACCATAAACAGACCACAGTTTTATGGGATGAGATTTGTGTGGGTGGTTTGGGTGCCTAATTGCCGTGTTCTGCACAAAGCCTGTGGTTCCAACCCTGAGAAATTCTGCCTGCAGACTCTGAACCTTGTTTTCTCTTCCATTAGCTCCAAACTGCTTTGTGCCTAATAAATGTTAAATACTGGTTAACTACAACCCCCCAAAAGACATGCCCAAGTGGAGGCTATGAGAACTATGCCACTCTTTTATAAAGGGAGCCAATGGATAATTCAATTTCTGGGACAGCAGAAGCAAGAGCTCAAAGCTTTCTTTGCCTGATATGAAACAAGCTGGTGCTTGACAAAGGTTTCTCAAACTCCCAGGAGCAGCTATGTTACAAGTTTTTCTGGGAGTGGTCCTCTCACTGTCTCACCAGAGGGACTTACTCCACTCTGCTCCCTCGCCTAAACTGGGACAGAGATGACTCTGGAAGTAAGAGGGTACATCAGTAGTCCAGCAAGATGCTCACCTGGAAGCCAGGCATCAAGCTGCCTTTCAACATTCAATTACATCAGGGACACTCACAACAACCCACCAGGGAGAAGGAGACCTAAACTGTAGGACCTTTCTTCTTTCAGTTCTTTGTTTTCCCTGGGGAAAAGTGGGCAGGCTCTCTTTGAACCCTTCCCCCAGCACCCTGCCAGCCTCAGAGGCCAGGGAGTGACCCCCTGTGAATGGTGCTGCCACAGCCTCCACCCTGGGGAGGGACTGCAGTGACTCCTGTCTCCACATCCCCCTCCTCCCACAGCAGCAGGGTTCTCAAGTGAGGGGTCTGCTCCTCCCTCTCAGGGGGCATGGGGGGCACCCTGATTTCCAGCAGTAGGGGGTTAAGTTCACTGACTCACACAGCTCAGCCTCCTGTCTAATTCGAAATTTGTCTTAGAAATTTAGGCCTGAAAGAGACCAGCTGAGCTCATCTCATATCATTTTCTGCCCACAGGCAGGGTCTAATATCTATGGGCTAACCCCAACACATGTTTATTTAACAGGCTCTGAAAGGCATATGAGAAAGGAGAACCCATAAACTCACTCAGATTCCTACTTCACTACTTTATGCACACAGAATTTATCTTTTTTTGTCATACAGTCAACCAACTAATCTTTGCTTCAAGTTTATTTTCTTCCTCTCCCAACACATCTGAAAGGAAATACTAACTTGATGTAAAAATACTGAAATTCAATTTCAAAGTTAAATCTCCTCCACTGAAGTTACTAATTAGTAGGCAATTTTTCAAAGCAAAATAAAAGGGAATTGGTAAAAAAAGTCATATCTTATTGCTGTGTCACTGTGTATGGAACCTCATTTTGGAGCTTTGCTGTGGATGTGGCAGCTCTTTGTTTATTTTGAAAGGATAAGTTCAGCAGTCACTCAAGGATGGGTAGGAAAAGCCTGAGGCTGGAGATTACCATGTAGCTTTCTAATTAGACTGGAATGAAAATAGGTCTAAATCCATTGAGTAAACAAAATAGGTTTGCATACTTGGTAATTGATAATAATTATGGTTCCCTTTAACAACACTAAATGATTAGTTGTTATTTTGTGACCTCAGGCAAATGAGTAGGGTATTTATTTTTCTTAAGCTGACAAAACTTGTAAAAGAGGCCACCACAATGACATTCCAGAGCACAGGGAGAGCTGTCATTTAATCTTCTGGCTGGTAAAAAAATAATATATGATTTCATAATGCCATCCTATTAAATGCTTGAGGAATTGCACATCTCACCAGCTGGAAGGATCTGAGGAATTAAACACTAGTTGAACACTTCTAACTGTGAACAGTCAAACTTGGTCTTACCTCAGTGCAGGATAGGCAGCCATGTACACCAGCAGCAACACAAGAACAAGCTTGTTCTCAAGAAACCAGTGGAAAAGTCTGACTCTCGTTTCTTTACATTGAATAAATTAAAGAAAATCAATCAATAAGTCAACTTTCAAAATACCCAAATGCAGACACAAACTCTGTAGTGAACATGTGTTAACTGACAGGCAAAAAATACCTAAAGAATCATTGTGGTTATCTGGGGAGGGAACAGGAAAAAAACAAGGGTACATTCATACAATGGATGGCTGTTAAATGGTGACCTTTTTCTTTGGGATCTGATTTTAATGGCCAGGACTTAAGCAAAAAGAGGAGAGATTTTCAGCTGCATGAATAGAAGTTATGCAAAAGCACTCCCAAACCCACAAGCCTGGTTAGCACGGAGAGAGGTCAAGATTTGTATGTTGAAAGCATTACAGCAACCACACATTGCCTCGTGCTCATTTCTGAAAGCCACTTGCTGGTGCAGTCCCTGTAAATGTGCCACAGGACAAAACAGCACTTGAGGGACCAGCACAGTTTGTTAAACTTGTCAAACTGATCCTTAAATTGACCTACAACAAAATGCCCATCTGTGTGTGCACCTGGGGGGGTAGAGTGTGAGTGTGCCTGGTTTCCTAAGGAAATGAAAGCTTAAGGGATGAATGTGTTTTATTTATTAGAAACTGCACTCTGTGTGCAGATGACCATTTATCTAAACTTAAGAAAGTCCCAACTCTCAACTTCCAGAGAGCCAAGGCTGATAGCTCACCCACAGCCCATCCCAGTGAGATGGAATTCCAAACTGCCTGTGAAGCCCTGGATGTAGATATAGTAACATCACCAAGAAAACCATCTCTTTGCAGCACAGAAATCCCCTTCATAGCAGACATGCAGCTGCAAGTTGATTTTGCATATTGAAAATTCTGGGGATTTGTCAGGGATTCTGTAAAAGGAGATGATCTATCTGCACCTATAAGGGTCTCTGAACACTTTATGAGACAGATTCTTTTTGCATTTTTGGTATTTGGGATTAAACTTGGCAACAGATGTGGTTTTCAGGTCTGGGAGATATTTAATTTCTGGACATGCTCAAAGCAAGCTGCTCAGTTTTCCAAAGATTTGGGAGATTCATATGTATTTTAAAATACTTCAGTGCATTTCAGTGGATGAGTTCCAGATACTATGGTGTCCTGCAAAAGCTTCTAGCTACCTCCTTTATGGCAGGCTGGATTTTAGAGAAGGTTTTATTAACAACAGGCATAAGTCCTTTACAGCACTACCTGAGAGAGCAAGAACTGTTCTGCTGGGTAGTCAGGCAGAGCCTTAGTCTTCTTTTGTTTATGTGAATAAATAAACTACTTCAGCTGTTAGCAAAACCATGATGAGCAATAAACACAGAGTTTTTAGTCTTCTAGTGGAAGGTGTTTACAGCAGTAGACACTCATAAAAATATTGGCCTAAAGGAAGGAGAGGTGCTGGCAATCCAAGTGCTCCTTGGAAAAGGGAGAAGTAGATCAAGAGCTTAAATTCATTTACATGTTAAACAAAATGAAAATAAAAATTAACCTCCCCAGTTATTACAGAGGTTTTATTCTCTGTAATTTAAAAATGCAGGAAAGTATTTTTATAATCTTAGGAGGCAAAGGGAATAAAACTCTTTCATGCAGCATCTGTACTCTATTCACAACTGGAAACAGGGTACTACTTCCACCGACTAGAAACCCCAAAGTTTCACTCTCCTTTTGTACATGAGAGAAAAAGGAAATAAATCTGTCAGAAATACCCCAAAATAAAAGCACATTGTGTCTCTTCCCAGAAACCAAATAATTACATTGAAATAAAGGTCATTTGGCTTTGTTTTAAAATCTCTGCCACCAAAACTGTAACAATTCCATATAGAACGCCATGCAGTTTTTTTTCAATCTGCCTCAGTATCATTACCTGCATAAACAGATTATTTTGAATACACATAAGTTATTTGCCATCATGCCACTATTTTCAGGATGCAATATTCATTTGATTTCATATACCAAAAATCTCATACACTACAGTCCTTAGCTAGGCTCTCATCCACCTGCATTTTCAATATAAGAGGACAACATTAGTGGGCAATAAAATATTCGCAGGTACAGCATGGAACAGAAGGAAAGAAAGGACATTTTTCTTCATTGTCTAAAGGTTTCCTTCAATAGTAAACTAGAAAATAATTTCTATAAGTTAATTAAGCTCATAGAAAAAATATCTTAAGATAAAGAAGAATGAACAGTCTTAAACTAGCAGCCATGCACAAATCTGTATAGAAGAACCGCACATACATGTATAGTCTCAAAACCATGTAGCAGTTGGATGTGGGTGGTTCATATTGCAGGAGAAATGAAGGCTTCCCATTCTGAAAACATCTTGCAGAGGAAAGTGGAAATTCCCAAGTTCCTTAATACTAATCTTTTGCTAGGAGAATTGCAATTCTAAATCCTATTTTGAAGAAGCCCAGGGAGGTAGGGAACAATGATTTTCAGCAAACACATGCTCAGTTTTAAAACTACAGAGGGAAATGGTGATAATATTCACATTTCCAGCTCTTCCTTCTTCTGTCACCCAGAAGGGGACCAGGTTAAATTACTCCTTGTCCATTTACTGGTTGGTTGTTTTTGTGGGGTCTTTTTAAACTGAACTAGAATAATGGAAAGATTTTTAGATGCAGCTTTCAGAAAGGGAGTAAGGAGGCAAGGGGGACTATTTTTCCTCATTAGTCACCCAGAAGCCCATCCCCCTAAGAAACAGAGAGAGCTTCCAATCAGAACCATCTATGTTTCTTATTGATCTGATTTTTGTCCTTTTGCAGAGGACTAGCAACAGCTACAGAAGTCAAAGATCTATATAAAGGTAAAAGGGAAGCTTTTTCTTGATTCTCTAAGAAGAGGCAATTGAAAGGTGGGAAGCAGCATGCACTAGAGGGCTGGTACCTCTTGCAGTCTAGTGGAAAGATACTGGACCTTAATCCAGTGCAAATGAATGGATAGTCAGTCAGGAAAACCATGAAAGTAGAGGTCATTTCACCCAGCCATTTGGAAATGCCAGGAACCTGATAGTGAAGGTGTGAGCTGACTCATTCAAATCAGTGCATCTGGGATGACTTACGCTAAGCCAAGGGACAATCCTGAAATTTTTATACTTCCTCTTCTTCTTCTTCTGTCTGCACTTGACACCAGCTGGGGACTTCTTTATGTTTCAGATCTATTGAGTTCCAGTCACCACTGTTTAAAAGTTTTTAAAAAGAAAATTTTAGCCATTCCTTTTCCTTATTCAGGAGGATACCTTTTAAGTTGGAATCTCCAGCACTTCAACTCATCCTTTCAATAATTGATGTCATATGGCATAAAATAGGAAAAAAAATGTGTCACATTCATTTTGCATTCCTTTCTCTTTGAGGTGCTTGTTGCAAAATTCCACACTACATTAATCAGCAGAGGTGCTTGGGTCACAGTTGGTTGCACTTTCTCAGACAGAATATTTACTTTTCACTTGCACTTATGAAAGAAGACAGAAACTTACCCAGTACCAGTGCTTTGAATGAGGTATATATACTGAATGAGGCATTCAGTGCTCACTGACTGTGTTAAGGTACACTCATGGTACTTAAAAACAAGAAAATTTACCATATGAGTTGTAAACTGGTTAGACTGTAAAGTGAGTATCTTTATACATAGATGTAATTGTCACACATGCAGATATTTTAATATCCATTATTAATTTGGAAGTAGATGGCTGAAAACCATTATTCTTTTCAGAAAGTACAGAATCCAATATTTGGTTATCCAGACTGAAAATTATTTGGTTGATAAGTAGCATATTGAAATCAGTCATGACACTTCACAAATGAAGAAAAATCCTCCCCTAGAGCCACTTTTAATAATCTGGCCTATGGACTTCTGTACAACTTCTGTAAGAGCTGCTGCAATCCTCACCATTGAGATATTTGCATGCCAGGCTGGTGGGAACAATTTGAAATGATAGTGTTCAGAAAATATTCAGAGAAAAGAGTGGCCTGGGAGCAGATCCTGAGAGTGCTATTTAAAGGGAAGAGCATCCAGTTCCCCTGGCAAACTTTGTTCCACGTGAAATAAATGGCACTATTAGCATAACAAAAGACAGCTAAATGTACACAGAATCAGGCAGGGTTCAGATTATTAGAACCACATCCTGGAGTGCAAATACAGAACAACACTGCTGTTTGGTAGAAAGGTCAGGGCCATTTTCACCTGTGTTTGATATTCTCTGGACTTGGAAAATTGTATTAGAGAAAGAGTCATGCTCACATGTTAGCCCATCAGAAGCAGTGCTGTTAAACTGAGGGCCTGGCTCAGTAACCACAAGATCCACCCATGAGTGTGAGCCCCCTTGAAGCTCCTTCACTGCTTCAGGAAGCAGCTTCACAGCTGCAGAACAGGGCTGTAATATTAAATTAGAGATAAATATTGCATCTTGACATGGCTAGATTGGGAAGACGGACTGTGAAAAACCAACTAATGCAAGATTTTAGAAACTTGGAATGTTATGAATGATTCAGTAGACCTAAGGCTATGTTTAACAAAAACCCAACAAACAAACATAAAACCAAACAAAAAACCAAACCAAACCAAACAACCAAACAAACAAACAAAAAATAAAGAGAGCTGGAGAACGTCTCTAGTTTATTTGGGTTAATGCAAACATGCCCTGAGCTGTCCCTTTGTTTTTGCATCCCCACACTACCACATAACTCAAAGTGAGGGTTTTTTTTTTTTAGTATGGGCTTAAATTTTGCAGTAACATCAGATCCAGCAGCAATTACCATCTCTTAAGTTACCCTGAGTGGTCTTCTGCCATACCAGCAGAAGGATGAGATTCTTAGGCCAGGAGCCATTTTGACATCATTGTGCAACTCATTAAAATCCCAGATGAAATCAAGACCAAAAGTAAATGGTAGTGAAGCCTGTTTTTCACATTCAAAACATATTTATGGGAAAAGGAACCCACCCTATGGATGATGATTATGCTCTACATATTTTCTTTTGGGAAAAAGAGAAGCTACTCCAGCAAAAATGAGATACTCTGGAAAATTATTAGAATGTAATACATAGTAATGGTCTTGTTCTTTTATTAGCTCTTCTTTGAAATGAAGTCATGATTTGTAGCTGGGTGGTGGTTTTAGGGAAGTGTTGCTTTTTTTTGTTATGAGGTCAGAGACCACAAATTATGTAATAATCTCAAAAGCCTGTCCTTAAAGATCAGTTTACTAACTGGTGGGCAAATATTTCCTTCAAACTTTTCTTTGGTAGCAGTTTCAAACCATGATTCTGAGGGTTTTTAGATTATAAAGCTTTTTCTTTTTCCTGTGTCCTCTAGAGAAGAAGGAAGTTGAAGACTTGTTTCCAGTGCCAGCAGTAAATAACTCCATGTTGATCAGGTTCCACAGCTCCAGTTCTGTTAAATGTGATGCTGATATAAATTTACCAGGGAGAATTAGCAGGCCCTGGCCCTCTAGCCAGAGGCAAGTGTGGCAAATGCCTGCAAGATGAGGGTGGATGTTGAACAGCTGTGCACATCTCCTGGTCACACCAGGGCTGTCCTCAGCACACAGCACAAATGGCCTCTGCTGTTTGCCAGGGAGTGGGGGAACGTCATTAGCATGGCAAACCCTCTTTCTTCTCCATTTAGTAGCAAATCTGTCACAAAGGAGGACAGAAAAGCTTTGGCCTTCCTCCATAAAGATGCACAGACTGCTGAGCTCCCAGCACAGACTGCATCCCTCCCTGAAGATATCACCACTCTGATGGTGAACGATGACTGCCTGCCAGAAAAAAAGGAAAGATAGTCCTCTTTCCTGTGTTATGACATTCAGCAGGATTGGGTTGAGCAAACTAACAAAGCTTCTACAGCAGCACAGCTAGTCCCTGCTGAACTAGCCCTGTGTCCCTAGAAACCAGCCCATTTAGAAGATGCTTCAGGACAGCCACTTCATTTGCTTTTCCCTATCATTTGGTTTAAGGAGTAGATGTCCCCACCTATGTTTCATCCATGCTAAGCCTCTCATAACTGAATAAGAACCAGCTGCAGAAAGCAGCTACCACAAGGACCTCACAGTGAGGCCCTTTGCAGACCCCAAACCCAAAGGTCTGACTCTTAAACACTGGCAAGGACTTGGCAGATGCTTGGAAACCCAAAAGGTGGCATTTAGGGACTCCTTGTATAGGGTAGCTTTAGGTATGGAGTCAAACCAGGAGGCAAATTCTAATTAGGTACCCACCTAGGAGAAAGAAAAAGTTGAGATTTATTGTGGTGATACCTTCAATTTAAGCAGAAGCCAAAGCAAAAAGTAAGGGCCAATTGTACTGAGTATCTGGGCAAGGATCATCGTGCTGCATCTTTCCATTTGCCCTCCTGTCCTAGTTATTGTCCTGCTGTACCCAGAGAGCAAGCTAAACTGAGTCTAGCCTTCCCAGCACACCAGTTGCTGTTCAGAGGACTAAAACAGTGGGTTTCATCTCTTTGTGAAGAATAATGGCAAAGCAAGGATCACAGCTGGCACTACACAGCCAACTTTCTGAGTCCATTTTGCCCTTGCTGCTCTGTATTGCAAGCTGTAACCACATCCTGAATGTGAGTGTATGGCCTTGAAACTCCCGGTGTGAGGTGTGATTTCAGCCTAAAAACCCAGAAAGATACATTTTGTCATGGCAACTAGCAAGGCAGCCTGCTGATGCACAGAGCAGGATATTATGCATTAATCAGTGTTAGTTAATCAGTGATGGATTTGAGGGTCTTTTACATGTTGCACAAATTAGTAGAAACAGAAACCCAGAGAGAGCAGTTTTCCTCTACAGTATTTTTGCCTTCTGTGTGCATTCCATCAAATGAACAGGCTTTTCAAAAGTCCTGGGAAAAACTTACTGACTACTTTGAGCACTGAGATGCTTGACTGCAATGAATCATTTTCTGTTCCTTGCTGGACCAGGGAAGAGGCCACATTGTATTCAAAGGATCAAAGTGGCAGAGGTCGTGGTTGCCTGAGCAAGCAGGCTGTGACAACTTCACAATGGATGAATTTTCACTTGGCTGAACCTTAGGGACCGTAAACTGGCCCCGATTTTTCTACCACTGCTACTCTAACTTCCAAATCTTTCCTGCTCCCTGAACTCCTGGACCAAATTTTTACCTGGAAGCAACTCAAACATATTTTGAAGATGTGATGATTATTATTTTATGTGTTTTCTCCTCTGCATGTCTGGCTCCTACCAGAAGAAATGATTTGAAGAGAGGGAGAAGCAGGTCTCACACTCCAGCTCAGCTTTGCTGAGCCAGGATGTTTAGGTATCTTGGCCATGATCCCAATAAATATTCAGGGGTTGAATTCAAAAGGCTCAGGCCCCCCATTCTCAACTATCCATGCAAGGGTGGGTATAATGCATTTGGGCATATTGGCTGTTGCTGTGTTCCTGGAGCTGCAGCTGTATGTCAGCTGGGATACCCCGAGACAGATGTGTCCACTGACTCCATGCCCAGGTAACCCAGTCCCATTCCTGGCAGACACCTATTTACTCCTGAAAGTCTAGCCCTCAATATTCACATGCCTAAGTGAACCAAACATCCAAACCACTATGATTTTTGAGGACAAGGACAACACTGGCCCTAGAGCCAGTGAAATCCAGCCTGGTGCTATTTGTAGTGCTACAACACAGGCAATGATGTAGTGGGGGAGATCCAGTGAAAATACAGAAGCCCCATCTATATGTAATAAATCAGAATTATTACCCTGCACATATGAATGCAACTATCAGCTACTTCAACACAAGCTCTATCAGCTGGACTGGTGTCAAGAAACAGTAATGACTCATAAAACTGAGCAGCTTCAGTGTAGCTTGTGGGTTCTCGACACCACCAAGATCTTGAAGCAATCACACACCATCTTTAGGATGTATGGCTAGTTTAATCAAGCACTTATATCACATATGTCTTTAAAACTGGCATGCCTGATATAGCTTAGATTATCTGGGGCACCTGCTTACAGACAACACACCTGAAATCTAGAACCACAGTTATATAAACACGTCACATGCTTGTTTGTTTTCATGTTCTGAAATGCAGAACCAACCCGGTGAGAGAAAACAACAAAGGCTAAAGCTGAGCTGAAAGCTGTCCTGAGCTGCAGGTGGAAAAATTTCTCTCTCCAACAGGTGTCTTTCATTGTATCACCATGCAAAGAAAAGGCTGAAAGATGCAGACATAATTTTTACTCACACAGATTTTTGGGTGGTGATAAATAGAAAAAAAGTGACACAAAATCACAAGTTTTTATGGAACTCTAATTTTTCTAGATAGTAAAATAATGAAACATCTACTGTCACACTCAAAGAGGAGAACTGAAATCAGCAAACAGAGCAGACTCAAAGCCTGAGGAAAAGGGACAGGAGGAGCACTTGCTACTCACCATATGAATGGCAAGCAAAGAAAAAAGCAGACCTGACCTTTCAGGGAGACCTGGAAACAGCCCCAAGAGCTCTGGTCATTAGAACAAAACAAAACACACAAAAAGGCATTAAGAAAACCTCACTCCAGTGGGAAGAGGAAGTGGTTTAAGGGGATTAGCTCCCAAAAAACAAAGCTCCACTCTTCCTCAGACTGCTGAGGAGCCCCAGAAATCTTCTGTATTGAAGAGGGCTGTGAAAATGGACAAATGTTGGCAACCACTCAACAAATGATAGTAATGTGAGGTGACATCTCTGGACCTCAACCAGCCAGCACACAATTGTCTCATTTTCATGCTGTGTCAAATTAAATTTCGACTCTAGTGCTTTGCTTGTCTTGCGCTGTTACCTCCTTTCCAGAGCAGAACACAGAAGAACATTTACAAATTTACACCGACTTTGACCTGCAGACACAAATGCCAGCCCGCAAAAACTAGTGCTGAATCATTTCTTTTCCTAGTTGTGACCTTTTTACCCTCCCTCCCTCTCATGTCAGCCCATTTCTCCATGAGAGGCTCTCCTGCATCTGTACCACAGCAGCATTTGGGAGGAGTTGGTGGGTTTGCACTGAGTAGCTGCAGGGACGTTTTCTCAGCCAGGAGCCTTTCATGTTGGGTAACAAACACAGTGCCCCTTTTCTGGCTGCCCTGCAACAACAACCATGGCAACCACCACAGCAACAACCACAAACCCCGGGACAGCTCAGTAACCTCCTTCACAAAAGCGCAATGCCCCAAAACCTTGGGATGTTACAGAGTGGCAAAGCATTGCTTGGATACAAAATAGACATCAGGTTTGTCTTGGTGCTGTAAAAATTCGATAATTGATTCAGTCTTCCCTACCTTGAGACTAAACTGATGATACAGGGGCGTCACAGCCACACTTGGGTCAGCTTTGACAGGACCAGGATTACACCCTCTGGAGTAACAGCCTCTCCAACTGTGCAAACCCAGCCCATCTGGAAGTGCTGTCACTGAAACTAGACACTTTAAAAGCCTCGATGCTTTTTTTGGAGCAGGCATTAGGAGTCCAGTGCCTTGGTGCATCAAGGCAAAAAACATCAATCTCTTCAGTTGCAAAATTACTCAGAGATTTGAGCTTTAAAATGGGAGGGAGTTTATGGACTCAAAACAGGGCTAAAAGTGTAAGTCCTTGAAGATGTTTGGTTGATTGTGTGACTTCAGAAGGCTCTGAATTTGAATCTGACTGAACAGAGAGTATTTGCAGAGGTGGATGAGGAAATAGAGATACCAAAATGAAAGCAGGCAGTGCCAGTTCTGGGTAACTGCGCGGGGATTTTTGAAAAGAGCTGTCGGTATGACTGCTAGATTAGACCTGAATAAGCCTGAGTTTACCACAGAAAAAGAGGACATATCCTGTCCCAACTGCTTCTGCTCAAGCTGGAAATACTAGAAAATTTCCCTCTGCTTGTGGCATTTTGGCACTTCTGAATTCAGATGATTGGTACTCAGAGATTAATAAAATTCAGGGAAGGACCTGAACCAGAGCTCTATCTGATATCCATGTATTTGAGAACTCATTGCACATGGATCAAACTTTGTGGATAAGTTCAATGGGAGATGGATACAGGAGAGCAAAAAGCACAGCAATTTCTCAAAAACATTGAAAAACTAACTTTTCTGGAACAGAATTTTGTTGTACAAGTAGACAGAGACTTATCAAGGACCCAGTTCTGTGAAACACAGACACAGAAATTAATAAAGGACTTGAGCATGTGTGTAAAATTAAGCATGTGTTCATTTGCTCTGCTGATCAGAGTGTAGATTCTACTCCCTAGCAGTCATTTCCCATTTGGAAACCCTTGTCAGGAAGAGAAAGGAGAAGAAGGAGGGTTGTTTACCATGATATTTTTAGATAGATTTTTAATGGAGTATTTGTTAAGCTTTCTTCCACCCTGACTCCCCCCCGCCCGCTGTCTGGGTTTTGTGTGTGTTTTTTTAATGGCTAGCAATGCATCACAGTGCGGCTGCTGTTTAAATATTTGCCTGAAAAAAATGTAGTCTGTGCTTAAGAAAAGTGGTTTGGCACAAACTGGACATTTTCAAACATCCATTTACCAGATGGATCACTTTGTTCAATTACAAAATAAAAAAAGATGGTGAAGGAGTTGAAAATCGAGTGGAATGTTCCTAAGCACACAGCATTGTTTACTATCTGCATGTCTCCTGGCATCCTGTGAGAAACTATCAATAGGCTCTTCAAAAATGTTCCTTTCCTTTCAAAAGTCTGCATTTTTAACTATAATAAAAAGGCAGTAAATATATTCTACAATGGCCTGATGGAAAAATGTGCTAAAGTATTTCTATAAATCAAATGTAGCAGTTTGGCATTAGCTCTGAGGTAGTAAATTTAGTAAATTAGGACCAGATGATTTTAAAATAGAATCTTACATAACTTTCTAGCATGATATATTTTTTTTTAATTTAACACAAGTTTGTCTGTCTTCATAAAGTTGTCTTGGCTGCTACCAGAATGTGGTTCAGTCTTTAAGGACCATATTTTTTGTTATTTATCAAGTGTAGAATATTTAAAATATCAAAGTAAGAAGGGGAACAGATTTCTCAAAAGACAGAAAAGGCCATAATATGTACTGATCCACACAAGGTGTGGGGTGCTTTGTATTCCTGATGCACCTGACTATTTCACTCCTGTTATTTTGATTAATAATAGTCTATATCTCTATTTATCTTGCTTTTTTTTTTTTTTTTTGCCCTCCTTCCTTCCCTTTTCCCACAAATTCAAGGAATTGTCTCCCTCCATTACTCTCTAGAGGGGTTACAGCTCCTATAAAAGCAGCTTGGTCCAACAGACTCTCCCTCACCCATGTGCTTAGGTCAGGAGTCAGCATTTGGGACCTTGCATTCCTTATGCTATCCCACTTTGATCTCTGCACCAGAATATCCATCTCTGAGAAATAAGCAAAAAGAAATTATAAGAAGAGTCTAAGGAGCCTATGCCACCAGCTCCAGTCTAAACCTTTTGGTATCTACACACACATCCCCAAAACCTGCTCTCCCAGCTCACCTTTGACTTTCATTTCTGCGCCAACATTTACCCCACCAGACAGTCACATCTGGCCACTGCTTGTGTTCTGGGGAGAGGAGGAGAGGGGGTGGCATACATATGTCCTCCTTGGTCTTCTTTTTGGGCAAACACTCAGCCATATCATGGTCTTTCACGGGAGGCAACAACTTCTGGAAGAGCTACAGCGAGCCATCCCACAGCAGCTGTGCCCACCACGGTGCTGCAGCGACTGGGAAAGCATGACCAAGATCCTTCCACAGAGCACCCTTACCGAGCCAGACTAACACCCTCTATCTCAGAACTGCAGATTAAGGAGAGGCTCTGCAGGACTGACTCATGGCTCCCAGACAAATGTACTCCAGAGCGTGGTGACCCAACAAAAGAGCTAAGCTCCTCCTCAAAAGCTGTAGGGACACGTGGAGACAGACCTTTACAGCTCCCAGACAGGGCTGAAATCTGAGGATGTGAAGTGTCAAATCCTTGTGACTCAAGCCCTCATCAGACTTCAGAAGCAAACACCATGAGTCAGCTGGGATGTAGGGGAAAGGGCAGACAAAGACAAGAACAGAGGTGTTGAAGGTGAGGCCAGCTAGAGTTGTGCAGAGTCTTCCTTTCATATGAGCCCAAGACTGGGGCTTCCATCACCTGTGCAAGTATCCAGACCCAAGGAAGCAGAGGAATAACTGAGGTGGATACTTATGAGGGCTGAGTTATCTGCAAGTGCTGTCTCCCTCAGCAGAGCCAGCCTGCTGCGAGGAGCCAGCCAAGTCCTCAGTCCAAGGCTTGGGATGCTGCATGGCACGGCCAAATCCTTGTCCCAGTAAAGACGAGAGAAGTTTTGCCAATGGGAGCGTGCTCTGTCCTTTTCACCCCATCTTTGGCTACCCTGTTGCTGGAAGCATTCAGAGTTTGCAAATGGAAAAGAGAGGGAACAGAGTTCCCACGTTCCTTCTCTTCTAGCATTGTTTCCTGAGAGTCCTGCAACACACAGCAATGCAATGATCTTTTCTCTAAATGACACCACGCTGAAATGCTTGTTAAAAATAACAGAAGGGGAGGAGGGGTTTGAAAGTCAGTCATTTTCCTTTAAAGAATGATTTTGGGAGAGTAGACCATAAACAGATTTAGATGGCAGCAAAGAAAACCTTTTTTGGCAGTTTTGTAGAGATGCAAATTTACGCTGAGTATGAGATGAGCGCTTAAACACCAACACTCAAAGAAGAGAAAAATAAGTCAGACACTGTGAGACATTTCATATGCTGTTCTCTGTCGTTATGGATATCAACTGATCTCCACAGATCTGTTTGAAGCAAAAGAGAGAAAAGATGATTGCTTTCCTATCTTATATCCTTCCTCCAAACACCTCCAAACGAAGGAATTCCTCAAGCCTCAAAACACATCTAGGCTGAGACCTCATGGGAAGCTTGGCAGTAAAGGCAAAACAGTACTTTCTCCACTGTATTTTTTTTTAAATCCCAAACTTACTTTTGCTTCTCCTCCTACTGGAAAAAACTGGCTGCTGGCTAGTGAACAACCACTGAGCTGATGGCCTTACCAGAGAGAAATGCTTTTGGTTTGAAAGAGTTGCTGATGAGAGATGGGGAGAGAGAAAACATGAATATATAAAATACAGCAACAGCAAATATATTTTTCTGAAACAAGTGTGCGAGATTTACAATAAAAGGTTTTAAAAACAGAGAGAACAAATCTAACAAGCTTTGCAAAGGCAAAATGGCTAGTCCAGTCACAGGACAATTCCTTGAATGATGTGTAAAACTGATGGACAAGTCATGGTCAGGAGAGATTATATTTTGGGGTCGTTATTGATGTTTTGCCAAGTTTAAGAGTGTGCATTTTGCAAATCAGAGGAAGGAGAGAGTATTTTGACACGGCTGGCTTTGGTCCTGACTCCCAAAGTGGGGTTAAGACACACAAAAGCTCTGTACAGAGGATTAATGGGTTTTCAAGGATTTTTATGCAGTATTTTAAATCTATTTAATATATGTATGAGGAGTTCAACACACCTCCCTCTTTATACACCATTTTTGTACCTTCATGTGTCTCTACAAGCTCCTTCCACTCAAGTTCAGAGCAAAGTGCTAGCATATGTGCCTGGAATTGGGCCTCTCCACCCTGCCAACTGCAGGGCTGGGAAGGCAGGAGGAGGGGAAGGAGAGGTAGGCAGGAAAAGTAGACAGGAGCAGGGCACTACAGACTGGAAAGAGCAGAGCTGTGCACTACTGTGTTCAAGAGAAAGCTTCTGGGGATGAGTGTTGCTGCATATTACTCTGTGTGTAGGTGAGGAGGTGAGAGAGGTTGTATCTCCTGAGAAAAAAACGTGCTGATCCTAGTCTACAAAACCTTACCTTCCCAGGCTGTCACAGGAAAGTGAACCTTTTTATTCCTGACTGTCTTCTACTTAATTGTCCACACTCACACTCCTGCTTCCATTTAGAAACTCCTCTGCAGGTGGGTTATGTGCTATTTGAGTCAGGATTTTGTTCCCACAAACCTAGCATGCTGGGTGAATGTATTCAAAAGAAAATAAATTGTTAACTCAATTAATTCACATTTTAGCAGGTTTTGTATCTAGGGGAATAATGTAATATGTATCTAGGGGAATAATGTAATATGTTCCATGTGAATAAAACCCCAGCTCTGGAGTTTCCCCCAGCGTGGGGAAAGTTCAAGTAGAAAGTTCAGGTGAAGATCTGAGCTTTTGGATGCCAGCACCATGACTTCTTACAACTGCATGAAAAGGTTAACATGCCTAAGCTTTGTGCCCAAGTTTCTTGTCTGAGGCAATTCCGGTCCCAATTCTGGATTCCTTTCATCTTAACCAAGCTGTGATATCCAAACATACATTTCCTCTTGAGCAACCTCCCTACATTCATCATATTTCATCCACACAATTGTGAACCAGAGAGAGCAGAAGTCCTTTGCAGTCTCCATAGTTGGGCTATTTCTCAGTTTTTCTTAGGAAAAACAAGGAAAACTCTTTTGGCACCAGTAGGTTGAATGGCATGCATGCCACATGTCTGGAAGCAAGCTGGCATTTTTCAACCCATGCATTAAAAATATTCTGTGCTGGAGGGGAAACTAAGGGAGTGTAGCCTGCAATCATGACTGCTAGACTGGTTTGTTTGTTTGGGAAATGGATAACCCTTTGACAGTATCTCTGAAGGAATAGGCTAGTGCGTGCTCCATGCTGACATTCTTTTCCCTCTCCAGTCTTCCCTGCATACCTGACATTCTTCCTCCCCTCCCAATAACATCAGTTCCTAGGCAAACAGGCACTGGAGACCCAATCTGCCCTGTACCCACCTGGAAGCCACGGGCTTCTGACATCTCTCCTCTCCCCAGCACACGTGCCAAGGTTCCCAGAGCTCCTGCTTTCCTCAGCTCTGCAAAGGGCGCACGACCCTTTGTGCTGTCCCCCACAAATTCCTCCCAGCACTCCTGAGAGGAATTTGTGGGACTGAGGAATGCAGTCCCCCTGACTGAAGTGCCCTACACCAGCCATCTCCAAGGGGAGCTGCTGCACAGACCTGGAAAAGCTTTCCACAGAATCACAGGATATGCTGATTTGGATCATCGAGTCCAACTCCTGGCCCTGCACAGCACACCCCAAGGGTCACACCACGTGCCCAAGAGCACTGCCCAAATGCTTCTTGAACTCTGTCAGGCTTGGACCACTTCTCTGGGGAGCCTGTTCTAGTCCCAACACTCTCTGGGTAAAAAACCTTTTTCTAATATTGCCCTTGGTCATGGCAAATTTGGGAGGAAACTTCCAAAGGGGTCTCTCTAGAAAGCAGATTCAAGTGGCCTCTCCCCCAGCTGGTTCAGGAAAAGATGTCCTTGGAGAAAAGTGGAAAAAACCTGTTTATTTAATAAGCAAAATATTGACAAGCATAAAAAACCAAATAATATTAAACAATAAAACATCATGCTGTTCTGAAGAGATGTCAAATTCAGAAAGTCCTTCTCATAGGGTGTAGCTCAGCTTGCTCAGTCTCTTATCAGTCCCTCCTGAGCTGGAAAATGCCCTGTCCCAGGCCCAGGGGGGGCCCAGGTGTGAGCTCCCGGTGTTTTTCTGGATTTTCAGTCCAGAGCAGGGCTGATCAGTTCCAAGAAAAAGAAAAGCCACTGTCCAGGGAACTTCTCTGCCTCAGCTAGCTAAAAAACTAACTAAAAAGCAAAGGAAAACTCTCTCCCACTGTCCATGCTGCAGACAGCACAGTCCATGAGAGAGAAGGTGTGAGAGCAAGTGCAGCTTCTGCAAACAAACTCCATGCTTCTTTTCCCCCACTTTGCTCTCAGAACCAGTCTTAAAGGTGCAGAACTTCATATTCAGCATAAACAGAACAGACAGCTGGGGATACAAGCATCATAAAGGACAAATACCCAACCTGAACTTCCTCTGACACAGTTTCACAGCATTCCCTCAGGTCCTGTCCCTGGTCACCAGAGGGAAGAGCTCAGTGCCTGCCCCTCCTCTTTCCATCACATGGAAGCTGTAACTGCAATGAGGTCTCCCCTCAGTCTCCTCATCTCCAGGCTGAACAGACCAAGTGACCTCAGCTGCTCCTCATATGGCTTCCCCTCAAGGCCCTTCACCATCCTCCTGACACTCCTTTGGATGCTCCCTAATGGCTCCATGTCTTCTTTATACTGCGGCACCCAGAACTGCCCCAGCACTGGAGGTGAGGCTGCCCCAGCTCAGAGCAGAGCAGGACAATGCCCTCCCTTGCCCACTGGCCATGCTGTGCCTGATGCCCCCCAGGACATGCTTGTCCCTCCTGGCTGCCAGGGCACTGCTGGCTCATGTTCAACTTGCCATTGATGAGAATCATTTCTGTGGGACTGATTTCCAGTGCTGGAACAGAGATAAATTTACTTCTTTTCAATTTTACATTCTTTTTCTTTTCTCCAGAGTAAGATGTGTCCCTCATGCTGTTTTAATAGCCATTCCACTGTTTCCCTTTCCCATATCCATTCTCCCCTGAGAAGGTGACTGCTTGCTTCTCATAAAAAAGGAAAATTGTAGTGGTATTTATACCCCTTCCCCCCCACCTTTTTTTTCTTTTTTTTTTTTTTTGGGGGGGGGAGTTTGGTTTTTTGTTTTAACTGAACAAACTTTTCAGATTTTGTTCACTGAGTCAGGCTGGTGGCTTAGTGACAGCCAGTGCCAGAATATCTAAATTCCAACTGCCTTCCATGATTTCTCAAGCTAACAAAGGCTGGATTCACTTTCAAAACCTTTTGGGTGGGAGGAACACCAGTATGTTTCTTTCTGGCTGGCATTTGAAGCAAAACAGAGAGGATAGAAGGAGCTGCATTTATTCCCCTTATCTGAAGGAGGGGCACTAAACAGGGCCTTGATGGTTGACTTACAAAGTTAAATGAGCAATTCCTGATGCAACACTGCATAAATGCCCTTCTCAAGAATGTGAACAGCTTTTGTGCCTTATTGTGAAAGGAGGTGGGATGCCTGTAAGATTAGTTAGTATATATTAAAGTAAATGTAGAATTCTAAAGCAAGGCAAGTGAACTAAAACTGTGGTTAAAAGGCATCTTAGGCAACTTTAAATGGCAAAGCACAGACAAATTTAAGAAGATAATTTAATGTCACAATTTTTATTCTCACAATTTGACCCTTGCATTTAAATCTTACCACTACAATGACTGCTACCCACTCCTCCATCTGTCAGGACAGATTTCTCATACTATTAAATGGAATAGAACACTTGCTTAAAAATATTTCCATCACTGGTCACAGAAAAATCGAGCAGACTTTGTTTTGGTTTGCTGAAATGCAAAATATTCCCTTCTTTGGGAGAGAATGAAATATTTTTCTTATTATCTCCTAGTGAGGTGGGAGAGGGAGCCTTTCTATGCAGACACAGGATCCTGCCCATGTCGGTGGTGAACTTTTGTTAATGTTCTTCTCAGGAAACAACAGCATTTCATCTTTTTAACAGATATGTCCAAGAAGCAAATTCCACCACTCTGAGTGTGTGGACAAAACCATTCTGCACTGAAGAAATTCCATCCACTGCATATCTGCTGAACCAGCCTGGGTAGCATTACATAGGTGACAGGACATTAAGCCAATTATGACTCCTGTGCTCAGAAAGTGCAGTGGCACTATAACTAAATTAATTTTAATCCAAAACCCCCAGCCAAGTATCACAGCAAGAAGAAATGCAGATGCCACACAACATTATCCAAGAGATAGTTAGGCCTTTGTGAAGAGGGGGAAAAAAAAAAGAAAGACAGCTCAATGTTTCCCAAACACAGAGCTCACAGACCCTTCCTGAAAAGACTCTCTCAGCTGTGAGGAGACACTCTGCTGTGTCTCTCTTTTCTCAGATTGTGTCAATGGGGAAACGGGAACAAGGGGATTTTTGTTGGAGTAACCTTTCAGAGCAGGCTATCTGTCTCGTGTTCCCCTATCAATTGTCACAAGGTGAGAGCTGGCTGGTGTGCTTCAGCGGGCTTCCCTCCCCGCCCGCTGGCAGCTCTGCTCCATGCTGCATGCCGAGGGTCAGCCGCAGAGCCCAGCTGATGAGCAGTCCCTGCGGCTGCCCACAGTGATGGCCTCACCTGCTGCCACCTCCCAAACACCTCAGCACCCCAGCTGGCAACCAGGAGGGCAACGGGAAGACACAGAGCAGAGACATGACTAGAAATAAAGCAAGCAATAAGCTCAGCAGGATGGGGTATGAGAGCAGGATACAAGCAGTAGGTTGCCCAAATGAGCAGAGAGTAATATTAATTGCCCTCAGCAAAAGCAAGGAAACAAACAAAAGCCACTGACAGAGGCACAAGACGAAGTCACAGAACCCATTTGCTACTCTGCTAGAATTGCAGCGGAATAAATATGAGGCAGTGAATCAAGCCATTGCCGTGCTGTGAAGCAAAAAAGGCACATTACATGAATTACCCTCCTGAGAACTTCAATAGGACCTTGTAGTTATAAATCCTGGCAATAGAGCTCAAGTTGCCTCTGAAACACAGACATCAGTAATGCCTGGTCCCAGCTTCCTCATCAGCAAGTTGCATTGTATAATTGAGCTGATTATCCAAGGCAACCGACTCAAAACTTCCCTAGGCTGTGCCTGAAATACAATATTACACAGCAAAGGCACGGCCGCCGCCAAGGTCACCAAGAGCAGCAGGGTGCTTGCACCAACCACAGGCGTGCCTGCCGCAATCCCAACTTCTTACAGCAACGCCAGGAGCTCAGGGGATCACGTTTACAAATCCCTCTTTCAAGGTATATTGAATTCCCGATATCCATGCTAGACCATGGAGCTCCGCCATGCCGCCCGCTCTGCTACGAGTGTCCCTCTGAGTGGGAGTGTTTCAGCCTGGGGGAAATTAAAAACCCCCTCAGGGTAAATGCAGTAGGTGAGAGAGGGGGAGGGAGGGTGCGTGAATAAAATGAGCAGTGGGACTTCACTGCGCAGTGCTGTGCGATGGCAAACTCTTTTCTGCCCGTAAAATACCAGCTCTTGTGTCTGCTTCTTCAGAGTTGTAAAGCACAGCTACCAACGCTGACAGACTTTGTGGGTTTGTGCCCAGAGTGTCATTCCAGTGGCATCTAAGGGAAAGTATTCAATAAGAGTTATGGAGAGCGATAAAGGCAAAACAATACGCACAGAGGAACACTCCAACTAGAATTTCATACTGACACATCTGTTACCTCATATTAAAATCAGTCAGGGACTTTTTACACTCATTAAAAGCAAAGCAAGCTAAAATAATAGCAGAAGGCACAACTTCTCAAATGTGCTTAGGTTTCATAATGTGATTGTAAAGCATTCTGAAAAAACGCCAATTACAAGAAAAGTAACACTATTGGTGGGATGACTGGAAACCAGATGCTCTCTGAGTTTAAATATAGGTGAAGTCAGAAATATGATGTTACTTATTTTTGTCTCCAATACTTATTTGGTTCTTGCTGATGGGGTTTTACAGTCCTTAACATATTTATCTTCATGGTAATGGTGCCATGGGAAGAGATTATACAGAGCTTATTCAAGGAAGGAGATCTGGATGCTAGTTCAATACCATGCTAACACCTTAGCCATTGCATCTTCTGTATCTAAAAGTAATTTTCTACTTGGAGTATGAAGAGCAAAAATATGCAAAAAGAAAAACAGTGTGTCTTTGATTCTTAACTCTTCATATAAGAAATGCTCCAAAGAGATTTGCACTCTCTTAATAGTAAGCTGGTTATACATAATCACTGGAAGAATTCCTTTCTTAATTAAGGTGTCTAAGAACACAGCACACAAATGAGTTTTATTCTCTTGAAACTACCCACATTTATTTTGCTGCTGCACTTGAAACAACCCTGCCCTAAACCCAGTGCATATAAAATATCATCTGTTTCACGTTTCTTCTTGGGAAATCAGAAGAATCAACAGCAACAACAAAAATGGCCCAGAGAAAAACCCTTACAAGGGGTTGGAGCAGCAAAGCTACAGCCCAGCCACAGTAGCTCTTCTGCACTGCAGAAAGCAGGAGCTCGCTCTTTTCATTAATTTCTGAGACTTATGTTGTACTGACAGGGACACACACCCATGAGCTATTACAGCATGTGCAGTCAAGAAGACAGCACAGGGAAAAAAAAAAAAAACATTTTTGCATTCATTTAGTAAATTTGTAGAATACAGCCACATATTTTATGCTGAAATTGGAGAACAGAGGAGATTGCAGATAAAAGTATGACATTCTTTATCAGCCAAGAAGCCATTTTAGCAATAGGATCTAGAGGATTAGTCACATGAGAATTTAAGGATAACATTGTACTATGGAATGTAGTTATGTTTGTAATCTTGTAGTACAAGATTATTCTTTGCTATTTTTCCTTAAGCCACCAGAAATAGTCTTGAGTCCATCTGTGACCTAAAAATTCAGGGTATGATTCAGCTCGGGCAAAAAGGAGAAAATTTATTTCCTGTTCTTCTAAACAAGCTGGAGTATGTCCCATATACAAAGATTCCTATTATGTGCACCATATTAATCATGCCTGATTAAGAGATCTAACTTGGAAAGCATGGAGGATCACCACACATCTATTTACCCTGCACTTTCTTGCTTCCAAGATACCAGAGTTAATTATTACTCTCTTCCAAATAATCCTTATTTACAATGGTCGCTCTTTATAATGGACATCTCCAGGCCATTAAAGCATTCTTGGCCTCTGGTGTCTAATCAGCGTTAAAATAGCAGCCAGGCAAAGCCAACACTTGGCAGATTGATTTGAGCAGTAGTAGTTGAAAAAGATCATCTTCTGAGGATGAGTGAGAACAAAACAATTGCAAAGACACAAACAAAGCAGTGTTCAGCGCCTCCAAGAGCTGCATGTGAGAAAAATGCCTGCGAGAGGGATGGACGGAAAAGGTTCACAGAATCAATTAGGTTGGAAAAGGTCTCTGAGATCACTGAGTCCAAGCCTTGACTAAACACCACCATGTCAACTAGGCCATGGCACTAAGTGCCATGTCCAGCTGTTTCTTGAACATTTGCAGGGTTGGTGACTCAACCACTTCACTGGGCAGTGATTTCCAACACATTACCCACACTTTGCATGAAAAAATTCTTCCTTATATCCAACGTGAACACCCCCTGGACATCTTGAGGCTATGATCTCTTGTCCTGTTGCTGGCTGCCTGGGAGGAGAGACTAAACCCCACCTGGGTGCAACATCATGTCAGGGTAGAGTGTCAAATCCCCCACTAGCCTCTTTTTCTCCAGGCTAAACACCCCCAAGTTCCTCCAGTCTCCCTTCACAGGACTTGTGCTCCAGACCCATCACCAGCTCCATTGCCCTTCTCTGGACCTTCTCCAGCACGTCAAGGTCTTTCAGTGAGAGGCCCAGAAGGGGACACAGGTCTTGAGATGTGGTCTCACCAGTGTCCAATACAAGGAACAACTGCCCTGATCCTGCTGGCCACACTAGTGCTGATCCAGATCAGGATGCCATTGGTCCCGCTGGGCACACGCGGGCTCCTGTTCAGCCGCTGTCAACCTGTGCCCCCAGGTCCTTTTCCGCCGGGGAAAAGTGAAGGCGAGCAGCTTTGAAAAGGCAGGGCGGGGTCTTTGGGAGCAGGGCCGACAGCCCTCGCTCTGCGCGGGGCTCTGTCCCCGGCCATGGGCGGAGAGAAGCGGCGGAAGGCGCCGGGTCCGGTCTCGAACCCGCGGCCCCGCCTCCTCCCCTCCGCACCGCCCCCGGCGGCGCCACCACGGTCCGGGAGAGGGGGGGGGGGGCGGGGCCGGCTCGTGCCCGAGCGCTATGCAAATGAGGGCGGTGCTATGCAAATGAGCGCGTTAGGCTGGCGCGGCGGCGCGCGGCGGGGCGCGCAGAGCGCGCGGGGATGCGGCGGGGCGCGGAGGAGGCGCAGCCATGAAGTACAAGGTGAGCGCGGCGGGAGCGGAGCCGGCACCGCACCCCGCACCGCAGGCGGGCGCTGACAGCTCGGGGCTCCCCTCCGCACCTCCTCAAGGCCAGCCGTGTGCCCGCGGGGCGGCCACGTCTGCCTTCTGCCCTCCGCTGCGCTATCTCCAGGCGCAGAGCCCCGGGAAGGTGTCCGCGCGGAGTGGGAAACGAGGGGGCAGCGAAGGGGACGGGCTGCGGAGACCCCCCGGGTGCTCTGTCGGTGTAGGCGGTGCGGGGAGAAGGAGATCCTCTCGCTTTTCCCGCTGGTGCCGGCCCTGGATAACGGGATGCGCCCGGCATCGCGGGAAAGGTGACGGGGCGGTGCGTGATGGCCAGGCGCGTTTGGGACAGGTACCCCCCGATCCTCCCCGGGAGCTCCTTCACCTCCTTCCAGGCGCTTGTGGATGTTTCCTTATCACGGTGCAATTTGTTTGATGGATCGCAAGCGAGGGCAAAGAAAAAAAACCCTAACACTTTTTAAAAATGGGTAGCCTATCCCCCGTATTAATTCCTATTATCCCTGCTTATTCAATAATCGCTTTTAGCGACCTTTTACCAGAGGGGGTGGTGGTTGGTTGGTTTATTGGGTTTTTTCCCAAAAGACACAAATGAGGAGCCTTTTGTCCTAATATTACTCAAAAACGTCTGGGCAAGGTACAGAATTGCCCACGAGGCATTAGATTACTGTACAGACATACCGTAAACTTGTGCGATTGGAAAAAAAGGGGGAGGGAAGGAAAAACTTTCCTTGCCCTGCCAAAAATAACTTCAGCGTCAATAAAAAGGTGATTTTGGAAATGTCACACGCTATATACTTACTTGGAGACTAAGTTCCTTTGAAAGTGAAGTCCATCTCTGTACTAAACTTAGGCAGCATGGTGTGAAAGAGTGCTGATGGAGTGGCAGTGTGTGTGAGAATTATGAGTGATGCCCAGGTAAATGTGCAGGGATTTTTATGCTCTTCTCTGCATCTCTGAGCTCAGGCCAAGTTTTCAGGGTCTCTCAAGCCAAACTTTGGGAAAGGTTAGAGTTAAGTTTCCAAAGCAACTGCCAGTTTCTCCATCTCATGGAAAGACAAGGCAAAAAGAAAGTGTGTTAGATGTGGGTTGACAAAGGTAATCCATGGCTTTCACAGTTTTGAGGTGGAGCTCATGTTTTATTTTTTTTTTTTAAATTGTGTCTCAAACAACTGACTGATTTGAAGTCTGAGATAAAATTCATCTCTTCTCTTCTATCTACTCCCCCTCTGATCAGTCCAGGTAGACTTTATACCTGCCTAGAGAAGGTGTTACTCTGAGCAGAAAACATCAGGCACTCGAGGGTAGAAGAGCAGTGTCACTGTTAGTCCAAAGCTCACAAACTGCTTTCAGGCTGCCCAGGGCCAAGGAACACTTGTATCCCAATAGCAAATGGTCCTGCATGGTTATACAGCTTCCTGATTTCTTGTATGTAGGCCAGTGGCCCTGCAAGAAAAGGGACAGATAAGGTGGCTCAAAAGGGGGAAGTCTTCCCTGCTCTGTAATGTTTCCTTTGCCCTGTATTGTGGGAATGAGGATTTTGGATTTGGTTTGTGATTACGTAATTCTAGACAGAGAAGACTAGACAGAGAAAGAACAAGCCATTAAAAATAAATAAATAAAAAGAGGAGACTGAAGGGTTTGGCCTCAAAAACCTTCTTGCTGGATTACAGTGTTTACTTTCCCCGGGAAATGTGAAGTAGTTACACTGTTTAACTGGGACAAACATTCTTAGATCTATTTCTTATCCCTAGAGTAATGCACAAAGAAAATACCTGCACATTTGTTCTTTGTTCTTTCTGTATTTTCTCTCTTTCTTTTATCTTCCTATAGGAAAACTGGTTGGGTTTTTTTTTTGGTTTTTTTTGTTTTTTTTTTTTTTTTTTTTTTTTTTTTTTTTTTTTTTTTAATTGTACACATGAAATAAAGGAACAGAGAATCTAATGGCCTGCCTGGGGACATATCATCACTTCAGAGGAGGCTTAGCATCCAGGTGCAGATTTGGCTCTGTTTAACTGCTCCCAGTGTTATACTGGGGCCTGTCATTCCTTAATTTCATTGTGATAGTCTGTAATGCCTCATTTGAATAAATTATTGAAATGCTCATTATAGTTCAATTCAGAGTTTTAACAGTAGGACAGAACAGGAACTGATTCATGGATGAGACCCTGAATATGTCTCTCCATCAGTCATGACTTTGCTTTCAGTGTGACTAAACCCAAAGTCATTTCTGGTCTAGAAATCCTTTCTGCTATGCAGTCTATACATTTTTTATTCAGACATTTTCAAAACTTGTTCCCTCCCTCTCTTCCTTCATCTAAGCTTCTTTTATTGTCAGTTGCATTCTTCCATCTTAACACTCAAGTCTAAATGCTCTGAAAGGGAAAATCCCTGTGGATTTAAGCAAGTTCAGAATTTTACCTTAAATATGTCTCTACACCACTGTCTAGCTTTTGCACACTGTGAGAAATTCAGTGATTCTGTGACTATTTAAAGCAAAGAAAAATTTAACCCCAGGTCAGGTCCTGTTCTCCCATTCATGTACTCCTCAAAAGCCAGAGAACACAGAAGTTATTTTAACTGAGCTATGGAAAGATGGGAAAGGTTAAGCATAAGAAATACTTGTGTTTGTTTGGAGCACTTCCTAGTCCTGCTTGTCTAAAAGCTGCTTTCAGAAGCCAGTTCCTGTAGGGGTGCAGCTGCATGAGGGCAACACCTCAGTTCTTTGATGACAACAGATTGCTTTTGAGCTAAATCCCCATGTACAACAAAACTGCACCCCATCAAGTTCTCACAGGACTCTGTTCCAGTATTCTGTAATCCAGGAGGTAGGGTCAGCCTTTTCTGAAACCAAACACAGGCTATGACTCCAAGGATGGAGCAGTCACAGCTGCAGTGTCCTCTGTAGCAACAGAGATTCCAGTGGGTTTCCATGATGAGGGAGGGACATGGATGGGAGAGGGTGTATCTGGCCCCCAATTCCTACGCTCTTATCTCAGGCAATAAAAGTGCAACAGAAGCAAAAGGGAGAAGACATTATCATAACAAGGCGTTTGTAGCTTGGTGGCTGTTCACATGCAAGACAAAATAAGAAGGGGGAGGAAGGAAGAAAAGGGGACTTGTCTGTTTACTAAAACTTCCAAACAGTGAAAGAGGAGAGGAAAAAAACCCTGCATTCCTTACCTCATTTAAGCCAGAAGGAATGACGTAGATGTAAAGTATGAGGTCTTGATTATCTATTTTTAGATAATTTGTTGGGCAAGGAAGAAACCTAAATAGGGTTCGAAATGCCTGCCATTTGTGCTAAGGCACAGTCCTGTAATATATAGACTTGATTACAATGTCTGCACGCCAAGACAAACAAAATAGTGTCCCTGGGAAGAAATACAATATTCCCAACCAGAAGTGCTTGTGAAAAGCTGCTTGTAACCCTGGCAATGAAAGACTTTGAGTGTTGGGCCATGTAAAAGGAAAAGAACTGTCTGTACTTTATTAACCAAATCCTCTCTGTTTCATTTATTCCTCACTCCTCTTCGTTTCACTTTTTTTTTTTTTCAGTATCTCAGCAATCACAGGGTGGCAATCAAACTCAGAAGTAAATAGGAACTGTAAAGCCTCGTAAAATGCAGTAGGAGAGGAACAAACCGACAAGGGGAAAACCTGCCTAAGTTTGTGCTGTCTCTCTTACTGCCATGAGTTTAGAATGGAAGTTTCATGATTTTTCTCTCACCTGTGCACCTACAGGATGAGGTGGCTGAGGTCTAGCAGGGTCAGGCCTAAGTCAGCAGCAGCACCAGTGAGATGTAGCCAGGACTGTCCCCTTCATAAAGCTTGGAGGGCCACTGTCATTTTCAGCTTGTGGCTGTAGCCTCTGTGTGCCCTCCTTCCCCTCCCATACTGTAGATTTATATTTGTATACTTAATCGAGGTGAGTACCCCAGGGTAGCTGAGAAACTCAACACACAGTTGTGTGCACAATTGTGTCCACTTGCCCTACCAAAGTCTTGGCAGGAGAGCAGAGTGCTTCTAATTCTGTTCTGCAGATGGAGCTGCTGAGGCTTGGGCATGTTACAGTGCTTATTTCAGAGGAAGAATAAGAGCCATCACAAAGCATTGCAGCCAACAGCATACAGGTTTTTTACCTGATTTCTAAACTTGTATCTTTTTATGCTAACAGCTGCTCCTGAGTAAGGTAGCTGTGAATCTATTGAATCAGAAACTGGCAGCCTAATCTGTCTCTGTGCAGTAGCTCCTAGTGTTTGATGGGGAAGCAGAACTACCAAACGAAAAGCCTTTCTTATTTTTCAATCGTTCCAATTCAGTTTGATTCTAGATAGAGCAAGAGGCTTTAGATACTTGTCTGGGGCGGTTTTACTTTTGCTTTTAAGATCCTGCTAGAGGTTGCAGGTTGCACGTTAGACTATTACTTGGCCTAGAGGAATCTTGACTCAACTCTACTGATTCCAAACAGTGCCATACTATCAAAATACCTCATCCAGGGGGACCTATCAGATCAGAGAGCAGGAAAACTCTCAAATAATAAGACTTTATGGAAACCTCTTCTGCAAAGGAAAAATGAAAGCACATTTCAATGGTTATTATCTTAGGCTGCAGAACTCTGCTGTTTTGCAGAATACAGGCTAGAGATCAGAGAAGTCTCATGAAGTGTTATTGGGAACTTGCTAAATTGTTGGAGCACGGTTCCTAAGACTGCAGACAAACTCATCTTTGGAATCTTACCATCTCAAGCCCAGCAACACGTGGGGTTGGAAGACTATACTTGCACTGATACCTGATACCTATCCCTGAACCCCTGTGTGTGGTGTCTGAGGAGAAATTTGTATTAGTGTATTGCCTGTGCTCCACTCTAAGTACCAGAGTAATTGCAGCAAGGCCAGGTGCATCTAGTGCATACAGAAAAGTAGAAAACCAGAAAACCAGGAGCATGGAGCTTCCTACTTGTCATATTGCTGTTGTCAAAGGTGTTAAGGGCATGGGAGTGCCTTTTTGCACACAATAGATGTGCTTAGGTCACTTAAGGGCCAATGTGAAGTCACTTCTGCCTTGCTTATTTTATTTTATTTGGACTAAGTTATTACAGCATTTAAGTACTTAAATCCCATTCATACCAGCAGCAATTAGGAACCCACCTGTCTCCCAGGGTCCAGAGTTTAATTCCATTTTTAAAGCAGCATGAGTGCTTTAGAGGAGTGTGCACAGTCTCAGCCTTGGCTGCAGCACTTGTGGAGGACCCTTATCTTGCACTGTTCCCATTTCTGGCTGCACTTGACGGAGACAAGTAGCTGAACTTCATAGGACAATAAAGTCCACATGCCTCTGTAGGAAACCACTTTCAGTGACATTTGGAATCACAAATGCATAAGTCACTTTTCAAGAGGCTTCTTTACATAATAGATGCTCTCTGAGCATCCATGAAAGCAGTGGACATCTCCTGTTAGAGCAGCACTCTGGGCCCTGAAAGGTGCTTTATGCCAAGCCTTCAGTGGTCTTGATCAGACACTCCTCTGGGACTGTACTATGAAAATAGCATTTATGGCAGGTATTGAGCAATGTTTATTGAGTCAGGCTACTGCTAAGTAAAGCTGCATGTAGAGGTACTTCTGCCTGTAAATGGCTGCAGCTCTCAGCATCAGTGAAGCTGGGTCACTTTACAGCAGCTCAGAGTTCAGCCTCTGCATATTATTGCCTGATTATCACAGCCTGCACTTGGCAAGTGCCCATTTTCTTTTGCCTTTTGGTCTAGACATTACAGTAGTGGAAACTGTCTTAATTTTAAGGAGCTCATTTTTCCACAGCAGATTTGGACGTAGTTTGTGTTTGACATGAAACAGGGCTGCTAAAGCTATAGTTCACACTCCTAGAAACACAAGTGCATAGCATGAAAAAATTGTATATTTTTTTTTTGTCTATAGGGATGAGGCAAATTCTCGCCTTTCTATTTTTGTGTTGGTTTTGAAAACACTTTCTTCACAATCAGAGTGGATCAGCTTGCCAGAAAAGGAAGAGTAGTAAGAATGGGTTTGCTCTACAGGAATGCAAGTCAGCCCATCAGAAGCCCTTTCTTAAGCAGGCCTCATCGACAGCAAGGTTGAAAATTTTAGCAATAGCAATACCATAAATGACTTGGTAACAACAAGTCTTAGAAAATTCTGAAGGAGCCTAGGAGTAATTCTCAGTTCTTCCAGCGAATGACCTGCTTAGCTGCAGACAGAGAGAGGAAGATACAGACCATTAAAAAATCAATAATTCTCTTTTTAAAAAAAATTTCTGATCCAAAGGGTTAAGTACAAGACAACCAGAGCTGTGCACTCTGTTTAAGATACAGCTAGTAGTAGGCAGGGTCATGAATACCCTTGTCCTGTGGACTTTACATCCACTTAAAATGCTTAGGGTAATAAACCAATTTTTACTGCTACAGAAGGGTGTATTTTCAAGCAGATATCTTCTTTTGTTTTCTGTCTCTCTTTTTATACTGCTTTATTTTATTTGCAGCCCAGGAACTGCCCAAACCAATCTCTCACATGATCAAGATCTTACATGATGAAGCTGAAGTTCTGGTTCAGCCTGAGATTGAGCAGAGTGACCAGAGCTCCTTAAAACTCACCTGCACCTTCACCATCCCTCTTCTCTGGGGTTACACTTACCCAGAAAATGTCAGCTTGCCAAAACTGAGCTGTTCTGGGAGGCTTGTTGACTTCTGGCCACTGCCCTGTAGGATGGAGATGACTCTTACTGGACCTGGCAAAAATCAGCTGCCAGCCAGGCTTGGCTCCCCTGGGATTCTCATTCACAGGCAAGGTGCTACTTGTCCCACCAGCCTGCTGAGGGCTGGAAAGAGCCTGGAAAGAGGAGTTCCTGAGCTTGTTGTTCTTCAGTTAGCTGGAATCCCAGGGCATCCCAAATTGTAGCTGCTGTGTAGTATCCCAGATGATGACACTAAATTGACAGAGTAGGATGGCTTTCCCTTCTAATGAATTTTTTTTTGAGAGAGACTTGGGGGAAGGAGAGCATGTCCTAGTTCATCTAGGTTCTAGACTTTAAAAAAATAAATTTAAAAAGCATACTTTTCAAAGCTGAAGCCATCAAGCGAGTAAGTTGGTGGCAATGCTGAGGTCCTTTGTCTACATAGCTATGGTTTCTTGGCAATTAAGTTGTAATTGTTTCCCCAGAGCCGCAGAAGGAAGGGTTAATTTTGGAAGAAGGATTTGGTTTTTTTTGGTTTTTTTTTTTTTTTAAGGAAACTTTGTCTGGGAGAAGACTGCTCTCAAATGCCAGAAAATGGAAAACTGAGAACTCAAAACACACGTTTTGGGATTCTTTCTTTCCATACTTTTTTTCCTCCCCCTTCTGCTCTGCTCCTTCAATTCTTTAGCATTTAACATCCGATCTCCTTTCATTAAGTTTTTAATTGCTTGCCTGAGGGAAAGAGGTTAAGTTTTACATCTGCTTTTTGATTCTGATGTACTGTGGTTTAATCACAGTGAGATCATATTTACTCTAAGGGTATTGTTTGCATGCTTGACTTTTTTTTTTTTCCTCTCTCCCTATTGATGTCACAAAAGGCACACAGCCCTCAGACAGATTTGAAAAGGCCTTTTAAAGTCATGGAACGAGATCACACCCTTCCTTGGGTGGGGGGAAAGGAAACCGGTTACGAGGGTGAAACATATACAGAAAGCTTAGTGAGTTAGGTGTGGTGGAATTTCCCAAAATATTAATAGATCTTGAAGGTAAGTCAGGGGATGTGGTTTGTATTCCCAGAAAGAGCAAAGAGAATGCAGTTCCGGCACTCCTGTAAAACCCCAGAGCTCAGGGGGAATAAGAGGAATACGTGATGAGCGGATCAGCGCTCTGCCCCACTGTAGATGTTCGTGTCGCACGCCGTGGGTGCCGCCTGTGATGGCAGCAGCGCAGAGTGGCTGCTGTGCCAGCCCAGTAGCGCCGTGCTGGGTGCCGGGCTGTTGTCCCGGGCTGTTGTCCCGGGCTGTTGTCCCGAAGGAGCATTGTCCCGGCCGTGTCCCCTGCCCGCCGAGCCGGGACCGCCGCGTCCCGCGGGCTGCGCGCACGGCGCTGCCGCCCGGGAAAGGGAGCGCCCGGCTCCCCTGAGCTCCTCCTGCTCTGCGCCATCCACGGGCGGGTTGGGATGCGGTACAGCCCTGGCGGCATCAGAAACGCCTTATTTAACACCTAGGATATTATGTTTCTGTGATTACCTTTGTAATGCCTCTCACCCTCTCTAATTGAAATAAAACTGGGCAAGCCAATAAATCAAAATTCAGTCAACAGATGAAAGAATATCGTCTGAGCAAACAGAGACAGCCTGGGTTGTTTTTTTTTTTTCCTTCTTGCCAATGTAGGATTATAATTTTGTTGCTCTCAGTAGATACAGAGCCAGAAATCTTTCTTTTCAACTCACTTTTCCATCGGGAAACATCAGGCATGGCAAAAAGCTGATGCACTCAGTGCAGAATTGTGAAGTATTTTATTCACACAGGCTGGAGCACCAGTTAGGACCTTTGTTCTAGCCTTCATTTTCCCATTTTTCCTTCTTTACTTCCCCCATACCCACTTTTTCTAGCCTCTTAATTCCTTCTTTCATAGATGTTCATTTGGATTCCCTCCCAAGCTGCAGGTTCACTGCTGTGCCTCAGCCTTGCAAACTACTTTGCCAACCACCTACCAAAAAAAAAAAAAATGGATACGCAAATATCTCCTATTTTCTTAAAATTAAGCAGTTGTGGCGCAGCAAAAAGGGTTCTCAGACCAGAGCACTATCAGTCTCTCACATGCTTCTGTCACATTTGAATCCCAGTCTTGGGTGAACCAATGGGCCACATCAGCATCTTGGGCAGGAGTGTGAAGTGCCTGAGCCCTACTTGGTCTGCTCACTGCTTGCCCACCCTGCTTGGTGAAGTATTGTGTCTGCAAAAACTAGCAGGGAATATTCCAAAGCATGACAGCCATAGTGCCAGCTTTAGCCTAGCCAAGTGTGGTCCTGTAAGAAAGGGAACATTCCCATTTTTCCTCCTTAACTTTCTGTATAACTTGTCTCACTATCAAAAAAAAAAAAAAAAAAAAAGTCCCAGCCAGGGCAAACTCTGAAAATCAGGCCTCTCAGGCAGATAGAGGGGCTGGGACAACTTGGTGGACCACTGAAATAAGGCACTTGCCTCTCTGCCCTGCAGAAAGACGGTTTTCAGCATCTCAACCTCCAGGCAGCTTGGTCTATTTTATCCTGACTAACAGCCTGTGATCCAGAGATGCACAGGACCAGAGAGTAAGGATACTTAGGGTGGATAAAGACCTCTCCTCCTTATGGCTCTGCTGAATCTGTTGGCTCACAGCTCTCTCATTACCTGTGAGGCCAGTCTTCCAAATCTATGCATGGAAAACTGCCTTAATTTCCATCCAGCAGGACTTGAAATTGTTTGGGTGAGCAGTGCTTGACCAGAGAAGCATCTTCGCTAAACCAAAAACTTGTGGGTTTTGGTGTTAGAAAGCAAGAGAGTGCCTCAAAAGCAGAACTGTGGGCTTTGCCTGAGGAGTGAACTGAAGCATTACCGTGGAGAGCATTTGCAACTGGGCTCCTTATTTTGTCATTAGCTGGGAGAGCCAAGGGAGCTGAGAGTTCCAGAGCCAGGCTCAGGCTGGGTGCTCGGGGCCTTTCCCCTGCTGCAGCTGCAGTAGCTGTGACACCCTGCTAGTGCAGAGGCTCTTTGATACGTGCTGTGGTAGCACTTCCTGCCTCTCTGCAGAGCTGTAGGCTTCATCTTGAGCTAAAGAGCAAAAGCCTGCACACAGCTTGTTGCTGGCAATGAGTTGTTTCAGGGCTGCACATGGATGGGGGCTGTTTTGGCCAAGTGTTGCCATTTCATAGTCCATTCCCCATGTCACTGCCCACAGGGACCTGCCCAGGAACGTACCAGGGCAGCTGTGTATCAGGCACTGCCTCTGCTGTTCACACTGCCTTCTTCCAGGTTTGAGCAGACCAGCAAAAGACATTTTTCAAAGCTGAATGTTTTATTCAGTGACCTCTGTCAACTTCTGTTAGGTAGCCTTTGTGATAGGTTGCTTGTTCTAGATAGACCTGTTACCTGCTGCGCCTCAAGAGTTGCTTTCCTTGCCAACACAGCACAATGAATGCTTTATTTCAGGGGCAGTGACAGTGAGAAATAGAAAAGGAGATGGGAGCTGAAGAGAATCAAAGTTAAACTGTCCAATGACTCTTGCACTGAAACCCTTCTGCCAGAAGGCACAATAGCGCTAAAATTTTCTTCTCTTCTAACCAGTCCTGCTTGTATCTCAGAATAAAACTCACTTTTTACAGGGTTTTCAGAATGATCCTTTTATCTCACAGGCAGATCATTACTGTTGGCCCTAATGCAGCCCTACAAGGGTATGCAAATGCTTAAGCTTACTTTGGAATAGCAGTCATTCATTTTTAAGAAATCTAAAAGATGGGGATCTGTATCAACCATATTATGAGATGGATAACTAAAAGTCATCCAACCAAAATTAAGCTACTGGTTTGTTCACAGACATTGCCCCCGCCTTTCCTTCCTTTGTTCCTCCCTTCCTACTCCCAAGCTAAACATAGGAGAGAAGCTGTTTCTCATTTAAAGAAACAGTTTGCCCAATAATAGAAAAAAGGGGTCCCACCCTCTTTCAGTGAAGAGCAGAGGCAGTTTTCCCAGTCCTGTTTGCACATAAACTCTACACACAGGAAGCAATATTATAAAGCAAGACAAAGCCGAACCAAACAATGCTCCTCAGCAGCCAAGCACAGAGCGGGGATCAGTATCCTCCTATTGCACCTCTGAGGGATGCAGCAGGAATCCCTTGAGCTTATGGTTGGTTGAACCTTTTCCTGGAGCATTCATTCATTGTGGAGCTGGCTGAGAGGAGTCCAGTGGGCAGCCCTGTGCTGGGAGCTTGGCACCGCCTCGCTGGGCCCTTAAAGAGACCATTGTGTTTAATCTCCTAGCATGTCATTTGTTATTCCTGCCTTTGCTGCCATGGCTCTGGGCACCTCACACACTCTCCTTACCCACGTCACTGGATGTGTTTACGCTAACAGAAGTTGTAGATGTTTCCACTCCTCTCTTTAACTCTTGCCTCTTCCCTCTTCTGCCACTTAGCTTCATCAACAAACACCCGCTTCATCCTGCAGACTGTGAATTACAGAATTCTGTCACTTCTCCTCACTGCAGAGAAGGACAGCCAAAACAGGTCCTGATCTTCAAAGTATTTTCATGTGTCTTCATCCAGCTGCAGATGCATCAGCCACCAATTGCAACAGGCTATGGAGAGAGTAGACACCTTTGACAGTTCTGTAATAGACCTCATTTATACAGCTGAATTTGGCATGTAGTTCCTTCAAGATTTGAGAAGAAAAATACTTTACAGAGTCTTACCTTGTTTAGTTTGGGTTCTGCAAGTAGAACAGCTGACAGTTTTCAGAGCAGCATTTCTTGCTTACTGGGTCATGCATCCTAGGTGCAAAAGAAAGAAAAATCTAAGGTGTGCAGAGAATACAAATTGAACCTTTCCAGCTTTTATCTGATGGACTCTGAATGGCATTAAAGGAAACCTCAGACAGAAGTTTCAAATCCCAGATTCACTTTACCTAGAGGGAGCTTGAAAGCTTTACTTTTGTCTCAACCAATGTAGAAAGTTGGGACCAGGGACACTGTAATCTGCATTTGATCTTGAGAGTATCCATTTCAGTTCCCTTACTTTTAGACAGTTTCTTACAGAGTCAGCAGAGTCTGCTGAGCCTTTTCCTGCAGTATGTTCCAGCTAAAATCCCCAGGCAGCAGTCATTAGGGTCAGGCTCCCTTTCACTTTGACCTGCTGACAACTGAGATAGCACTTTGCTAAACAGAAGACTGTAAAACTTCCGGTTTTCAGTGATTTTACATAAGATGCTTTCTACTGCACTCATGAGCCCAAGCTTAAGAGGAATTTAAGCTTCTTGAGAACAAATGTGGGGTTTTTTTTGTTTTGCTTGCACAGAGCATTAACACCATGGGGGCCTGACCCTGGCTTCAGCTTCCAGACATCCCAGTATTGCTAGCAAGGCTTGACACAGAAGCTGAGCTGTCTTTCCAATCAACCATTAGCTGTAGAGAGGCACTCCTTACTTGAAGTAGGGCTGTCACAACACAGGGAGCTCAGGAGAATGGAGCTGCTGCACAGAGACCACAGATACTTCTGGATTTTGAGGAGGGCACCACTGCTCCTGTCATGTAGTTAATTTAACTGGACCAAAGGAGAGCAACAGACACTTCCACTATGAGTCTTATTAAACTAAGCTGGTAGCTGCCAGTATCTGCATTTTATGAAATGCAGCTGATTTCTATAACAAAATTTTTTTCCCTTTCTAGCATCAGGTAACTTTTCCCCAGCCTTTACAGAACTTGATTTTGTAGCTCTGCATCTGTTGCCCTCCCTTTTTTTTTTTTTTCTTTTTTATTGGGAATATAAAGGGACTTCTGTGCAACTTACTAGTTGTGAAAACAAGTTCCAAGACAATTTTCTCCTTGCCCTTTCTCTGTTGCTGATTTCTCTAGGAAATAGCCAAGTTTTTTTTAGCATTTAGTGATACAAAAAGGTCACTGCTGTGCTTTTGTCTTCTCATATCAGATCTTAGTGCTTACTTGGTGCCAGTTCTCAGACAGTTGAGTGGACAGATCCATGCCTCTTCAGAGCAAGTCCAGTTAATTTTGTGGAACTGTCCCCACTCTCTGAGCGGATGAGACCAATGAGAAGGAATATTGATGTATGGGATACAGGGCCCACAGGATCAAAAAAGTTAGTCAGATTTGTCAAATCTTTGCAGATAAGGCCCACAGGTGTTGAAAGATGTCTTTGATCAGAACTTCGTTCCCGTGTGTTGAAAAGTAGATACTACCATCGTGATCACCACAGCAGGTTAAAGGTACCTCTGTGGTTTCCAAAAGCTTTCTTTCTGTGGTCACAATTGCATTTTTCTCAGGGCTGATTCTGCTGACTCGTGAAAGTGACTGTCACACTGTTTCTGAAGTTCACACTAAGCAGTCCTGTGAAGGAAGACTGAAGTCAGGGAAAACACAGAAGGTTTGCTTAGCAGGAGCAGCGCCTTTGCTGCTGGCACCAAGCAACAGGCTTAGTGTTTCTGGTCCCAGTGCTTATTTGGAGGAATATTTTTCCTGCTTCACTGCTCCATCAGTGACTGGTGCTGGTGGCATGGTTCTGGGCTATTTAAAAGGCCTTGGGGAAATGGCTGTGGAACAAGTGGCAACCAATTAGTATAATTCACATAGTGGTGCCTGAGTTAACACCAACAATGAGAATCTGAAACTGTTTGCAGCAAAGAAGTTCCTGAAGCACATCCAGAAAGTGTTAACATGCTGCATGCCAGGTGGTGAGAAGGTCACTGGGACAGAGATAATGAGCAGCTAGAAAAAAAATTCACATGGGAACTTTTATCTGCTCTAATTCTACCACCATTTCAGCTTTGTTCTGAGAATTGCTTTGCTGCAGAAGCTAATCAAGCTTTTCAAATATCTTTAAACACCAAAGTATAGAAGAATACACATTTATCATTGATTTAGCCTGCTTGGTTAGTGCATCCCCCACCCAGCTGCAATCTTCCTCCTTTAAACAACTCCTCTGTGAAAGTCTTCTTTAAGCTGCACAGGCTCTGGTCCCATTAGTAGATTTCCCCTGTGAAAGACATGCTAGAAAGAAATGTGGAAAGATAAGAGATTGACTTGAATTTTCAGATTAGGCAGGGGCTTTTGTTTTCTGAGCTTCAGACTCCACTAAGCAGCCTGGTTGACACAGCAAGACCACAGAGGTAGTGCTTAAGAAGAGACCACTGGTTTTGACTGTGCTTAGTTTTGCAGTCCTGCCAAGGCATGGACAAAAATTGCTCCCTGCTTTATCTATATTGGGATATCTTAGTGTTGCTGACTGATGAGCTGAGTAGATGTAGATCAGAGGGAATGGTGGGGCCCAGTGCTGCTGTTTACATGGGAGTTCAGAATGGCAATGCTGCTTTTCCAAGCCAAAGTTTAATTTATACCAACCTCACTAATGATGCTGATGAAAGGTAAAGCCAGTGTTTCTCATACATTTGAAAGCTGATCTCCCATTCAGGGAAGAGGAAGCTGATCTCCTGCACCCCATTTCAACACTGCATGTCTTGGGAAATGCAGGTTCACCTACCTTTTATGTGATACCTGAGCTTATCCCCTTTCCATCCACCAGTCAGCCCTGCACACAACCTGCTACACTGAGCAAGGACAAACTAAAGTCTCTGTCTTGAGGAAGCACAGGAATGATGGGAAAACATCAGTGTGTCAACGGGGAAAGATAAAACAAGTGAGGGATGATTAAAAGGAAAAGTTCTGATATGTCCAAGGAGGAGGATAAATATGACAGACAAAAACACTAAACTGTACTTGACACTATTCCTTTGACATAGAAAAGATAAATCTTTAAGGCAGCTGCATATCCTTTTTGGTGGATTAGCACCATTTCAGTTTGTGTACTACATCCAAATATTTCAGCTTGAACACTTCAGATCCAGGGCTCTGTGTATTTTTCCAAGTGCTTACAATCAGATTATAACCATCTTCACTGAAAGTCAGGCAGTCATGGAGCAATTGTTTCCAATATGTCTGGAAATATCACCAGAGCCAAGAAATTAAATCTTCATGGCCTTTTTGAGGGGTCCAAGAATGTTAGTGCAGACAGCCTGCCTACTTTCCATTGAATACCTTGGCCAGTTACTCAGAACTGGATGTGCCATAGAGGCCTGCAAAGAAAGAGGAAAGGGAGGTGTTTCCATCTGGGAGAGGAGGTGGTACTTATTAGTAACACATCACAGCCAACAATCTTACATCAACTCAGAGCTGGCTTAAAACTGCATAGCAGGAGTACTGCTGGGAGTAGAACCCCAGCAAGAGAGAAGTCAGGGTAAGCTGTAGATCCTGCCTGGAACTCTGGGCAAATGCTTGGGGGTAGAGCTGTGTGAAGTTCCTTGTGTTAATGGTATTGCTCCACTTGACATAATCAAGCAAAGTGCATCTAAGAGTGCTTCAGCTATGCTGACAGGAGTCAAAGACGCTCCTTGGCTGCCCTAAGACTCCCCTTAAGTTGCACACAGAGGCTCTTTGTGGTGCTGGTTGATGCCTACATTCTTACATTCTTTTAGATGGGCACTGCTTTCCTCATGGCTCGGGCATGACCCCGCCTGGGGTCACCGGGCACATTATTTTTTAGAATTATAGTTTTCTTTTGAGCATCTTTCTACGGAAGGTGGACCTCAGAGGAACCATGTTCTTTGAAGTTGTTTTGGAGGAGGTTTTTTTTGTGATGGTGGTTTTGAGGCAGCAGGGGAAGAAGAGTTTTATCTATTAAACTACTGCTATGCTGTGCCCCTGAAGAAGTTTGCAGAGAGTGAGAAGGCACAAAGCTACATGCAAGGATGAGCATCGCAGCTCAAAACCTGTGATGTTTTGTCAGCTCGTATTTTAGATAGCTTTTCTTACCAGGTGGTCTACAGATCCATCACTTTTAAGGCCACCTGCAGGTGTCAGCTAAAAAAAGCCAGGCCACTGTCTTTACACTAAATGGGATCTGCACCTCTGTGGAAAGTCTTTTGGGACCCCACAAATGTAAAACTGTTTGGGAAAAATGACTCTGGATTACTCACTCCTTGTGAGTCTTGTTCAGGTTTATTTTTAATGGCTGCTAGCTGGCTGTAGCAGTACACAGAGCACATTTGTAGGGAAATCAGTGTCAAGAGATGAAGGTACAAGCCCCTCATTCACAGGAAGAGCACCTCAGTGCCAGGAGCAGAACTCTCCTGACTTTCTGTCTGTTCAGGTGACTGGGCCGTATAAAGAGTTTCTATCTGACCCACTGTTGCTGGAAAATTTCTCACTGGCAGTGTTGCTAGTGCATATGCCTCTCATTTTCCCAGCTTGGGACAGAGGAATCCTGTGCTCTATGGTTTTCCATGTTTTTTGATTTCCTGCACACTTCTTTTTTCAAATTCAATTCTTATTTCCTATCACTTAGAATGTACTTGAAGATACAGAAAAATTCTGGCTTGTTTGTTGACTTGTTATTCTTGCCTTCGTTTCTCCACAGAATCTTATGGCAAGGGCCCTGTACGACAATGTCCCCGAGTGTGCGGAAGAGCTGGCCTTCCGCAAGGGAGACATCCTGACGGTGATAGAGCAGAACACCGAGGGGCTGGAAGGATGGTGGCTCTGCTCCCTGCACGGCCGGCAAGGCATCGTCCCAGGCAACCGCGTGAAGCTCCTGATCGGTGCCGTGGTACAGGACAGCCCTCCTGGCCAGGATATGCCCAGCTCAGGATTGATGAATCAGCCCTTCAACCACCAAAAGATCTACCAAGTGCCGAGCTCACACCCCTCGGCACGGGACCCTGTCTACCAAGTGCCTCCTTCCCACCAGAATCAGGGAATTTACCAGATACCCACCGGTCACGGTCTGGTGGGACAAGATATTTACCAGGTGCCACCCTCCATGCAGAGGTGTATTGATGGTCCAGCTGTGACTAACAAGGTGTGTGCATTTGCTTTTACTTCATAGCTCCAAAGCAGCTCACTTGTGCTGAGAGAAGTATGGGATTCGGGTTCCTCCCAGGCTGAAGCACATTTGGCCTGTGGCACTCTCACACTGTATGTTCAAAAGAGCTGCTGCAGCAAGATGAACTCTCCCACTTATTAATGAACAGTTACATCATCTACCCAAGTAATTTTTGTTTAATTAAAAATTATATCCTGTCTTGCTGGAGCAGTCCCAGTGGGTCTAAACTACAAAGAGGAATCAGTGATTGATGTGACAAGGGCCATACTTGTAAGAGTGAGGAAACAAGAGGATGATGATAATGAGGGATGTTTTAATACTAAACCTCAGCCTTTTAAGAGTGCACTTGATGTTTATCTACACTTAAATTTCTTGGTTGAAAGTGAGAGCTGCAGCAGCTCCATGATGCAGCCATTACTGCATTATTGCATTTTGCAAGGGTCCCCCCTTATTCCTGCTGTTCTTAAGTTCTCCCCATCTTCTGCCACTCCCTCATTTTACCTTCACAGGATACCTGCCAGGTACCCTGGTGACTGAAAAGGATTAATGAAGATACTCAAGGAAGGAAGTATTACAAAGCCAAAAAGAAATTCTTTCAGTCCTCCATTCCCAGCTCAACAGCTCCAGATACCAGCATCCTCCTTACCTTTAGAGCTTAAAGCACAGCATTAATATCCAATTTACGTCAGCAGATGATGGCTCTCTCAGGAAGTTCTTTACTGGTTTAAACTTTCATCTAATTTATTTTGGCAAGATTTTCTGTTTTGTGTTTTTCCCCCACATCATCCACAAGTCAGCCTTTTTCATATCAGGCCTTTGGAAGACATCTTCTAATGCTTTTATTTCCTTGTTATAATTTCATTTTCCTTGATAAGAATAAATGGATTTTTTGTCTTCTGAGCAAGAGAGAAAGATCTGTGAAACTACTCCAAGTCAATTTATAAAGAGGTTTGCTTGCTCAGCTTTTCCATAGTTATGCTTTATAGGCTGTGCAGGAAGATAATGCAAGAAAATTGCACTTGCTGCACAGGCAGAGATAGGAGCTTTGTTGGAGCAATTACATGAGTTTTCTTGATAACTCCCATGTATTTTCTCTCATTTCCTTCTTTCCATATAGACTACATACACTGAAATCTTTTCCAGGATATGCTTTGCCTATCCACAGTGGATACCCTCCGAGGGAGTTAGTGAACACCGGTAAATAGTCTGTGGATGGGGCAGCAGAGAATAGATCTCATTTTAGGGTATGGCTGCAGGAAACGTTTTACAGCACTGTTCAGAGATGCCTCAGCTATCCAGCTTGGACACAGGAGATGCACCATGCAGCAGATCTGCACTAAAAGTCTGTAGAAAAGCCCAAGGAATTAGTTTGGAATGAGTACTATGTGCCTTCATTTTAGTACCTGACTTGCCTAAATGCTATTAGGATAGTTTGCTTAGCATAATTAATGTGTGTTTCTACTCCACACAGAAAGAATTTTCCAACTGATAAGAGGTTTCTTTTCCCTCCTCCCACCCTCTCCAGCTCCAGTGAAAATAACAGGACATTTTGCATAAACCTGTTGGCTGCTAGGGCTGTATTAAAACCCTTGAAACACTAAGAGACTGAAATCTTTGTTTTAGTCTAAGTGTGAAGTTCCTGTTGAGATACAAAAATCAGAAGCTGTGAAGCACCTGTTTTCTCCAAGTTTCTGCTGAGAAATTTTTCCAGCAACCTTGATTATGAATTTTTCTGAATTCAAGTCACCTTTAGAAAGTTATCTGTTTGTCAGAGTTGTGACTTGTTTTCATTTAATTCCTTGCAACCCATGAAAGTCCAGCTATGCTGCTCTCTGTAAAAGAACTAAACATACACATTTAAAAAGCATTTGATCCTCAGTCAAAGTAAATGCCAACCTGCTTAGCCCTAGCCAATATTTGCTTCTTGCTTTAGTCCTGATTTAAATTTATTTAGCCCAAGAGTCCTTAGTCTCAGTATTCATTGTGTTATTAGTGACTGGCAAACCTCATGGCAGCATCCTGCTTTGACCAGAGGTAGATATGTCTCTTGCTCCTTGGGATTGCTCAGTTCCACACTAAGAGGAACCCATTGGGATTGAATCCATGACAGGCAAGAGACAACCTACTAGGGAAGGTGATGTTTGAGGTAAAACTGCTCCATTCTGTGTCATCCCAGTCCTGCTAAGCTGCTTTTTTACAGCTACAGCTGCAACTCTGCTAATGCCTTTGTGAAAGAAAAGCCTAATTAAAGGGAAGCATTTTAGCACTTGTCTCCTTTGTATGAGGAAACAGTCTGCCCTCTAAATCCTCCTCCTCTAGGGATCAGTAAAAACAATCCTTAATATTGAGAAAAGCCGGTCATCTTGAAGGTTTGATTTGGGGTCTCTTTGCTTTGTCTTCCAGACTGAATAATATCTTTTCTCAGACTTGTGATGCCTGCTTCAAAGGCTTAAATGAGCCACTCTGCCTCCTTCCATCAGCAGAACCAGCTGGTCAGCAAGCTGTGTGTTTTGGTAGCTGTAAGGACCTTGAGGGGTTTTGCTGTAAGTTCTTGCTGTACTCTTCTCCCTTCCCACAGCAGGAGCTGGAGAAGAAACCTGTGTCCTCTGGACACCATTCTAAGCAAGACCAGCAGCACTTTCTGTGCCATCCCTTTCTGCACGTGTCTGCTTGTTTCTCTTGTGCAAACGTGTGGCTTGGCTGCCATACAGGTTTTGCAGGCAGGGCTTAGGAGCTGCTGTCAGGCAGGAATTGTCTAGCCTGGAGCAGCAGTAAATCAACAGCAGGCATGTTATTAAGCTGTGCTGAGGTAACCCATCTCCTAAGCCAGCTAGGCAGAGCGAGTCAAAAAGGAGTCCTGAGGCAGGTAATTACAGTGATTAATTGATTCTGGCCAAACTGGTTGCTGACAACAGAGCTGTATTGGCTCCCTCTATCAAATAAAAATAGCACCTTCTAGAACTCACTCTACCAATGGCAGAGACAAGGAGCTTTAAAATTAGCCTTGGTTAGCCCCAGGCTTTTGCAGCTCTGCTGCAAGTTCAGTCACAAAGCAGCTCCACCCCAAAGTGTGAAGAGCATCTGAGGAGTGTAAAGAGGTGGAAGCTGTGTCTTAGAATTTATTCCCTCTTTCTGTGCTCTACAGAGAGAAATTACTCTCTTTTGCTGCAGCCAGCAAAGAGAAAGAACCTTCAGACAAATCTGACATTCAGGAAACCTGGATTTCATCCTTGTCTCAGAATTCTGCATGGTCTTGAGTGGTGCTTTTGCATCTCATCTGCAAAATATGTGGGTTAATTATGAAGGAACTCATTCTGTACAGACTGCTTTGAGAATATCCTTTGGGAAAGGTGCCAACAGAGCAGCAAGATCCTTTGCATCTGATTAATCATTAGTGATTAATCATTAGTTCACACCTAAGCTGTGAAGTAGGGAAAGCTCCACATGAAAAGTCATTGCCATAATTTAAACACTCATTTTCTGGTTCAGTGTTTCCTCTAGCTGCTCTGTTGTGCTGTCCCTGCCATCCTGAAAATAGCATTGGCCAAAAAAATTAAGGGCATTATTTCCTTGTTGGGAAACAGCTTCCTGTAGGAACCAATAGCTGTCAGGAGAACTGTTGGTCAAGGAAACTCCACACAAAACAGAATGAGGCTGATGTTTGTCCGGGAAAGGGACTGCACTGTGGGAGTTACCAGCCCTGAGCTACAGCTCCCACAAGGCACAGACCAACTCAGGCATACAGAGATGAATGCCAGCTTGGGACAAATCACCTTTTTTGTTTGTAGGTCTGTTTGGACTGGAGCTCTGCGGTTCAGGAAACACTCAGGTTTATCCACCTTTTAAAAGTGGATAGAGCGGAATAGGGAAGGAACTCATCTTCATCCCCGGCCTGTTTCCAAGTATAAACATGTGATTATACTTGATTTCCAAGACAAATCAAGGGTTTCACACCCCACCATCCTACTTTCTCAAGAGGTCACTGCCTTCAGCAGGAGGTTTGGGTAAACCACGGCTATGGGAACGGACGTTGTTCCCTGGGTTTTATTTATGTCAGGAGTCGTGCCGGTTCAATGCACCAGAAAGTAGAAACACCACCCCACAAGCAGCACCACCCTGACAATTCTGGCACAGGCTTCAGTAGCAGGAGCAAGTTAGCCACATTAGGACATTTTTCCTTCCAATTACACAAGTACTGCCCTAGCTGGGAAGAAACAAATGGCTCCTTATAATGTTAGTTCCAGAAATAAGCCTGCCTTTACACTACTGTCTTCTTTTCCTTGCCTATTTTCACATTTATGAAATAAGAAGAGAAAGACATTAAGCACAGTAAAGAGTTGTGTGACAGATTATTTTGTTATCAGAAAGAATGAGATCATATCTGGTGTTTTGCAGTTTGTTGGTAAAATGTATTTACATTCCAAAATAATGTCCCCATTTACCCTCAGGCCTGAAATACCACAGTTTCCTGTGATGGGGTTTCCATAAATGGCCCCAGCAGTGATCATATAGTCCCTCTTTTCTTCTGCTTTCACATTACAAACTCTGCTTTGGGGATTTGTATCCCTCGTAACAAAATATTGCTTCTGTGTTAAAGTGCTGAACACACAGGAAGTTTGCTGAGTGCAGCAGCAATGGTCACACATACCTCAACACTCAGAGCTTGCTTTCATAAAGTGTGCTCTAAAGGATGAAAATACCTCAAGTTAAATGCAAGCTCAGTGGTTAAAACAGCACACAGCTGTTTTCTTGGGCTCGGGAGTTTCCCTTGTAATTTTCCATGTGGCGTTAATAGGAGAACAACCATTTTACTGATAAAAAGTCAGTGCAGTTAATCCCTCCTCCACAAGGCAGAGTAAGCAGTAGTTAGTCACTGATGTGATTTGTAGAGAAGTATTTCAAGAAAAAGACTGCATTTTATTAGGCTGAGCAAATATATGAGCTCAACATTACTCCCTGTTCCTCCCTGAGCACAGGGCTCTTTTTCATCAGTTCTATTTGTAGACCAGAGGCATGCATTTTCCCCCTGGAGTATCAGAAGAAAAAGGCCAGTCCTGCAGTCTCATCCAATAACTGAGGTTACCAGGGACACAAATCTGTCTCCCCAAGAGCAGGATCAAACCTTTGCTAAAAATAGTAAAACAATAGTAATAGTAGCAATAAAAGAAAAATGCAAGCTTGTGGGTTCTTTCTTGGTGGTTTGAAACCTAACTGAACCTTTGGTTATGTCTGAAGCAAATCACCAGATTCAGGTAATCTAAATTGCCCTCCAAGTACTAAAAACTAAGCACAGCAGCTGAAAAAAAAATCCACATGAGTGGAAAACTGATTATTCTGAAAGTGAATCTCATCATAAGGAGGAAGTATGGTTTCTGGAGATAGGAAATGGGTAGATGAAGAAAGGTTGCTGGCCATCAGAAAATACAGTTCTAGTGAAATCTAAAGTCTTGGCAGGCATTCTGTGATTTCTTAAATGTTTTGATTTGGAGGATGACTAATTAGCATCAGAATATCATCATTCCATATGTTTTCATGAAACATTTCAATTTTTCTTTTTTATATAGCAGTGGCAGTATTGCATCTTTTGTTTTTTTTAACACGAATCTAAATTAATCTTTCTCCCCAAACAGATTGTTAAAATGGGTGCAAAGTGAAATTAAGGTAGCTAAGTTCCCAGGAGACAGGAACCTTCCATAAGCCAGTCTCTCCCTAATCCTTAAAAGACACTAATATATTCCCACTGGGTCTTACCATCACAACTTTTACATAAGCACAGTCAGTCCTGACTGAGGTCTGGTATAAAACAGTCCTGACTGAGGTCTGGCAAAAAAACCAGTTAAGGATGGAGTTTATATCTGTTTAAAAGGTGTCTTTGCCTTCCATAAACTTGCCAAAGCAAGCTGTGCTAATCTAAACACCACTTACTAGAAGCACTTGTCTGTACAGCTGCCCTGAGATACCCATACAGAAATGGAGCCAATACAGCTTCTGAGCCAGAGAGCCTCTACAAATGAAATAAAATCAAATCAAGCTTCTTCCTCATGGAAGGTTTTATTTGCCTCCCTCTCTCAGAGCAGCTCAGTTCCCAGCTTAAATGATTTAGGGGCACTTCCATTGTTTCTGCCCAAGTGTGCCTCTGAGAACACTCTTGTGGAATTGAAACTCTCCAGCAATGCTTCGTCTCAACCATTTTTTTGCCCACTGGGAAATGCCGATTCACAAAAACTGAAATTGATGACAGGGAAGGATCTGTTCTGAGAAATGTCTTAAAGGAAGAGAAACAAGAAGTCATGGAAATACCCTGTTACAACAATTCCCAAATGAAGCTTCTCCCCTAATCTAGAAATTCAATATAGGAGGAAAAAAAAACAGAAAAAAGGTGAAGCACCTCAAAGAATTAAAATTATTTATATGAACTGAACCAAACTGGTTTTTGATTGTGAACCTTTAGGATTTCATGTCCTTTACAGCAAGACACACTCTGCCCTATCTGTCTTAATACCTCATGCATTTTCTTTCTTTCCTGTCCTCTGCCAAACTTGCCCTAAACTTGGGCTTCTGTCTTTGAAAAGAGTCAGTCATAGTATTATCAGCACAGAAGACAAGCACTGGTTTGCAGTTGGTTCTTCATGTGACAACCTTTTTGAAGTGGGGAGACTAGACAGACTGGGATGGCCAAAGCAAGATACTCTTTTTTATCATGGACGAGAGATCCAGATGCTGAGGTGCTGAGTTTTGCCACATACTTTTCATTTATCGAAACTGCAGCTCAGATTTAATCACAGTTTTCCAGAGAATGCTTTAGCAGACACGCATATTTCTCCACTAAAACTTATCACGCAATAATTTGGGGGGATTCTTTCTCTGTAAGACCCATCCATAGACATTATTTCAGAGTTCATGACTGTTCTATCACCAGTCCTGTGACACATCAGCTTTTTAGCTCTGTTGGGAAATGCATGCAAAAATGATGATGTCTCTGTCTGCCTAAATATGAGTAATTGTCATGGAGATGACATGACACTGGTAAAACTCTTATCAATAGTTTTGGACAACTGTCTTCTTCACACTCTTTAAAATGCTGATAAGTTAATAGTAATGGTATGATTTGCTCATCTTTCTTGTTCTCTTCCTCTCCTCTCAAAAACAGGACATTCTCAGAAGTGTTAGACTGTCTTTAATTACATTTTGTGAGCAAGAATGACTCTTACCAGAATCTTGGAAATACTCCTTCCCAGTCAGCCTTGCAGTTCAAGGCCAGGCTGTTCACTGAAGCGAGCAGAAATGTTGCTCATAACACAACTGGCAGCAAGCCCTAGAGCTGATGTGAGAGAGAGCAGGATCATGTCACAAAAACATCATCAAATAAAGAAAAAAAACATTTCCAGTCAAATCTTGCCAGTGACAAAGCTATTGAGATATTTTTGTGCTTTGTACAGCTCATTTGGTAAGATCTGGAGATACAGACCTTTTTATCTGCATTTAGTTTGCAATCATGAACATCAGTGAGAAAAAATTCAACGCTATCATCTAAAGCTACAACTAATGCAAGTTCAGCACTATTCCCCCACACTTCATAGAGCCCTGTCATTTTATACTAATCAGAGCTTAGAACATTTGTGTAACTCCACTGATTTATTTTTTTTTTAAATTGCTTGCAAAGACTATAAACGTGCACTTCAGATTTAGGAAAAGATCAAAACTTAAAGATATTGTCATGACCCTGCTTTTGTGTACTGATTAATGGAAGAAGTCCTACCAGAAGTTAAAAATTCAGGATTAGGCTAGTTGCGAAGCAGTTGGTTATGCCCTTTTCACCAGCAGTGAGGGTATAAATCCAGGCCAGTTTGTGATGTCACATTTTTTATCTTAAATTTGTTTCACAGCTTGTCCTCTATATCTTCAAGACTCACAACCCAAAATTCGTGTAATTCTTGTTGAAATAATACAACCTCAAAATTGTAACACCCCTTTTCCTTACGTGCTGTTATGACAGTACCACAGGGGTGTTTTTTAAGACTGGGCATCTACTGGGGAGGCACTTCATAGGCACATTTAAAAGTTTCTGTTTAAATGCCTGAGCCTGAGGAGTTAGGCATTTTTAACACACCATGAGTAAGAGACATCTGGACCTGCTTTAGGTTTTGAGAGCATTTACAGCAGAATCTTCATAGCTGTAGGTCTTGGACAGCAAATGGAGATTGTGTAGGAGAAAATAAGCAGGATTTTTAAAGATAAAAGCAGCATCAAGAAATAATCAGCTCTGTTCGGGGTAGTATTTGTCATGTGTTCTTATCTTCACACATCTGAGTATTCTAAGAAATCTCAGTGGTGAACACCCCCTCAGAAACAAGCAGAGGTGTCACAACGTGCCTTGGTGCTACAGCTGATAACTCGCTCAGCCCAGAAAACCAATTCAGCCATTTCTGTCCATTTCCTTTTGCCTGGCAGAGACATTTGGGCCTTAGCGCTAGAAACAACTCATAGCTGGGCTGCAAGTCCAGTGCATCAGAAAAAATGCCTCTACAGACTTCTCCACCCTCTTCCAGCTCGTGAGACTTGATCAAAGCCCTCCAACAGCTCAGTCTTGGCAGAAAATACTGCACCAGAACATTTTATAGTGGCCCAATGTTCATACATTATTTGGATTAAAATAAAGTGCTATGGGTTCATAATCTTACTACCTGTAGCAACTTACAAACCCAGTCATTGATAAGAGTATCCTTAGCACATGTGAAACTCCAACTTCTGCTTGCTGGCAGCAGGGAAATACACTGTCATTGTATACAGCAAATGAGTAAGTAAAAACATGATTGCCTGGTTTTTTCAGAGCAGGCAACAGAAAGTGATATAGAAGGTATTACTGTCAGGAAATTTATTATCAGTCACTGGAAATCCTGATGCAGCTTGCAGAATACATGGGTGGAAACTCTGTGTGCTTTCTGTAAAAATGACAGTTTTAGCCAGCTAGCCAGGTTCTTTCAAATACCTAAATTACCTGTGTGTTTTTCAACCCAACCTTCCTGCGGTTCAACTTAGCCACTGAAACTTCCCCAGGGGGAAAAAAATTGCAAAACATTTAAAGAGACACACGTGGCTTCCTAATTACATGCAGCAGGACAGAAAGAATGGTTAAGAAGTGGTTCACTGCCTGATTTGACATAATTCCATGGCTTCTGTCACTGCCTTGCAAAATGCTAGGACTTCATGAGAATAGGGAGTTCTTTTCTCCTTAATTGTCTCTGATATTTCCCTGTATTCTCCTTGTCTGTTTAATGCTTATTCCAAGCCTAAGAGAGCCCAGGTGGCTGTTACATATCCACTTAATGGGCTCAGCAACAGAATTTCAACCATTAGAGCTTTCAACAGTTAGAGCTTCATGTTAAATTTAAAGAAATAATTTACAACACTAAACAGGCATGACTTTTTTTTTTTTTTTTCATTTCCTTACACTTTGATTCATTTTTCCCACACCCAGGCTTTATGCCAGCCCCCTTTTATGCACCACCACCACCTGGCCTCTTCCAGGGCAGAACTTTTCCCAGGGTAAGCAGTGGATGGCATCAGCTCATCAGCTGCTGAGCCCTGCCCGTGGGGTGAAGAGGAGAGCATAGTGGGGGCAAAGATGTTTTAATACACTTATTTGTCCCAATTTAAAATATATGCCCCCTCTTTCCCACCTTCAAAAAGCACTATTTATAATCTATTTAAAAAGCAGCCAGCAGGCATCAGTGAGCTCTCGGGGTTGAGGGACCATACCAGGAAACACCAAGCTGCCCTTTATAGCTGCCCTCTGCCTGTGGTTTGGGTGGGGCAAGGTGTTGCAGAGGTGCAGTGTACCTCTGATCAGTTCTGCCACCTGTAAAACTCACTTGTTTCCCATCATTCTGCATATCAGGAACTGCAGTTCATGAGAACAGGCCAAATTCTGCCCTCACTGTACATGCCATAAATTCAGAGTAATTTTGTTTGCCTCAGTAGGTTTATTTTCTCTTTGTCCTTGTGAAACAATGTAAACTACAGTGTTGTGTATCTGCTGTAAGCACGAGAATGAGAATGGTTTTCTTGTTGCCGTAGTTAGGAATGTTCTCTGTTGCAGCCTAACATGCCTTTTAATCCTGGAAGAAATAGAATGTTTGTTTTTCCCCCCCTATATTTAGGGAAGCGGGATTTAATGAACCACATGGCAGGATATTTTGTAAAGTACATGCACATTCAGCTCTTTTTTCTTGGTTAGGGACGTGCCATTGGCATGGAATAGGCCCAAGTAATTGCTTTTGGAAGAGCGTGGTTCTTCAGAAAGAACAGAACAAACTCTCTGCTCAGTTGTCTTTGTTTTGCAGTACTGAAAGTTTGAAGGCTCATTACATCTTTCAGCAGAGCCAAAGCTGGTCCCTGTTAGCTGCTCTGCATGGATTAAGTGGTTAACAATGTTTTGAGAATGTTGTTGAGCTAAAGAGTTTGTGGGAACACCATCTGTTTCCTTTAACACGTAAACAAGGAAAATTGCTGGTTTGAAATGCAGGATTATTTTTTTATACTTGGGTGACCACAGGCATTCTTAAAAGAGAAGAGGTAAAAGGGAAAATAATCCTGATGAGGTATGAAGTGCAATGGCATTTGTTAGAAAATAAATTTGTGAGTGTCAGATGGGGCTGCTGTCCCTGTTCTAGGAGTGGCTAATGTGGAACCTTTCCTTTGCAGTCACCTCCTTCCTTCTGAATTCATCTTCAAAAGTAAACTACCATGAAAAATAAAACCATAAAAAAATGTTCAGCCATGCATTGGAAGGGCCGAGCATCCCATTCAGAAGCAGCAAGTTAATTTACTATGTTTATGGGTAAATACCAAATTCAAAAGTTAATTCTAAATATCCAAAATTGAATGTTACAGAAGTTACTTCTGTCTCTTCCTCCAACAGAAGAAGCAGCACAACCCCATGTCCTGATGACCCGTGTGAGGTCATGAGAGAAAGAGCAAATGCCCCACATTTTCCCTTTGTCAAGTAGTGTGGGCATTCTTTTAATTACTGTTACAAAATGTTTACTCAAGATAAGCATAGGTGATGAGTTTCTTCTGTCCTGAATTGACCAGGAATAAGCAGTCCAGCTTAATGAAAAGCATTGGAAGGAAAGAGGGGTGGAGGTACAACAGGAAATATTCTTGTACTCAGTACAGACCAGATTATCATCTGCAGGAGATTTTGCTGTGAAATTGCTCGTAACATGTTGTTACTGCATAATAATCCTCCACACAGGAAAATAATAGCCAAGTCACTGGGAGAAAAAAGCTGTCTTTCATGTTATCAGCAAACTTTGGTTGTTGCTGAGTATCTTAAAATCATATTTTATGCCTTTCATCTGACTTTCTCGAAAGCCTAAAGAGGAGCAGACATAAAAGCATCTCATGCATTTTTATTTGGAAAATAAATGCCACCATCAGTAGAGTGCACTGCTAACCACAGCCCTGCAGACACCTCAGGTCTCCTGTCCTCAGCTGCACTTGCAGGCAGGCTCTACTCATGAATACCCAGAATCAAGCATTTTGCACTTTAACCTCTCACTTTCTTTGACAGCAGTTAGACACACCCAGGGCACATTTTTGTTTCAACTAAGTAAAGGAGTGACACTGCTTGACCACTGCTTCAGGTCTGGGAAAGAGCAAAAGTGCCTAGATGATATCAAAAGTCCTGCAGTGCTGAGTCAAGCTGGTTTCCTTTGTGGTCCATCTAGCTTTAGTGTAGCTTTTTAGGATTGTATCAGCACAGTAAATAAAAGCAGCACCCTTGTAGTACTGTAAATCTTTCATATGGCATCTGGTATGTCAGGACTTTTTGAGAAGTGGGAAAGGCCTCTAAAGATGGGCTACCAGAGTAACTGCAGCTGCATGAAACTCCTGGGTGCAGAGTGAAGGAGAATTTCTCTGCAAGTACTGGGCATGACCAGCTTCTCTTCCATCAATGTTCCAGGCTCCATGGTGCAAGGAGATAATCTGTTTTGTGACCAGGGATTCTTGTTACAAAAGCAAAATACCATGTTTACCTGTGAGAAGAACAAGTAGTTTTACTTGTGTGTGCTTAGGGACATGGCTTAGTGGTGGACTTGGCAGCGGCTGGACCCACTGATCCTAAAGGTCTTTTCCAGCCTTCTGTGATTCTGTGCCTTATTACCTGTGCTGCTTGGATCAACTCCCTTTTTTATATTAGAGGCCTGTGACTTTGTTCATGGAGATCAAGATCATGGAGATCTTGATCATGGAGATCTCTGAGCAAGAAGAGTGGTGGTGTCTTTTATCACACAATCACAGAAAAACTAGGTTGGAAAAGACCTTTGAGGTCATTAAGTCCAACCTGTGACCTAACACCTCCTCATCAACTAAACTATGGCACTGAGTGCCACATCCAGTCTTTTTTTAAAAAAATGTCTGAGGACAGTGACTCCACCACTTCCTTGGGCAGACCAGTGCCCAATCACTCTTTCAGTGAAGAATTTTTTTCTAACATCTAATCTAAACTTCCCCGGCACAGCTTAAGATTGTGTCTCTTGTTCTGTCAGTCATTGCCTGGGAGAAGAGATCAAGCCCCAGCTGCCTACAGCCACCTTTCAGGGAGCTGTAGAGAGTGATAAGGTCTCCTCTGAGCTTCCTTTTATCCTGAAGCACTTCAGTCATTCAGTTTCTGCTGTAGAACAAAACTGAGCAAGTGGGTATAAAAATTTCACACCGAGCAACCAATATCTGTCTTTTTGGAGCCTGACACATCCTGAGTCCTTCATGGTCCCTCTAGGCAGCAAGCAGCAGGTGAAGCAGAGCCAGACTGCAGCAGTGCACCATTCCTCCTGCTTCCAGCGCTGCGTGGGGCCTCTGGCTGCCTGCCATGGACACCCTGTTGTTTCTTTTCTCTGGGAGGGTCAAGCAGTTTCCCAGCATATTAGCAAGCAGCCTAATGCCACTGTGTTCACAGCAGTAGAAGGGCTGGTGGAGATGGGCTACCCAGGAAACAGCCCTTTGTTTTTACTGTACATTGTCAGTTCTCCCAGAGGATCTCTTTAACACACTGAATGACTCACTCAAGCAACTCCAAGGTTGTAATTTTGGACCCCTTGGGAGGAACCTCTGAGTAAACATTACTTAAAACCAAATCCTTCTTTTCTTGACTTGGGTAGAAAGCATTTGACTGGCAGTACACAGCCTGGGGGGGAAAAAGGATGCAAAATATATATGGCAAACTATTCTAGTCTGGTCACTGACCCTCATTGGCAGAAAAAGCATGAAGAAATGATGTTGATACAAGTTAGAATTTTCTCTGGCAAACAGAATAATCCCAGTACTACATGAGAGTAGTTTGGGAGGGATACTGTCTGGAGTGACCCATTATGGGAAGCTTCCAATAACTGTAACCTTTGGGTTACAGTATTTATATTTTTTTCTTAGAGCTAAATAGCAGCAGCAGAGGTTAAGATGTCAGCATTTCCACTACAAACCCAGTTCTCTTTTAGGGTTAGGTAACATTTCTTTCATACCACACTGTACTGAAATTCTGCTGTGCAGATGCTGTCCAAGACTTAAGGCATTTATTTTTCACCAGATTTTATTTGTAGTTATTATGGTAGTCAATGGCTTACAAAATGACAGAAAATCTAAAATCTAAGCTTTCTTGTTTTTCAGAAGCTGTTATTGCATTATATACTTCAAGAATGGCTTGACATTTCCCTTCTCTTAGCCACTAACATGGATAAACCAAGCAGAGACAGCAAAATTGAATGTCCTGCTTTGGAAGGTTTAAGCTTGGCATTTCTGTGTAAAGAATTTCCAAAGCCTCAACTCACACTCAGTACTCCAGGATGTTGTCTATGGAGCACAGTAACACATGGAGTCCTGCTGGGGTAGCTGGGAAATACCTCTACAAGCAAAGGTGTAGACTCCCAGAGACTTAACATAGTATTTTAAGCCTCTGACAAGGAATGGGGACACCCACAGGTAGTAGGATCAGTGTACACAGCCCTGATCTCAGCGAGTGGGTGGTGCAGCCATCACCTCTTGCGGTCTGTGCTAATAGGAGGTCAGTGGGAAGAAAGGACAGAGCTCTCAGACCTCAGAATCTGTGCTTGGCAAATAGATGACATTGTAGAGCACTAGCAAACAGTCATGTCAGGGCTGGTCTGGAAAGAAAAAATGCTGTGTTTGTAGCTACTAACGCTCATTTAAAATGTGCAGCTCTCAGAAGGGTGTGCAGACTGGTGTTACTAACATTGCCAATGATGCACGAATGTTAACAGGATTGGATTGTTACAGAGAGAACATCCTCAGAGATTTAACATTTCTTCTTTTTCCTTTTCCCACAGGTAATAACACCAGTCAGGTCAGGACAAGGTTATGTTTATGAATTCCCATCTAAGCACCAGAAGGATGCCTACGATATCCCCCCCGTTCGCCCTCTCCAAGGGGTAGGTACCAATAAAAGTGCCAGCAAGGCTGACAGAGCGCAAAAGGTGATGAATTTCTACCAGACTTTTATAAGCAAGGCAAGTTCTCTCATTTCAGAGAGAAAATATGTTTTAATTAGATGCTGTGGCTTATTCACAGATCACAGACGTATTTCAAAGTTTTATTTGATGTTGGCTAAGATTTGGCAGCACACCAAACACAAAAGTCCCATTTGTTCTCTCTGTTTTGATCAAAGAGTATATCTAAACAGAATAAACTTGCTGCCTGGGAACGTTTTTTTCCCCTGTACTTTGTTGATGCATAGTTGACAGTAATTCACTCAGTAAGGATAAAATTACCGCCTAGATGAACAGCTGCTATGCAGGGAGCTGTTTTCACCACCTATTGACTGCACCATGTCACTGAGCTTGAACTTTATCTTTGTTCTGGGGGGCACTCTTAGCAGTGAGTCCCCAGGACCAGAGGCTTGTAGAGTGGATGCTGGCAGGACCTGGAACTCAGCCACCCTGACTGGAAGGGTGTGATCAGTTCTGGTCACATGTTCAGCCCAAGAGGTATCTGTAGTAGACTGACCCTGATTTACCTCTCAGGAGGGAAGTCAGCCTTGACTTCATCTCTCCAGCCTGCTGTCCATACCATTGCCCAGAGGAGACCTAGCAAAATGCTTTTCCTCCAAACTGTCCAAAATTTTAAGCAAATCCAAGATGGTCTCCCAAATGAAAAAAAAGACTAAAGAGCTCTGGTCACGTTCAAACTTTCTGAGAGGAAAGAAAGAAAATATGAAAATCCATCTAATAGCAGAGCTTTCCCTGAGGTGACTTGTTTCTTCATTCAACTTATTCTTTCTTCAGATATATGATATTCCCCCCACATCGGTAAGGGGGCCTGCACTTCAAGTTCCCATGGGAGAAGCAAAAGCCTTAGGAGTGTATGACATACCACCTGCCAAAGGGGTAAGCATTACTCTGTTTCCACAAGATCCTGTATTTTCATGTCTGACCAAAGACATGTTCTAACAAGGATACATGTATGATCCTGAAGGAGAAGGAGATTCAGTACTTCAAAAAGTTTTAAATTGTTAAAACTGGTAAAGTGAAGCACTGCATCAAAATTAAGGTTATGAACTATAAATTGATAATTAGACCTACATTATCTTTGTGGCAGCATGCTGCCTTTTTGAATTTTGCTGCTTATGGGAATTTGCATCAAGATGAGTGATAAAAGTGAGATATTAAAACTGACTCTCAGTCACACTTAAGTATACGACTCTTTGAAAGCCAATAACAGATCTTCCATCCCAGATGGAAGATGGTAAATATTTCATTATTCTAGTCAAAGGTTTCATGTTTTGTTTTCTGTGATTCAGGTCTATGCTGCACCTCCATCTGCGTGCCAAGATGATACAGCCCTGAGGGAAAACTTGCGGGATTTATCATCTTCAGTGGGCCACAGTGTAAGACCAGAGGGAGTATATGATATTCCTCCTCCCATCACCAAAGCAACTGGAAAAGAACTCAATAGATTTTCTCCTGAAAGCCTATTATTGCCAGGTGGAATGCCACAGACACAGAGTGTCTATGACATCCCTACGAACCATCAAAACCATTTTCTTGGACAGCAAATTGCACCTGAAAAAGATGTTTATGATACCCCAAGGGGAATTGCATTCCCAGGACAACAGACAGGACTCAGTGAAAATCCCATCACAGAAGGAAGAGAAGGTGTCTATGATGTGCCACCACCAATCCTCCAAGACAATAAAGGCTTACAGGATGTGACTGATGGGATGAATAGGTTGTCTTTCTCCAGCACAGGAAGCACGAGGAGTAACATGTCCACGTCGTCAACGACATCAAAAGACTCTTCTCATTCAGCACCAACTGCACAGGACAAAAGACTAATCCTTGATCCAGACACTGCTATAGAGAGGCTTTATCGCCTCCAGCAGATGGTGGAGGCAGCTGTCAGTCACCTCACAGCCTTCATCACTCCAGACTGGCGGTCCTATGGGTATATGGAGAAACACATCAATGAAATTCACGCTGCTGTGGATAAGGTAGAGCAGTCGCTGTTGGAATACCTCCAGTTTGCCAAAGGATCGGCAGCCAATGCTTCCTGCCTGTCTGAGTGCAGCCTCCTCAACAAAATGAGGAGGGAGGTGCAAAGGCTGGAGGACTCTCACCAGATCCTTACCCAAACCAGTCATGACTTGAACAGCTACAGCTGGTCTTTGAATGTCCTGGCTGTCAACAGAGTGCAGAACAAGTGTGACGACCTGGATCGGTTCGTTATGGTGGCAAGGACGGTCCCGGACGATGCCAAGCAGCTGACCACCACCATCAGTGTCAACGCAGAGCTGCTCTTCAAGCAGGCACTGGGCAGCTCCCGTGTCAAAAACATAGCAGAGAATATAATGAGCGCTCCTGACTGTGTGTGTGACAGTCCTCAGATGCAGCGTCATGGAGAAAAAGCACAGAACCACTGCAGCTCCCTTCCCCCGCTCCTGAGTAAAGGCCAGCACCCTTACAGTGCCGCCAGTGAAGGCTCGGAAAAGAGCTGGATGGATGACTATGATTACGTTCACCTGCAGGTAGGTAAACCCAACACCTTGTTCTGCACAAGGCCATGTAGGAATTGTCTGTGGTTTTTCTGGAAGCAGCAACTGATTGCCATGCTAATGCATATTCGAGAGTAATTTCACCAGGGTGATTACTTCCTGTCAAAGAGGACTGTTGGATTTCTAATAGTGACAGCCTTTTGCTCTGCCACTCTATCCTTTCATTTTCATGTTCTGTTAGTGGTGCACTACTAGTAAAAAAGCCAACACAAAGCAGCCTCTTTCTTGACCTGTGAGCTGCCATTTAGCTCAGAAGCAGTTTTGATTTAACACAGTCTCTTATGTTATGCAAAACAGGGGAAAGAAGAGTTTGAAAGGCAACAGAAGGAGCTTCTGGAGAAAGAAAATATCATCAAGCAGAGCAAAATGGAGCTAGAGCACCATCAGGTATGTTCTCCCAGGTATATAATTGCCCCGAAATGCAGCATTCCTTACACATAGGGAGCACTGGTCAAATAGAGGAGGAGGGGCCCTCCCCTTAGCAGTGTGCAAAGGATACAGATAATAAAAAGCAAAGAGTTTAAAAACTCTAAAAGTTCACCATGGAAGAGAAACAGGCTTCTGTGATGTCTCACAGCAGGTCAGTCACAAAGCCAGCTTGAGAACTTGGCTTTCCTGAATTGCCATCCAGGGCCTTAATCACTGGACCATCCTGAATACATGTGCCACCTTCACATCTGCTCAGTGAACATCAACACCATCAGTTAAATATTGTGCTGAACATCACTTCTAGTGCTAAAAAAAGTAGGTTCACAAGATCGAGGGCTGTCACTTTGCCCTCATATTAATTCTTCAGTATGTTGCCATATTGTATGGCAGAAAATTGTACAAGCAGTGAGGAGGTGAGATTTAAAGGGTTTTCATCTCAAAATCCCACAGAGATGACAGCTTTTTAAAGATTGTGTAGGAGTCATTGCCACTTGGATCCATCTCTCTCACTTGTGATTTCAGAATACTCCAAATGAGCAACAGCCTGTAAATTCAGGAGTTTGTGTTGTTGGGGTTTTTAAATGCAAATGAGGTATTTTAGATGTTTCTCCGTTCTGAACTCTGCATGTTTGGATTTATGGTAATCAAAGCACTTGATCCTAGAAAACATACTGTTACTTTTTGCTTAGCATAAGGTAGGATACCCAGGGATGTCCCGAGGCACAAAGTGAAATTGTAATTCGTAACAGCATCTTACCAGAACACTTGCTGATGGGAGCTTTTGTTTTTCCTTTCAGATCAATCAGTTTCAGCGTCTGGAGCAAGAGATCACGAAGCCGGTGGAGAACGACATCTCCAAATGGAAGCCTCCGCAGGCCCTCCAGACCTCCCATGACAGCCGCCTGCTTCTCTTCTACTCCGACCAGTGCGAGACTCACTTCAGCTCCCTCCTGAACGCCATCGATGCCTTTTTCAGTTGTGTCAACTCCTCTCAGCCCCCGCGGATCTTCGTGGCGCACAGCAAATTCATCATTCTGAGCGCGCACAAACTCGTGTTCATTGGGGACACGCTCGCGAGGCAGATGACGACTCAGGACATGTGCAACAGAGTGATGAACTCCAGCAACCAGCTGTGTGAACTGCTCAAGAGCGTTGTTCTGGCCACCAAGGCGGCTGCCTTGAGTTACCCCAACACAGCATCCCTGCAGAAGATGGTGGACCGAGTCACAGAGCTCTCTCACCACGCACAGTTATTCAAACTCTCACTGGTCCAAATGGCGTCCTTATGAAACCCAGCAGAATCCAATCCGTGAGCAGCAAAGCAGAAGAACAGACAAACTGGAGCTATTTTTATGTAAATGGTATCTTTTTTTAGATATTTTTTATTAAATATTATAAATACATTCTTATGCATTAGAGAGTCTAATCAAATCAGGGATCTGGGAATATTGTCTGGTTCTGTATTGTTTCTTACACACATTTAGATTTGTATACACAGCGTATTTGTATATGTTGCTACCTTCCCTGAAACATCAATTAAGCACCTTAAAAATTACGTGTCAGGTAAACAGTGCATACCTTTTGTATATACAGCCTGTTTCCTCAGCATATTTGTTAACTGGATGCTGCACTCTTTTTGTTTCATTCCATCTTGATGCTGGTGCATGGACTTGGTTGTGAAACCTACTTGTAGCAATCCATGAAGCAAGTGTAATGGTTCTCATAGAACTCCATTCCCTTCTTAGAAATTACTTTCTATAGGTTAATTCTGTGAAGTTTAACTCCTCTCCATGTTACTTTGTTGTGTAAAACATTTGATCATTCTGACCAACATACATGCACAGCTGCAATAAGCAACATATCAAGCAAGGCGTACAGCATTTGGAGAAAAGCATTTTTAGGCCATGTAAGAAACAGGACCTTCAAAGGAGGAAGGGAGAATTGTATATATTTAATACCTTTTGGCATTCAGATTTCGCTGTTTCTAATAACTGTGCAACGTGGGATTTCAAAACCGTGGATGGATTCCCAGCAATGTAATTTCATACATGTTTATTTTGTATGTCCTTGCATTGGCAGTTTAATTTAACAGTCAGGCTTGGAAGCCTTATTGTTCATGGACTCAAGAGTTATCCTGAGGGTATCCCAGGATCCACTGGCCTCATCTTTGAGGCTGTGGATGAACAAAGTTTCAAAATACCGATCCCTTTCAGAAGGATTAACATACAAATTATAGTTTGTATGGAAAGAAAAGAGCTTAATTTGAAATAGCTATTTAAACATCTCTGTAGCATATACACAATTTAATGAAGAAGTAGCACTTAATTTTCTAGGACATATTATTGGGAATTAATTGCATCTGTTGCAATTCTGATTTCCATTAAACTACTGGGCTTTTGTTCCAGAATTCTGTTGTGTAGGTACTGGTCTTTTCTGCACTACACTGTTGCCAAAAATGATGTCCTGTTTTAATGGGACCATTCCATCAGTAAATACGCACAGTCCCGCCCAGTAATTTTCAATGTAGACCCTTAAAAATTGTTAGCAGAGTGTTAGGCTCCTTTAGAAAAGTAATGTATGCTGGTCGCTCCAAAACCCATATAAGCCTATTTGTCATCATTCCCTTCTGTGAACCCCCTAAAAATAAGTCACAGAACACCATTTGCCTGTGGTCCACAGCCTAAAAGCTGTGCTTCAAAGTGAGCAGTAGCACAGGAAAATTCCAGGTGATTCTGGCATTTTTAAAGCAGAAACACTACTGTCCTTATTATTTCAAGGTGGTCCCACATTAATGTGTTCAGAGAGTTTGCCAGATCGCTGGTAACAGCAGGGTTGTGAGATCAGTAGCTCCTGGGAAACAGGCACTTCTCACTTCTGCCTGACTCCTGCCTTTCCCATTTTGTAGCCAAACATGTGCCTTACTTAAATGGGGTTTGTTTCTGTCTTAGGTGACAGAACCATTTCAGCTGTGTATGAAACCCTGCAGCCTTAATGTATTGTCTTAGAGTGAAGACCACTGTTCACTACCATAACATTCCAGAGTACATAACATTCCTGGAAGGTCAGTGGAAGCCAGCACAACCCAGCTGGCTCAGGATGGGCTCCTAGGCTTGGCCTGGTATAATGTCCTGAAAGAGCAGTTGTGATTTTGTAACCTATAGCCAGTTGCCAAAAAGCAATCTGTGTGAACCTGTTTTGTACTATTGTTGTTTGGGATTCTTTTGGATTTCCTTGTCCATTTTTTTCACTGTGTATTCTTAGAAAGTTAAAATGTGTTTCTAAGTGTAGTGGTTATGTTGATAGTTTGTGCTTTCCAAAGGAGAACCTTTATTGCAGCCCTGCATTACTGTTTGTTGTCTTGTAGAGAGTCATTTTTAATGATTAAAATTACTAGCGGTTTTTTATATTAAAAAAAGGCAGCTTGGTCTTGGTTTTTCTTGCTTTCAGAGTCTTCTAAGCATATTCAAAGGAAATAGTGCTGCTTGCTGATACTATCAAAGCCATTCTAAAATGAAGAACCCATTTTTTGTCTTTTCACTGGTCAGTGCTGATAGTGTGAAATGAGGAGTTGGTGGTTTAAGAGGAAGGGACACACAGTTTCTCTGCCTGCCTAGAAGCAGCAGGTGAAGCATTTTTACAACTCAGCCACACAAGGTGTCAAGTCCAAAATACATCTATGAGGGCCTGCAGTACACTGAGCCATCATCCTGCCCCATTCCTTGTGTGTATTCCTGCTGCATAAGCTGCATCCCAAAGCCCCTCAGCCTGGCCCTGACAGTGGTTCCTTCACCTGAGTGGTGCAGTTCCTCTCAACACAATCCCACAGGAAGGTGGGGTCTCAGGACACAGCTGTGCCTTCCACCCATTCTGACCTGCTCCCCCTCTCCAGCACTTACTACTGAAGCCATTATCCATGCAGGAACTGGAAAAGCAACTTTGCTCAGTACAGGCACCTTTCTCCCCACAGCCAGTGGTAAGAGCACCCCTCTTCCACTATGTGCCAGGCTGAGCATTATGTGGGTGTGGGCTCCATCTGAAACAACCCCATGCCTTTAAGGATCACAAAGTTTTTCCTGAAGTTACTTTCACATTTCACTGCAGCCAAGGTGCTCACTGCCCAGCCTCCTGTCAAAGACCCAGAGGTGCAAGGAGGAGAGAGAAAGCCCAGGGCTGGCGCTGTCCTTGCACCAGTTTTTGGCTGCTAATGAAAGATTTCTCTGCCAGGAAGCGTAAGAGCAATGAAAACCTGGAGAGCAAAGTGCTTGGTTTGGCTCCCCATGTCCTTGCAAGGAGACAGATGGGGATGCAGGGTTGCTCTGTGGAGCACTTTTCCACAGAGTGCTCTGTTTTGCTCCCCTGCTAAATGTAGGGGAGCAACTAACAACAAAGAAGGGACTGGACAAACAAAATAACTCAGAATAGAAACCAGAGCATCTTTGTTCCCCTCCCTTGAGCCACATTGTCTCCATGCAGTTTTCAGGAAACTGCTGTTGTTTGGCAACCAAGATGATGGCCAGTGTGAAATGACTGTCTCATGGCCAGTGTGGAAAAAAGTCTGCCTCTCACTAGTGGCAAATGCAGAACACACATGGCTCTTTACTGCATCCATTAAGTAATTACTGTTTCATGTTCATTAGAAAAACACTTCCTTCCTCTTCTAGGATGATGAGCAAGGGAGAAAAAAAACAGGCAAAAGGCATCCTTGAAATGGGCATTATTGTTGCAAGGAGCCTCTGACGCAGAAATAAAGAGCCTTGACTCCATGCTTTCAGAAGGCTGAACAAAAGCTTTATTAAGCTATGCTATACTATATTACACTACATTCTATACTAATACTAAACTCAAGAAAAACCCGTGACCCTTTCAGACAGTCACGACACAGCTTTGACCTAATTGGTCAATCAATCCAAACAACCATCACCAGAGTCCAATTAAGAAATCCCTCTTCAGTAAACAATCTCCACAACACATTCCACATGTGCCAAACAACAGCAGCAGTAAATAGAGCTAAGAATTGTTTTTTTCTTTCTCTGAGCTTTCTCACTGCTTTCCCCAGGATATTTCCTGGGAAAGTTGTGCCTGTTGCTCTCTGTGAAGAGAGCTGCGGCCACTTGGGCGTGTTTTAGAGAAGTTGCCAATTCATAATAATATGACACAGGCCATAATTCATACTGCACAATCCCCTGCTGCTACCTCTGCCATTTCTTGCAAGCCAGGGTTGTGCAGCTCCTGCCTTTTCCACAGCGATGCGCTGCTGCAGCCTCAGCAGAGCCACTGCCTGCTGCTCCCCCACAGGCAGCATGGGTGAAGGACACACACTTCCCACACCATCACCTGATGCCAGAGTACACCCCAGCATCTTCACATCCCCCACAACTTCTAGGCCCTGGAGCTTTTAGCACTCTCTGACACGAACATCTGGGCTGCGTTTCAGAAGTGTCCCTCCCACACCTGTCACCAGCTCTTCAGAGTGTTGTCACACCAGTGACACCTTCCCTCTGCCTACAAGCCAAGCATCTGTAGCTTTTCAGATCCAAATTCAACTTTTCCTTATGCAACTTCCAGGCTGCCTGCTCTACCTTAATGTGCCTCAATCTCAACCTAAAGGCTTTAGAAGCTCATGGGATTTTGTTCAAAGGTACTTTTTAACCTCCCCTTGCCATTTCTCTTCTCACAATGTCCACAGCTTTAGTCAACATTTAGACAGAAACGTTTCCAGGGCAAAGCCAGGGTCATGCTAGTCCCAGAAGACAGCACAAAGCATTTCTCCCTGCTCTAAAATATGCCTGTTCATTTCATCTTAACCTGTTACACTGGCAGTTTCAAAAGCTGCATATGCGTATCTTCCTTAGCTCAGCTGAGCCCTTTTACTGCTAGAAGATTTTCCCATCTCAGAGATGGACTGTCCAGATAATGTAGATTTGGGGTTTTTATAAAATAATTTATTTGTGTTACTTGCACCCAAATTCTGCCTATGACAGCAGTTTTATTTGTCTAAGAGCCTGGGTATAGCTGTGTGGCTTTTCAGCATCGCAGCAAAGCTACAGTGGTATCTAGTGCTACAAAGTCCTTCCTGGAAATTGTTCTGACTTGAAGAATTGAAGCCAAGGCTTGAGAGTACCTGCAAAAAGTGAACAGCAGCAGGAAAAATATCTAATCCAGCCCTATTATAAACCAGTTGACTTCACAGAGAGTAGGAATGATGATTGACTTCCTGGGAGATTGCATGAGGGGTAGCACAGTCTCAGCAACTTGTACTACTTCATTTTCCCTCTGATGTGCTGCACAGAGACAATTTTACCTTGATTAAATTAGAGCTAAATTTGGAGTGGAGTTCACATCATGAGCAAGGCCTGACCATGATGGACACATTGCTGGCTGTTGGATTAATTTCGGAAACTCAACTACATCATTCTCTATTCAAAACCCAAATATTTAGCCTTCAGTGCCAGGGAGTTATTCAGGGTATGAAATAGCCAGTCAGCTGCCTGACCTTGGAAGAAACACCTCCCCAGGGTATTGATTTGAGCTCCTGGGAAGCTGTTGTGTCCACATCAGGGTGATCTTCATCCCCCCACCTTCCAGGCCGGTGGCTAGGACCACTTAGGGGTGGCTTCCTAGAGCAAAGTACCAACAAGGATAATTTTGGGTCAAAATTTCAGGGGACAGTCTGGGCATGCTCACTGCCAGCTGCTGTAGAGGCTTCCTCTTCAGCTCTCAAAGCAGCAGAAAATCAGTAGCTGCCCATCCCATGGGCAAAAGCTCTTTGTGACTCCGGATAACCCTTGTCTCTGCAGAAACAACCTTTGCTCTCAGATGTTGTGGAATGCTGAACAGGAGAAGCCGGAATGCTCACAGGGAGAGACAATGCTGTGTCCAAACCCAGGAAATCCCTCTGGCTGCCCTGGAGGACTCAAGACCCTGACAGGATGCTCAGAGACCTTGGCACAGTGTCCAAGACACCTGTGACTTTGATTATGACCCGTGGAAATATTACCAAGCTTATATGAGGATCTACAAGCCACAACAGTTTAAGCAGAATATTAGTTTGTCACAGGGTGAAAAATAGATTTTTGGGGTTTTTAGAATGGGGGTTCAGGAGGCAAGATGGAGGAATCTGGCCATGTCCAGCCTTTCTCCTTCTTCTTCTTCTTCTTGGCCTCCATCTTCTGCTGTGGTGATGGCACTTTTGGATTGGTTTAGAGTAGAAGCTCCCTGTCTAACATAGGTGATAGGTATTGGGAAGCAAGGGTAAAAACTGTACACATCATTTTTAGTATAAAAAGATAACACTGCCCTGAGGGTTGTCAGTGTGCCTCTGTCTGAGCTGCTGAATGGACCTTGGCAGGCCAGGAGAAGGAGTTTTATAGATAAGAAACAATAAACAACCTTGAGAACAAGAATAGAAGAGCTCTGACTCCTTCTTCGAACACCGGGCTGGGAAAAGGGACTTTCTAACACATCTCGGGGTCACTCTGACCAGCAGAAGTCCCAAGAGTGCTGAGCAGAAGATCACTTTCCCATCTCTCCTGGGGTTTAATTTGCAATAGTAACATCCTCACAGCAGTTTGTACTTCAGTTCTGTCTTTTCAACAGACAGCATCAGGCTTGGCTCAACCCACAGTCGAGCTGCAGTTTGCTTTCTTCTTTCTGCACCTCTCTGGGTTTAACTCCTGGCCCTAGCCCCCACAGGCAAAGTCCACCAAGTCAATGCTCCTCAAAGGAATCCACCTTGTTGTTATTGGCCTCTCCATCTCCAGGAGTCCTCCCAGTCCCTGCCAAGGGCGAAGCCCAGTGCCTGGGAAACCAGTGCCTAAGGAGCTCTGCTGCAGCAGCAATGGGCTCTGCATCCACAGCACGGCCCTCACAGAGGTTCTTTTTCCTCTGCTGAACACCAAGGGAAAGGATATCTTCTGCACACACAGCAATTCAACGTGCCTGGCTGACTGTGGTAAAACCAGGAGCACGGAGCAGGAAGTCTCAGGTGCCCAGGAGATCCATGAAGCTCAGCTCATCTGCTCTGCGCTGCCTTTGCAGCAGGAGCAGCAGCAGCTGCCACCCCTGCCTGCAGCCGGGCTCCCAGAGGGTTACACATTCCATAAGGCCAGGCAGAAATCACAATTCCCTGCTTCCATGCAGGCTCGCACTCACGGAGTGCTGGCTCCTGTCAGCCGAGGGAGGGATGTAAAAATCCTGCTGCTGGTTGGGGGGAGTTGTCCTCTGCAATCACAAGGACTTTTTTCTCCTTCCACGTAATTTCCCTTAATTACAGAAAGAGTGATCAGGGCCCTTTCCTTGATGTAAAGCTGCAGGAAACAAAATACAAGAGGCCCTTCACAGCTTCCTACTTAGCCAGATTTATCTTGCTCAACACTGCAGCCAAGGCTGCCCAAACCATTGCCAACCAGGAAAACACAATAACAATGTCCCAGAAGAATCTGCTATTTATATGAAGGCAGAGTTAACTGTGGTTAAATGAAGGTTATAGTCAAGGACAAGCAGAAAAATCTGGAGGAGAGCAGAGAATAAGTAAAGGCAAAGTAAAAAGCCTGCTCTGGCTTTACATTTTCTTACAGAAGGAATCAAAGTAAATCTTACAACTTTTTGTAAATTTGTAAGTTAGAGGACCCCAGAGCATTTTGCTGCACAGTGATCCAAGTTCTCCTTTATTCCCAGTCAAGCGCAAAGACAAAAGGCCCCAAGGGTGAGTGGCCATGAACATGAAAAAGAAAAAATAGACTTTTGCTGTTTTTTCACCCTATGCTTTGTTTTTATGAAGGATGTTGGGACCAGCCCACCCAAAAGCCTTTTATCTCAGGAGGTGACTTGAGCTGGAAACAGGTACCTGTAATTAGCTTGCATTCCAGAAGGGGAGAAGTTAATTTACCTGGCTTTTCTTCATGAGGCATTTCAAAGAGAAATTAATTTTTGATGAATGAGCATGTGCATTCTGCAGTGCTTGACCTGCAGTTAGTTTTCAGACCTCGCTGCTCTAGACACAGCTTTCACTTGTCCACTCGCCGATGTACTGAAGGAATAAAAACAACAGCCCTGCTGGAAACCTGTATCACTTTCATGGGAATTGCTACAATGACCAAATGGACATTGCCAGAGCAGGGCTGCACTGCACAGGACACCTCATTCCAGCAGCAGGTGGAGCTGCCTTTGCTCCTGAGAAGGTGGAAATCCACAGGTCTCTCAAATGCAGGCATTACACAGAACCACTGGTTCCATCCAAGAAATAGAGGTGCCAAAGACACCAAGATACACGAATAAGAAAGCTTGGTCCTCACTCCCTCCTTTTCTCTCCATGGGTGGTGATGTTCAGAAGTGCCTCAATTTGGATTAGTCTGTATCTACTCTCAGTGTGAGACACCTCAGATGCAATCTATCCTGCCTATCTAAAGACATTTGCTCATGAGAAATATCATCAGAGTCCCCTTTAAGCTGATCAGAGTCCAATCTATATGATTAAATCTACTTTAGGATGAGATAAATCCTCGACAGGCTCCAGTGATTGACTGCATCTTCTTAGGTCTTTAAGGATGGCCGAGACAAGCAGCTCAGGTGCAAATGACCACATCATACACTTCTAAATTTTGAGAATGATGAATACTACCTGGAGACCTGCCTCCTGAAACTTGGTGGGGCCACACATACAGCTCAAGTCACAACCTGAACACTAAAACACTGTAGAAACTCACGAACTCCCCACGGCCCACCAAGCCTAAAGCTGGTATGGGTACCATCAAAGCACTGGCCCTGAGGGTTCAGCAAGTCAGGGCACTCCTGGAGCCTGAGCCAGCAAATGTCACAGCCCACATCCAAGCTGAGTACCCCCTGTCCTGCCGCCTCCTCCTGCCCTCAGACAGCCTTCAGGCTTTGCAATCAGCCCTGGCTCTACAGGCACATCAACTAAAACCAGCTCTGTGCCACATGGGGGAAAAGTTGGGCATGCAAATAACTCACAGCTCTGTGCCTCCACTCTCCCAGGAGTTTTCTTGCCAGCTCTGTGCTTGTAGCAGTGCAGAATCCAGGTGGTTACAGAGCTCCTTAGGAACTCCCAGTCTGAAGGATTTCTGGGTTAGGTTGTTCTTCCTTGTACCAGAGCAGGGAAACACAGGAGAAGAGGAAAATGAGGCAGGTTTCCTAAAGGTCATAGGGGTGATTGATAGGTGAGGTTTAGCTCCCCTCCATAAGTAATCTGCATATATCTCTGTCCTGCTGAAAAGTGTAACCTGCAGTTTCAGACACTCATTTCCAGGGAGAGCATGCACCAGATGCCAGGTTAAATGGCTTTGGCACAGGAAGGGCTGAAACACCAGGAGAGGCTAAAGGAGAGTCAAACAATAGAACAACTCTTAGTTTTGAAATGTTAGTTTCAAAATTATTTTCTGACAAAGTGAATTTGCTTTCTTCTTCTAGTTAGAAATGTTTTGTGAAAGTCTTTTTTTATTTTCTCTGAATGCTTCTCCACTACCAGCACATATGCCTCACCCCATTTTTGTCTGTTTTTCTCCTCGTATGGGAATGAGGATGACACAACTGCAAACAGTAAGTACCTTACATGGTGAGTATGTAGATCCAGCTGATAGAGATTTCACATTTTTATTTTCCTCTGGAGAAAATAAAAAAACCTTCTAAAGATCTTACTCTTGAAGCTGTGTCAGCCAGGCACTGTCTATGCAGTGACCTGCAGTGGCAGCTGGCAGCACAGGAATAAAGAGTCACGTATTTAGGCTCATTAGCTGTGAACCAGATAGAGAAGTGTCACAATACTCCTAAACGTCTTCTGTCCCACAAACAAACAACACACTATTGGATAAAACAAAAGCACCCACTTGGAGGCCAGCACAGGATACCAGTATTGCCATATAATCCAGAGCCCTGCAGTTGACTGGTTTTCCAGCAAGTGATTCTGCCTCAGGATGTTCTAGTATGGGGGGAAATTCCATAATTCATATATTTCATATGGAGCCATTACTGCTCATCAGCTACTTATCAGAGGGGCTCTGCTACAATTAAGTTTTTATGCTAAAGTTCCCATAATAGGCAGAAATAGGAGCCTGTGGCATCTCTTCTACAGCAAACCAAAATCTTTGGAGCAACCCATTGGATCCATATAAGTTATTCACAAGTAATAACTTCAGCAGAAAATGCCAACCTCTACTTCCAGGCAAGGCAACAGAGCATAAAATCTCCATGCCCTGTGATCATTGCTCAGTTTCTCATCCTATGTAAAAACCAATCAAGGAGAAAAGTGTAATTCAGTGTTTCCCACATGAATGCATCCATGACTTCCCAGGAGGACACTGTGTGACAAGCAGCTAGGAGGCCATTTAAGCAGGCTCTGTTCCTCAGCAATGCTGTTTTTCCACAGGCTCAATGATGAAGGCACAAGCATTACGCACACAGAAGCCACAGCTGTGGCTCCATCACCAGCTGGTATCTATTTTTAAAGCCCTCTCCAAGTACACAGAAGCAAGTCCTCCAAGCCTGATTTTTCTCTAATCCTTGTGGTTAAGGTAAAGAACAAATAATACCTTTTGCACACGTAGGAACTAATTAGCAGTTCAAAGTTCCCCTACGCTGATGAAAACAGCTACAGGAGGGTGGGACAGTCTCACACCTGCTGGCTGCAGCTCAAAGCCCAAAGGCAGAGCCCAGCTCTGATCTCTGCTGGTCCTGCTCAGTATGCAGGGCATCCCAGGCAGGAAAGGCTGCCATCTCCTCCCACGTGCTGCACTGAGTGCTGGCTTCTTACTGACTGTTCAGAGCAGTAAATATGACAGCCACTTGTGAAACAAAGGGTTTTCTTCATTCTCAACTTGGAAGACTTTTTTAGTTGAGGGAATGTGCATGTATTCCATTGTTTTTTGTTGTTTGTTTTTTTTTTTCTCTGAGCATTTCTAGCTATCAGCCTGACAACATTTAAGTAAGAACTTACAGGTGGGTCAGGCCATGGAGCACACAGCCGCATGTTCTGTTTCTGAAGGGGCAAGTGGGTCTGCTTATGGTACATTTGCAGGCCGACTCTCCCTAGTGCTCACAATCACTGGATATTGGATGTTAGGAAACACAGCACTGACTACACCTCTCATTATCCTATAAACTTGGGATTTGCCCATGGAAGTATCTATTAGTTGGTATCTACAGGTTCACAAACTTATCTTTGTGACATCCTGTGGCAGCAGATTGCAGGTTTTCATTACCTGCTGGTGAAGTGTTTATCCACATGTGGAACATCCCAAGAAACCTGGTGCTGCAGCCACCACTGAAGTGCTTGGTGATCCTAGAAAAGATACTGCTCCTGTCACGTACCTGTACCTTGAAATGGTGTCCCTAGTCTGTTGTGTTGTGTTTCCTGAGTGGGAAGCACACACTGTACCCACCAGTCTCTCCACATACCCCTCATCCTAGCACACCTTCTTCCTTTCCCTGGGACAGGCTCACCCTGCTGTCCATCACAATTACTTTTGAAGCACCCACCAGTCCTGGTTAAAGTGTTGATGACAGGCACATCTCACCTAACATGAACTGAGAGCAGGGGTCTTGGAGAATGCAGAAAATACAGTGTGACTGCAGCATTTGCTGGTTTTGTGGACAGACCCTGGCTAGTCAGCCTTGGGCTGGAGTCTGGCCAAGAGAAAAAGAGAAGCCCTGTCTTTTTTAGCCTTAAACACCACACATATGAAAGGTTGGCTTCAGCTCTTCCTCCTGCTGGCCACAGGGCAGAGGCTTCTTCCTCCTGTACAGACTCCTGCAGGATGGGTGGGTGGCCACAGCTGCAGTGGTCCAGAGCATTGGCAAGCACCTACTTTCCAGTGGCATTTGTGCTCCCCATGGAGCTGTCAGCTGCCAAGCAGAGGGGTGGTGTGAGAGCCAGTGCCACCCTCAGCCTTGCTTTGGTGTTACAGACAGCCCAATTTTTATTTCCAGCATTTTATCTTGGTTTTGACTTGGACAGTCTCGCAAGCATTAGAGATCACTCACACAAGAGCAGCAGCCCTTCAGACCCAAACTGCAGATGAAGACTCCTCAGACACACACCTGCACAGCTGGAATAAACCTGAATGTCCCTTTCAGGCCACAGAGACTGAAAAAAAAAAAAAAAGAAAAAAGTTTGCTTGTTTTTAACGCCAGCAACCCTCTAAGTGTAAATGCTAGATTTGCTAACGGGGACTCACTGTAAGTCTTGAGTAATAAATGAGGTACTCAGTAAGGGGAAAATAGGTTTCTCCAATGCCCTGTGCAACAGTGCTTCCTCCTCCCTTACCCTGAATAGAGTCATCAGCAGCACAACTCAACAAGGCTCCCACCACATCTCTATCCCCTAGCTTTTCTCAAGAATTTTGGTCTTTAATTCAAGGAAAATGTTACACAGGCTCTCTGTCCCCAAAACTAATATTATATTGTGCTATTAATATTATATTTTATATTAATGGTAGGTTACTATTGGACTAATACTAATATTAGACTTTGGGAGAAGGTTTTCAAGTAAGGTGATCATAAGCCCTTGTTTTACCTGCTCAGAAACTAGCAGGATTTAGACCAGCTTTGATGGGATGGAATGTCAAATCACATCTCAATTGTGAGAAGCATGAGGATGCAACATAAAGAACTGGTTTTGAACAGATCTGGACAGCAGGTGGCTTGCCCTTGCCATCAGATTGGGAAAAGCCCCACAAAACCAATACTTTTCCTAAGCTGCTGTAGACACTGGTACAGTATGTTTGTAAGCCTAAGAAGTGGTGTGTTTTGTAGGCTTTTTTTTTTCTCCTCAGGCACAGTGAGAAGAGTTAAGAAAAACAGACCTCTCTCGGCATTTTTGAGACCTCTCTTCCTGAAGCAGACAGTTTTGAGGTCACCTTTCTTTACAAAGTAAAGCAACGCACCAGTGCCCTTAGACTTGAGGCTCCATGCATTCCCACAGGTATGCAGTATACAGCCAAACAAGAACCAAGCTCAATACCTACAAGCAGCTGCCCTAAATAACAGCGGAATAACTATTAATTAAAATAATATTAATAATAATAACAACAACAATAAAGCGACAGCACCCGCAAAAGAGCTCAGCAGCATCAGTCCTGCCAGGAGGGCCCATCCCCAAAGCCTGGCGGCCCGTGCCATCTAGTGGTGACACGCACCCTTCCCACCCAAGCTGGATAATAAAAGCCTCCAGGATTTTACTATCTATTTCTTTATTTAGTATTTCAGACTGAATCTGCAATATCCAGTTCAAGGATAAGTGTTTTTCACTATCCATGACATCCCTTGAGGGCTCAGGAGAAACGTGAGGACATTCTGGAAGCATGGACAAAGAAAAGCAAAACCAAATGTATCTGTCTCTCTTGGAAAACGTAAAACTAAGGCTGCAAAAGTGTCACTACTAGTACTTGAGTGCCACAATTGTTAAATTAACCTCGTGATTTTGCCCAGAGAAGCTGTCAATCCCCCATCCTTGAAAATGTTGGGTTGGATGGTGCTTTGAGCAGCCCCATTTTATGGCAGGTGTCCCTGCCCACGTCAAGGAGGGTGGAACTAGATGATCTTTAGGGTCCCCTCCAGCCCAAACCATTCTGTGATTCTAGGATTTTGGAAAATAAAGAGGCTAACAAAGAAATTCAGTAAAATGTGGCAAATCAGAGGCACAAAGTGAAATTCACAACTCCTGGCCATGGCATAGCCTCTCTGCTGGCCTGAAGGAAAGATGAACATTTCCCCACATGGCTGTAGTATTCATGGTGGTTGGTGATTGCCAGTGTGCCCCCAACCCACCTAGACCAAAGGTTGATCAAACTGATTCTGTTCTTGGAAAACCAAAAATCAAGTTGTGCCAGGATTAGCAGTCACAGCAGAAGTGGTGCCACCCAGCCACCAACACGAGAGGGCTTTAGGGGATTACCATCACTGCAGAGATGCTGCAGACCTGGCAGGTCCAAGCTAAGCACATCCTCTGCCTACACCTTGCAGACACCTGCACCCTGCACCAAGCTCAGCCCTCTTGCAACCACCAGGCAGTATCTTCTCCTTCTCCTGAGGATCTTCTCAAAGCAGGGCCTTTCCAGAACCTGAGGGGAGCAACTCTTTATATTTCTAAAAACTGAGATCACCAATGTTAGAAATAAGTGATGGACAGGGACAGATTTTGATGCATTCCATCATGGCAAGGAAGTTACCTAACATTTTTAAACACATTAAAGACCAACAGCTGATCATCTGGCATCAAAGGACTCATTTACCACACAGGAACGACAATTAACCCAAAATAAACAAGAAGTTCACACAAAGACAGAAGGCTCCTGATTAAGTCCTTAAGTAAGAGGGAGCAGGGAACTGTGCTAGGGTGTTAAAGATTGACTTTAATAAAAATTCAGTGTTGACACAGCCCCAGCGGTACAACTTAGCACACAGTTGTAGCAAAACTTGCTTTGAGCCACAGCCTATGTTACTTGTGAACAAACTTGCTGCCAGAAGGCTTCAGACTCTCCAAAAAAGATGTTAAAATACTCTAGTGCAGAGGAGAGGAAATTGACATGACATAGAGCAAAGCAATCTCCTTCCCAGTGTTCCGAGGAAGACATAGGTTACATGTAACTTCTTACCTGCATAGAAGGCTGATGTTTTAATAGACTGTGGACAGAAGTCAGCAGCCTGAATTGTTCAGCACACCCAGACCCAGGGAGAAAGATTCACAGGCAAGTACCTCTCAGGCCACAGATCCCACATCTTCCTACCCTTCTCAGTTCAAGTACACTGCCAGCATTTGGGACGAGTCACTGTGGCAGTCACACAAAACAAGCCAGCAGAGGCAGGTACACCACAAATAGTAGGTTATAGGTTCAATACTTGGACAGTGACCAGAGTGGCCACATTATGGCCCTATCCCATCTTTCCCTACATAATAATAATAATAATTCCTTTGCCTGAAGTGGAGTCCAACACTGTAAGACATGAACATTAGCCCTAGACCAGATGAGAGCCTTCTCCCAGGCACTGTGAAGCAGTGCCAAAGTGTCTCCCTTCCATCCAGCTTTCAGAGATAACACTGAGATTATAAACACCCACAGATGATCAAAACATAAGAGCTTCTGGTCAACATTAAGAACACAACAATATTCATGTCCTTAACATTTGACATAAAAACCCAGCATATTCACACTGCCAACTTCCAGTCTGATCACAGATAAAAAATGTTCTTGTAAGTAAAACCCAAGCAAGATGTAACATTGCTTGTATTTTATAAAAATTGTGTATTTTAATTACACAGACCCAAGGCCACAGGAGATCCCTGATAGCACACGAGGGCCCATAGCACCAGTTAAAACAGCTTTTGGTGGAACTTGAGGCAAACTAGTACAATGGCACCTTCATTCATCCCACTGGAACAGACCACAAAGGAGTTCTTTGGGATCAGCACCAAAGCAGAAAAGCAACTGTGTTTCACAGGCACTTGACACCAGTTGCCTATCACTGACTGTTCTCACTTATATAAGCCCCCAACACAAACCACAAATCCAGCTAAGGTGAAAAGACCCAGGTGCTCAAGTCACATAACACCAAGACATTTTGCAGCACTCCATTAGTATCCTGTTTTTAAAAGTGAGAAGAGTATAACAGCAGAACAGTTTGTTCTCTCAAGATATTTCAGATTTTTCTTCAAAATCTTCTTTTAATGTCTGATTATTAAATAAAATAACCCAGGATACAATGCATTTTACTTAACAGAAGCAGTAAGGGATGAAGCATCTTCTCACTTCCTTCTGCTGTACATCTTCATTTCCAAAATAAGAACTTCCTACTTCACCAAGACACTTATTTTAGAAAAACTAGAGTCTATAATGAGTCTTAGAGCAGAGAGGTGGCTTGATTTTTGGGGGGGTTTGTTATTTGTTTTGGGTTTTTTAGTTGCTAAAATGAAATTACAACTTTCAAGGGATAAGGCAGAAAAAACACCTTTACTAACAACTACTCTAAAAGATATACACAAACCAGCCCTTTACAATGAAGTCATCTGCAGGTATTACACCAGCTAGAATGTGACTTCTGACAAGTCCTCTTTTGTAGTGTTTCACGTTCAAACAAGCAGTCTAACTCTACAGACAAAATCCCACTCAAAAATGTAATCAGAAAATCACTCGGGTCAAATATTCATATCAAGACTGATTATTTTATTTTTCATCTGTGCAGTCAGTTAAAAGAACAGAAATGATGAAAACAGACAACCACAGAAGCTTTAGGTACAGTTTTGTAACACTGAAGAAGCAAATGACCACACTGAACACATTCTTTATGCTGGTCATTTCCAAATGAAACAGAAAGACATACACAGGTCTAGTTCAGTGTAAAACCTGATATTAAGCAGCAATGTGATCACAAATTGCAACACTGTCACATACAACACAGGAAATTACTGCTTATTCAAAGTTACAGAGCCCCTGCAACAAAGATGATATGACTGTATTTAAAATAAGAACCCAAAATACATTCAAGATAACGGCTGCAACAATAAGGCAATCGTTTTAAAAATAGATCCCACTAAACAAAAACAAGAACAACCTCTTTGTTGCCTTCATAAGGTTTCAGACTTGGATGGGTGAGTTCAAAGTTAAGTGCTTCCCCACCACTAACATTTCAGAAGGACATTGGTAAGAACACCTGAAGACATGAGTATATTGGACTGCCAGCAATCACAACCCAGGTCTTATCACAAGCACATGTCCCACACATGCAGCTTCGCTCTTACACGTTTGCATGAAGTGCCCTGTACAAAGATTTCACTACAGTTTCCTTCAAGAAAAATTAAGCATTGACAGAAGACATTAGCATTTCAAAATTCTTCCAAACCACTTTATATTATATACCTTTGGCCTGCTACTAGTAAGATCATTAAAGCTACACACTAGGGAGACAGCATTATTGGCAGCTAAGTCACAACAACATTTAAAAAATTGCATCAGTTGTTTAAGAAAAGAAAGAGACTGAAAATAACATGGGGAGTGAAATGTACACCTACAGACAGCATGGAAAGGAAAAGGAAATTGTTTGGCTAGAGCAGATGAGCTACCCAGAGGTTCCACATCCATCTTATTGCATATTTGATTGGTATCCTCATTCAAACCCACACGGATTTCTCCTTCATTATCTTGCTCAAGAGTCTTGATTGTTGCACTTTCAGAGCTACCCTGAACTAGCCATGTATATTGCCATAAATTCACATTTCTTCACAGAAGCAAAGTTCCTGTTTCTTAGTCAGGGACACTATAGGCATCAGCCTTTTGCTGTCTTCTGTACACTAAAGTCTAGATAAAGTGAAGTGCAGTGGAGTGTCAATATCCTATGTCAGTACAGAGCAAGTTTATTTGTAAGCCCCTATTAGCAAAGCTTAAGACAAAAATGCTGATTTCTTAAGAAAAATGTCCCAGTATTTGATTAGCACTGCTAGACTGGAAGTCTCACCACGTGACAAGACATAAGCACACAAGAAAATTGTGACATTAAGTTATGTGAGGAAAACTGAAAGCAGCAGGGAATAAAATCTGATTGCTTTTGCTCAGTTTGAATAAATGGGAAGTTCACTAATTAAAAGAAACTAAAAAGAAAAGAAAAAACAATCAACCATCATTAGACATTCCCTTGCCAGCACACAAGACAGAAGAGGAGACACTCAATATTTCAACATGTGTTTACAGGATATGTGTGTAGCACTGCCTAATCATGCTTCAAAACGTAATCTTATGCTTAATATATACATGCTAGCAAATGAAACAGTCTTTTGGACTCCAAAGGAAAGTCAGGGCTAATCTATCTTATGTATTTTAATACTGAAACATCTAAATGATTTTAAGACGTGAATGCCCCTCATTGGATTTTGATCACTATCCAGAACTGACGAATTAGAACATAAAGGCACTAACAGAGTGCTCTTTTCCCAGATGTAGGCCTACTTGATGAAAAACCTAAAGGCTGCTGCTTTCAGCCATATAACTGAACCAAACCACAATTTGGAAGCCACAGGCTTAAACTTCTTAACAGCTAAAAATATAAGACCGATTTAAAAGTCCTGATTAAGTTTTTATACACGGAACAATGATCCAAACACTACCACATATCCAAACTTTAAGAGAAAAATGAAGCTGTTCAAGATGAGACCTGTTGGTAGTTCTCTCTCATACACACAGAGGTGGTTACATGCATGCTCCTCATCTTTCCAAAATCTCATGCATCAATCTTCAGAGTTGCTAGATAAACAGAAGTGGAGCACTTCATTCTGAAGTGCAATGCCAAAATAGCTGTAGAACTCATCCTCAGAGAAAAAAAGGAACAACTGCTGATTACTGGTAAAAATCTCTAAGTACTCCAGCAAGCATGAGGTATCAAATTCCCTGCTGGAACACTGTCAAGAGTGTCACAAACTGCTAAGAAAGCCTTAAATGCCTCCAGGAAAAAAAGTTATGTTAGATACCAAATACCTGATGTAAAGGTGTACAAGGAGAGCTAAGAGAAGGACTCATTATCCAAATACCAAAGATGACACTTCAGAATACTAAACCGTGAGCAGTGCGTAATCCAGGCACCTTCCCATCTTCAGCACAGGCTGGACTTGGATTAAAAGGTTCAGGAAAAACATTCAGAAGCCTAGCAGGACTGTTTAAACTATAATCCTTCTTACATACCAAAACCAAGAAAACAAGTCTTGCTATCCAATTGCTTTCATTGCATCTCCTTCTTTTTTGAGAAAATAAAAACCTCCAAATCATGTGCACCTAATAGGATTTTTCATATTTCATTTATACTTTTTATATGTACAAGAACTTAACTAAAATCTCACTTTAGAATACGTTCTAAACCAGAATATTCTTTCAACTGATTTTTTAGTTCACGTGCTTTCTCAAGGTTGAAAAAATATATATATTCATATACAGCTAAGGAAATAAAACTCCATTTCGTTATATGTAGTTACAGTGCTGTAAAGAAAAAATAATTTATAAGCTATTTTAAGTCTGAAATATTTACTCTGTTCAGACTAATGCAAAGGCTAAGCCTGTGGTCCAGGACCTGTTCTTCATCTGTGTGCTGAGACCGGAGATACAGGAGCTCAGCATTTTTGTGATGGAGATTTCTCTCCCTTCTTCCAGTATTCCGTGACTTGCTGCTGAAGCCCTCCCTGAAGTTTTACCGCAGTAGCATCATCCATTGGTAGCTCAGAAGTAAAGGTCCACAGGGATCAATGGTACCTCTTAGGTCAGTTTCTCAGGACGGTCACACCACTGAAGGACACAGCGCAGAGGTGTTAACCATTCACAGTTTACTCAGAAGTTCAATGGAATACTTTAAGTCGTGTCCTCCGTAGGTGCCCTTCGCTGCCGAGCAGATTTCTGTCTCCCTCTCTGAGGCGAGGGCGGAGTTTCCTGTTCAGTTTCAGTTTCTGAAGGCTCGTTGTCTCCCTGCTGGGACCCCGTATCACCTATCAATTCTCTCAGGAATTTGAATTTAGACAGGAACAACTGCCAGACCACATACCATCCTGCAGGAGAAAGAAAAAAGATACTGCTTAATTACTTCATACAAATTGATAGTCAGCTCGCCGGCAAAGTATATCACAAAAGGGGAAAAAATTTTGATCAGCTCCCATCCTCTATTTGTCAACCCCAACAGCCCTCCACAGCACATCCACTCCTTTTTACAGTCCTGTAAGAACCAATTCAACTTCGTAAAGTTTGTCCTCATCCAGAAGCAACATTTAAGCTCCAGGAAAAGCCCAACACATTCCAAACTGAACTGCCACAGCAAGTAGGTGGGTGATCACCATCACACAGATAAAGGTCTTAATTGTCAGGAAAAAAGAACTCCTGTGTTATATCTCAAACGAGGACTCAGGATTCATTACACAGGCGCTGTGAAAGCACTACGATTTCTCCACTCACCCAGCAAACACTCCCTTCTGGAAATCATATTTTAAAAGTTGCATTACATAATCACTATTATGCAAACTTGCTCAGATCCTCAAATTAATATCATATTTTATAATAAATGGACAAGGTCTTCCTCATGTTCACTAAAAGACCACATCCCTCAAATTCAATGAGATCCCTCACCATGCCCAAATCCCACTAAAGTAAAATTAGCATTCTGTGGTAAATCTATGTACTGCTCCACTGCTAAAATACTCTAGGTCCCAAAATTATGCAAGTAAAGAGCTGAGATGGCCACACTTCTAGAATCTATCTTAAAAAATACTTAAGATCCACCTGCTCCTCCTCCTCTGTCTTGTCTGTTTCTGTAACAGGTAGCCAAAAAACCTTGAAAAAGCAGATGTAAATATATCTAAACCTAAGCCAGAATCTTCATTTTAAGAGAATCCACCGAATAGGAATAAAACTTCTCTGTGAAATACAGTTAAGTGGAGCAAAATTTAAACAGCTCATTGAAAATAAACGCTATACAAATGTTGGGTTTGCAACACCAACATCCATCTGGGTGCACAGAGCTATATATTTAATAGTCACATTCTCTGTTCAGAAGGTCTTGCCAGCTATTTAAGCCTATACTGCTGACCTATTCAGATATTAAGAGTCCTATTTTACAGAGCTAGGGAAAACTGTCCTCCCAATTACACAGCTTCCAGCAGAAGCAGACTTCTGGGAATGGATAACAGGACATAACAGACAGGGGGGAGAAAGACTAACAACTAACTAATAAATAAATAAATAAATAACACTTATATAATGACAGCACCTCTGTATTTCTTCCTCTTCTGTAATCAGAGTCAATATAGGCAATCCATTCCTTATGACAAAAACAAGATCCCACCCTTCTCCTCCTTCCTGGAATACTTTTCACATCCTGCAGTTTTTAATTTCAGTAACTTCTCTGCTCCTGATGAAATTGAAGAAAAGCTTCTATATGACAACCTTTTATGATCTAAATTAATTCCTAGAGCCTACACAATATTTCCTTTCCCATGAATACCTAACCCCTTAAATGACTTGTGATTAAATTGAATCTGCTGTCCCACAAATGCATTACATTCCCTTGCACCTAGAAAAAAAAAACTGATGGTAGATGGCTGGGTTTGGCTTCTCTTTTCTTTCAGAACTAGAAGTAAAAATTGAGGTAGCAGCTCTTTGAAGGTTGCTTCCATTGAATGGGAAGAGGGAGGAGGATGTTGCAAAAATATTCAGGGCATTCCCAGAAGGGTTTTAGGGCACTTTACAGAAGCATGACTTGAGTATTTTTGGTGTAAATAGATATTCAATTAAAGGAGGCATTTTAACTTAAGCTAAATAAAGTGAACTACATGCTTCCTCTATCACTGCAAACAGGCTACTTAACACCCAGAATTACTACAGGGTGTGTGTTGAGGAAACACTAAAGAACTTATGAAGTTCAATTTGCGAAAACAGCACTCATTTCTTTTCAGTGTTTGGTCTGAGTTAGAGAGCAGAGCAGAATGGTCTAAGTATCCAAAACCCCAAGCACCATAAACAGATTCTGGAGCTCTCTAGCTTCAGACTACAAAGAAGGCAGTGTAAATAACCAGCCAAGGGGACTGGTTCTAGCAGCCAAACAAACAGATCAGGGGTAACAGGCAGGTGAAACAAACCACAATACAGCGGGTTGAAAAGAAAATTACAACAGGCTAAGCCAAAGGCATTAGTGGGAGGGCAACCAGGCTTGAAAACCAGAATTAAAAACCTCACAAGGTCTCCTAGCCTGTACCAGAAAACTTTAGGTATAAAGTAGAAAGATTTCTTTCACTTGCTCTAGTTCCCGTGCCAGCTTGGATGGAAAGGTAAAAAAATAATTCCCCAAAACAAACACACTTGTCCAAATCAAGTTTGGACTTCCCTCTTCAGCTGAGCATCCCTGTCATTAAATAAATAAGAATTTCCTTGGAAATAACTAGACTACTAAGAACAAGTTATTCTGGGTAAGAAAAAAATCTCTCCATCAACAGTATCAGCTAAATACATCATTAAAAAAAACACACACACAGACACAAAGCCTGGAGGCAGATTCACATTGTCTCTGAATCAGAAGACAATGCATCTTCTATTAATTTCTCATTCTCTTAAGAAATTGCAAGATGATAACACCCATCACTGTCCATACTGAAGAACTGCAAATTACATAACTGTGTTTAAAAAAAGAAAATAATTGTAAAGTAATTTAAAATACACACACAAGAAAAGGAAAATGGGCATCTCAAGGCATTCTTTTCTGTATGTGGCTCAGTTTAGCTTTGTGGGTTTTTTGCTGTAGAGCTCTTCCTGGACATGTAAGTGACACCATTGGTTTGCATCTCTAACACTTCCCCTCTGTTCAGGTAAGCTGCTCTCAAAGATGTCCTACTGGTTTAGCTTCACCACACACAAAACATGTGATTAGAATCAGTCTTTCAGTGCTTGCTTTATTTTCTTTAGCTATTTGATTTACCTTTTAAAGTCATCGTTAGCTTGACTGAGCCTGTGGAAGCAAAACAGCACACCCGCAACACGCCTTCAGCAAACAAGCAGTGATGACATGCAGACTATAATACATAATATTTCTACACTAACTGGTGAAAGAAGTTGCCTCTCAAAGCAGTAAGCCAGATCAAACATACATCAGCACAGTGCAAAGCAGGGGATCCAGCTCTTGATGTAGCACATACCTGAATCCAGTGTTACAAAATCTAAGCTACCAGCATTTTGGAGCTAGGCAAAACAGCAGCACGCAGCCTTGCAGAGTTTAGTACTCATTAAAAGCTGGGTGCCACCATCTCACTTAAAAATGCCACAGCCAGATGCCATGTGAAGACACATCTGGTACCATGCCATCAGTATGTCAACGCCCCTCTAATAAATCACGATGCAATGTGTTTGTGAAGATGGGGCTGTGAGTCAAAGCCTTTGACTAACTCATAGAGGATGTATGTAACATCCATGCAATTCAGATGTTAAACAGATTTTATGGTTTGACTAGACTTCATGAAAATTACTTTTTCTGTTACTTCCCACATCAGCTCCTGGTTCTTTGTAAAGGAGAAAGAAACGGTGATCCAACTACAAAGTTACTCCCACTCCAAAAGTGAGGGATAACAAGTCTCAGGCCCATCTACTTCATTCACCTTTCATTGGCTTTTATGCAACAGCTGTTTTCTTTATTGGAGCACATTTTCCTCTTCCATTTGAATCAGGAAAACCAAACAAAAGAAAAACCCCAGGGTTAATATGGAATTCTGGTTAAACCAACTTGATCTTTCTTATGTGAAATACAAATGAAACCAAGAAAGGCAGGATGATGATGATGTAACTGCAATAACAACACAGAGAAGACTGAGCTTCCAGTTCTGACCCTGCTGTGGAATTCCTGTGTAGTCTTGCAATATCACTTTACTTCTTTGTCACTACTGATTTGAAAATAGGATCCTAACATGCCAGAACATGGGTACTAATTTAAAACTGGGGTATCACCATGGTGAATGTTACCTATATTCAAATGCTGAAGTGTCCATCGCAGAAAATCCTAAAAAGCTACAGCTGCAAAAAGAGCATGGAGATTGAGATGCTAACCTGAGATTTGGGAGAACAGGGCTCTTCTCTGAGCTCTGTTAGATAACTCCTGCAACTATGCACAGGTGTTTCATCCACATCTCTGAAACAGCGCAGCACTAGTACACTGCCCTAGGGGATAGCTTTGCTATGGAGAGGATCAGCCTGAAGGAAGCACTACTCTGACACTGGGATAACAGAGGACATCAGGTGACATTGTGCTTGGCTCTGCACAGCTCCATAAACCTGCTCCCCCATTTAATGCAACACTACCACTTGCTGCTTGCTGACTGAGCAAAACGAAACTTCCTATCTTCTCATCTCCATTCACAACTGCTTCCTCATCTGTTAAGGTATTTCCCAAGAATCACTCATTGAAGATTGTTACAAAACTGTTTAAGCAAAGCATTAAAGAAAACTTATTCAGGCAGAATTTAGGGCTGAAATATTTTCCCATCTGCAACTAAATTCATACTTCTAAAGTGAACCACACATTCATTTCAGCACTTAGAGTTGCATGATTTTTATTTTAAGGTTGTATGTCTCAACCCGCATCTCATTAGCCTCTTTTGACAAATGAGATGAATGCTTCCATCTGTTCCAGTGAAGGCACTTTGGCAATTTCACTTAGCTTCATGCATTGCTACACTGGGGAAACAGAACAAATACACAGAGGTAAGCAGTACTAGAGTTCACCTTGGCTGGTATTTTATTTTATCCCAAATCCTTGACTTCTGACAAGTTCCTTCCATCTCAGAGGTACATGGAATACACAAAAGCAGAAATAAGACCACCAGAAAAAGAAAATCAGAAAAGGTGGATATGAAAAAAAGTGGGAGCAACTTGTCTTAGTCCCACTTTTAAAAGAGCAACTGAACATTTGCTGTGTTCACAGTACCTCAGTGGTTTCTGTGTCAGATGTGATCAGTTTACAAATGCTAGCTGCAAGCCTCCCATGCTTCTCAACTAATTCAGATTAACACTGAAAGTAGCAGTTGCCAGCATTCAGACATGTTTTAAAGAAAAGGAATTCAGGCCATTTATTCAAAGTACATTTATAGACAAAAATGCCTAATTCACATTGCTGAAGAACCAGTTGGAGTAACTTCTGATAATTTGGGCTCTGAATTTTGTCTTTTCATGTGGAAAAAAAAATTGGTAAAGTGAATGTTTTACTCATTGTTTAAGTTTTGATAGCCCTTATCACATTGTATGTGGACAGGCAGCAGAAATCCATGTGATCCTGGATATTTCAGTTTATTACTCTCTACAGGCAATCACACCATGAGTCCTTCTATGAGCACTCAAAACCCAAGTCCCAGCTCTTTACGCACTTGACCCTTCCTCTCGCGGCTGTTTCAACACCTCTTGTCAGATGGCTGGAAAATATTCTCATCATCAGATCAGGCTAACTCCAGCCCTTCCTATGTCAGACTTGTCCATTAATTTGTATGTCTCACTGGGTGGTTTTTGCTCACATCCTGTCACACACAGGCAGTTTCCTCACCACCTTCTCACCTGGAGGTTGCTACTTTTCCCAGCCTCCACAGGGAAGCTGCCTGCCTGTCACTAGCACAGACAAACAATTAAGCTCAAAAGTACTCTTTTTCTTTTTTTTTTCCCCCCAGTAGTGGTCTTGACACTGTTTTCCTTGACTATCTTTCATAGCAAGAGAAGTATAAGTGGTATAACCAATATTTATCAATTAATTAATAAATGCTGAGTGATGAAAAAATAATTACAAATACTATAAATCACTATCAAATCCCACTGAATCACTTCTAGCATGGTAACAGTTCAAAATCCCTCCCCAAAAAACCCAATTAATGTGTCAGCTTCCTGTGTTCAGTACATCTGTAATCTAGGTGACTTTTAGCAATCATTTTACAAAGTCTTACACTGATTAAAGTAAAATACAATAAAGGATTCAAAGGAACATATTCATGGAATTTAAGATGAATGTCCAATATGTAACTCCAAACAAGCTAAGTATTTACAACACACTTAAAAACAAAGTTATTCATTACTTCTGCTTTCTTTAACCAAGAAAGCACTAGGCAAATGATTATGTTATCAGCCAAAGTTAATGCTTAGCATTCCAATTCCATTTGTCCTATACAGAAAAAGGCAGAAGGACCTGAGGAAAATGACGCTTGTTTCTGAGTTTGAAAAGCAGGTTGCAAAATTGTAGTACACTTTCAGCAAGATAGTAAACAAAGATCTTGTATCCATACTTAGAAATAAAAGCCCTAGCAATTACCATGCTGCATGTTCTAAAAGTTGCAAAGTGGCCAGTCAACACCTAATGACGGTAGAGAAACTTGAATAAATATCTCCTCAGGTCACTGTTTAGTCTGTAACAACCACAGACAGTACAGGACATGCAGGAAAAGAGCACGAGACCAAGTGAAGTACAGTCTTGCAGTTCCAGTTATCAGCATTTCACAGATTTCCTCACTCAAGATCATGACCATGACCAAGACATTGACCTTTCTTCCAGGAATTTAAATCACAGAAGTTTCAGCATCCAAAATATTCCTTATTAATGAGCTTGCAAATTATTTCCCTATTGTGTAAAAGACATTTTTTTTCTTTTCAGCCTGTTGCTTGACCTTTTAACTTCATGTACTCCAACTCCTCTGCAATGATGACATTTCACAATGCTTCTCACTTCACTTTTGACTTGCTAGTCAGTCACATACACATCACCCCTTCTCCAGTCACCTATTTTCAGGCTTGACAGATCTAACCTGTTTAGAGTTTCTTCATGCAGAAATAACTTCACAGCTCTCAACAAAGAATTGCTATGGAAACCCTATCTTTTAAAAAAGAAACTAGGATTTCATTTTTTTAATGAGGTAATAGACTTTACCAAGAAAATACACTGTGTGAGACACATGCACATGGATGATTCCTATAGCAGCATAATGACATTTTCTCTTCTATTTCAGGCTTCTAAAGTTTGATTGCCTGTTAGCTAGCTACAAAGCATTACAGAAATATTTTGGAGAAATGCTTGCAATTACTTCAGTTAATCCTTTCCTTGGGATAATAGCAGCTCAGTTTGATTCCATATTTCTCCATACAAATTACATGCATATACATTTCACACTTCATACCTGTTAATACTGGACTTCACTTCCCATATCACTATCCAGTCCCTTGATAATGCAAAATCTTTCCACAATGCTTTGTCATTTTGACAACAATTAATAGTTTTTAAACTATTAAACATCAGTCATCACTTTGCTCCCTCAGTTTTTCAGAAACCACGTGTAAACACACCTGTCACAAAGGTGCCAGGTAGGTTTATAACCTCACAAACCTCTCATCACACATTATGGCATAGCTTGAATTTCCTGGTGGGGTTTTCATTTGTTTGTTTTGAGAGCCGCAAGTTCTGCATATTGGTCACAACATTCACACACTGCACTGCTGATTCCTTCCAGGAACTCCCAAAAGACCTGGAAGTCATCCCTTCCATTGAAATAACCCTTCTCTCTGTGTAGTAAAATAAACATTAAAAAAATAAAATTTTAAAATAGCCTTGGATGAATCATCGAGGTTGGAAGAATCCTTTAAGGTCATCCAGTCCAACCATTCACCCAGCATTGCCACTGTAACCCTTAAATCACTAAACCATTTCCCAGCACCAAATCCAGACATCTCTTGAACAGCTCCGGCATGGTGACTCCAGCAACTCCCTGGGCAACCTGTTCCAATCCCCGACCACCCTAAGAGTGAAAAAAATATTTTCTAATATCTAATCTGAATCTCCCCTGTCTCAGTTTAAGGCCATTTCCCCTGGGCCTCTCACTGCACGCACAGCAGATGGACCACACTACAGCCTCATGTCAGGTGGTTGTAGAGGGCGAGGAGGTTCCTCCTGAGCCTCCTCCTCTCGATCCATGTAAGAAAAAACCTCCTAAGAGCTGTCTTCAGTCAATTCTAGCAAACAGATGTCAGAAGCCGAGGGATGCCAGTGCCAAGTTTACTTCCTGCACTCACTGGCATTTCAGACTCATGCATGTAAAAGCCGCACAGGGTGACTGCTTTTTTTTAGTCCCATCTCTAAAAAAGCCCTCATTTCCAGAGGAAACAGCGAATTAAACACCGAAGTAAGGCTCTGGGAGCATATCAAGGCTGGAAACGACTCGGGAACAAAGAGAAGAGGGCGCTGCACAGCACACACGCTCCCCCACAGGCCGGGGCACGGTGCCCTCTTCCTTCTCCCCAGTCAATCCGAGCCAAGAGGAACCACCACAGATTGCGAGCCCGGCGCGGCGCTGCGAGGGTGGGCGGGGGGCACCAGCACCGCCCGCCGCAGCCGGGCCAGCAGCCGCCCCCCCGCGCCCCGGCACTCACCGCACAGCATGAAGAGCAGCACGCAGGCCAGCGTGGCCACGATCACCAGCAGGGTCAGCCCGACGCTCTGCCACATGGCGCGGCCGGAGGGAGCCGGCAGGACCCGGGCCGGGCCGGCGGCCGCGGCGGCCCCGCTGCTGCTCCTCCTCCCGCCGCCGAGGAGCCGGCGGCCAGGCGGGGCGGGGCTCGCGGAGCATCGCGCTGGCGCGGGGCGGTGCGCTGGATGTGCTGGGAGTTGTAGTTCATCTTCCTCCATAGCGGCCGGAGCGGAAGGGCAATCTCCGCCAGCGAGGACTACAAATCCCGTTGTGCCCTGCGGCGCCGTGGTGATGGCGGGGGGCGGTGAGGGCTGTGTGAGGGCGGGGGGAGCGGCTGGTGGGGTGAAGCCCAGGGGCGGTGGCTGGAGCCCTGAGAGGGGCAGGGGCTCTGAGGAATCACGGAGAGGTGATTCAAGGCCAGGCTGGACGGGGTCTCAGCGGCCTGATCTGGTGGAAAATCCCCCTGCCCAAAGCAGCGGGGGTGGAACTGTATGGTCTTTAAGGTCCCTCCTAACCCAAAGCATCCTATGATTCCATTGCTCTATGACTTAGATTTAGGGATGGGGCAAACTGATTTCTTAATCCTCCTTCTCCTCCTTGCCCTTCCAACCTGTGGGATCGTATAAAGGGACAACAGGAATATCCAGGCCTTAGTCAAGGGAGCGATTTTATGCCCCGGCATGGTTCGAATTCCACCTGGCCTTGGCTCTTGCCCTCTGATGACGTGGTGGTGGCACATCAAAGCTGGCCCTTCCCACTTAGAAGAAATCTGTGGAAATAATATCTCTCAGAACTGAGAGATGATCTTGATTGTGATATGGACTTTGCTGTTAGCACTGGAATGAAGTTAAAATTTTCCTTTGTAGTGTGCTGGTTAATGTTTCTGAAACTATTGGAAATGTGTGTAAATCCAGTACTACAGAAGCATAGTTTCCCATGGGCATGCCAACACTGTAGTGACACGTCAGAGAAAGCTAATCCGGTTCTTTGTTTCTTTTATGTAGTATTTAAAAATCTCCCTGTTTAAGTGAAGCTAACAATTCTTTGTTTTCCTGGACTCTGAGCATGCCACATGCCTCCTCCTTTCAATATACCTGTCTACCAAAATTACCTCTATTTGTGGTCCCTGATCCACATCCTTAAATCTGCTGTGACTTCACCAAATCAACCTAGAGTTCTTTCTTTCCAATCCTAGCCTTCTTTTCCCGACATTCCAAGCCCTGTTTAATACTCTGCCTGGAGTATTAAACCACTTAGCATGTCTTTTGCAAGTATCATTTAATTTGAAACATGTTTTCTGTTATTTTCCAAGTTTTAACTTTGACATGACTCCTGATCTTTAAATGTTATTACAATTCTTGCCTCAGCACTTGTTACATATACTTAAGTAAGGTTTCTTTTCTATTACAAACAAAGCAAAGTAGTAACAGTTGCTACCATATTATTTTTGAAAAATAAGCTTCCTCCTAACTGCACTGTTCTGTTACTCTGATTTTTCGCTTATCATCTGCAGTTATCTGGATATGGAACTACTACCTTCTCATTTCTGTAAAACAGCTGTCAAATGTAAGGGCTATTAAAAGAACTTAAATATGTCATCCTATGGTTCAAAAATGGTATAATAATAGTATTAATAGATTCATTCACATCACATCCCCAAGCATTGCAGAACCCCACAGCATTCAGAATTGAAGAAAGAATTAATCTAGGAATCTAGCAATTTTGGAGCAATAAATATTCATGATCCATGCATATAGGCCTCATATATACATGGATATATATATATACCCACACACATGGATCATACATTCAAACATATATAGTACTGCTCAAGACAATATGGAATTTCAGGCACACAGTGATTCTTGGGGTGTCCTGTGCAGGGCCAGCAGTTGGACTCGATTATCCTGATGGATCCCTTCCAACTCAGCATATTCTGAGGTTCTAATAGAATAGGAAGTAAAAAATGAAAACTAGTAGCAATAAAGTTCTCATATGTTCTGTGCAGGCTGAACACCTTCTAATCAATGTATGTTCAGTTTGGAAAACCTTAATTTTACTTATTTATGTTGCCCCTTTCTCTAGTTCATTCACCAGTCTAGTCACCTTGTTGTAGAGGGACGTCAGGTGTCTTAGGCATGATTTCCTGCCTGTAAATCTATTTTGACTAGTCACAATTACCTTGATCTTCATGTTTTCAGAGACCACATGAATTCCAGGAGGATTTTCTCTGTGACCTTTCCAGGGACTGAGGTGAAGCTTGCAGGCCTGTAGCTCTCCAGACCTTCCTTCTTGCTGCCTTTGAAGATAGAAGAGATGCTTGGTCTCATCCAGTCTCCAGGAACATCTCTCAGTCAACAGCATATTTCAAATCTAATTGAGAACAGCCTCACAGTGACATCAGCCAGCTCTCTCAGGAGTCAAGGACACAACCTCTCAGGCTCTGGGAACTTTACTTATATTTCCGTTTTGTGTAAGTGTTCCCTAACCTGGTCCTCCTCCACTGAGGATAATTCTTCCTTGCTCCATTAGACTTTCCCTCTAATCTCTTGCCTGAGACTGCTGAATGCCAGTATGGGTGAACTACTGAATTTGTCCTCAGGACAGACATAAAAAGGATTTTCTGGCATAATGGCCAGGGAACTTCAATAGGAGATGGATATATAGGTGGGGTGTAACTGTGGGTTACACTATAACCAAGCCATGAGATACAAGAAGAAATTTTTCCTTCTCCAACCATTTGGTCAACACAATCTTTGTTATTTTATTTTTCCCAATACATGAAATAAACGCTTTCTTTTGAGCCACTTTGTGTCAGTTAAGATTTATATGCAGATCTCCATATGAATGAAAAAACCCAAACTTATTACATGTATTTTACCTAAGACTTTTCTTCAGATGAAAGTTAAATGACATGAATAAATGCACATCTATCCCACTATGTATCATTTCATATGCTAATGTGCCAAAAATCTGTACAATACTGATGATTATGCACTTGGGATAGGTGAGCTGCAATGTGGACATGCTTATTTTTCAAAACCCCATATAACCACACAAAAGAAAACAGAACTACTGTTGGACACATGAGGTTTATTATTCACTGAAGTTCAGATAAAAAGTTACTTATACAAATCTAATCTTGATATATCCAGTTCCTTAAGTAAATGTGTGATGCGGAGTCACAAAATTTGATACAGCTCATCCATTCCCTGAGGAGGATGGAAAAATCTCACTCACGACATTATGACCTTCTCTCCATCCTCTGGTTACATGCTCACTGCATACTATCAATATTCTACATTGAACACTTTTTCCCGTGATGCTCAACACTGATCGATCTTCCCACATCTTCTCTCAGCATGTACAACAACAGACACACTGAGATATATTTTGGGGGTAGGGAAAAGAGGATGCTCAGGCCATCAGGCAGCAGAAGGACTGCAGCACCTGACTGCAGTGAGGGGGCACTCAGGGGGCCTCTGCCCAACAGTGCACCAAACCATGGGCAGGCTCACAGCAGCAGCATTTGACATGTTTCCTCAAAGCAACAAGGCCCCACAATGCTGTGAATAAGAGAGATAAAGACTCTTTAGCTCAGGGAAGGGGGGTGCACGTGCTGAGGACACAAACCTTATTTTCAGGGTGTGAGAGCTGATGCATCTAGACCAACCAGTTGTTTCACAGCAGCCAGTTAAGCACTGTTTGTGTTTGCATAACAGGACAAGGGGAAGGATCTTATCCCTCCTTCACCTGGGAGAGGGCTGAGGCAGACAGACACATTTGAAGTATCAACTGATTTTTGATTGCCTCTTCTGGCCTGCTTTTGAGCTGGCATATGGGGAAAATCTCCTGCCTCCCTTTATTTGTAGCACAGCTTTTGCTGATGTCGGGTCTTGCTGCAAGTGCTCAGCACTTCAACAAACCCACACTTGGTTACCTAGAGGGAGACATCAGAAGGAAGAATGAAATCATTAACTAGCTGTCAAAATATATATGTAAACAATATAGAAATTATTTTATATAAGGCATTTATTCTTGTCCTGAAAAAGTACTTCAGCCACTTAAGTTTGGTGTGGTTTTGGTTTTGGTTTTTTTTTTCTCTTTTCCAGATCCTTGCATCATTCATGGCCTCCTGTTTGTTTATTACCATCCGCACCCTGCATTGATGAAGTGGGAGTGTTGCTGAAGGCTGTTATTGCAAATAAGGCTTAGGAAAATGAATGTGGGCAGGAAGAGCAAGTTAAAGTAATCCAGGCAGTTTTTGTTCTACAGTGTCCTAATTTTTAAGCCTTCTCTTGGCACATATAGTATCTCTGAAGGTAATTGGCAACCATATCAACTATTGGAGCCAAAATAATGTATAGGAACTTGACTGCCTGTCAGTTGTACCCCAGAAGCCGGGCAGGTAGTAATGGTTCATGCAGAAGGTGCAAATTGTAGCCCCTTCTGCTCTTCAGAATATACTCATTGACCTTCCCACTGCTGATTTTCTTTTGGCATTAACGCACTTCTCTTTTCCCAGGGTGGGAATACAGAGAAACAGCTTCCTCCCACCCCTTTCTCTCTGCGATACAATGTTACTCACGACACTGTGAGCTCTTGGATGTAGTACACAGCGAGACCGTGGTTCCAAGCTGAGACCTCCACAAGCTACCCTAACGCCAAATAGTGGTGGCTGTAAGAGAGAACATTCAGGCTGATCCTCAATTCACAGCAGTTAACGCCAGCAGGCTCCTCACAGGAGACATGCAGACAGCGAGGAGCTATGGTCTTTCGTAACAACTCTCCTTCAGTATTTGCTTTGGAGTCCTCATGCTCTTCCCAGCTCTTGGCTGACTTGAATGAACAGCACAGACTATTTGTATAAAGATGATAAGCCTAGGAGGGATGAGAAAATTCTACTTACGTTAATTTATAGAATACAAAAATACATAACTAAGCTGTATCTGTGACCGCAGCCAAGCACTTTTCCTGTTGCAAATGCTTTCCCGCTTTAGCCAAGCCTTTTATGGGTAAACACCAGCAGTGATGGTTTGTGTCCGAGAGAGGGTGCTAAAACAAAATATTTACTACAAAAACTTCAGAGCTCCACAATTGCTCAATTCAGTGCTTCTGCCTGAATACATTTATTTTGACTTAGTTTTTATTTTACTTGCTTGCAGCTGGCAATTTAATGCAGGCATTAGCTTTATGGACATATTACACCAGCTGTAGTTTCAAAGCTGAAAATAACATTTAGAAAGAGCTAACCATACCAGAGAAAACAAGGGAACAAACTTCCAAATTTTCAATTCAGCCTGATTACTCAGATTTGATTGCATGCAGTTTCATCACTGACAGTTTTGAGTAAATAAAATGAACAAAAATTAACAAAAGTTAACTGAAGGAGAAGATATTTAGGTTAGATACACAGAAGAAATTCTTTACTGTGAGGGTGGCAAGGAACAGAAACAGGTTGCCCAGGGAAGCTGTGGATGCCCCAGCCCTGGCAGGGCCCAGGTCCAGGTTGGATGGGGCCTTGAGCAAGCTGTTCTAAAGAATGGTGCCCCTGTTTATGGCAGAGAGCTTGGAACTGCATGAACTCTAAGGTCCCTTCCAACCCATTTTATGATTCTATAAAATTCTGTCACACTGACCTTGTAACTCCCCATGGTGTCACTAGCAAAATCAAAATTTGCAGGTACATAGCCATTGTTCTGTGCCAAAAAATTAGCAAAAGAATGGATAACAGAAGAAAAATATCCTCTTTCATCTGAGCTAGATGCTCAGAGACAGAAGAGACATTTTGCCAGTGAATTAGATAGAGGCTGCTGGCAGAACACTTTTGTGAAACAGGCATGTCCTGAGTTTTGGAAGAGGTCATAGTCAGGTCAAGAACAGTGACTGCTAGTAGGTGACATGGTAATGTGAGACAGAAAGACTTTTCTTTCCTGAACTAAAACTTTTTCCTGCTGATTGAAACTTAGTGGGAGCTGAGCATTGCTGGTCGTTGACTGATCAGTGATACCTTGTCCACCCTGTTTCCTACTGAGCTGTAAGCCCAGTGGGATCTGTCAGCTCTGAAGTCATTGCAACTCAAAGGTGCTTTTCCTAAGATGCAGAGATATCCAAAACCTGGCTGGACACCACCTTGGCCAGTTGGCTGTTGGAGACCTTGCCTGAGCAGGCTGACTGGATGACATGATCTCCAGAGGTCCCTTCCCACCTCAACCAGTCTGTGATTCTGTAAATTAGGTAGTTTGTGATAAAGTACAACCTAGAACCACCCCTAGACCAGCAGTGCTCAAACTAACTCCCTGTGGTGTTGCACTTTGTACAGTGGTGGTTGTGTAACAGCATTTCCCCAGAATGAAGTGCTGTTTAAACTGCCTCTTTTTACTCTGCCAGTTTTCAGGGAATTTCAGCTGGAACTAGGCAAGTCTATTTGTCCATATGTCAATTTATTTTTCTGCCTTTTTTCTCAGGACAATCTGCTGCTCAACAATCACTGAAAGCTTGCTGGCAGAGGTCTGCTCTGCTTAGTGCCTGGGATCCAACTAAATGCATGGCATCACTCTTCCTACAAAACAGATGAATAGAAATCCTGCCACAGCCCTTAAATCTCCAAATTCAGGTCATTAGAGAGGTGTTAAAAATATCCATAATGCTATTACAGCTTCTCTGAGATGCCACTAGAATCCTATTTGTTCTTCACTGGAGACACTATTGTTTTTCTAAAAAGAAAATTGCTACTGTAGAAGGAAACTAGTTAAGGAAGAAAACTATCAATTAGTATGAATATAATGTGTCAGGAACAAGGAACTGAATAAATTAGAAATGTGATATCTTTACCAAGCTTGAACATAGGTTTCCTTTCTGTTTTAGACAAAGAATAACAAGAATAAAGACAAAAATACCTTGTATTGCCATATTCTTAGGTCTAGATTTGGCTAGACACAGTAACCCAGATTATTCTGGACTATAAAGAAATTGGAATAAAAAACTGTGAAGCCAAAACATTGCAATGTACTGGATCACTTTTATGTTCCTCTGTCAGTCAGCTTCCAAACTGTTCCTCGCTCTACAGCACCTAAAAAGTGACAAGATTTTTAGACAAAGAGGACAATTTTCCATTTAGGAAAAAATTTCTCTGGGGAAAAAATAGTTATAGAAAGTATTTCTCCTCAGTATTTCAAGATGGTTTGTAATGATGCACAAAAAATTAAATGAATATACTATGGAAAAGGTGAAGTAAGGGAAAGGTTGGCAGGTCAACCTCAGAAATTGGGGCAGTTAGTTTGGACTAACATGCTGGAATTTGGAAGCTTGAGCAAACAAATTTGTGTCTGTAAAAGTGGGTTAGAAATTACATAAGGACACGCTTTCACATGAATCTCCTGGCAGTATCATTTCTGGGCAGGCAGCCCTGGGAAAATCACCATCCTCACTGCCTTTGGTGGACCTCTGTGTCTGGATCCAAGAGAAAGCAAGGGCTGAAGTAGCACATGGACAAAGAGCCGATCAGGAAGGAAATGTCAAATTCCAGAACATCAGTGCTACATTTTGGACAGATACAGCATGTCTGTTCATCAAGTACACTTTAGTTTGTGAAGATGACACCAGTCCTGTTCAACGCATGCTCTCTTTGCCTTATTTCCACTGTTTGTCCCACTGAGATGGAAACACATCTCTGAGCTCTGGTCAACCAAACTATGAACACAGAAATGAGAAGGCAGCTATGGAAGTGCATGTATGGATATGTAATTTCTTGACAAATTTTCATTTAGAAAATAAAAATAAAAATGAAATTAGTAATAGTTTTTAAGAAATATTATTTTGATTTATTTATTAAAAGCAGGGAAATTTTCAACCAACTTTGACAGTTTAAATAAATGTTTTATAGTAGCTGTAAGGCTTTATTACCACTTGGAACAAGAATGAGTTTTGAAGGTGTGAGATTTTGTGCTTGTTGCACCAAACACAAAGCCACTTCCTTCCCTGACTCTTTTTCTATTGTGTATCAGAGGATGAGTTGTGATGGGATCAGTAGCTCCTCTTCTGTGTGATTTTTGTTTCCTTCCTAGCCAGCCTAAACATTTTTTTAGCAGTCCCTCCCTAACAGACAAATCTCCTGGGAGATGCTACTGTTGGAATGATGGAATCATTTAGAGACCTCCCAGGTAATTGAGACCAACCGGTAACCATTAGGTGGTGGATCTCACTTTGGCACAGTGTGTGCAGAATTCAGGGCTTCAGGTTAGAGAAGTTCAGCTTGTAAATACGAGTGCTGGGCCATAAACCAAACCCAAGTTGAATGCAACAGATTCAGTGACCCTGCCTGCTCCCAAAGTGGCCCGACAGAGAATTGAATCTTCCCGACAGGGTGGATTCTAACAAAGGGAAACGGCCACCATCTGCCGTGACAGCTGGGTGTGTGATGGAACAGCACCGCACAGCCTCTCCCCCTGCTCGCATCCTGCTCCCCGCCGCCTCCCCATCGCTCCGCTATGCTCTGCCCGCCCTCGGCGGAGCCCCGGCCCTCCCTCCTGCCCCGTGCCCGCCCTCACCGGCGGGGGCGGGCGCGCCGGGGCCGGGAGAAGGCGGTGCCTTATAGGGCGGGCGCGGGGGCCGCGCCTGCAGAGCCGCGCCGAGCCCGGCGATACCCTGGACAGCGCCGTGCTGCCGCTCCGCCGCCATGGTGAGTGTCCCCCTGCGTCCCCTCCCCGCACACGCTCGCATCCCCCCGGGCCGCCGCTGCCCCTCTCCTCCCTGCCCCCCGCTCCACCGGGGCCGGCGGAGAGCCCCCGCTGCCCGCCCTCCGTGCTCCCCCGCCGCTCTTCCCGCTCCTACGGGCCACGTTCGGGGTGCGATTTTTCGGGGGAAAAGGGGGGGCATGGCCTCAGATGCCCCCAGCCCCCACGCGAGGCACTCGAGCCTCCGGCGCGGGTCGGGTCGAGCGGCTGAGCTTTGGCATTGTAGGGAAGGAGGGAGGGACAGAAGGACCCTTAGGGAGCTGGGAAAGAGGGAAGGGGGAGCGGGAGCCCCGGGGGCACCCGCGCAGCGCGGGGAGCCGGGCGGTGTGCGGGGATAGGCACGTGGAGGAACGCAGTCCTGGGTGGAGGGAGGGATGGAGAGAGGGAGCAAGAGATGCAGAGCCCCTGAGCATCCATCTCCCCGGCTGCCCTGCGCCCTGCCCCGCTCCGAGCAGGTGCATTCTGCTCTACTCCGAGGTGCGTTTGAGCGTGTTACATAAACCGATTAGTCCCGTTAATTTGTTGTCTTAACAGAAGCTCTTGCTTTAGCCATGCTATCTGTAGTGGAACACTTCCTCTTTTTTTTTTTTTTTTTTTCCATGCAATGAATGAACAATGGAGTTTTAGATTCTAGTTTGGCATTTAAAAGAGCTAAAGTGGAACAATGAAGTCACCTATTTAGCGAGCAATGCCGATTCCCCATAGCACATTGTGTCTTTGCAGTCATAGTAACTTTCCCAAAGGGGCTCATCCTGTTTATAAACAGCAATGCGTTAAGCAGACTGCCAACCTTACAAAGTAGGACACTATCAAAGATGTGTTTTGCAGCCTTAAATTTTGAGGCACATTGGGATGAATAATTTGGCAAAGCTTATTGTATCAGAAGCTTGAAACACAATTAACAACAGAGCCTAGTTTTTGTTTTATATGATTTAACAACAAAAATACTTATTTTGCCCCCCCAAAAAAATCTTTGCATCACGTGGTAAATTCTGCCTTCCTTGAACAAAAATCAGTTTGGACCCTTCCTTCCCCCATAAATCCAGACATGAAGAATATTCAAATAGTCATTCTATGAATTAACTTCAGTCTTCTTTCTAAAAGCCATGTGTCCGCCTCCTGTCAGTCTGAATCCATTTCTCCTGTGTATTTTATTTGTCACCAACTCCACCTTGGGATGATAGATTTAAGAAGACCCTATTGAAAACACCTGAAATGGAGCAGTAGTGTATGCTGCCTGAGCCCCATTAAAGTGACATAATTGTATTTCTATTAATTTGGAATATAAACACAAAAGCTATGACTAAATTGCCATAGCTACACAAAGCCTAAGTTAATACCAGCCATTGATGATGTCTTCCTTGTGGCAGAGGAAGAAGGTTACAAAGATACCTTGTGTTGCAGAAGGTAATGTACATTATTTATCAGTAATTGGTACAGGTAATACCCAGGTGCTCAGGAGTACTGAGGCAGCTGGAAAAAAGGTAAAATACTCTGAACGAGTTAAAATGATTAATTTTGATTCCTTCCAGGACTGAGATGAAGTCAGTTATACTAGTGCAAATCAAGGAAGGATTAGTTGGTAACATAGGCATTGGCAACCTTTTACCAATGGAAATGATAGCTGAGACCTACCCTTAACCTGTTCTTTCTGGTTCCTAGAGCTGTCCAATTAACCTTGACATTTTTCTTGAAATGGCTGGAAGCAATAACCAGAAGTCGCCATTCATGTGGGTTTGGATTAGCAAATTTTGCTCTTCTGTATGTCCAGTAATCTTAGTGTTCAAAAGTTGCTGACATTTCCCAAGCTTTGTTACTCATACATAAAGGCATTCTGAAGAAAGAATTGCCAATCTGAAAAAGTCCTTGATGTAGTATAAAGGCTGAAGGTTACTTTTGCTCTGAAAGTTGGAAAGAGTGTCCTTGGAATAATAGTTACTGAAACAAATACCTGAGCTATTGATGAAAGCTGTTGCCATGATGCTAATCCAGGGTTAAAAGTTACAGTGCATTGATTTCTAGGTGGACCTGGAGCTTTGGGGCAGGGGGTCATGGGGACATCAGAGAATACTACCAAAGGTATCAGGAGCAAAGGTAGGACAAACAGATTTTTGGCCCAGGTGGTGGGAACATTGATTGAGCGTTCCCTTCACTTGTATAGACATACAGATAAGCAGGCCTATGTTGCTAGTGTCCTTTAAACTCAACTGAGAGGTTTTTTTCAGCATCCTGGATGTTCAATAATCACTATTATTTGTAGAAAGTTGCATAAGAAAACCTTTTTGTTTGTTTGTTTTGAAACTACATTTTGCTGAAGCAGCAAACCACTGCCATTGTAAAGGATTAAGTATTTCCTCATCATCGTCACCGTATGAGGGCAACCACAGTGGCTTGGTTCTTCTGTTTTTGTAGTTCACTGCAGCTCTCCTTGCTTCAGTGAATCTAGGTCAAATTACACTGGCTCAGGATTTGGCTGCACCCTTGAACTTTAAACCGATTAGACATTTTGATTTGTCAGTGTATTTTCCATGGGGTCAAATCCCACTTTCATGGAGTAAGAGGGTGTATAACATTGCACAGTCATGGCAACTTATGCTTACAAAGATACTAGGTAGCACTAAGGTAAGCATAAACATGAGGACTGTATTTAGATATTATAGATACTTTGCCAGTATCTATACCTCTACAAGAATCCAGTGGTAGAGGGAGAGACAGAAGCTAGAATATGCTTTTCCTTCAGAGCCTTTGATATCCCTGTAATCTGAAGTCAACACAGAAAGACACCTAACTTTTCTAAGCATTCATAAGCGTCATGGTCACCAAATCAGGATATGGACCTTGATATGGGCATACACTGATGGCAGAATGTATGCAAAGAGCCCTAGAGAGAACAAAAAAATGCCTCTTCTTTGTTGGCTGTAGCCTAAATAAACCCATCTCACTGTCCATTGGTGTTTGTTAGTTTCTCTGAATACTGCCTGAGGAAGAGGATTGCAAAGACAATGTTCTAGCCCCTGAACAGTGTCACACAAATTGTAAGAAAATGTTTTTCAGCAGACAGAGATCAGCTCAGCACAAATACCTGATGTCACAACATCCAGTGCTACAGCACCCACAAGATCTCTCCAGCTCCAGCAGAGTGAAGAGAGAATGGACTGCAGCAGCCCTGCCATCCAGAACCAGAGCAGGAAGGCAGGGGTTTGCCAGCTGACACAGAATCAATAGGCTATGAGAAAACATGCTGAGAAGCTGCATATAAAACAGGACAGATAGGCTCTACTTGCATAGAAACTCAAGAAGAGACACTGAATCCTTTTGCACATGGTGGAATTGATAAGGGAAAAAAACTTCCAGGAACTGAAGTAAGAGTCCACTGAAGTAAGAGTCCATTTGCATAGCTACACATGCCTGCTTACAAAAACCTGCATGCCCTTGGTGTTGATCCCTCTCATCTCTAGGAAGATCCTCTGATTCTTGAAGACTGATCATTGTATCTTCATTACAAGCAGTCTGATCTGTGAAAAAAAGCACAATCCTCTTGTTCATCAGGAATTTGATTTTACATTCATTTAACTTTATAGCATCTCTTGACTTTATTGAAGAAAAAGGTTAATCATAGGCAAACACTTTAAATTTGAACCTCTGACTCAATCAAAAGTTGGGAAAATAACCTGCAATAGTATTTTCTTAAGGCATTAGTAAAGTCCAAAGTAAGACAAGTATAAAGGCTGATTTATTCCCTGATCTAAGCAAAATTCAAGTGTAAATAAATAGAATAACATTATAATTCTTCCTGATACTTTCATGTCATGCTGTATGAGAGTTTTGTTAAACACTGCCTGTAAAACTGATTTAAAAGGTGAGACATTATTAAGCATCATACAAACAGAGTCTGAAATCTATATTCAATGATAAAATAATATGTCACAAGTGCAGTCTGATTTGTAATTAAAGAAGGTAACGGAGAAGGGAGGGAAGTTATGAGGATGGAATCAAGTGTACAACTGCTTGTTCCAGCCAGAGAGCTGCTGGGATGAACCTGCCTGGTGAGGCAGTGGTGGAAAGGTACAAGGAGGATTGCCCAGCTGTAACAGAGAAGAAACACCCCAGGACATGCAGCTTTGTCACATTATAAATGCCACACTTCAGACTTTGAGCACACCAAATTATTCAGCCAATTTGTGAGAGCCTGACTGTAGAGCTTGTAAATCCATTATCTGGATAAACCCTCCGTGGCTTGCCTTCTCATATGCTAAATTCACGGGCCACACTGACTGTATCTTTACCCATGGGACTGCTGCACAGTTGACAAGTAGAGTACAATATGAATGAAGTGAATATTTATGACTTCTGTTGGGCATCTAATCTACCTAACTAACCACAAAAGCCACTTTAGGTTTTTGAGAAATAGTTAAATTCAGATTTAGGAGTGTAATTAGAATTCTTTACATCTTCAAGAAATAACTACATTATATTGGCATTAATACTGGAAGTACACTCTGTTGATGTCAGTCTAACAAGAACAGAGTGATAATTTTAAATATTGAGTTCATCTAGGTAATGACTTTTAAACTGCCCTCAATTTCCTTTTTTTCAGTCAAAACTGACTGTGATAAAGGTCAGCTTCCCATAGTGAAGGAAATCAAACCATCTCTGGTAGAAATTTGTATACAAAGATATGTAATTAAAGATTAAAAAATTAAGATCATTAAGTTTTCATCATTGCTTGGAGAGATTTTGATTTTTTTCACCCTAAGGAGGACAGATATGGAAATGAAGCAAGAAATAGTTCATATTCTGTGTCATCATTTGAAAACCAATCACAGCAAGAAATGGAAATTAGAAGTAGGGTAACCAAGTTTCAAATAAATGTCCTAATCCCAAGCATTAGGACCCACAACCAAACCATTCTTTTCCTAGTTCTTAAAGAATTTCCTACAGGATGCTAGTCAGTAGTCACCATTCCTGAAGCTTTTTAGCCAGCAAATACAATGTGGTACAGCAGCCTAACAGGGGGACTGACTTACACACATGATAAAAAGTCTGCAGCTGTTGTTATTTCCTCTAGGTGACAATAACTGAGGCAGTTTACAGACATTTTCTATCATTAGGGCATTACCATGCAGCACAGTCATTAGCATTTTTCTGCTGAGGAAAGTGTCGCTCTGGGTGTTTCCATGGTGCAACGGGTTTAAGAGTCTGGGCTTTAAAATTCCAGTTATGTGTGGATTAAACTCTAGGATACCCACTGTTGGGACTGATGGAGAAAGGGAGCTAATTAGCTTGTGCACCCTCTTATCCTGTGCCAGCAGACAGCGGTCTGTTGTCTGTGTTTTGTACAATTTTAAGAAGAGGTGTCCTTGGAGTTCATTAGGGTTTATTTAGAATTTTAAAAGAGGTAAATTTAGAATTGTTTTGGAGGAGGACACATAAGAGGACTTCCATATCCTCTGTTTTCTTCCTTATTAAGCTTGAAAATCAACTGTCATTTCCTTTCTTCTCCTTGTGCCATCTTCTTTCAACATGACTGAAGTCCAAAACATGAATTAGCATTTGAAATACAGGGTTTTGCCCTCCAGGATTTGAAGGAGAAATGGAAGGAAGAAAAACAAAAAAGTTAAGGACTAGTTTATAGAAGAAGATATTTCCTTCTTTAATTGTTGTTTTGTGTTCCCAAGTGACACTTTGGAAAGCAGACATCAGCTTCTATTTCCTTATTTCCTTATATTACACTTGCATTTTCACGTCCAACGAGAAGTAAAACGAGACTGTTTCTTGCATTTTTCTGTAAGCATGGATTAAACTGTTCCAAAAAGCAAAGTGCCTTCAAATTGGCAAGGAATAAATGGTTGGCAAACTTTTTGAGAGTGATTTCCTTGTCAGGGAATTGGCAGGTTTCTTGGTAAGGCAGTTCTGAATGTTACTGTCCGCACCTGCTTTCTCTCCCATTGCTGGCTACAGCCGGCCAAGTCACTTCTGCTGGAGTTTAAAAGATTACCTGTAAGGTTGTGCAAGTTCTGATCTGATAGGAGTTGGTATTTGTGCCAGAACCATGTTTTACTGTGCACATGGTGTAATTTCTTTCAGAGTTTTTCAGTAGTCCAATTCCAGGGGTAAAAATCATTAAGTCTTTATATGTTTTTATATTCATATGCTTGTCAATTTATTATTAAAATATCTTTATGTATTAAGTAATTTACACCATTTGCATTGTGACTGGCTACTCAAAATTATCCTCCTCCCCAAATTCAGATGCTTGTGTGATATGAAAAATATCCCATGCAATGGGATATATTTTAGAACCAGCTGCATCTGTCCTCTCAGCTGTTATATTATGTGTCTCCCTAAGGTAGCATTTCAGTGTTGCTTTGCTGTTACACCAGACTGTACTGTGGATTTAAATCTTAAAATCAGCCCTTCTTACCTAGGAGTACTCACTTACCTTGACTTGACTTCTTTCCAAGGCATATCTTTTAATACTGACAGAAAAGTATGCATGAAGCCAGAAAAATCTCCATATTTTGAAGTAAATGGAGGAAAAGGAAAAATCAAAGACTTAGAAAACAAGTGTATCAGAAACCAGTTCAGATTAGCAAAGTCTTTGTAGGTTCCTTTCTTCTTCCCACTTCCTGCTGCCACTGAAAGCAGAAATGAGAGATGTCTTCCAACCAGCAGTAATCATCACTCTCCAAGTAGCAGACATCTTATTTATGTGAGTTACCTAAGAAATCCAAATCTTCTCCCAAAAATTAGGTTCATCCACTGAAAAATGTGTTAGAAGAATCTGGATTCACCCTTAAAAGCAACATTGGAAATTTTTCATCTTGAAACACTGGAGCTATTGGCTTTATCTGGCAGCTTGGTGATTAGGAACTATGAGAAAGAACTGCTCAATCAGTCCCTCCCCAGAACGAGAAAAATTAAGTACATCACATCTCTAGTTTTATAGCATTCTTATTAATTTCCAGGGCTCTTTTTTCAGGCAGAAATTTAGTTACATATTCTATCTAAGATTTTTTTTTAATATGTGGCAAAAGCATCACAGATCTTCAAGCTCTCCTTTGAAAGCTGAGATACAGGTTGTGATTTCTTGGTGCTGAAACACATTTGAAACTTGTCTTTAAAACTGGCAATTTGTGCAAGGCAACAGAAGAGGTAGCATTTAGCTCTCTTGTTCAGCAAAATAGAAATACCTCTCCATTTCAGTGAAAACTGAAATGAAAACCTTTTGGGTTCAATGCAGTTATTCTTCCTTACTGCTGTAGACTTTGTAAGCCTGCATTTTAATAGTATCTGCAGAAATCTTTCAAAGATAAAAGGCTAGGTAAGAGTTATTTTGATTACAATAACTTAAATAAAAACTAAAAAATATCTCTCATAACCTACCTGAAGAAAAAGAACCATCATTTTCTCCCATTTTCCATTCACTAAATTAGCAGTAGAATTTTATTTCAAATCTGGTATAACTAAAATATCCCTCCAGGACTACATTTAATAGATTTTTTTTTTTCCACAAAATAATTTCTTTTTCATCAGTCAGGAAGTAATTTTCTTCTGTTTGCCAGACACCTTTGGGAGATGTCAGAATTCAGATCAGAAAGTGTTTTGATGGAAAGGTACAAAGTTGAAAGCCAAGATAGAGAGCAGTATCATTAAGACAGGTGAAGAAGGGAAACAAGACAGCACTGTCCCATTTCTCCCCCAGATGTTTTTTCCTGAGTTTAAAGGAGTGTGAGTATTTCAAGACTCTGGCTTGTTAAACCTCAGGTCTTGCTGAAGCTTGACATGCATACAGCAAGCACTTAGTAAACCTAACAGGTCCTGAGTGCTCAATAGGATAAGGAACATCCTGATCAGCTGAAAACAAAAAACCCATGCTAGTCCCTTGGTCTTCAGGAAATTTGGGGGTTCATGTGTTCTTGCTTCTTTTACAGAGGCATCCCCCCACTGTTCCACCTCCTAATATGAACAGCACTGATAAGACACTGGTGTAAGTGTAATTCTCAGAGCTTTTTATTGGATGCAATAAGGTGGTTGTTTAAGCAAAGAGGATGGAATATTATTCAAATGATGAGTCAGTGTAAGTTAATAACACTGAACTCAGTAACAAAGTAGAAAGCAACATGAGATTATTAAATACCTGTGACACTTCCTTCATCCATCCAGCATTAGATGAGGTTTGAGAATTTGTTACCTGAAATGATCATGCATTTGACTCCATAAGCCAGTTTAGGATATATTTTGATGAATATACAGCTGGTCAGCTCCTCAGGTTAATACTGCAGGTGACTGAATTTAAATTAGGAGAGAAACATATGCTCAGTCAGAATGAGGGGAGCTTTTGATTTCAATTAGAACCCTCAAATAACACAATGTTAATTCCTAGCTGGGGAGAGTACCAGAGGACATCCTCAGACATCACCTTCTGCTTTCTTTCTTATAGCCTTCATAAAAGAAATAATTCTAAATAGATGGATTTTCTTTAAAATCAGTGATACTTGGATTTCTTTTATTTTACCTGCTTACTTAATTCTCAAAACTGTCACACATTTACTCCCTCACCACATTTATAGATTGCTTAAACAGAGATATATATTTCTTGCTATAGTTGATTTTCCAGGGGAAAGCTTCTTAACACTGTTTTTTTACCTGAAACATCTTAGTACTGTATGATAATAAATGACTAGATTTACCATTTTTACCTTTACCACTCTTTCAGACAATGCAATTCACCAGCAAACAATTATTCTGTGTCTGCTAGGTGGTTTTTCTCCTTTAGTTGGGGGTTTTTTTTGAGTACAGAAGGTTCTCATTTTATCTGTTTTAAGGTTATCTGTACTGAAACTTAAATCATCTACAAGTGCCATCAGTGCTGGTTTTAATTTCTCCTGTAAAACAAATGTATTTATTGTCTTTACTTGTAAGAAATTGTCTTCTCTTCAAATAGTTATTCCTAACTTGTAAGAAATTTTCATATCTTCAAATAGTTATTCCTAACAACGCACATATGATGCAAAGTAAGAACTGATGCTTATCCTTCTTGGAAACCTAAGCTGGTGAGGATATTCGTTTTCTGGAAAGAGGTACTTGATCAGGGCATGTGATGTATATCAGGTCTCAGATACTTCAAGCTGACCTTGCCAGCAACTCTGTTTTTCTCTCACCTGCTATCTGTCCACTACAGAGCCTCATTGATGCTTAACTCTCAATGGAACCAAAATTTTTCCAAATTATGTCTATCTTTATAATGGCTGTTTCTTCTGAGGAGCAATTCATTCAGTCTGGATGGGTGTGACAGCCACTGCGGTGCAGAGCTCTCGTGGAGCTGTTACGGCACATGGAAATTCCCAACTTCAGGGGCACTTGACTGTCCAGGTCAGCTTAGGCTGATCCTATCAGATGATCTTCCTGAATGCTGAAGAAAGCTAGCTGTGTGAAAAGCCTCCACCAAGAAAGCTGATCTTCTAATACTGGGCATAATTACAAAGGCACAAGATGTATTGCAAGACCAGCAATACCCACTGAAGTACTGCATATTTTCTAGTCATGTTTGCTTTACATATTATTAGATATCGTGACATGATTACCCTTCAGATTTTTTTGGGTTTTACTTTTCTTCTTTCAGTCAGCAGTTACTGTCAAATGGTATCTACCATCAAATGATAAATTAGGAGATAAATGTCTATTACAACTCACAAGCTTGAAATCTACTTGATTTAAAATCTAAGGCACAGATTTTAGAAGTAGGTATTTTTACCAAAAACGTTATGCTTCTTTCCCAGAGCAATTTAGACTCCAAATTGAAAAGCTTCCTGTACTGAGTTTTGTGCCCACATTTGTCACACAGCAGTTAGACAGTTTTGACCACGGGTAATGACCTCAAAGTGAAATTGAAAGGCTTTGCATGTGTTGGAAGATTAAGGCTGAAACCTTAGAAGCTGGGATGTGAACTCTCTAATCCTCAGCAGCATGCTACAAACACTTCCCCCTCCTTCAAATTCTTTTCTTTCACCTTTTCCAACTTACATTCCTATAAATAGCTCAGGAAAGGCCCTATCCATTTGGGCAGAAACTACCCAAAGAAATGGCATGGCAAGTGACTGCAAACCAAGGAAAAACATTTCTCTAGTGGGCAAAAGAACACACCCAGGTCTCCTTCACTCAAGCTGTAAGAACAAGAGCGGCTGAGTGCTGGTACTTTTAAGGATGTGGCTAAAGCAGGATACAACCTGACCTATGTTACCGTCCCTGCATGGAGAGCAACAGATAGAAAACATGCACACACATACCTCAAACTTAGTTACCTTGTCAGGCTCCTTCATTCCCTGTTTTTGAAGAGAAATTAAAATACACTTAAGATACAAATTAAGATACAAGTGCTCCACTGCTGGCAGGGGGGTCCAGTGAGTCTGGCCAAGGGGACTGTTACATCCATGTGGAACTCTGCTGGTCTCTCCAGCAGCCAGCATGGAATTTACCCATCATGTGTTGGGTTATAATTGTGCTATGGACATGCCCCCTCCTAAATCTTCTGCTTCTTCCAGGAGCAGGGGGATGGGTACTTGCCCTGGTTTAATGTCCTTGTATAATTCAACAACTTGAGCAAGTTAGACAGAGTATGTATCAGGGTAACTATTTCCTCTGGGCAGGTACTTAGCCCAGTTTGACTAAGTGTTTATAGGTGCAATTTTCCACAAAGGAAAAACAGCTGGGCAAAATTCATCTTAGTAGATTTAATGTATAAATAAGACAATCAGTAGGGGGTTTGGGGGGGAAAAAAGCAAACTTATAATAATAATAAGCATTATTATAGATGTGCTTCTGTGGGTTTTAATCCCATTTTGTTCCTTTCTCAACTTTCTGAATTTACAGAGGTCAGTAAAAATCTTCATTTAGAGGCATTCATTTTAAATATAATTCTGGTTTTACTGTTACAGTGAAAAGCTTGAAAATATGACTTTACCTTCTAGATTGTGTAGATTTATGGGAACAAGAACTTGGTGGCTCAGTTCAGTAAAAATGCGGGGCAGAAGGGGTTTGATTTGGGGGATCTATACTAAAGAAGTCACTGCAAAAGCTAGCCAAAGATATGAACACCCTTTTGTTCCAGCTGTGCCAGCTCTCAGGCACACAGCACCATTCCTTTGCTGCAGTCACTGTCCTGCACAGCTCACATGAAGCTGGTACAGTGTATTTTAAGAGCTCCAGTTTGGATAGTTTCAATTAACCAATCCCTTTATCTGAAATGGGTAACAGCTGTAGAACCAGCACTGCCAACAGCTCTGCAGTGTCATCCCCAGCCCAGGGGAAAGCACAGCTGAGAAGCCAGTGCATGGCAGTCCAACTCTCCAGCCTGCACAGTGGCTTTCATGGTACTTCAAATGCCACAGATGTTTAGCTCTGATTTAGTTTTTCTGTATCTTTATAAGGAGTTCGGTTAAATAATTGCATCCACTTGAGACTGTTTCACTCATGAGGATGAAAGTATTTTCAGGGCCATTTTTTGTTACTGAAAAAATAAGGTATCCTCTGTTACAATTTTCTGTTTATGCATGGAACCTTTAATATTTGAAACAGTCTTCTGTGCACAGTCTCTAGCTATTGCAACTTTAAAGTACTTCAGGCGTATGAAATTGATACTAGTGAATTTCACAAATCCATAAGATATTGCCTACATGTACTGTACATGGTTAAGTGATGCAAACAAAATCTGCTGCATTTCATTCATTTTCTTACATACAGTACTTGTATAATTTTATATGTTAGAAGTGCCTTCTAATTCATACATTCTGACAACGAAACTTTGTAACTGGTTTGAAACAAATGTCAATTATGTAGGGAGCTGTCAGTTTTTCCATCATCTCTTACAGTTTTCCTTTTTTTTTACATGCTTCAGAGGCTGTATTCAATCTTCTACCACTCTTGTCCTTGGCAAAAGTGTGTCTACAAAGGGAATTAAAACTGCAGGAAAAAGTCTGAATTAAGCAATTATTTAGTTAATATTTTACAAGTTGAGTTCTTGACTTAGAGTTTTCTGAAGGGCTGCTGACAATTGCCTGTCAAAGATTACAAGATGTAAAAAGCACCTCAACACTTTATTTAATTTTTATATGTTTACATTTTAGTACTTTAATTTAATTTCTTGTCTTTTAAAGAGAAAAACACACAGCCCTACTTTTAAGTGTGCCCAGAGGAACTAGAAATGCTGCCCACACAGATTTTCAAATACTCCTGCCTTGTCTCCCCTGCCAGCAGCCGAGGACCCCCCAGGACCAGTATGAGCTGATTAAGAAACTCTGCCAAAACTGTTCACTGGGGGAAAGCCCCAGCCAGGGAACACATTTTATAAAATCCTTTTTGATCCCCCTGTCTCCATCAGGAGGGGCAGGCAGTCCCTTGCACATTAATCCCTGCCGTGGGGACACAGTTGCAGACATCTGGGACGGCAACCAAGAAACCTACTTCTTTGGCATAGAGTGCCCTTTGTCCTCCTGCACTGCCAGGATTGTGGGAAAAGCAGAGCTCTTGCTTTTGGGGTTTTTTGGGGGGGAATTTTGTTTTAGTTTGGGGTTTTTTTAAGGTTCTTTGTCCAACAAGCCACGAGATCGTGTGCAGAGGCTGAGCATCTATTCATCTTATATCGGGAAGTTTGCTGTGGAAAATGAAGAGATTTTCACAGTACTAAAAAGGATACGTTGTCAGCTTGTCCCTGTTTCTTTCTCCAGAAAAATGATCAATTGTGTATTCAAAGCACAAAATAAAGTCCTGCATGCATTATACTAACTTATAGAATAAGCTTCTCAGCAGCAACAAAATCTGTCTGCAAATAGTGAGAAAAAAATTTATCACGATATGGCATACTGAGAAAACTGAGCTGCTGGATAAACTTGTTGTTGTAATTCTCCTCTACCATTTCATTTGCTCCCTGTGCCCTTCTGGCTTATTTATTGTATGGGTCTAAATGTAGGATGCAAAATCTTTGTTGCAAAAACTGTGTAGTAGCACATGTGGCAAATTTTGGGCAAACACTCTACACCCCGTACATATTTGGGGAATGTTCTGTTCCAAAACTAAGCAATCTGGTAAATCCAAAGCCTTAAAAGGGTGATTGCCTCCTTTGTTTTGGTAGAATTATTTTCCTGTGCTTCTCAAAGTGCAGCTGGCTGTCTTGCTCTTATATAAGGTGAAATTGTATACTGGTTCTTCAGATGCAGTTTGGTTGGGCATCCTCTATCAAGCCTAGTTGTTTGGAAGCAGGTAAGTTAAGCTGTGCAGGCTTTCGCATTGCTGATGTAAAATTAATTCTGACACTGATCTGCCTTCCCAACGCCTTGTAAAGTCAACAAGAGCTGAACAGACAATTAAGAAAGCAACCAAAACAGAATTAACTTCTCTCTAAAAAAACTCATCAGGGTTCTTTGCTTGTAACTTTAAGACCTGCCTGCTCCAATGGAAACTTTCTGTTATTCAAGCCAGGATTGTTGCTTTGCTTGAGAAAGTGATGTATTCACTCAGGCTGTTAGAAGGAGGCAGAATTTTTATCTACTGTTTCATTTTTTAAGTGATTTCCTTTTTGTGTATTCCCTCACCATCATACATTCTTGTCACATCGTCACTGTCAGGAATTATGCTCCAACTCAAGTCATTCTGTCATTTTAAATCTGATTGTTAGGGCAAAGGAAAATGAGGTCAATAATTGCTATCATTTTCTTGGGAACTGCCAGGCCGCATCTGAGGTCTCCCTAGAGAAATCTTCTTTAATTACAAGTTAAGCTGATGTTCCCCTGTGTAGCAGGTAGAATTGAGCAGGATTACTTTTAAAAGGATTGCACTGATCAGCTTTGGTGACAGTTTCATTTTGAAATTCTGATAACAAGCAAGAGGATGGATTATAAAGATACAGTTCTTGGGAGTGTACATGACTGACAGATGCTGCAAATTGGGCCACAGTAGCAACTCTTCCTTTTTACTCTTCTTTTAAGGCTATATAAGATCTATTTTAAGAGCTGAAATTGGCTTGCATTATTTTAGTGATTACTTAGCATGTTCACAAAGAACAGAGCAAAAAAAAACTTGGGAGTTGTAGAAGGGAAATCATGCAAACAGTCATTCAAGAAAGGGGATTTTTCACTTGGAAACATTGTGACCCTCAGCCTTTGATAAGACCGAGAAATGAAAAATGTGTAAAGGGTGGAATGCTTTCAAGCACTTCAGTTATGAAAGGGTTTTGTAAAATCAAGTAAATATTAATGGGTTCTTGAATCACTTTTCTTCTAACCCATGCAATTGTAGTGCAGAAACCTTCCAAGCTTTTTTTTCTTGTACTTAAAAAAAACCCAAACAAACCTTGAACAGCTGATTAAATTTGCAAAAGCAATTTATCTCACAATAACTGATCTGACAGTAGTGTGACTGGTAAAACAAGTCTTGCCTCATTTTATGGGAGCATTTAATATTTTCTATGACTCCTAGCAGGTTGCATAGTCCAGAAACAAGACTCATGTCTGAAATGTTTTCACTAAAATTATTCTGTCTCTTAGTGCTTTCTCACCTATGGTATTGATGTTTTAAGCTGATTTGAGTCCTGATGGAAACCATAAAGCAGCTATTCCTCCAGCCTTATTCCCATGTGTGGGATGAGCAGGTGCAGCGCTGAGCAGGACTAGAAAAACCAAGTGAAAAGAGACCTCTTATTAAACAAAATTTAAAATCCCAAAGCAGAAGGGAGCTAAATATTAGTGCCCTTTTATCAGAAGTGAAAAGTCTGGAGTTTGTTGGCTCCCCAGCTGAAAACAGCCCAAAGTCTCATTTCCAATGTGAGTCACCAACCATCAACCCACAACTGATCAGATTTGAGAGAAAACTGTTCCTCCAGCATCTCCTGGTTGTGAAGGCTTGTCCCACAGATCTGAGCCCGCTTTTGGCAGCAATGCCCAAAGCCATGCAAACAGTTTTTAGGAGTTTTACTCCAACTCAAGTGTTGCACAACTCACTTCTCAAATGTAACTGCACTAAAGCAGTACATGCTGGGCTTTGGGCTTTCATCATGCATTATTATAAATTTGTCAGTACGAGGCAGAGCTTGCCCTTCTACTTCACTACAGCTAAAATCTGGCATTTTCAGAGAGCCATAAGAGTTCTCTTTGTGATACCTCTGTATCACGAATTGAAACCCAGTCTTTCAGAGGAACAAGGGAAAAATAGAAAGGAGGGTGTTTCTGTTAGCTAGGAAGAGAGAATGAAAACACAAATGCAAAGCTTTTACAGTTTGATCTTCATTTTGTATCCCAATTTTTTATAAAGGTGAATGTTAGAAGATCCAAAAGTAAGTTGAATTTTTTTCCTTTCATTGCATTGGGTTATCATCCATTGCATTTTCCCTTATGTGTGAGATAATTTTGCCAGTCCCTAAGCTGTTGTTTCAGACAAGCAGCAGCATGAGGGGTTGTCTATAGATTCACACCTGTAAAAAAAAGAGAAAAAATTCAGCAGTGAAGGTGGATATTGCACCTGAGAGGGATTACAGCTGGTGTGGGGCACTGTGGTTACAGCCCTGAGCAAGATGGGGTGCAGGCATGTTTTGGGAAAGAGCAAGCAGAGCAGGTCTCCTTGGGTCACTCTGCCATTCTGAGGTGACCAGCCAAAGCCTGGCCTGGAGCTCAGAGACCTGAAGCAGAGCGTGCTTGATGTTCTGGGGGCAATGAGCAAGCTCAAAGGGATAAAGGGATCTGCTTCCTCAGGGTGAGGAACACTTGTACCCACAACTTGTACTCAACAGGTGCCACGTGGGCAGCAAGGCAAAGGCTCTGCCTTTAGTAGGTCACTGCTCCTCTTAAAGCTCTCTGAGAATAATACTCAGAGAGCCATTAGATGCCTAAAGATGGGTTGTTAAGGGAGCCCTGTGCTCTGACTCATGTGGAGGCCACCCAGACTCACACTCCACAGAGGAAAGTGTGGCAGTTTCTCAGCCTTCAAGCCCAAAGTCATCTGCTTCCCTTTCACCAGAAGGAGAGATAACCCAGGAGCAGATACTGAAGGATGGGGTTGGCTTTCTGCCACCAGCTGCTTTAGCAGAAAATGGGAATTAAGTCAGGGGAGGTCTGTGCCAAGTCCCTTCTGGCCTTGCTCTTTCCTGTGGTAGTTCCTGTCTGCCTGTGGGAGCTGTTGGTTTGCCTCTGCTGCTTCTGCACTGTGGGCAATGCCAGGGGATGTTTGCTGGCTCCACTGCTCCTATTCCTAATGTTCTGGTCTGGTTTGGGTGTGGAAACACCAACAAAAAGTACCATTGGCACAAATGGAACTGCATAAAGGTGACATTATTCCCCAGAGGCATGGAATTTGCACAGAAACTTGGTTTAGGTGCATGTTTGCCAAAAGATCCATTTCTAATTCCCCAAAACACAGAGGCATATTATCAAGAGGAAAGATTTCTTCTTTGAGCGACCTGGTCTGGTGGAAGGCCCCTGCCCATGGTAGGAGGGTTGGAACTAAATGATCTTTAAGTGATGATCTTTAAATGATCTTTAAAATCAAACTACTCTTCTACCTAACTCAAACTCATGTCTGACATCTTTTTATGACTTTCTGAACTGCTTGGGCTGGCACATCCCCTTGATTTTTGAGGGTATTCAGCTATTAATAGGAAGAGGGAAAAAGTGGAACTGAAATAATTCATCTCAGCATTTGGATTGTAGTCCCTGCTGTGACACATACTTAAGTTTTCCATAGGGAGACAAGAGGTGTAGTTGCAGAAAAATAAATTCCAGAGTTAACTGCTAGCCTGAGGCTCAGGGCAGATTTAGAATGCAAGCTGAAGGTCCACTGGCAGATTAAACAGAGAGCAGGTGTGAACACTTGGATCACAGGCACACCTGGCATGCTGGCTGCTGCCTGTATCCAAGTACTGCATTCCTGTCTTGGCTGTGTTTGCAATACTTGTGTAGGTGAAAGATCTGTTTGAGTAGGGAGAACACAGAAGTAAAATTGAAGATGAAATTAAATTCAGTTTGCCAATGTAAGGAGCATCTTTCACCATGGTCCTGGTAATTTAGGCAGTCAAATATTCTGCTTCAGGTTTGATGCAAATACTACTGGCAGCCTCCTGCTTCCCTTCAGGCACTGCTAAGCCCTGTGGTAAAATTTCTCTGGGCAGCAATAAATTAAGAGAATCTGAAGTCAAGCCACCTAGACAGCTTAAATGCCAGATAAAACCTCTGGCTACATTTAGCTGTGTCTTTCCATGGTTACCAAACTTCACATCCTTTCATTTTTTATATCATGAATGGCTAGCCAGTCTTCTTGTTGAAGAATCCACTTCAAGAAAATTGCATTTTCTTCCAGGCAGTGTAACCTGAGCAGCTACTCAGGGAAAACCTGCAAGCCTGCCTTCCCTTTGCAGCTGCCTTGCCCATATCTTTACATCCTGGTAACACCATCATCAACCCAGCTCTCTCTTCAGTGACTAAATCAGCACAAGAGAAGGTGTTCAGCACTTCTGGCTATAATCCCTGTTCCAACAGCTGTTCTCAATTCCTTCCAGAGAAAACCCACCTATCTGATGAATCAGTTCCCCCTCCAATTTGCTTTGTCAGATAACAGGCAGACCTGCCAGCTCCCAGCCCAACCTAGGCTGCCAACACTCAGTCATTTCCAAATTCATCCAAAAAATAACCCTCAACTGCAAAGATCTGTCCAAAAAAGTGCTGAATTTGGTAATATCAACCGGGAAAATATCCAGACATTTGCACATATGCATGCAAACTTTATCAGTGGAATGAATCATATATTGCATAGTATGAAATTTTATTAGGAATAAAATATGATCTGGTTGAAAACCACTGAAAATAAATTTTTTCAGACCAGACACAGCTCCCATTAAGACCTTTTAGAAATGCTGTATTTTTCTCAAACATAGACAGTGCTATTCTATGCTACCTTCAAATATGCTCTTGAAGTTTTAAAAAGTAATTTCCTGACCACAGTAACGACATCTTTCTCTCTTGGAGTGCTTACAGTTTAACATGAAAGCCTTTGGAAGAAAGAGGAAGAGAACCATACAAAGACTATTCATTTATTATTTTCTGTGCTAAAGCTGGAATGGCCTTCTTCTATTTTTTTTTCCACCATAGAGTATTTTTCAGAGATTTTTGCATTATATTAAAATGTATTACTCAGCCTGCATTTCCAAAACAAAAATACAGCTCTCTCTTTTCTTGGAATTCTAAAAGAATAACTATTTAGATGGAATAGTTCACACATAGTACTTTTCTTAGCCATTCTTGGCTATTTTCTGCAAAGTAGGAACATTACCAATTGTTGTCCACATATTATATGGGCGTCTTTCCAGGCCCAGACCTCCAGCAGGACTTCCCTCTCTTCCCTTGGCTTCAGTCACTTCTGTCACACTAAATTACATGCCTTTGAAGGAGAGGTGGAAGGATTCAGGCAGTGAGATTGCTACAGCAGCAAAAACATTTCCCATGGATACATCTCATGTTGGCAAAAGAGCCCTTTAGTCAGCCCAGGTTACCACAGGGGGCTGTGCTGCTCCTAGGAGTTCTGGCAACACCAGTCTGCTGGGTAAGGCTTTTATGGCACAGCCCCCAATCCTGGCCAGCCACCTGAGTGGAGAGAGTGTCCCAGAATGTGGGACACAGAAATTACCATGTCAAGTAAGGACTCCAGTCTCTGTCTCTTCAAATGATTAGTCTAAAATGCTAATAAAGACGATCAAAGATAATGTCTCTTCTAGCTATTTTTCCCTCCCTCCCATTACACCCATTACACCCAGCAGCCTCATGCCCCAGCTACTTGTGCTTCTCTCATGAGCTCACTCCAGATTGTTCCTACTCTCATTATCTAGCAGTGAGATCAATATATTAAGCATAAATTACACAAAGCAGCAGTTTTTTGCCAGCTCCTGGATGTCCTGCTTCCCAATTTCTTTGAATATCTCCCTGCTTATAAGACACAATTCATAAAAGCATCTGGCTCACCCTTATGCCTTCAGCTTCCTTTGCAGTTCACAAATAAATCCCTAAAGAAGTGATTTCTTTTGTGATTTTTTAATAAAAAATTATATGTATCTGTTTCCCCTGCAAATATAACACACAAATCATAGAAGGTAAAGATGACAAAATCCTAGAAGGTTGTCTGAAGCAATGGAGAATTGTCCCTCACTGTACCTCTTTGTTCAAGAGTAATTTCAAATGCTTCAAGCAAAAAAAAATTAAACAATTTAATCTATAAGCAGTTCTGAGTTAGACTGAACTTTGTTTCATTTCATCTGCTACTTCAGCCATTCTAGAGTCAACACTACTATTTACAAAATCTTCTTTAATATTTGTCTGTTTAAATATACGCATGGTAGCATCTAAGGTCAGTTTCTTTAAACATGCCGCTAATTTTGGATTCATTCCAGTACTTTGCAGACACTGACTGTGTGCAGAGCTAAACTCTTCAGGGAATCAAAGAAAAATTGCCCTTTAAATAATAAAATAAATAATGTATGTATTTTCAATCAGGGTACTTTAAAATATCACTGTTACTTCCAGGAGCTGTATCAGAGAGCAGAGGCTGGCACCCATTTCCACTTTTTCTTTGAAGTCTGAAATGAGATCTTGTTTTGTACAGAGTATTCTAATTTCTATATAGCTGTGTAAGAAGAAGAAAATAATTGTCTTGGATTTTTGAGGTAGTGAATGACAATCAAGGCCTTTGAATTAAAAAAAAACCAAAACAAACCAACAGCAATAAAAAGGTTTCAAGGTAGCATAAGTAAGATTGAATGTAGTTTATTCATCTGTAAGAAGTTTATTTCAGAGATTTTTTTTCCTGTTTCTATTGGATCCAAGTAGTTTCATTATAAAATTATAGAAAGAGTGAGCCTAAATTACTTGAGGCAGTGTTTTCACTGATCAATAAATAATGCCTAATGGCAAATCATTGGTATTTTGAGAAATCAAAGGTATTTTTGACAAATCAAAGTTTTTTTGATATCTGCACTTTTTAGATAGCATTTACCTAATTTTTTACATAGCTTATACTACTTTTGCTAAAACTACTAGAAAACCATAAAATAGATATCTTACGAAGATATTTTAATATATAACACGAACTGATATATTTTTTACATACCTAATGATTTTGAAATTGTTTTAGGTGCAATGGCATGAAAACTAATTCACTGCTGTGCCCCATGCTACCTACATTTCTGTGCAAAAATATTGAAATATCTCATTAGAGAGATCTCTGTTGCTTTATCATCATTGATATTCCCTCCAGATCTTTCCATTTGGGTGATTTCGTTTGCTCAGATTACTGTCTTTTTAATAGGTTTAGGTAAATAGATCTTCCACAAATCTATCCAAAGTCCTGCCAAGGAATATACATTGCTGCTACCCAGAGCAATGTCCTGTACAAAAAAAGAAACAACATGAAAGACATGTTGATCTTTAGCCTTGTAACCCAAATGCCTTCATTGATAAAGGCTATTACAGTGATTTGCCAGAGAGAAGTGAGTTGTCTGAGCACGTGGATTTTTGGTTTTATTTGCTTTCCTTTAGAAATGTGAACAATTTGAGCAAGACATTTGCATCTAATCTGCCCAGAGCTATTATTAAGGACATATTCTAAAACCCAGAAATACAGAATAGTCTCTTGTAGCAGTGTTTACAGGAAGGTGTCAAGACTAGTCACATAAAATTACCTACCTTTTTTAAGAATTTCTTTTCCCAAACTATTGCTACTAGTTTTAGGTATATATACAAATGTAACTTCTATAACAAGCTTACAAATCTATATCTTGTAAATTTCTATTTTTCTTCCTGTAAACTAAAATAAGCTGTACAATGTTGAAAGAGAGGCAAAGGCTGAAATATTCTTCTTAAGAGGAATATTTGTTTCTCTGCTGCACCTCCTAGAAAAAGTTCTACTCTCAAATTACCAATGAAGGCAAACCAGGCACTGAATATTTGTAGTGCTAATTAAGATAGATGGGAACAAGTTTGTCAGCTGGTACAAGTCTAAGCACACTCATGAGGAGGTAGATTGAATTTCAGACTGGCTCATCTACTCAGCATGCTGCTGTCTGCTCATCCTAACCAGGTGTGAGAGGTCACAGCTTGGATCAGTGAAGGCAGTAACCTGTGTTGGGTGGGAGTGTTGATCTGCTGGAGGGTGGGAAGGCTCTGCAGAAGGATCTGGACAGGATCAATCAATGGGTTGAGGCCAATGATGTGAGATCCAGCAAGGCCCCTGCAGCCTTACAGGCTTGGGGCAGAGTGGCTGGAAAGATGCCCTGTGGAAAAGGACCGTGACCAGTTGACAGTCAGTGGAATGTGAGGTAGCAGTGTGCCCAGCTGGAAAAGGAGGCCAGTGACATCCTGGCCTGTAGCAGCAGTAGTGTGGCCAGCAGAACCAGGGCTGTGATCATCCCCCAGCCCTGGTGAGGCCACACCTCAAACCCTGTGTTCAGTTTTGGGCCCCTCAGTACAAGAACATTGAGGGGCTGGAGCGTGTCCAGAGAAGGGCAACAAAGCTGGGGAGGGATCTGGAGCACAAGTCCTACAAGGAGTGGCTGAGGGAGCTGGAGGTGTTTAACCTGGAGAAAAGGAGGCTCAGAGGAGACCTTATCACCCTCTCCATTGCCTGCAAGGAGGCTGCAGCCAGGTGGGGGGTGGCCTCTTCTCCCAGGTCACAAATGAAAGGAAAGGATGAAATGGCCTCGAGTTGCGCCGAGGAGGTTTAGATGAGGTGTTAGGAAAAACTTCTTCACTGAAAGGGTTGTTAAGCTCTGGAACAATCTGACCAGAGAAGTGACAGATTTTATCACTATCCCTGGAGGCATTTAAAAGACATGTAGGTGTGGCACTCAGGGACATGGTCTCTCGTGGTGGACTTGGCTGAGCTGGCTTTACAACTGGACTTGATGCCCTAAAAGTCTTTTCCAACCTAAACAATTCTATGATTCTTTTATTTTGCTCTTTCTTCTTGATATCCTACAATTCCTGTTCCTCCATCTAACTGTTGGAAGCATTCAGTACCTAATTTCCATTTCAATGAAGCTGAGAATGGGTTTGTCTACAGTATTTTAATATAAAAGGAATATACATGGTGTTTTACTTTGTTCTGGACTGTAAGATTTGTTTATGTAATGTAAGGATGAGAGCAAATAGCTTTGCATGCTCATTCCTACAAGTCACACAAATCCATTACAGTATTTTTTCCAAAGCAATCTGTTAAGTCTAACCACAAAACCATTAAGCACAGGAGTAGGTCTGTTTCAAATTAATGCAGCAGGTGGGCACATCACAGACAAGCAGTAGTTTGGCATTTCCCAAAAGGGAGTATCATTGTCATGAAATAATAACAGAACTACTGTATAGCTCAAGGGGATAAAAATGGAAGCAGATTTTTGCACAGGTCCCACACCTAGAAATCCAGTCACCTCCTGTGACAGAAGCCATCATTAGGCTGCTAAGGTAATTGTCTGAAATTCAGAAAATGCCTTTCTTTATGGGCTGTAGCCAGGACACCTTCCTAAAAGCTAGTTTAATTTCCTCAGTGCTGTGAAGTATGGCAAACCTTTTTGTATCGTGAATCATCAGTTTCTTTTGAGGAAATATTTTTGTTTGGTTGGTTGGGTTTTTTTGTTTGATTATTTGTTTGTTTGGGGTTTCTTGTTTGGTTTGGGGTTTTTTCTTTGTTTAGAAAAATATATACTTTTCATTTTGGGGTTTTTGTTGGGTTTTTCTCCAAGAAAACATCAATGCAGCAGCATCTTACAGAGAAAGAGGTTTATAGCCCAAGGTGCTGAAAGAATCTCTCATTACCAGCTGTTCACACAAAATCTGTCCACTTGAATAGTCTGAGGACCAAAATCAAGGGCAGAAGAAACACAAGGAAGGGGCTTGGGAGCGCCAGGAACTTGTCTTTTGCTGTCTTAGGAGTGCCAGGAGCTTGTCCCTGCCCAGATCAAAACCCAGTCCTAGTATAGGCTTGGAGAGGTCAGGGCTGGAACTTTCAGTGTGCAAATATGGTTTGTCATAAGGCAAATCTGTTCATGGTGTCTGCAGTCCAGCCTGGTGTGGAGGTATCTGGCATTCAAAGGCACCCAGAGCCCACAGCAGCTCCTGCCCTGCAGTGAGGATCAGCATCACTCTGTGTCTTTCTCCTCAGCCTGGCAGCATTTTCTCAGTGCTGAAATTAGTCCATCAAGCACAGTAGGATGCTGTTGGGAAGAAGAGAGGGAGAACCTGGCTGACCTTAGGTTGTGGCAAGGAATTGTTCAGGCACAGGCGTGCAGGAAGCCGCTGCCCAGAGCTGCAGTCTGGGAAGAGAGCACCACATCCAGTTGGGGGAAGGTCAGTGTAGGTCATGGCTTAGCTCCCAACTCAGTCAAAAACAGACACAAATTTGCTAAACCTGCCAGCTTGGCAGCTTCATTCACCGAGACCTCAAAACACAATGTCTCTGTAAAGTTACCCGATGTGGCCTCTTCCTGCCACCCTACATGGCCTGACCTTCATTACTGGACCTCTAGGTTCTTCTGTAGACTTTCTTTATAGGAATTTGGGACATGGTTTAGAGAAATCTCAGTTTGCTCACTGTCACTTCAATCACCTAAAGATTTCCTTCTTCAGGTGTAAAGCATTGAGATATTGAGTTGAGGAAACATTATAAAAACAAAGAAGCATCCTTATCAGAGTGAAAACTGCACCTGTCACAGATGGGTTTACTGTGGTACTTGCTGATTTTCATAAATCTTAATTTCCCTTCCAAAAGAGTTCTGGTTTGGGCAGTTTCCAGGAATGAGACCTGTATTGATATCTAGACCACAATCTGCCCTAAATTAATTTTTAAACAGGTTTGGGTTTTTTCAGTATACATGATGTTGCATACTTTGGAAATACTTGCGGGTGACAAACTTTTTACAAGTTTATTGGGGCTTTTTTAAAATCACATTCTCTCTGTGACCCTGAGATAATGTCTTTTTCACCTGGCCTTTTCCATGTTTTTTAGGAGACCCTGAAAGCTTTTGATCGGGAAGTAAATGCATTTGTGGACTATATGTTTGGACCTCGAGGTAAGCTGCTCCATTTACAGCCCTTTCAGGAAATAATAGGAAGTCTAGGGATTACCACCCAAAAAACTTCTAATAAATTTGCTGGGTAACTTCTTATTGAAAAATGTGAACTAGGCAGAATCACAGTATTATCAGGAAGACACCATTATTGTAGCAAATTTATCAGTGCAATGATTTGTGATTCCTTTGTTTCTGAGAATATCAACAAAATTCAGTTTTTCATCCTAATGTGGAATAAAAAGCCTGAAAGCCTGGATCTTTCTGAAAGTGTAAAGTCTGCTTTGGGACTGATTGTCCTTCATAATCCAGTTTGCTTGGTCCAGCTACATATTAAATTGCCTAATTCAGAAGGATGTTTGGTGCAAAAGCAACCTGCAGGATCACATCCAAAATCTCAATAAACCAAGAGATTGGGTGAGAGGACAGATGCATCTTTTGACTTCCTATTATTACTTTTCTGGAACAGTTTGGACAAGAGTAACTTAAATAATTGTAGGTAGGAGGTGCCTCATGCTCTGTTAGGATTGAAACAAGTAAGTAAAAAAGACACCAAACCTAAAATAGGACTGCAGCCAAGGATAAAGCATCAAAGTCAGGGCTAAGAGTGCCAAGCAAATACAAGAAAGGGATGAGACAGAAGCTTAGAAAGGACACAGTCTTCAGAGTAGGTCCCTGCAAGGCCACCTTGCTGTTGATAGGGCTGGGTTTAATTTCAGGAATTGCCTTGCAAACTTCTACCCATGGTAAAATCCAGAACTGCTGCTGTGGGGATGGATGCAAGATTATGGATTCCCAATTTGTTACAGGAATGTTCTCCGTGTCACAGAAACAGTTCTTGCTTAATTGGAAGTAAAATGGAAAGATGTGCTCTTAAACACAAGAAATTCTATTTTTTCTTAGTTGGCTGGCTGGCTACAAAATCTTTTCCATCATGTCTACAGTAGATGTGAAGTTTGAAAGAAAGATTTCCAATGGAGAAACACTGAATAGCTTGGGAACTGCAGCAGAAGTGGTTAAAGCTGAATAGGTTTTATTAATGGCTTCTACAATAGTACATTTTAATATTAACAAAGAAATGTAATCAGAAGAACAAAGGCACTATTTTTTGGTGTTTTATTTTGGTTTTGGTTTTTTTTCCAAATAAACATGATGTTTTCTTTTATTCCTCTTTCCTTGATGGTCCAGAAAAATTGTCTGAAGGAGTAAGCTATAGCTGATCCAATCCTGAATAGCACAGAGATCCCTTTGGGATTTTAGAAAGCCCTTCAATTAAACAAGTATTATTTGTATTGCTTGCCAAGTGCAGCACTGTCCTTCTCCAGACATCAGTGCTGAAGATAGCTTTGTCTGCCCATGCCTCTGCACTCTGATCTTTAATTTAGCTGGTGCTATAATGACACAGTATCATACATTTCCTGAATAGCATATCTCCCTCCAGTGTGTTTATCCACATAAATAATTCACATAAATAATTCACATAAATTATTCACAATAGACTACAATCAGTTTTAACAGATTAATATCTAATGAATTTGAGAGCTTCCCCAAACATCTAAACCCACAAACCATTCCTCTTCTTTCTCTCTACTGATTTTCATCCACTTCATTCAGCAGCAAGATAGATTAAAAGAATAGATAACAGCATTCTATTATTTTAAAAACCAATCCCCTATTTATTGTTTGTATTTTAGGTAGCAACTCCTGAGATACTTGTGTCACTATGCAGGTCTTTGTCATCATTAACAGATGTGTCTGAGGGCACCAGAAGGGACAGAATGCCTCTGGGAACTGGGGTGTGGCTATCTCTGTCACATTGGGAGCACCAGGCTAACACAAGCTGCAGTACTGCCCTACTACCATGAGGGACAGACTATCAAAGATCTGAATTTGATTTACAAATATTGGCATATTTTGTACCTTAATTCACTGGTATCAGCTGGGCTTTGTAGATAACTTTACATCCGTGTTTGCTTTTGAGCAGCAGAACAAGTCCTCAGGGAACAGCAGCCATATATCTGCCCACTGGTTTCATCTCTAAGTAAGGGGTGGTCTTACAATTTGGTGCTGGTCCCTCTTGTTCTTATGCTCAAGGCAAATTGAGAACGAGTGAAATAGCAATTTTCTTCTGTAATAAGAGATAATTTTTCCAGGGTAACTCTTCATCTGAGGAGTATTGTTTGGTATTACACAAAATGAAGTGATATTGAATTGCAGGAGCTACATCTATTTAACTGGTTGTTTGTTTTACCTGTGAAAGAAACAGAGGTGGTTAAGGAGAGATGTATTTTGTTAAAGTTATGATGAAGTAAAAAGCACTTTTCCTTAATAGACTGTGATCAGTAGCATGGCTCTGGGGCAAACCCATCTACCCTCTGCACCTTAAAAAGCAGTGAATCTACTCAGACCCTGACTGGCCAAAGCTATACAGAAACTTGAATCAAAATGTTTCCAAACCTCATTGATAAAGGCCTGATACGTTTAAAGAGCCTGGGAGGCCTGCCACTCATTTAAAAGGAGCCAGGATTTCACCCCAAGGGTTTGGCACATCACGGCCAGTGACCGTGAATGAGCTTATTCACAGAGCGATCAGAGCTTGCGGGCGCCTGCTCCTTCCCTGCTGTAGTCCAGTGCTTTCCCACTGTGACTTTATTCACTGCTTTGGTCTCAATTTCAGATGCTGTGCAAGTTCAATACTGTAAAAATAATCCTTTCTCCTATTGACAGTGTAACTTTATAGTACTTGAACACGGAGATTTAACTGTCGGTCAACAGAAATACTTCTCATCTCTCGTTCCTCTGATAACTTCTTTTGAAACACATTCTCTTTCCTCCCCCTTCTTGACACATAAAAACCTCCCTCTGCTTGTCATTCAGGGATAAGTGGAAGTGGAAACAAAACAGTCACGTTCCTTGGCTGCCCTTTATAAACCACTTTCTGCCAGAAACTGTCTTACTCTTCAAGGTATTGAGGTCGTGGTGGGAAATATTCAGGAAGGGTACATGTTTAAACAATTTCTCTTGAAACTGGAATTCTATAGAGCTTAAAAATACTTGGCATGCTGACCTGAACAAGCACACGAGTTCTGCTTTTGTGTGGATCAGCCCACATGCTTGTGGCCACTCACAGCAGAATAAGAACCTCCTGAGGCCATCCTGGGGCAGAATTTATTCTGTGTAGTTCAATTTGTATTCTGAATGCTTCTGAATATTTTTCCTTTTTGAGCACACTTGCAGTGTTTCTATCTACTGATGCCAATTTTATCTTTATGCACCAAGTGTTGCAATTCTCGGATGGGAGACCTTTCCTTAGATAGGAGTCTTGCTGACATGACAGCTTTCTACATCTTCATTTAGGATAGCAATTAAATAAATAAAGTCCTTATGCTCCTAAAACACACACTCCTAAGACATCAACACTCAAACACTCAACCATTTCCTGTCCTGTGACTCCTGTGTCATGTTGAAAGCCCATAAGGAAGCAGAATCGCTTCTAAAATATTCATTCCAGTGCTTCACACGTGGCTTGTGAGCTTTAGGAGATTGTTGGAAGTGTTTCCTCTCACACTGAGGTGATCCTAATAAGTACTGAGATCTGAAGACAGACAACAGAGGTTCTAACTTGGAGATGCACAACAAAGCAAGGCTGCCATAAAAGGAAGAATGCTTGTGACTGCTTTAATCCTAAACCTCTCTGCTCCGAGAGGTTTTTGGGAGTCCAAAAAGGAGAGTCAAAAGCAGGAGAGCATTGGATTTCCATGGCAGTGGTGGTCTGGTTGGAAGTCTTTCCTGCAAAAGGGCTGACAAGCCTCATGGAATCCACATTCAACAGGTGAATGTTACAGCCACTGCAATGGAAGTGAGGGGGGAGGCAGAGGGAAAATGTAATGAGAAAGAAATCTGGTGTTCAAAGCCTGGCTCATATGAAGGTTACTCCAACATATGTAAAATTTTACTTTATATATACCTGTGTGCAAGTATTTCTGAGGAAGGACTCGTTGGAAATAATAAAGTACAGCAAAATTCCAATCAATTACAAATTGTTTGGGCACATTTACTTGGTGCATCATCCATTGCCCACTCTTTTCCAATTTCAACATAGGCAGAAAAACAGTAAAATGTTTTTTTCATGCACTGTGAATAGCTTTTGTTTTACAATTTTTACAACACAATCTTAGTCTTTGTAAAAAAATAATCTAAGTACTTTAAAATTAAAACATTTTCCAAGAGCAAAAACATCTTTCTGTGAGACCTGCACAATGACTCCTCCTTGACTTCTTTCTTCATAAGTAAATCATTTTAGAATTACTTACTCCATAAGTCATTCTAAAAACCAGCCATGATGCCCCCTTGTTCTTGCCCCCTTGTAAATGGCTGAAGAATGTTGCTATGGAAAATTGACTTCCTAGGTTTTTCACCATCTTGGAAAAAGAGAAAAAGAAAGCACACCCCTTTCACTCATGACATCCAGTTGCTCATATGACAACAAAGTGGTGCCTCCAGTTTGGGATTAGGCTTTGCTCATATACACTGAACTATCTGATTACTGCCAATGGGATTACTTGTGTGAATAAGGCAAGCAGGATTTGACCTTAATATTTCATTTCAGAACCAGGAAAGTGGAACAGAAACTGTGAGAAAGTGAGCCTTGCCCAGCCAAAAATCTTTGATAACCTTCAAAGTAAACATTTGCCACGTGCTTTTCATATTTAATATTTTGGAAAAGTCTTCCCCTTGTATGAATATTTTCTAGTCAATCCTTTATACCTTCCTGTGTGGTAAGTGCAGAATTAAAATAACCCATGAGCTGGCAACATTACATGCATACTTTGGATTTAGTACTGTCTGCAAATTTTATGTTGAGCAGATTAAGATAAGATTTAAATAAATATTAAGTGAAAACATTAAATAAATTAAACATTAAATAAATTTTTAGAAGCTTATAAGAATGGGGTTTTCCCTTTTGTTTTCTCTTTACTATTAAAATGAGGTGATTTAGGTGACCTTAAATTATTAGGGAATTCCATGCAGTTTTCAGCCCACATTCTCTGAGACTTAGAATGCAGTTTTGGTAAGTTAAAAGCAATGAATAGCTCTTGTGAGGAAAGAATGGCTGATTCCATCTCACACTTTTTACAGATTCATTTCATTATGTGTTCTGGCTTATTTTAGCAATACTTTACCACAGCTTCCTTCATTGCCTGCTCCGTGTGTTTCTTTTTTTTTAGATACCAGGGTTAGAGGATGGTTCCTTTTGGACTCTTACCTTCCCACATTTTTCCTTACTGGAGCATATCTACTCTGCATATGGCTGGGCAACAAATTCATGAAGAACAGGCCTCCTTTTTCTCTCAGACCTCACCTCATTGTGTATAACCTGGGCATCACACTGCTCTCCTTCTACATGCTGATAGAGGTAAGTGCTCTGCCAGGCAGCACAGCTGAGGGAGGTGGTGCAGTTTTTAGCAGAAATATCTTAGTGACAGGTGGTTCTGCCAGGAAAGTTTACATCAACAGCAAAATAACAGTAAAAAGTTCCTTCTCATCTTAGATCTTGGTGTGTTTTGGTCATCCTACCTGAGCTACAGTCCACACCTGGGGACAGCTCTTTGCTGCCAGGACCGTGTCCACAAGCATAAGTTTGAACCTGCAGCAGTCACTCTGCTCAAATGTGCCTCTACCTTGTCCTTCTGCACCCGTGAAAATGCCTTAGATTGGGTTTTATTTGTATGACCAACTGTGGAATGATTTTTCCAGGCCCATGCTTAAACATGAATAGATTTGTAGATGAGAGCAAGTACTGATTTCTTTATGGCACTGGCAATTTGGTGTTATTTTTCTGCTCGTGTGGCTAAGAAGCTTTCCTCAGACAGTCAGACAGTGAAAGACAGATGTTAAAAACTTAGCATTTGGTCCAAAAGGGCTGTGGGGCTTGGAGGCTGAATATGTTCACATAGATTATTTCCCAAGTTCTTATCAGAAAGGAACATGCTCATATAATTCAGGATCCATTTAGAGTCAGAAGAGAGGTTTGAATGCATCTGATGATTTGCAACAGCAGAGGATTCAAACAGTGCCCCTCAGCAGACATGCGTGGTTTTACTTCTGCAGAGGGACACAGAAGCCAAAAGTCACTATTTGGATATTATTTGGGAGCTGCTCATTCTCAGCCTTTTGATAACTGTGATACTTTTAATATTAAGGTGCTAACATACATTACTTGAAGCCCTTAAAAACAAAAGCTAGAAGACAGACAAAACCCACAAAACTTTTTTTTTTTTTTTTCTGAAGAAGTGACCCTGGGCATGAGAAGCCCTGGCTGAAGGATGTTCTTGATTTCATGTGCTTGATTTCAGTGTCAGCATGTGCCTGACTCTGCTCTGTTACCTGCACAGCCTCCCAGCATTTCTCATGCCCAGGGCTCTCTCTATTCTGTTGGTTGGACAAGAAACTTCTCAGAAGACAAACAGGACACCCAAAGACTTCAAGTTTAAATTATTTGAGCTAAACAGCAAGTGACTGGCCTGGTCAAATGGCTGGGGAGCAGTTCAGGTTTGTGCCTTTGTGCAAAGGACTGACTGTGTTACACAGAGCTTTATCCTGGTCAATGCTCCAGCTGGCTTCAGAGGCTGTTGTGGGTATCTGGGAGTGCAGGATAAGGTTTAGAGCAAAGGAGAAACCAGCACAATTGCTGGAAGGTTTGATGACACCACAGTGATTGTCCTCCAGAATATAAATTAGTGCTTTGATGTTTAAATCCCCATTTTGCTTGAAGGTATGCAGATAACTGGCTGCAGTAGCAGGACTCAGCAAAAAGGATTAACTGAATAGAATACAATACTGCTGCCCCCTTTCCCTTCCAGTCTGATTTGGCCTGCCACAAGTAAATAAATGGAAGAACAAAGACAATTTTAGCAGGTCTCATTTGCATGAATTAAGCAAATTTCATTTTGGCCACCTTCACATCCTGGTAGGAACTGTATTTAGTCACCTCCTGTTCAGCTGCCTTCCTGCTCCATCCTTCCTGAGGCTAACTTTGCTGCAGGCAGTTGCTGAGTTGTGTTAGTCCTCAGATTAGTCCCTTGAAACCTTGATTCTGAGGCTGGAGGCTGCTGATTTACACCTCCCAGATGGCAGCTGGGCATGGCTGGCAGTGCCAGCTCACAGCTCCACATTCTGCATATTTGGGAACCCAGGGAACATGATGGCTGATCTGCACTGCCAGCTGTTCTACTGCAGATTTCTGTCTCAGCTCTGGACTGTCAGCCAGGCTGGTTTTACACTGTACAAAACATGCTTCCATTATACTGCCTCTGTATTTTCTCTTAGTCTACTTCCCTGGCTCCCATCACAGCTTCTCCTGTGAAGCAGCAGAATAGAAGTTAAGACTTGCAGTACTGTACTGCCTGAGGTAGCTTGCACATCCCTGCTGAAGAAAAACAGGCAAGTGGAAGAGCAGAAACCATCTTCATTACCAAATAAAGTCATGGTGATTCAATATTTCAATATGTCTAATTTACAAAACTGCACTCTATGTCCCTTTTTCTCTCAGTCTTTTGTGGACAGTAAGCTCTTTAAGGCAAGAGTTACCTATATTTAGCACATTCTGCACAGTGGTTCCTTATGTAAACACAGCTGATCCTTCCAGTGCCTGTGATCCGGGATCAATTCCTGGCTAGACACATCCACAACAATTGTTTTATTCCTCCATCCTCTCACTGCACCTAAATCCCTCAGGTCTCTGTACTGGAGAAAAATCACAAAATAATCTCTGCAATAGAGATAAAACACATTCCACCCCAACCCACCCAAACCCCACCAAAAGAAACCCCTGTAACCAACCATCTTTCTTTGTTTTGTTTGTAAGGTGTCACACAGCATTTCTTGCAATATCTCCAGAATGTAGGGGTTGCTTCTTAGACATGCAAAAGATAAAAAATATCTCATTCAAAAGAAAAAAAATACCTCATTCACAAGAAAGGGTGTATCTCCAAATACAGCCTGTCCCACATGATGGATTTTATGAGAAACATGGCAAACCTGCTGATGGGGGTACCTGCGCTTCAATTCTTCATCTCCTCACCCTCACCTCCTGACTAGTTATAGCTGGCACTTCAGCACAGTTGATTTGTGCAATCTCAAGGCAAGAAGGCAAAGGTTACAGCAAAGAGCCATAACAAAAGGGCTGTTTTTAAATCTCCAAGGGCAGATTCCTCTTTTGAGCCAGAGCTCCATGCACTGCACCGTGGGCACGAACTATCTGGGAGCCGATTTTATCTCTGAGCTTTGAGGTCAACCAATCCGCAAAGCACTTGGAGGAACAGCTCCAGGGCAGCTCTAAGATGTGCCATGAGCATAAGGCCAGATACCCCCACGATCCCCCAGGGACAAGGTCTAAAGATAAACAGCTCTGCCCAGCTGTCCTCATCATAATGAGATATCTCAAAATTTTTGAGTCAACAAAGAGTTAGGTGCCTCTGAAGGCCTCCCAGAAGGACAGCTTGTTGGACCTTTACACTTGTGAGTTAGGCATAGATTTTCCTGAAGTTGTCAAAGGTGCTTGCCTTCCCCAGCTGAATATGGTGAAGTTGGCACTTGGGTGTGGAGCACATTTTTTTCAAGTACCTGAAGCTTAGACAAAGGTCCTGTGCTTAAACTGGGCAGGCTGCACGTGGGCTGCTGAGGAGGCAAAAGACAATTCCTTTCACCCTTGCTGCTACCAAAGAAAGCCACATCAGAATTTTGTTATTGTTGTGTACTTTTCTGTACCAGTAAGTGCTCATGGACACGGATTAACTCTACTGATCCAACCATTTCTAGAACACTGTCAAATTCTGTACAAGGAAAAACAGCCAGCACCTTTTTACTTCAACAAAAATCAAAACATTTAACAATTTCCCTTAAGAAAGATTTGCCTTTTCTCTGCACAGATCTTTGCTTAAGATGTTAAAATTACCAACTATGAGCAGTAAACCAGCTTACTGTGGAAAAACATCACATCTGTGCATATTTCAGACTTGTTTCATATGCTCACAAACCATGTTTCAGGGATGCAGCCTGAGGCACCAGAGTCCAAACTGTTACGAGTTCAGTGGTAAATTAAAACTGGAAACACATGAGATGGGTGCTGATCTCTGAATTCTGAAATTACTCAGGTGAGGATACTCTCTCTCACTAATAGGAACAGACATAATCTCTGCCACAGTCCTAGGCTGCTTTCCCCAGCAGTATCACCTCTGCCCTATTTAAATCAAATCTCAGCTGGTCATCAAGGTCTCACCCAAGTCCTTCTGTTGATCAGGCACTGAGAAAACCAGGACACTGGCACCATTTGGGGCAGATTAAAAAGGAGATCTAGAGATGTGTGTCATTAGCAGAGGGGTGGCGTGATGTCTCAAGCTGCCTGTATCCCCAGGTGGCTTCTCAGACTTATTACAAATCCATGGGATTTGTAAGCAAGCAACCACATCCATGTGGGGAAGCAGGACTTGCCTGTGAGGACCCCTCATTTCAGAGCAAAGGGAAAAGAGCAGAACTCACAAGTATTGCCAGCCTAGTGCATTAACCTCCCTAGAGGAGCCAGGAAAAAAAGTCTTCTACCTTGCAGGATTAAATAAAATAAAAAGCAGCAAGCCAAATTCACTTTAGCTGTTTCTAGGAGCTGAAAATTCATCCCACATTAAGTCCAGTTTCTGAATTCTAGCCAAAACTTACACATTTATAGATGCCAATGTGGTGAGAGGATTCCCAGGAGTGCAGAATGATCAGGGCCATCAGCCACCACTTTTAGCCCTGCACACTACAGTTGAGGATATATCTCACCTATTACTAGAAAGTATAATGCCTGAATCAAGCATAACGGGGCAAAACAAAAGGAACAAATCAAAAATAGAAGGAGCACTAAAACTCTGTTTCATTCCATAATGGCTTATATCAGAAGGATTTGGTTCCTATCTGTGCAAGGGTTGAAAAGATGGAGCTTGTGTAACACAAGTTCTAAGTAAACCTTTAGCAGTGCAGACGATGGGGAAAGGGCAAAAGATCTTAATCAATTTGAACTGTCCTGGAATTTTACTGTAGAAATCCAACTTCAACATAATCTTGCTTTTGATATTTGTTTTGTTTTGATTTTGTTTCGGGGTTTTGTTTTTGTTTTTTTTTTTGTTTGGTTTGGGGTTTTTTTTTGTTGGGTTTTTTTTGTTTGTTTGTTTGTAAGATTGTGATAAATTATTGCTTGCTCCTTCATTAAGTGTCCAGAAGTTAACAAATGTAAATTAGGTCCAGAAATACATAAATATTCTAGATCCATCACTATTGGTGCTTGAGGTGAAGGCTTCCCTTGAAGCAATTGTTTAGTACTGAAAGACTATTTGTGCCTTAGGGCAGAAAGAGAAAAAGAACAAAGTGAGAAACCAGAAGAGATCAGGTGCAGTACTCTGTCATTTGAAGAAAATGAGAAGAGGGAAAAGAAAAACCTAGAGAGCAAAAGGTCACCGAGAGTGCATTGTAAAGCACTCTGTGAAATGTAAGGGCAAGAACAAACTGATATTTTGATCAAGTAAGAACTTTGTGTGAATGGAGATAAATTACCAGGTGTTCTTCTGTCTTAATCAAATAATTTGTTTGGAGAGCTGAGGAGCTGACTCTGCTGTTCTTACCTGCCGTCATTCCAGCTGGGCATGTTGTCTTCACATCTCAGTTTTCATCCCCTGTGTTCTTCTTGTCTTTCATACTGACCTTTCTGAGCTCTGCATTTCAGTAGAACATTTATCCTGATCATTGAAAAATGCAGTGCTCTGGATCTCCCGTGCACATTCAAACAGAATTCAGTAGAACCTTATGGGAAATCAAGAATAAAACTTCATATGATCAGGTTTTCCATATGTGCACAGCTCCTAATACCACCACTGGAACCACAAAATATGATAGGAGAGCTATTCAGAACAGATGTAACCAAAGACTCATGAAAAATAAGCCTAGACAGGATTTCTTTTAGCCTGTCCTACTATCCCAGACAACAGCAATACTCAAAGTAATTACCATTCATAAGAAATTTTGAAGTCATTAGTTCACTAATCCTTCTATCAGGCTCCCATTTACTTAAGGAGTATTAAATAGAACTGGCTGGTAGTTTCTGGTAGTAAAGCCATATTCAACAATATGGCTTTACATTTGAAAGAGTTTTTGTTGATAAAAAAAAATTCAAACAATTATCTAAATTTCACTGGGGAAGGGGCTCTTATTTTTTGTCACCGTGTTATGAACTCTCTGACCTAAAAGCAGAAAGAAAGCATAGGACCACATATTTCCTCCATCTGGAATAGCCAGTATCCTTTTAGCTACAATACTCCAGTTGGAGGAGACATCCAGCTTAGAGTCCAGCAGTACATCCTGCAGGTCAGGATAGCAAACTCCAGTTGGTGTATTACAGAATTAGCAGATCTTTTTGGGGGAGACACCATGCATGCAATTTTTTGACCTCTAACCAGACTCATGGAGAGCTGGAGAGCCTCACCAAGCAGTAGCCCAAAGCACACTTTTCACAGTTCTGTCCCCATGAAAAATATCTTGGATGCATCATAAAGAGGAACAACAAAATATTTCCCCTGTGGTGACAAATCTTGTGGTGTGTTTGCTATTCAGCATCTGGGTTTGTTTGGCACAACACCACCGCTAAGTTTTTACATTTGGGGATGCCATGGGACTAACCAAGTGGCACTCCCAGATCCCCTTCCACAGGACTGCTCTCCAGCCATTCCTCCCCCAGTTCATACTTAGAATTTAAAGGATTGTGTTATATGAACCTATCCAATCATTCTGAAACTATCCACATAAACATACAAAAATAAAAGATTTAACAAGTCAAATTAAAAAGACAATAAGTCATAGCTAAATTATTTATTCAAAGAATGGAGCTTTACACCTTAGCTAAGGGAACTTTGTAAAATAGGTCTATATGGATTAAGTTTTTAAATGATGATACTAATAGTAATACCTTACGTACTTCAGTGTGTGCAACAAATAATAGACAAAACTATCAAAAAAGTTTTTATCATACAAGAGAGAGAAATAAGAACAGAGTCACAGAAAGTTCTCAAAATCTTACAGAGATAGTACATAAAAGTACAGACATAGAGGAAAGTTTTGAGTTAAGACCTTAAAACAAGTGAGACTTTTTCAAACAATGAATCATAATTAGTATCAAATATAACTTATACCCTTTAAACTAACTAAACATTTACAACATTAAAATTGCTGTGTTGTAATATAGTAATGCTTAATACAAACAAAAAAGATGCTTTAAACAAGCACTAAACAGATATACTATAATAAAGCTCTATAAAACATAAAGTAGTTAATAAACAATGCAGTTACAAAAGTTTCTTTTTAGTTGAACTGAGAAGGGGAATTGTGGGAATCCTTAAAATCAGAGGTTTTGGGAAAGCTGCAAAAAGCAGACCTCAGAGACAGCAGAACTGCAGTTAGAGCTAAGCAGTAGCCATAAGATTTGTCAGCAGAAAAGTTACATAAGAAATAGAAAGTAAGGACATCCCAGGAGCCAGATCCAGCATTTGGATTTGTTAAATTTCATCCCACTGATGACTGCCCAATGCTCCACTCTACCTCTCTGCAAGGACTCTTGTCCCTCAAAAGAGTCAGCGGCACCTCCCTGTTTCACACCATCAGCAAACCTGCTAAAGGGGCACTCAATTCCTGCCTCCAGATCACTGAGAGGTATTTGAACAGCACTGGCCCTTGAACTGATCCTGAGGAACACCACTGGTGACTGGTCACCAGCCAGATGTAGCCCAATGCTGATGCCTCACCCTCTGCCTTCCTCCTGCCCTGGGACAAGGGGGAATATCTTATTGCTTCTAGGCATTTCCTCTCTGAGGAAGTCCAACCATGCACAGAGATTTTTCTATAGCTCAAAAGAGCATGGAGAACATGCAGTCAGTAGAAATGGCAATATCCATTTAGGAGATCATATCAACTTTGCTTTCTAGCCTGTCTGTGGGGAGCAGATGAAAAACAAGCTACAGCTGTGAGATTTTTGAATTTGAAAGCTTGAAATGAGAAGGGCACAGGCCCCTGGGTCAGGCTGTCAGAGCTTGGTCTGCTGCTCAGTGAGATGAGAGGATTACATCATCTTTTGGTACCTGCTGCCCAACCCTGAAAACTCTGACAAAGGAACCAACTTTCAATTCTGAACACTTTGATTCCTCATTTGCAAAAATAAGGCAGGAGTTGGACAATAGTGCCAATATAACTAATGTGAATTCTTGTGCAGTTTATACTCAAATAGATAAATAGAAGTAATTTATTAATGTAAAAACAGGAATCTGTTAAGAACAACATTAGGGCAAAAAGCAAAATATAAAAACTCTACTAATTAATAGGATGTTGCTACTTAGCAGAAATTTTTCACAAGTCAGCGCTTTGCTCTTTACATGATCTGTTTTCCAAATAGCTTCAAACAATACTTGTTTTAATATTATTTTCAGAATAGGTTACAAAGAATGCAAAGAATTCAAATAATTGTTTTCTAGGGGGAGAGAATTTGTGTTCTAAAAGATAGAGGGGATTTCTCATATCTTTGATAGATCCTGCACTTGCACCATTTCTGATTGCTACACCATCAGCTCTGCAGAGCTGTGATTGCTCAGCATACACAAGGGACCAGGACTGGGTTTGGCATCAGAAAAAAGAGACCTGGTACCAAAATATCTTGTGTCAAGGTGCTGGCCTCTGTTCCAGATATGCATCTGGCTCATTTGGCACCATGGAGTGAGCTGCTTACCTTCCATTTCATTGAGAGCCAACAGCAAAGTCATGGCCTAGGAGCACCAGGATCCCACAGGAACCCATAAAAATTACTCACTGCTTTCCAAATTTCTACACTTTCCTTTTTTTTTCTTTTTTTTTTTTTTTTTTTAATTAGGAAATTAGCCAGAAATCTTGAAAATTATCTTGTAAAGCAGAGGAGTCAAAACTCAAAGTGAATTATTTTCCTTAAAGGAGACACAGAAGTTTGTTAAGCACCTACAACAGAGAATAGAAATGCTGAGCTACAGAAAAGCTGATGTGAAAGACTGAAATTAAAAAAAGATTTAAAAAATCTCCAGTCTAAACTACTGCCTTTTGAAATGCAGACACAAACCAGAGGGAACTCTTCTGCCCAGTAAAATAACTGAGGAATAAGCAAACAGAATGATCTGAAAAATCTGGTATTTTTAAAATCATGGAAGAACAAACAAAAGAAATTAAATAAAACTGTGCAGTCTGACAGAGTGGTATTTTGATCTCAAAGCTTAGTCCCCATTTGAATGCTGACCATTTGTAAGGAGCTGCTGGTTACCTAATTACCAAATTAAAAAATTGTGACGTTAAAAAGAAATATTGATGTTGAAAATAAATGTTTTCTTTATGAGCCTCTAAAGGTTTTTTCATCTAATTTTCAAACATGGAACCTTTGAATGAAATACTTGAAAAAAATAACCAAATCCTTGAGATACTGCTGAGTTCACCTGTTCAGCACTGAGAGGAAAGCTTCATAAAACATGTCAAGTTGGAAGACACCCATCAGGATGATTGACTCCAGCTCCTGGCCCTGTACATGTCACCCCAAGGGCCACACCATGTGCCTGAGAGCATTGTCCAAACACTTCTTGAGCTCTGTTGGGCCTGGTGCTGTGACCACTTCCTGGGAAGCCTCTTCCAGTGCCCAACCACCCTTGGGTGAGATTATTATTACTGATATTCAGCCTAAATGTCCCTTGACACAGTTTCATGCTGCTCCCTTGGGTTCTGTCACCACAGAGAAGAGTTCAGTGCCTGCCCCTCCTCTTCTCCTCACAAGGAAGCTGTAGCTGCAATGAGGTCTGTCCTCAGTCTCCTCTTCTCCAGGCTGGACATGCCAAGTGACCTCAGCTGCTCCTCATATGGCTTCTCTTCCAGACCCTTCAGCATCCTCATGGCCTTCCCTGGCAGGCTCTCTAACAGCTTTATATCCTCCTTAAATTGTGGCTCCCAGAACTGCCCCAGCACTGGAGGTGAGGCTGCCCCAGCCCAGAGCAGAGCAGGACAATGCCCTCCCTTGCCTGCCTGGCCATGCTGTGCCTGATGCCCCCCAGAACAGGGTTGGCCCTCCCGGCTGCCAGGGCACTGCTGGCTCATGTTCAACTTGCCATCTACCAGGACCCCCAGGTCCCTTTCCATGGGGCTGCTTTCCAGCCTCTCATTCCCCAGTCTGTCTGTACATCCAGGGTTGCTGTATCCCAGGTGCAGAACTCTGGGTTTTTATCCCAGGGACCATTCCATCTGTTACTCTCCCAGTCTTGTGGAGATGCGATTTAGTTTACCAATCTGCACAGTGTCAGGAGGATTTGGAGCCCACATGAGCACTAGCTCTACTTTTTCCTTCAACTTTTGTTTTTCTTTCTGTTCCTCCTGTAGCTGTCTCTGGAGCTGTTCTATTTTGAAGGAGAGTAGTAACTTGGTTGCTTTCCATCTCAGTTTTCAGTCCTTGTTTGTCTTTAATATTATATTTTCTATAGTGGCAGGCAGCTTCTGGAAAGGTATCTAGCACTTTGAAAATGATCACTTTCTTCTTCCTAGCCTTTATCCAGCCTCTAGCAACTTAGAGATGTTCCTCCACAGGAACATCTTTCCAATCACACCAGTTATCCTGAGGCCATTTGTCTGAGCACTTAGGACTTGGACTTCTTTCATGCTTTTGTAAGTAGTCAGTGATACTGCTTGTAAACCTGCTGACTACACCAATTTTTGGTGAATGAGTGTTTTAAGGTCACTTAACAAATCACTGGCAAAGGTATCATCAAAAACAGGTTTAATATAGAAGTGAAGGCACAACAGAGTTCTTTGGCAAGGCTCGCTCTACTACTTACCAGATGGTTTAAAAAAAAGCAGACAAAAAGCCAGTATCAATTAATCCAGACCAAAAGTATCCCCAAAGTATCTCCATGGAGGACTGCAGTTCCTGGCATGTGGTGAGACACCACCTTCCTTCATCAGGGCTTTATCCACAATCTGCTGGGCAATTTACTGGCCCTCCCCCCTGACCTTTAATAGACAAGCAGACAACATGCAAAAGGATTTTTCGAAATCAATCCACTGTAATCATACACAAATCAGAACAGTTGTAAACAGACTGATCAAAATATTGAAAATTGCCTATTTTCCAGCAAATTTCTGTGAAGCAACATTTTACCTACTGCAGCAGAAAATTTTGAGGTCAAGTTTCTTCAGCAAAGCAGAAAAATGTAAAGGAATGTATTTGATTCAATTGTTACATATAATTTATCTATAAAACACTCATTAACTGTATTACCATCTCTCTCTGCAATTTCTGTGGGCTGTTTTGGCCACCTAAAACAGCTAAGTTCATATTACAGGGACAATGACAGAGTGTGAATTCAGAAGAAAAATTGTAGAAGACCCTGGTTCTCCAGGTTTCAGTGCATTTTAATGTGAATTTATAATAAGCATTCTAGGCTACTTTCTAATCCTCTGGATATTATCAATAAAAATTTTTTAATGTATTTACTCTAGGAATTTATTTAGTTTGATCACTGAGAATGTCTCTGATTCTCTTTTGCATGGACTGTCACAGATTCAACCAGTTCTTTTCCAAGAGACCAGTTCTTTTCATTGTGAACTAGAGGGAAAGGTTCTGTGCTGACACATCATCCCTGTGAATGTAGCTCCAGAGCTGAAGGTGACCCACTTCTCTCAGCATCTTGCAGTTCTGCTCACAGCACAACACTTGATGAATTCATTTCTCCCACCTTCACTCTCTGCAGTGTCTGTAGAGGGTGAGAAAGACCCCAGAACATGAGGTGCTCAGTTTGTCCCCAAACCCACTTTGCACTTATTTGAGAATTAACAAGACCTTTTAAAAACCAATGGAGTCTACATGGCATTTATAAGCAAGAGATGATGCTCCCTCTTCCAAAAGGGATGCTGAGTGCTTTAGGTGGCTGGTACTCTAAAAATATTCCATATTGAAAACTACCATATGGTTTTCTAGAAATCTGCTCCATCCCAGTGCTGCACTCTGATATTTCATTGCTCTGTCTGCTTCCTCATGTGACATGGGCAGAATCTAACAAATTGCTTGTGTGCTATTCACGCCTCCATTCAGCATCAGGCCTGCTCTCCTTCGCTTCCTCCAGCATTTAACAGTGGAGGATAGAGACATGTATGGCATTAGGAAATATTTCTCCCATTGCACTGCTTTGCATTTGCCTTCTGTTTGCTTGGCAAACAGAGAATTTTTCTCAAGGACAGCTTTGCACAAGTAGCTGTGTTAAGCTCTGTTCATACTGCTTCAGGACAAAGATACCCTAATTCCAGCTTTTGCTTTGGAGCAAGGATTTGGAGGTGCATTAAACAATGAGAGACTTTAACAGATGCCTTGAAGGCTCTAAACCAGAGAAAGAGAAGAAATGCATCATTTCAAATCTCCAGCTTAACTGATGCCTTTCCCTTTTCAAAATAGAAGATATTAGCAAGTTGTCTGGTTCAACAGCATCAGTTCATGGAAGGAGTGGGTACCCACCAATGAGCACAGACCAACTGCAGGGGGGAAAAACCATTCCATCTGTTCATGAACATAATTCCTCTGTTTTCTGTTCCAGCTCATCCTTGCCACATGGGAAGGCGGCTACAACCTGCAGTGCCAGAACCTCCACAGTGCAGGGGAGGCTGATATCCGGGTGAGAGACAGAGCAGCTCAGCCCTCAGCATCCTTTCTCTTTTAACTGTCTCTAAGTGTCCTAGGACATATCCCAAGCTCTGATAAAATATCTCTACTCTAGAGGAAGATAGATTTCTTTGTATCGAGTATCAAATTTAGATTTGTTTCAAAAGAAGAATCTGGCAGCAAAATCTGTTCAGTGTCAAGGAAATGGTAGCACCTTTAAAAAAACTGAACAAACAACCCCAAAATGAAGCAAAAACCCACCCACAAAACTGCACCTTTGGGAAAAAACCCAACAAAACAATTAAAACCCCTTCCTCAAATCTAAATTTCTTATCTTTTGATAATTATATATTTATACAATTTTTAAAAGATATGTGGTTTTTTAACAAAATTTCTTCATTGAAAAGCAAAATAAAATTGAAGACAGAGCTTGTGCTTCTCCTTTAATAGCATATTAATGCCTTCTGGGAAGTTGCATGCCTAGGGAGTGAAGAAGTACGGTAATATTTAAGCAATTGTATGGACAGATATTGATCTCCTGCTCCTTTGTTCTTGCTTGTACAGGTAGCCAAGGTGCTGTGGTGGTATTATTTTTCCAAAGTAATTGAATTCATGGACACTATCTTCTTTGTGCTGAGAAAGAAAAGCAGCCAGATCACCTTCCTTCACGTGTATCACCATGCCACTATGTTTAACATTTGGTGGTGTGTTCTGAACTGGATACCTTGTGGGCAGAGTAAGTCTTTGTTTGCTTCATCACCCTGGGTCTAAGTCAGCTGCAGCTGGGGAGGAATCACATCACCATGCAAAGGAATTGTGTCACTGTGGAATATGAGGGCACCTTTAGGGTTCAGAGCCCTTCAGAACTGCTGACCACCTGCAGAACACAGGAAAGTTAAAAGCATGGGTAAAAGTTCAGGCCAAAAATAGCTGAGTGTTAGGCCCAAGACTTTTCACTTAGCTGCCACAAACTCCTGTATTTACTTCTCTTCAAACCACTTTTAAGCATCACAGTACTGAGCAGCACAGAGGAGCTAGCACACACAAGGCCTGCTCCAAAAGCCAATGCAGGAAGAAGTCATGGCCCTGGTAAAGCCTTTATCAATCACAATGAATTAAATCAGTGGCACTTTTACAGGCTCAACTCTTGCATTCATCAGTCTGTGCTTTAGCAAGATACTTTACTTAGTCACTAATTAAAATACCAGTTTAAGTTTGTTCTCTTTCATAAGAGAATACACCCTCAGATGGTTATAGCAACTGTCACCATCTGCCCTGTTAGGAAGATGATGACACATCTATGGTGCCACAGACTGGTCACTTGGCATTTGTATAAGACGTCCAAACAGCAGAGAACTACTTCAGCTGTCTCACAACATGCGCACTTTTCCAGGGCTTCACACAGCTAGAGGCTTCCCGTGGAACTGCTTACAAAGTTGAGAAAAAAACCCAGTTTTCTTGCAACCTATTAGAGTGAGTCACCCATTGTAACATTCTGTTAAAAATTTTGCTGCAGGTCTCTTTCAGAGCTAAAAGTAGAATTCACGTTTGTGGACAGCACAAAATCAAAGTAAATCACTGTTAGAGGTAGAAGCAGGGATCAGAGATTTCATAGCCATTAGGAGCTATTTCTAGAGGTGTAAACAAATCAGTGGGGGTTTGTGCTTTGTAATATGTGGTCCCCACACTTTACACTAGCACTGCACTACTGTAATTAAACCAGTAGCTAAGTAATTAATCATTGGCAAAATCAGAACAACTGGTGAGTCCCTCTTGTAGCTGTAGCACTGCCATCAAACTCACAAGCACACAGCAGAGAGTAGCGCTGCTGCTTCTCCAAAGTCTGCAAAGTACAGAGGATAATTAATTTCTTCTAGAACTAGTATTCACTAAATGTAACTAATAAGAGCAGCAAGGTATTACCTGGAATGAAATTCTATAAATGTGACTCTAGCAGAAGAGCCAATGAAGAAAACAAGAGTGGTGATCAAACCCAGGCACACAAGGCTGGTTTAATTCAGAGTAAAACCCTTGCTACTGCATCAGAGAGGAGGAGTACAGGTGTCTCCCAGGGCCCTAAGCTGCATACTAGCAGCAAAGTCATCCACAACAGTGTTTAAAGCTTACAGGAATAATAGAAAGACTTTTAGGAGAGGGAAAAAAATAACCTGTAAACTGCAGAATTGGAAAAAGTGGAGGAGAAGAAAAATATCTGATAAAAATACAAAATTCAGCATGAGAACAACCCTCTAGGAAGTACCATTTGGTTTTTCAGTTGCCCCTAGGAAAGCACCTCTACACATCAGAAATGTCTTTAGCAAGAAATAAGCATGAAAGGAATACTTACCATTTGCAAGAGATTCAATATAGAAGCAATACCACAAGCAATGATATCCTCTCTCACTTTTTAGCAGCTGGTACTTAATTTCTTTTTTCCCTAATGAATTTTTATAGGCTTCTTTGGACCCACTTTGAATAGCTTTATCCACGTGCTCATGTATTCTTACTATGGACTGTCAGTCATCCCTTCCATGCGCAAATATCTCTGGTGGAAGAAATACCTCACCCAGGCACAGCTGGTATGTATCTGTTTTACTCTCATTTTTAACTACTACTCCAAAATGTGAGAGAGGACTAAATGAACTATAGCTAAACATTGTTATTTACACTATTAAGCCAGTTAGAATTGAAGTATAACTAAACTATCGCACAGCATAAGTTACTAGGGCAGCTTGATAAAATTTAAAGAGGGAAATTATGTTCAGAAGTGTTTTCTGTAGAAAACAAACAGTAGAAACTCTTTAGTCCACAAAATTCTGTTAGTTTTGAACCATTGCATAGAAAATGACTGCTCCTTAATTGTGGAAAAAACTGATTTAAAAGTCACAAAAAATGACTGACAGAGCCAGCTCCAAGACAGACCTCTGCTGGCCAAAGCTGAGCCCATCAGCAAAGCTGGGAGCACCTCTGTGATATCGTATTTATTTAAGGGTGAAAAACATAGCAGAGCAGCTAAGAGAGAAGACAGGAAATGTGAGAAGCCCTGTAAGTACCCAGGTGAGAACAGGAAGAGGGAATTAGCACCAAAAACTCCCCTGCAGCCCATGGTGAAGTTGCTGGTGAAGCTGTTCCCCTGCAGCCCACGGAGGTCCCAGGGGAGCAGAGATCCACCTGCAGCCCATGGAGGTCTCATGCTGCAGCAATGGACATGCCTGCCCCTAAGGAAGACACAGCCAATGGGGAAATAGACTCCCATGGACTCATGGAGAGAGGAGCCCACCCTGGAGCAGGTTTGCTGGCAAAATCTGTGACCCCCATGGGGGCCCACATAGGAAAAGCCTGTTCCTGAAGGACTGGACCCTGTGGAAGGGACCCATGCTGGGGAAGTTTGTGAAGAATTGCAACTCATGGGAAAAACCCACATTGGAACTCTCTCCTGTAGGAGGGGCCCCACACTGAAGCAGGGAATGAGTGTGAGGAGAAAGGAGGAGCAAAGCCAAAGCAATAGGGGCTGACTAAAAACCCCATCCCCCTGCACCACATGGAAGGAAGTAGAGGAGTGAAGCTCAGAAGTGAAGTTAAACTTGAAAAGAAACAGGTGTTTAGAGGGAGGTGGTTTTAATTTTATTTTTTGGTATCCTTCTGTGTAATTAATTGGCAGTACTTGAAACTAATCTTCCTCAAGTCTGTTTTGCTTATAACAGTAATAGGTCAGTTTTATTAATTACTCTCCCTAACTTTATCTCAATCCATGAATTCTTTTCATCTTATTTTCTCCCCCTACTCTACTGAGGAGAAGAAGGGAGAGAGCTGCTGGGTGGGCAGCTGGCAGCCAAGCCAGGTTAGCCCACGACACAGTGGTACAACTGCAAAATGAAAAGTTCCGTAAACTTTAGGCAATACAGAAATTGACTGATTTCTAAAAGTCTGTTCCGCCTGTTGCTGTACCTGGGGAGCTGATCCACATCAAAAGTTTCTATCAACAAGATATAAGGCTTGATATGAAATAAATTTCCATTTACTTTTTTTCCTCTTCTAGCCTATTCATATTATTTGGAAGTTCAGATGTTTGCAGTGAGCTTTAAAATGCCTATGTAGAAATTTGCTTAGCAAGAGCTGCTTCTCTGAGACCATCCCTGCAGGTGAAACACACTGCCCTGTTGGAAATGCACCTCAGTACACTGGTTTGAGGGCACACTTATCTGGCTGAGGAAAAATCAGGTGCACCAGTGTGGGCTGTGGCTGACAGTTCTATATACAGACAAGTCTCTGCAATTTCTTCCCTGTCTCATTTTTGCTTCCTGTGTCCACTCCTTAACTCCATTAATGCAAGTGAAAACCTATCTGAACTCCTTGGACCTGAGTTTTGCATTTTCTGTTCAGACTTCTAAAGCTATTGCCAGGAATCTTCAGTTTCCTCCAGTTTCTGCCCAGCAACAGAGACAACTGTACCTGTCACAAGGACTGGAAGATAGAACAAAATCTACTAAATCTGAGAGAAAAAAAAAAGCTTCCCTTTTGTCAACCAGGCCTATAAACTTACTTTTAGAAACCTCTGACCCCTTAGTATTTTATTTAATTTCACAAGGGCACCATTTTGCTTAACCCTCCCAATGCATTCAGAGGTTATAAAGGGATACTTTTCAAGAGCACTCAGACTTTCACAGAGTGGAACTAGGGGACACTGCTGTGTCTGATTTAGCTAGCACTGACCCTTTCTCAGCAAATACACCTGCATCATCTTCTCTCCACAGATCCAGTTTCTGCTCACCATTGTGCACACACTCAGCGCAGCTGTGAAGCCATGTGGATTCCCATTTGGCTGCCTCATGTTCCAGTCCTCCTACATGGCCACACTGGTCATCCTCTTCATCAACTTCTACGTTAAGGTAAGCAGTCTTCTGAGAGCTCTCTGACAAAGATGGGGAAAACAGAACTTTTTGGATAGCAGTCTGGGTGGACTCAGATGTAGAATGATCATCAGTGCTTAAAATGTTAGTCTTAAAATATAGACATCATTTAAGAATAACAGATGCAGTCATGCCTGAGAGAAAGAGTTACTCAGTAACTCCTCATTGCAGCTCAACTCTTCTGCACTTGTATAGCAGGTCCAGGTAATGCATTTAGTACATAGGAGGTCTGAATTTGCTTTGGTGGGCAAACTTTTTAGTCTCTCTCCTCCTCAGGGGAGAAAAAAAAATTAGAGCTCTGTCTTTGCCTTGTTTACTTCAATATCTTTTAGCAGGGAGTGCTCTAGCCTGCCTGCATACATAAAGCTTTTAGTGTACAAAGCTTGAAATCTCTTTTGACATTGAGAAGTATTACAGTAAGGCTAGTAAAGTAAAATCACCCACAGCAGTGAACAGGCTACTATAACTCCTAATGCAGTCTGAAGCAAATAAATACATCTGCATTAACAAACAGCAGACAAACTCCATTTACAGTTAACCATAAGTAGTGTTTTGGCTGGCACTAAACAAATCCATGTGTTTATTTTGGGTTTTGCTTTTATAGACATACCAGAAAGCACCTTCAAGAACAGCTGTAAAGGAAACCCCTGTCACAACAGAAATCAAGAATGGTTTCCATAAGGACTACTTTGCTGCTGCCAATGGATTGCAGAATAATAAGAAGGCACAATAAGTATAATGTTTCCTATGATTTTTTTTCTAAAGTGAAAAAGAAGAAAAAAGACTGAATTACAAGCTTTAGCTTAAAACCTATTTGATTACATTTATCAGTTCTTTGTACCAGACACTTATTAATGTACTGCTATTTAGGTTTTAACAAAATGAGTAAAATTACTTGTTAAAGATCAACATCAGAACAAAGAAAGCCAAGACCTTTCTCATATGAAAAAGAAAACCTTTCTGATCTCTAATGCTGACACAAAAACGCCTTATGAAACACTTGATGGATAAATCCATCAATGCCTTCAAAAGGTTAGGACTCTGTTCAGACAAACATGGTGAGCACTTTTTGTGCATGCAAGAGGTCTTGAGGCAAGGCTTCACAGTGCACCCAGTACATCCAGCTAAACTGCAGCCAAGGCCAGGAAAATAAAGGAGGGGTGGCAGGAAAGGTGAGAATTGTACCTCTTCCAGCACCATACCCCTCTTTTCTTCTCAGCAATTCCCCAAAGCACACTAGCAAGGTTACCTTTGATCCTGTGGGAGCCCTGGGGAAGGACATGACAGAGGGCAGAGCCCAGGTGCACCATCCCATAGTTTGCAGGCAGTTTGAATTAGGTTGCACTTGCTTTACACAAGTGCAACCTGACTCAAATGCCAGGAAGGCTGGCAGGAGCTTTCTGTTTCAGGGCTTGGGCTGGTAGCCCCTGGCACTGCCCAGAATGGAATTCTGGACACAGAAGTCTGAACACAAGTCACTTTGGATGTGCTAACTTAACAGGAGTTCTAGGTAAATGGATTTTGAAAGAAATAGGGTCATGCCATCTTAAGGCAGATAAATCCATTGAGTGTTGTTGTGTGTGAAGTTAATCCTATAGAAACACTGCTAATTCAAAGCAAACTGTCATGCCACATATTAATGACTGGGAATGCAGAAAATTTGTGAGTTCAGCAATGGGCCAGCAGATCATACAGGAGTTTCTGTGGCAGGTGGACCTTACTCAGACTGGTCTCTGGTTGGAGAAACAGATGGGACCAAGGCACAAGACACTGGAGGGGAAGTAGGGAGATTCTGCTGTCTGCAGCTATAAAGGTGTCTCCCAACAGTCCATCACCATCTTTGTTGCTTCAGTTCACTGCATTTACCCCCACTTAAATGCTTAGAAATGAAGAATAGCCAGGTTTAAATTCATGGGTCTGCCCTCACCCGTTTCTAATTTAGCCCACCTAATTTCCTCTACTAAAAATAGACACAGGCTTTTTTCCTCACAGTGAAGTTAGTTCTGATCTCTTCCATTCTCATGTATAAAATTCTCTCATCAAAAACCACTTTTGGAGTCATTTCAGCCCAGCAAGTCCCTTGGACCGAAGCAGTTCTGTAAAGGAAATATGTCCTCTCACTCCTGTCACCTTGCAGGGTCCCAGGGCAGGAGGAGGTAAAAACACACACTCAGCCAGCACAGAGGGCCCAAGCAGCCACAGAAGGCCCATGTGTAGAGGAGGCTGTCCCAAATTCTGCTGTCCAATTCTTCTCCACCTCTAGAGGGTCAGTTATCCCCTCCAGATATCCCCATTTAGATGATCTGCCATCAGGGTCTCTTGGAGACTGCAGGCATAAAGGCAGGAGGAAGGTTTATCCCAGGGAGCAGTGTGGAACAGAGCAGCCAGCCTCACCAGGAGCAGCCTGAGAGACCACCCTGAGGGCTCATGGATAGGATGGAAAGAGGCTGAGGAAGTAGTACAGTAGGGGAAGAAGAACAGATGGGGTTGTCCAGCAAAAGCAAGAGGAGTTCTGCTTGACTGTGTGCTTGAAAGTCCCATTGAATGCTATCTGTCTCCAGCCAGTTCCAGCTCCACTGCAATGTGGACAAAACTTTTCTGCTCCAGCAGAAAACAGAAATTCCCATAACACTACAGCAGAAGCAGTACCTCTTAGCAGCCTGACTGCTGAACTTCATCACTGTGAACTGGGTGACCAAAATAACTGCAACACTCAAACACTTTCACACCACCACACCAACCAAGATCTAACTGGTGCATATTCACATTTGCTCCCCTCTCCATGAAAATGGTCATGAAATCTCATTTACTGAAAGTCATGTTTTGTTTATTAAACACTCAATAAGGGGGAAAGCAGCCACCCAAAGGAAAAAACCCAAACAAAAAATCCCAAGAACCCTCCATTCACAAAGCCTGGACACTGTATGCATATACTATTTCTCTCTGGCCCTTCCAGAACATTTACAGGCATTTCTGATTGATACTGTAAAAATCCCAAGATGTAAGAAATTAGTGGGTTTGACTGAAGGTGTTTTACACAGCCCTGAGTAAAGGGAGAGCTTCAGAGCTCTGTAGAAATCAGTGTAATACTGGAAGCAAGGGTAGAGGCAGAGGAACTTGAAAGAGCTGACAAGACAGTGAACAAGGCAATGAGCTGGACCCTTCATCTAAGGCAGGCAACACAAGGGTTGTGTGGCCCAGCATGGATTTTAGGCCGAGTGGAGTCCATAATCTTTTGATGGCAAAGCATGCATTTGACTGTCAAGGTGGAAAGCGTCAGCTGTGCTAAGTGTTAAAGTTTACTATGGCAATCAAACCCACAGATATTGTCTTTTGTTCTGTTGAAACCTCATTCAAAAGAAAAGGAAATAAATGCCTTACTTGAAATTCAAAGGGCTGGGGAAAAAAAAAAAGAAAATGAAAAAAAAAAAAAAAAAAAAAAGGAAAAAAACAGATGGTCTCAGACCTTGCAGATCCAGATCAGCCAGGAAGGCTGGAATCAGGTATGTTTAAAATTCTTTAGATATGTCTTAACATCTTCAAAATGCCACAACTTTGAAGAAAAAGAGCATTGACTTTTTAAACTGATTTTCCTGTAATATGTAACACTGTAAATAAACAAATTTTACTATCAGACTGTCTCCACTTCTCCTTAAGGCATCAATTTGAGCTGGTAGCTGGTTACTTGAGACTGCTTTTTCAGAAGCATTTTAGGGCATTCACATCAGATGCAAAAACAATCTCCATAAATTTATACAATACCTTCACTAGTATTGGTGCAAAGCTTCCATGCAGTTTTTTTTTTTTCCCTCTACCTATAAAATATGGGCTTTTGAACAAAGGTAATATTGAAGTAGAAAAATCATTTGTTCAAAGCTTGTACTTGCCCATCAAGTCCTCATTTGATTATCAGATTGTTTTCACTTGGAACGTGATGGTTGAAAACAGGGGATAGACAATAGAGAAATCAAAATCTCAAAAAAAATTCAGGATCTCAAAAATAAAATTTCTATCAGATTGAAAATACACAATAACTCTCAGCTGTTCCTGGAAACATGTCTATTTTCCAGTGCATTACTCTCTTAGACACAGTTCTACTGCCTGCAGAAGCACGATCTGTCCCTGTGTGCTCCAGCTAACCTCAGCACACCTTACCAATAGCAGGGTGGGCTGTCCTCAGGCCAGGGTAAACACACACAGCTCCACTGCCCATTTCCAACCTCAAAGGACATCCTTTTTTCTGCTTTATGCAGCCTTGACATGAATTAGCTGTAGCCCTTGGATGGGCCACTGCACTGGCACAGAATGTGCAGGTAAACAAGCACTTGGCACAGCATCATCCCCTGAAAGAGTTGCAGCATAAACAGCAGGGGTTAAAGTCAGTTTAATATTAAATCCTATTTAGAGCCTAAAATGCATAAAGCAATTGTTACTAACCAGAACTTTTCTATTTCCCATTTCTTTTTCTGGGTATTGATACATAGTTTTTGCACCTCAGCAAAAATATCTTTGTTGTTCTGGCTCAGAAGTATCAAGGAAACTGAACAAGTTGAAAATTAAGCTATATATTTTTGCTCTGAAAGGAAGAAAATAAAATAAATATCTGGATTAATAGCACTTTAAAAAGCATAAAGTGGGAAGGACAAAGGAAAGCTACCAAGGTCAGCTACCTACCTTCCAAAAAGTAATTTTAGGATAACCCAATTACACATCAGTAGCCGAAGCCAAACGGACTTCAGACCTTCAGGAGGTTTAAGGTCAAACATGTTTGACTGACCCAGCAGTGCAGGAAGCAGTATGAGATGGGCTGTTCAAAGTCAGAACATGACATTTCTGTCCCTGATGCATTCTCCAAAAACTTCTACTCCCTACAGATGGAAAGACCATTAGAAAAGTCCAAAGTTTTCACCTTAGGCAGTTCACAGGTTATCAAGCTGGAACACTTAGCCTCTCAAATGCTAAAGTGTTTTGTATGAAGGGATGGATGACTGCAGGGGTAGAAGGTGTTTTTTAATCAGTGTGACATTCCTTTCTGCTCTCCCATACCCATCATTAAAAAAACTTTTTGAGGTTCAGACTTTTGGAATAAAACAGTTAAAACTAAAGGTGAGTGCATATAACATTATGGCAATTTTTACTAAGTAAGAAACCCTGATTCTTCCTTTATCCATGCCCTCTGAAGTGCTCAACAGTCACCTTCCAAGCTTTATAGTTATAGGTTATGCAGAGATGCAACAATAAGAGATACAGAAACGCACTTTAAAAGTTATCTAGCGAAGATACTTGAATGAAAAGCATTCCTAACTTTTTACAGTTAGAGGAGACACCAAGAGCGCCTTCTGCCAACACACATGAAGGGTGAGGAAATGTAGCAAAACAAGCATTTCTACACATCTACTTTGCAGTGCTGACAAAGTTTAAACGTTTAGCAGCTTGAACTTAAGAGAGCAATGAATCCATCCAAAACATCAGATTTTAAAAAAAGGAAAAAAAAAAAAAATCAAGTGTTACTGTCATAGTTTTGGAGGAAAGACCCACGCCTTAAACCAGAGAGAGATGTCCCATTTCATCCTCTTCCTATTTCAAACCTTCCCTCTGGGCAGCAAACTGCCTGGAGATGCAGATGAAGGAGCCTAAATAGGCCAACACCCATCTGAAAGGGGATGACATGCTCCAAGGGTGAAGTTCTCAGCACTGTTTCTGTGGCTTTGCTGAATTCAGTGTGCAGGAACAACCGTGGTGCAGGTAGCTCATCTTGATTCTTAGGTGTGCTTCACATCAAGCACCTTGTGAAGCCAGGTTGCATCATTATTTTGGGCTAGGTAGTAGGGAATAAAACCAAGGCATATAGGCATTTATGTGGGAATAACTGGAAGGCTCACCTTGGAACATAGGAGTGGGAGCCACACAGCACAAGGCATCCCTTTACATTCACCAGTGTGAGCTCTGCATCACAACAAGAAGCAGCAGAGCAGTTCAAGCCTTATCACACTCCTACAGCCAGAACCTCAAGTTACTACTCAAGTAGTGAAAGCCCCAAATTTCAGACCTGGCTCATCCAGGCAGTAGGATAGTGATAGGATCAGATTATTCGGGCTGATATCTCAAAGCCTGTTTGGGTTAATGACACTGCTGGGGCCATCAGAGTATACCACCCTGCTGGTGGGACCAGAGCCTGCTGAAACTCTGTTGCAGAAATGCAAAACTAGTTTTACTAGACTCAAGCACAGCTGCTCACAGGGGTTACAGCCTCATCTTTAAAAAGTCCTGGCTGCTTCAGCTGAGTGCTTTGAGAGCCTAGAATCAAACAGCAGCTGCAAGGACACTGAAGAGTAGCAGGGGGATGCAGTGTAGTCAGGTTACTAGGGCCAGCCCTCGAAGAAACAAGCACAAGCCAGTGGTTGTAAAACCAGCACTTCAGCCCTTCACATTAGGAATAGCAGGGGTAGATCAGTAGATCTGAACCTTTGGAAAGGGCAGGGCTGAAGAGGTCTTTTCTTTTAAACCACCCCAGGAAGAAAGCACCAAGTGCATTTTGATGTGGATGAAAAAAGTTCAGCTCATGCCAACCCTAGTTAGGAGTACTTAAGATAAAGAAATAAGCATAAAATGGCAATGCAATGGCAACAGCAGCTTCTTGCTGTTCTGTGTGCTGGTGCTACCCTGTGGGACCTTCTCAAGTAGGAACAGGATCAGCCCTATTTCAGTTATGAAACAAAATGTCAGGGTTTGGGCTTTTGTTACAAAGGTACATTTTGTGCAGGGGAGGATTCCCTCAACTCTAGCCCATACAGCAATCTGAGGCTGGTTCTCTAAGTTAAGGAGGTAGAAACCCAAAGCCTGGAAATCTGCCACATTCCCACAAATTCATTAAGGTGCATTAGCACTAATGCTGTTTTTGCAAGAACACACTCTCTTGTGAAGAGCAACTATATTCTGGGGACCTCTGTCACACACTGTCACAGCAGAGGACAATATTAATAAGCATGGGTTATCGCTGCTTAGCATCAGAGGTCTCTGGAAAGTATTTCATCTAATCCCAGCACTGTTCACTGTATTCTGAACTCTCCTTGGAGCCAAAAGTCACTGACAGCAAAAGAAAATTCTCCTGCTTCACTTCCCATTTTCTGTTTAGTTTTCTGAATTTCTTGTCCTCTGCAGTCTTAGCTTCTCTTCAGGCATCTGGACAATAGATCTCTCTCTGCCTTCAGCTCTACAATCCAGAATTGAGTGGCAGGGGTGTCCGGCCAGCAGCTCCCACATTTATGTGCACACAGGAGAGGCTATACCTAACAGATCCTATGCAAGGTACACAGAAATCTAGAGTACCTTTCCAGACACTCACAGCATCAATTTGAAGGAAAGAGTGAGATTGTTATCTTGTGCGAACAACTTTTTATTTTGAATCAATTGTTAAGCACTTTTTTACATTTGATAAAGGTGTTAGCAGAACAGTCCAAGTAAGCCAACATACCCATCAATTTGATGGCCATATCATTATCTTTCATTCATTTCTTTTAATTTCTTTGATATATAAAGGACCCAACCTCTCAAATTTTCAGAAAATCATGTTAGTTATCAACACAGGGGTCACAACTGGATCACTTAGCAGTATATATTCTTTTTAGGCCAAAAAAGGCTCATCATAATGCTTTTTCCTCCTTTTTTTTCTTTAATTTAAAATAGACTAACATCCTTCACAGCACCATCTCCTCTATGCTGCACACAAAGTGCTCAAATGCCATGAGCAAAAATGAGTATGGGGTTTGCTAGTCAGAAGGAACAATGAACACATTTTCTTCTGCCTTCTTCACTGAGAGTTCATACTGCAGGGAAGAACAAAAAAAAAGGTAAGAGAAAACATTGCAAAAATTTATACAAACATTGAAACTGTTCAAGATAAGAATTTGCAAAGATCCTGGAAGCACATTTAGACTCAACTCTTAATTCTCAAGCACCTACCCTGGAACAAGTGCTGCAGGATGAGCAGCTCCCATGACACAAGCACTCTTTTCTCAGCCCTGCCCTTTGAGTGTCCTTACTCAGTAGCACCTGTGTCCCTCAGCAACTCAATGCTCATAATGGAAACTTTTCCCTTTGGAAAGGCTCAGGATTCCAACTTTAACTGCTAAAATATTCAAGCCTTTGGTTTTCCGCATCTTTCTAAAATCCCAGGCTCAGTCCACTGTGATGACCACAGGCACAGTTGTTCCTTCAACACAAGGAATTTTCTCAGCCCTCTGAAGAGCAGGCACATGGCATCCCACACATGGCAGTAATCCAGTCTTACTGCAGAAATGCTAAACTCCCAAAGCCATCAGATCTGCACATAGACCTGGAACAGCAGCAGTAGCAAAAATACACATCCATGCGATAGGGTAAACCAGATGGAAACTAAGCATTGTCTCAAAGTTAGCAAAGTATTTGTCTTAATTTTCAAATTAAAACAAGGGCATAATGTAGTGATTAGACCCTGGAGATCTTAAGAACTTCAATAGAATATTTAACTAGGATGTGAGTTAAATAAAAAAAAAGATTGATTTTTTTAAAATCAAACTCGAATACATCAAGGCTAGAAGTTATCAGACCTAAAGAGCAGATAAGAGAACCCATGCAAGGTGTTCTTAAACTGTAGAGCCCTTAGCCACAGGTTGTCATGGATGTATAACTCCAAAGGCAAACGCATTGAGAGTCACAAACTACACAGAAACTGCCCCAAAGTGTGAACCCAGGAGAAACATCACTACCTGATGGCCCTTGTCTTTATCTTCTCCCCCAGGAAAGTACTGTGTGACCTCTTCCCCTTGTCAAAAACTTCTTTCTCAATGCTTTCCATGCATAAGGGTCAGAGGTCCCACAAAGAACAAGCCTCACAAATCACCCAACCAAAGGCTTCCCCTCCCAGGACTTCAAATCTGCCCCATGAATTTTTATTTGTCACTTCTGACACCAACTAGTCAGGCCAGAGCTCAGTCCCCCATCCATAGGGAGTTTTGTATCACACATACCGTTGTATTCTGGATAGCATCGGCAAAATTCTTTGCTGTTTCACCCAGGGCTGAGTCAACTGATTCGATTCTGAAAGAAAAATGATCTTAGCTTGTTTTTCATGAAGCACTTACTGGACGAGTTTGAACAGATATATTACCACCAAAAATAAACCTGAGAATGGCAGGTTTGGCTCAGCATTTATGCCAACCGTGTCTTTTATATAGAAAATGATCACCTCCTTCCACCTCCTCTGACCCCTAGACACAGTCATGTTGAGAGGGTGCATTGCACATTATTCCAGATCCTGGTACAGCTCTCCTGAGCAAGGTTCCTCTCCCACACAACTTCCCATGCAGGGTTCCCTCTTTACACTCTAATTTCAATTGAAAACCCTCACAAGGCTGCAAAAGCTCCATCAGTGGACACCAAGCATAGTGAGGTTCACCAAGTGAAGATGCTAGGCTAGGTTTAGAATCCTTTCCCATCGATCAGCAAGGGCACCACCAGCCTAACCAGTGCCCTCTATGACCATCAGAGGACTTGTGAGCACACAGGACAACTGGCAGAGATGTACCTTTCCTTTTGCTGGTTGTAGAACGTATTCAGTTTGAGCAGCTGCGCATTCCAGAAATCCTAAAAGGACCCCAAAGAAACCCCTGTTACCTGGGAAGGGGCACCTTTTTGGGCTGTCACACAAGAATGTGTACACACCAGTGCTTCCTTCTCCACGACTGCCAGAATTTGAGTTTCCTTCTCAAGGTTGGCAAGCTCTTCAACAACAATCTTCTGGAAGGTCTCAAATTTATTCAGCCTAGTGATGGAAAGCAGGAACAATTTTGCCACTTTAATGTGCAGTCACACAAGGTGGACATCAACCCCTTCAACAGCAGAGCTACTTTGAGGCAGAGGAAAATTTCACTGCTGAGCTACATGGGGCAGATTTGTTCTCAGATGTCACAGAGCATGTGAATAGCTGCACCAAAGGCACACTGCAGATAAATACAGCTCAACAGCCTGTCCCAAACAGCAGCCAGTAACAGAGGACTGGGACACAGCACACAAATTAATTCCCAGTGCAATACTTGCAGTGCATGCTCTCCCAGCCTCTAGGGAGTTCAGCAGAGATTTCCTGTGCTGAAGACCTCTTTAAGGTCCCTTTCAACCCAAACCATTCTATGACTCTATCTTGACACAGACAGCCTCTATGGATTTTCCTGCCTTAGGTTTGACATGTACAGGATGTCAGCAATTTCTAAACCTTAAGAAGAGTTGTGGTTGCAACATCCTTATTGACTTGGGTTTGCCACCATTCCCAGCTGCATTGAGGTAGGGAAACTTTGGCACAGCCCTGCAGCTACTATCCTGTGATCCTGGTTAGATCCAAGTTACTTACGTTGCAACCAAGCATTGAAGCATCTCATTGTCATCTACTTCTATCTTCCACCACAAAATATCCCTTTATTTTCTTTTGGAACTCAAACTTCTCCATGCACCTTAATGGCATTAAATTCTGTTAATAAAGGTCCCATTGATACCAGGGATTTTTGAGTTTAAAGGTTATTATTTCATACTACATTTGATCTAAATCCTAAAAAGTGAATGTGCAATAAATACAGAGGCCTGATACTTACTTACATCCTATACTGTACTTGTAAGTGTATCTCACTTATACCAAATTCATAAATATTAGAATTGATTTTTTATCTAGTGCCTATATGAGAAATTCAGGATCTGAGACATCCCTTTTCTTTTCTTCCACATTAAACATGTCACAGCCTGGCTTCTTTCTTAAAAGATTTAGAAATAGAAGCTACTAAGTTGACAACCAGAAGACAGTCCAAGAACTACTACATCAACTGCTTATAACTCAAGCTTGCTTTACATAAATTAACCCATCCTCTCCTCCTACAGGAAAATTAGAATGAATCCCAGGAGTTATACTTCTGAAACTCTTCTTGCATAAAAGAAAAAAAAAAAAGAAAGACCAAGTTATTTTGCCATACAAACCATAAGCACAATATCCAGCTTTCAGGTTGGCTTTCCCAGTCAATCAAAACTGACACAAAATTGAAGCTGTTTTCAGCCAGCACCACATACCTGCACTTATGTATCTGGTTCAGCAGGGCAGACAAGTTCTTCTCTGAAGCTCTCAGGGCATCCTGTGTGTTGATCTCAATCCTTTTGTACCGGGACTAGCCATGGGATGCACAGATAGGGATAGGCAATGGCCCAAGTCAAAACCTAGGAGTCTAGCTAACAAAACCTTTCCCTGGAAAACATGTTCCTCTGCAGGAACTTGCAATTCATCTTTGCAGAAACCATCTTAAACCAAATTTAATCTGCAGTAAAATGACAGACATCAGTGCTGCAGATATGGTCTGATTTAATTCAGCCACAGTAGTTACACCAACTAGCTTGAATGTAACCTATGTGACTTCAGGGCAGTGTTGTGTTAGGAGAAACCTAATGAAAATTTTCTTTATGTCTTCCCTATAACACTTGTCAGAATATTCAAGTTCTGTAGAATACTTCTAAGAGCTCCAGACTAACAGACGCTGCCACCAAAGCCCTACTCCTGAACACAAACTAAAGATGGGATATTTGTACCAACTCTCCCTGAGATAAAAAGGTAATTTCACAAATTATGATCAATTGCCACACATGTTGAAAGAGCTCACATTACCCAGAACAATTTCTTCAGTTGGTCAATAAAGCTTTCAAAGGCAAAAATCACTCCTGAATCACTCAAGTCTTCGTGCATGGTCTTGGAAAAAAACACATCATCTAGGCTACTGTCCATTTCCTGACCTAGGAGGAAGCACATGCCCAGTTAGCATTATGCTGGAAGACTTCCTGGAATATAAATCTTCCTGCTACTGAAGGGATTGTCATTCATGTCAGCAACAGCTTCTGTTAGAGAGCTGGAATTTGGCGCGTGTTCTTCTAGAGCTCACAAGCAGGAGGGAAACTGGCTCAAAAATGCCCAGACAAATACTTGGTAGAGAGCAGCAGGGAAGGATGGGCACAATAGAGCAACACAAAGAGCTATCTACAGAGACTGAGACAAGTGCACAGAATAGAGGCAGAAGATAGTCAGGCCACCACTGCTTCTGTCTTCCACACTGCAGGAAAAGCGTGATCCTCTTGTGCTCAGAGTTAGCAGTATTTTGCAGTGACTTCATCCATTACCTGCATGTTTCTTTTCCAGCTCCTGTGTTTGATGTTTTTTTTAATAACACTGGAAAATCATACTCAGAGTAGAAAGTGTGGATGTCATGGAGCAGCTGACCAAGTGAAACCCAAATTTTCTTATTCGCACCTCTACATACACAGTATCCATTGCCATTGGCAGTGCTGCAGCATATCCTGCTAATTTTCACTTTGGCTTTTGGAAAAGTTGGCCTATCTACAAGTACATCTCTTCAAGCTTCCATGTGACTATGATTTCTATCACAAGAAAAGAAAATCTGAAAGCATTTAAGCACTTCACCTTAATTACCAACTGGATTTTACCTTTCTGGATCTCCACTTCTTCTTCTACTGAACCAGAAATTTTCTTTGGTATATGGTTAATCTCAGCAGGCAAGTGATTTTTCTCCAAACTAGAAAACTTAGGTTTTTTTATGGTAGTGCCACTTAGTATATCTAGAAAGAGAATAGAAGATGTTTCAGAAGAAATCTGTCCTTTTGCATGAGGTACATGGCAGTGCCTGCTCAATGAGAAACCACCACTGGAATTCCCAATGCTTCAGAAAAGGAGGCAGCCTCGTTTTATGACTTGGCATCACACAGGACACGATAAGGCTTCACCTACAAGCATCTTCCCTAGCAAAAGCAGGGAACTAGCCTGCTTAATGTTATACAGGTATTTGGAGAGTTTCCATGTCTCTCTCCATCCTAAAGATGAAAAAATTTCCTTTCCTGACCTGCTACTCTAACCATCAAAAACCTCAGGTGTCCAACTTCTTCCCATTTCCTTTTCCAACCCAAGTTCTCAAACTGCTTACAAAGAAAATTTTTGAAAAGAAAATTGAATCAATCCAAGTAATCCAAATCAAAGCCACAGCCTCTACTTTAGGGAAAATTTGCTAAAACCCAAAGAAACAAACAAGACCCCCATCCTTTTGTCTCACTGTGCACTGTCTTCTGAACTCAGTGAGCTGTCTGACAGATCATCTCCCTGCAGTCTCCATAGGGCAGAATGGAAAGTGGTGGGGCACAGAACAAGGGGGACAGTCAGACCAAGAGAAGCACCCTGGACTAGATTTACAGAACACAGAGAGAGTCCAAATGCAATCTCCACTTGAAATTTCTGAGCATAACCCTGTTTGTGCCTTTGCATGGCAACAACTCCTCTCCAATTGTAAGGCTGTACAGCAAACAGTGATAAAAATGAAGTCCTCAGCAATCTATCTTCCCCCCAGAATTGAACAGATGTGTTATTGCAGTGAAGATGTATTCATAAAATGCTGGACAGGTAAAAGATACATGGGGAACACAAACAGAGCCAACTCATGAGAAAAGGGATGCTTTTTTCCAAGACCAAAGCTTCAGTGACTTCAGTCACAACAGCAACTCAGACTCCCAGAACTGCATCAGCACTGAGAATTATTAGGATGAAAACAACCTCATTGCTGCTTGACTTGCTTGAAGTTCAGTTTTTTCCAACCACAAAGAGACTGTGCTGCACTTTTGAGATAGTTTGTGAAAGTTAAGTTTCATTACAAAAAAAAAAAAAAGATCCTGACATGCTAACCTATTAAAAAAGCTACAGCAGTAATAAGCATTATCCAAGTCCCCATTTAACAAATGCTTAGCTAGCAATGTTTTACATCCATGTTCTTAGATATAAAAAACTCAGCAACTTCAATTTAAACAAAACAAGCACCCCTTGAAGTTGCAGTTCACTTTCAAAACATTGAAAATCATCTTTTGTGGGTCTCTTGGGTCATTAGCTTATAAATCTACACTACAAGTTCCCCTATAATCAATAACAGGCTTTAAGAGTTAGCAATGAATTCAGGAACATATGTAAAAGCATCTTACCACAGTCTGTCATGACATACAAAACAGAGAAACACAATTTAGGAAAAAAAAAAAAAAAGGCAACCTAAAAAGAGTCAGGGTTAATTTGTCTTTGAAAGAAAACAACAGCTTTGGCACCACCTCTTTCTGCCTTGAGCCAGCTCCTCCATGTTATCAAGAGTAACAAACCTGAGTCCTTCCTCTTGCTACTTTCTTCCTCTCTTGATAATTTGCCCGGAGTACCATGAAACTTCTGAGGAGAGAAAGGAAACAAAATAAGAAGGTACCCATCCTGCAGACCAGCTGCCCGGGGCTGGCCTTGTTACAGGAAGCAAAGGGACGCAAATGACTGGTTTCAGGCAGGGGTAGCCTGAGATCAGGCTGGGAGCAGACTAAGCACTGCAATCTGCACCTGTGTGGCTTTCTCCACATCACTGGAAGGGCTCCTGGCAGACACACCAAGTAGCTGTGGACTCCCTCCAAGATCATCTGAGAGCATTTCATCTGTGAGAGATTAATAAATGACACAGGCAACAGAGCTTGAATCCTGTATTGGCTGGAAATCTCAATTTAATGACTCAGAAAATAAAACCCAAGCCCTCTACCCTCTCCATCTTCTCACACAGGGAAGATGTGGTGGCTCAGATTCAGTCCAGAGGCTGTTTCCTTAGTGGCTGTCAGTTCATTCCTTTGCCTCTCAACAGCACCAGCTTATCTTCTCCTTGTACAAGAGACTATCTACACAGACAGCATCTACCCCTCACAGCCATCACAAATAAATATCACAAGGCAAATATTGGAAAAAATGTAAAGGAAAAATGGCAACATCAAACAGAAAAGCCCACCACCAAAACAACTCATCCAAAAAGTATAGACCCACACATATCAAAACTCTTCTAATGTACTGAAGAATATTAAAATAAAAATACCAGCAAGATTCACTGTGGGTAAATCATCTTCCTTGGAGCCAAATGTGATTTTTTTCCTTAGCATCTCCTTTTGAGCTCTTTGCCTTGATTCTCCCTCCTAAAACAAAACTAAGTCTAAGCCTTATTTAAGCATTACTACAGAAGTAGAGGTTGGGGTAGTGCTTTGGAGGGAGAGTTTTGGATGATTGGTTTGTTTTTTAAGTACACTAAGAGTAGATATATACATAAAATATGCCTAACATACTGATGGCTCTAGCTAGCACCAAAGGAGACCTGTGCCCTGAAGTTCAATGCATGCAAGAATTCTCCCTTTAGGCATTGGAGATGTACATTGATGAAGTTTTTCATAAGCAGAATAGAAAAGCAAAGTTTTCTAGAGGAAAATAAAAGCTTTTAGTGTGATTACTAGTTCTGCTTTTAGTTTGACTATGAGTTCTAGGGATTTTTTTCCCAGACTGTCTGTATTTCAAAGATGTATATACGAATATACATATACACACACACACATATATATGCAGCATTTAACAATTGTTTCTATGAGGTTTACCATGTTTTCCTCCTCCATTAGACCAACAGAGACTCAACAGCACTTAGCAGACAAATCTCTCCATCAGAACATTTGAGAATTAAAATAACACCAGCTTATTTAATTCTCACTCATTGGTACACATTTCACATCCATAATGTTTTTAGATCTGAGACACTAAAGCATGACATCTTCTTACCTTCTTTGACTCGTAGTCGCTGCCACTACTTGCAGAAGATACTGGAAGCACTGCAAGAAGAAAAGCTTCCCTGGTTACTGGCAATGTAAAGGGTGTACTTTATCCAGTTAACTGAGTTAGTCACAATGCAAACCTTTTCAGTTTCGGTCTTCTAGTTATTTAGGAGATAAAACTTCACAACACTTCCATTAAATTTCAAAAAAGCACCTTTCTCTAACAAAGACAGATGCAACAATGCAAACACACACAACTCACTGCATCCAGAGCAGCCAAAAAAGTGAAAAACAAAAGACAAGCTCAGCATCTTGTCTGACAGTCCCCAGGTCCCAGGCAAGATATGTGGGCTGACATTGCAGAGAAAACAAGTCCCCTGGAAACCCAGCATACAGAATAATTTGAAGCTGAACTTTCTTTTGCTTTTTAATCCATGCAGAATCCAACAGCTACCTGAGCAAGCATTATTTCTCCAGGAGTGAGAGAGAAACATTCCATCTCATTCAGGAAGATTTGGTTTCTCTTTGGTGGTCACAGCAGCACGCAGCCCTGGAGCATGGCTGCAGGGAGGTCTGCTGCTGGTCAGCCCAAGCAGAGAGTACTATCAGAGAGAATCACATCTGACACTCAGAGGATGATTGGCTTATTACTGCATAAACAGGGGAGCAGAATGCCCTGGACTGCAAATTGTGAGGATTTTCATGGTTTACTTGCCAAGTCAGTGATGTTTCTGGGGAGGTGAGGGGGGGAAAGCTGCAGGGAGGAGGTGTGGTAGCTTCAGAGAGATCTTCCTCCTAGTGCAGTCAAGAGCACCAACAGAGCCATCAGCTGAGGGCCCATGGGCTCTTCAGCACCACCACAGAGAGGGCTACACCCACACAGTTGGTTTAGGTGCCAAATATCCACCTGGACATTTGAATCCCAATTTGGGAAGGAGACAGGAGCCCAGTTCAAGCACAAAGATTTGCAGTGCATCGCCTCCAAAGGGCACCCCATGCTGCTGGCCTCAAGCCTGCTCTCTCCCACTCAGGAAAGCCAGGATTTGGGCAAACTCTCTTTTTTCAAACCATCACCAGCATTTACTTTTCTGCAGCACAGTACATCATGCATAGCTAAGTGTCAGTAGGGGACTAAGCTTACCTTTTAAATTGTTTCTCACCCTGGATCTTTTTCGGGTATAGTCAACAGATTTTGGCACTGGCTGTATCTGAGAGTCAAGGATCCAGCTTTTCTCACTCTGATCAGGGCTTGTGTTTTCATTGTTACTTTCAGAGAAAAGGTGTTTCCTGTAACTGGACTAAAGACACAATTAAGTCCTGCTCACTCAGAAGCCCCTCAGCCATTCCCTTTCAGCTGCTACTAAGTTATCCCATTTCTTCCTCCCCACAGTAGAACATGTAAAGCTGTGAAATCCGCCAAAACAGCCACAGCCAGCTGTTGAAACAGCTGTATAAAAACAGCTGTTCTTAAGCACCAAGAGGCAGGTGCTTGCCTTTTGCCAGCACAGGGTTTTTACAGTATCCTCCTTCCTTGTCTCTCCCTCTCTCCTATGCCTAAAATAAGAGCACTCTTGCAAAAGAGAAAAGGCTCAGTGTGTCTGAGCTCCAGTGGCACATCAGGGGGGAGCAGGTAACACAGATAATTCACTAGCTGGTCTGGCAGTGATGGTGCATCCTGATCACTGCTTTCAAAATGACAGACATTATTCAGAGGCTGTCAGAATCACATTTCTCCAACTCTGCACTGGGTAGGCCCTAAACATCAGCTTCCTTATGGGTGAAACAGATTCACACAGGCAGAAATACACAGCATTCAAAGGCTCTAGGGATGCAAAAGCATAGACAACCTACCTGCCTTCTCTTAAGATTGCTTAATTCCTTGCTCTTGCTTCTTGTTTCATAAGTCCTGCCAAGCAACACAAAGACGCAGATTAGAGTAGCAAACACAGCAATAACACCCCACAGCACTGTGGAATGGGCACAGACAAATAAGAGGTGGCAGGACGCCCCTTAAGAGCCCAGCAGAAGAGCCAAACTGTTAAAGAGCATACAGTAGCCAAATTTTTCTTTGCCTGGATTTTGAAAGTAGCAATTCAGGGATATCTAGAAATCAGCATCTTTTAAAATAAAAATTAATCTGCATACATAGAGGTGGCAAGTTCCTGGAAGCTTGCAATGACTGGAAGGCAGCCAAAGTAAGGCAGGGAGTTGAAGCATTTTTAAAAAATTAAATCAGTCATTTTTGCATATAGTCAGGAAAGGATGATGTTTAAGAGTTAAAATAATATTATTGTCAAAGTTGACAGGAGTCACTAGTCTCTCCAGTAACCCTTGTGTTCTTAGGTACTAATTTAAATATTGGTATCAAAAACATCCACAGACAGTGTGGCAGCTAAGCAAGGAACTACTATATTAGAAAAATCACACAGCCTTTTGGATCCTAACTTAAAAGATCATAACCAAAGCTATGAACCCTTATTCACATAGCAAAAGGTTCATAAACACTGAACGTATAACACTGTACCTCTGACTTTGTGAAGAAGTTTTCTGGGCAAGAATCTTTCCTTTGGCTTCAGCAACCTGAAAGCAGAGAGTTGTCTCAGAGCTCAGTTACACCCAGTGGGAGTAGCAAGGATTGGGCCATGTTCAGCTTATAATAGAGAAATTTGGGGTGTTCTATTCAGCACCCACTGCCTCACAATTAGCTGGTGCCAGTGACAGCCTCCACATCAGGGAAGATGCTGAAAGCCAAAAGCTTTGTCCACCACAGCCACCTTGATGGAAGTTGTCAGAAGCAAGTTCACAGATTCCTGGGAAAGCCCACACTGGGCAAAGTTTCAAAGTAGTCAAAATGACTAATTTTTATCCCCCCTCCCTTTTTTTGGGGGGGGAGTCTGCAAATGTAAGTCAAACAGAATTTCCAACAAAAGTTTTGTGAGGACTGAGTTTTAACCAGGGATTCCCAGCTTGCAAAGCACAGTTTGAAGGGGATTTCAGTCTCTTCTATTTAGCCTAGGAGAACAAAGTGGATGTTCAGCAATCTGCTTTTGTTATTCAGTAAAGCACAGAGGTTGGCTCTCAATCACAGAGACATCCCATAGCCTGACTGAAGCAACAGCTCAAACGTCTGTTGGTGTTATCATACATTACCCACCACAAAATTCATGTAGTGATGAACATTCTTGCCACTAAAAAAAAATCCATTTCCACCAAAACCAATCTCAGGTTCCCAGTTGTCTGACTTGCTATAACAAGCATGTCCATCCTCACAGCATTTCTGCAGTAAATGATGTCCCCTGCCTCAATTTACTACTCCATTAGGGGCTGAGTTTGTCTCAAGTTTACCTTTTCACGACTTGAGGAGTCTGAGTTTTCAAAGTCATAGACTTCCTCCCTGCAAGACAACATAAATGTGGCAGTGAGGTACAAGAATGAAGAACCACCCTATAAAATTCCATTAAGAATAGAGAGGGGATAATGTGGTTTCTTTCTGAGCTCCTCTCCTCAGATACCTGATATGCCTGAAAGGACTCTTTTCTAAGCTTCTAAAAAATACTTGCTCCTTTTCTACTTAGTCTTTTTGCTGTCTTGATTCTTGCTTTTTTAAATAGTAACTGTTTTAAGAAATATTCAGAACATAGATATTAACCTATCCCCGTTTGTGTAGAGGATATTTTGTTCTCACATCACCCATAATAGCACATGGTAGGAAGAAGTAATGAGGGGAAATAAAACATTAGAACCTTTTAAAAATTCCTTTTAATTATCTTTTGAGAATTCTAGTATTTAATATTTGTTCTCTAATCTCCTCTCTGTGTACACCTATATCTTGTCCTCCAATATTTAAACTTACCTGTAGTTTTATAGCTCTCTCCAAATCGTAATGGAAAAAAAAATAGAGCAATTGCTCAATATACAGTACATCATCTTTTTACTAATAAAAGAATGGGAGGGGCTACAGAGCTGAGATCCTCGCCAAAGCCTCCCGAAGGAAGGAAACGCTCATTTCAAGACGAAACACTAGAGGGAGCAGAATGACCAAGCTTAAAAGTTCCTCACCCCTAACTTCTACACTGCTCCTCCTGTTTTAAAACCGGTATTTGCTGCATCAAATCGTCTTAAAATACACAAAACAAAAAAAAAAATCTTATGAATCCCTGCATCAAGTTTTCCTATTCTTACCTAGATTCAGTCAAAAAGTTTGGAGGTTCAGTCAAAGGGTTTTGGAGGTTTGTTGAGCTAAGAGAGCAGGCTGAAGCAGGACTCCCATGAAAGCCCCAGAACAGGAGCAGAGATCCTCACACACAGCTCATTGCCCTCCTGCTCAGCAGCAGGCATTAGCTTGAACGCAGCACTTGGCAGAGTGTAGGAGGAGGGTTCAACAAGGCAGACTTTTAATGCCACAGGCTGCATACAGCCCCCAAAACCTCAAGTGCTTCTTCCTGCAGTACCCCCAACTTCAAATGCAAACAGATGTGGGGGTGCAAGGGAAGGGGACAAACTGAGAAAGAAGCCATCCTGAAACCCTAGGACACGTGATGCCAAGGAACTGGGAGAATACTGGAGAAAACTTAAATATTGGTGAAAGAAGGTGGTGCTCAGAACTCAGCTCACTGGAGGATTATGCTTGGGCAAATAGAAAGCCAACATGCCATGACATAATATCCCAGGAGTAGAGGGCATTTTTGGCAGGCCTAGGGTTAGCTTCTGACATCTTTACCACTTTGGGCACCCAAAGGGTCCTACAGAGACAAGTTATGACCCTTCATAGCCTCATACTTGTCTTTCTGCCTGCTCTAGGTACAGTCAGGCCACGCCCCATGGGGACACCCTTCCTCCCTGAGGGCTAGAAAAGGTCTAACATGACTTGGTACACCAGTTCCTGCATGGGCACAGGGCTTGTGTCATACCTGCTTTCAGCCCTCTTCTTGGCCAAACTTGTTCTCCTGCTTCTCTTTTTGCTGGTAACATCCTTTGGAAAAGGAGAGAGCTGCAGGATCTAAAACAATAATACTCAAAGTCATGTTCTGATTCTAGAGCCTGCCAAAAGTAGAGAAAAGTTGTGCTAGGAAACCTCCCTCCTCCCCCTACAACAATTTTCCAGGTGCAACTGTTGTGACACTTTCCTACCACAAAGTATGGGATTCACAGAGCTGAAACTGGGGGGTCAAGAGGGTGTGGGGAGAGAAAGTAGCTCAAAATCTTTGGATTCACTGTAGAGTGGGAAAATGCTACAAAACTGAACTGGCATTAAATTTTTATTTTTTTTTAATCTGAAACTAGCACCTGGAAACATGAACCCAAGAACAAGTCTAAAATGTGATTTCTTATATAAGTACCTAAACTCAAAAATATTGCTTTGGGAATTTAATTTTTCTCACATAGCACATTTACTTGTTTGTTTTATTACATGGACACACCAAGAGAACTTTCCAAGTGCAGCTACAGATGACTCTCAGTTACTTGGTAATTTACCCAGGTTGCAAGTTCCTACATGGAAGAATCATTAGATCCCAGATACAAAACTGAACAAACATATCTGTAGATTTCCAAGGCTTATCTCCATTCAGGAAACAAAGATTACCTCTTGAGGAGGGTGTGCAAGACTTGTGACACACATGTCCCACACACCCCTACACTCCTGGACACAGGCACTGCACATTGCTTTGGGGCTGTGTATGTGCTGAATAAACTCCAGTGAGCTTGAGTCACTTGGCTGGGCCCCTCTAGGATGAGGTTGGCAGCTGTGCCTCTGCAGCTCACTCCTGGTGCTAAATGGCACAGCTCATCAGGTGTGACACTCTGTGGGCTCAGGACACTGCTCAAAAGCACGAGTGGGTCACACAGCTTTCTTGTGCAGCTCCACCAGAAAGTCTCTTCCTCTACCCTGTGTCTCTTCACTCAGGGGGACCCCCAAGGCACACATACCTTTGGTATCTGCTCATCCATGGGTTCTTCTTCTAGGGGCTTCTCACTGGGGACAAGAGGACATGTGAGGGAGCCGCTCATCTAAAGACCAAAATGTTTGTGAAGTACTAACGGGAGAGGGGAAGCCCCAAACTTGGGCCAATTAGCACCAAAGCAATGGTTTAATGTATAGGGAAGAAAGGTAATCAATAGCTATACAGAAGTCCAGCTCCTTAACTACAAGAAATTCTGTCCTGCAAAGGTCTGGGATAAAAAGGTGAATTCAAGCCAAGGTGAATTCAAATTCCCATCATTTTTTCACTAAGTCATGGTGCCCATAATGAACAATCTCACATTGGGCAAGCTCAGGTTTCACAGCTGAAGTTTAATCATCTGTAAATCAGCTGTGGGCTCACCTTGCATTTGGACTAAATCCATGATGAGAAAAAAGTCACACCAAAGCAGCTGCCAATCTAGTAACCAAACTGTTCAGCAACTCCAAAGCATGGTAACTCCAGGCAAACAGCCTTGATGCCCAGGTGGCAAAACAGAATCTTCAATTTAATAACTGATGGAATGATCTCAAATTTACATGCATTAAAACCCCAGGGGGAAAAAAAATTAACAGCCAAACACACACACAAAAAAGAGCCACAGAAAACTCACTTTGCAACTTTCTGTCTGTGAGACACTCACCTAGGCTTAGCTTTCATCCCTGAAGATGGAGCTTTGGAGTTTTTTTCTGAAGAAAGCAAGGAAACTATAGTTTTACCCTCTGAAGCTACTATGAAATTTTATCTATTTTTTGCTGTAAGACCCACAAAATCAGAGCCTTCAGCATGTCACCTGGGTGACATTTAACTAGGTCAGACTTAAGGTACTGAAGGGAGCCATGCCTGACCTTGGCTGGCATCTTCCAGGTCGGTCTGCTGGCTCACTGTAACCATGGCAACGCCAGAGTTGACCATTTTCTGCTTGGAAACATGAAACCATGAACAAAACATGCGTATGATCAATAAAGAAGTGGGGGTTTCTACAAACAGATTTTTTAGTGGTAGCCTGTGGCAAGAGCTGCATGGCAGGTTTACCATTGCCCACATGTAAAATCTTTTAAGCTGCATGTAAGTGATACTATGGGTTTCTCACTAAAAGCATCCCACTGTCCTCTTACAAGAGGAAACAGTTTTTTTTTTTTTAACAATTTTGCCAAAACAGCAGCTCTGGAGATAAGTATTTGAACTGAATAGACACAAAGCAATTTTCTTTGAAAGAAGGGTTTAGTCACACCTGTAAAAAAAGCAGACTGGTTGAAGGGAAAAGGGACACAAGGACTGTTCTGTCATACACCAAACACTTACTTCTATGGTCCCTGTTAACTGCTGTCTGTGCTGAGAGGTTAAGTTGTCTTTTGGAGTCTCAGAATTTGAAGGATCTTTCCTCTTCTGTGGATTAGAGGGCACAGGTGTTTCTGCAGAACAGCAACCAGGGTGAGAATGCCATTGCAGTAATTGAACACACTCACCACCCCTTCTTTCCATTCCCACACATGCATGCATAAATTGCAGCAGTACAACCTTCTAGGCACATCTTGAGCTCACATTTAACAGAACAAACCCAAGTACCTTCAAAGTACGCAGTGAAGAATTGCAATGCTAAATAAACAACATACAGGCTCATCAATACTGGATGGATGTATGCAAGTTTATCATCTTACTACTTACATGGCTACATTTGACTCCTAAGCTCTGGAGGACATGGAACAAGCCTTTGTGTCTGACTAAAGCAGGAGGATCTTCCACCATTGATGTTTTCCTCCACTGAATCTCTATCAGGTACTGCAAAATTTATTTCACTGCAGATTAACTACCTTCCGCCCTTTATCCTCCTTGACTTCTTCAAGTAGCAGTGCCCACCTTGCATCTCTGTGTACTCCATGGCAGGCATTGATAAAGGAACTCCTAGCTCATCTGCATCTCCACACCTGGAGGACTTCCATTCTAGCTTATTTTAGGCTGTAACTAAAGGAAAATGGGCAGAACTACTGAAGAAGTTACTGCCCCAGACATTTTGAGGTGGAAGTGGCTCTCTCAAGTACGCACCTGGAGAAATCTTAAATGCACAGGAACTTAGAAGAAATTAAAAATTTCTTTTTAATGTTCTCACAGAAAGAATGTGTCAGCTATCCCAAGACTTCTTCAAACTTCACTTCTTTTCAAGACAGTGGGTGATAGCAGTAGGAAGAACTGTGATTTTACACCCTTAGAAGACGTGGAAATATCTGTCAAGTTACACACCAAGAAAGAATCCACACAAAACGTAATCACTCTTAAACCTCAAATACAGCCAGTTTTGAAGCAAGAGCAAATCCCAGCCTTCAAAGTTAAAAGATCCACCATATAGAAGAAAAAAAAACCCACCTTCCAGAAAATTTGATACCAAAGTTCAGCTGAGAATGCTTTTCCTGTTTAAGACCAATTTTGATCACACACACCTCCTGTTTTTTCGCTATAAGCAGCTTTTCCTTAAGGCTGTGACCTACAGTTTTTGGGGACTTGCAGCAGAATTTCATGAGAAGGAAAGAAAGGAGTTACTTTCTCTTTTTCTTGAGAGGTGCTGGGCTTAGACCTTCCTTCGGGTCAGACACAGAGATGATACATCTGTACTTCAGGCTCCAAGTTAGCTCAACAATTACTCAACTTAGAACATAAAACTCTGCCAAATGATGCTGGAAGAAGATGCCTTGTAGAAGATGGTCACTGGCAGCAGCACAGGAAATACTACCATTTGATGATGGAAAACGTAATGTGCCCAGTTCACAGAAACACAAAGCACTGGCTGTAGGGTGGTGAGAAAATGGAAATAAATGCTATTCCAGGTACAGCCAAGAGCCTGTCCTACCTTAAGCAGCTACTTTTGTAGCTGGGGCACATAAAGATAGAGCCCTGCAGCACAAGGTATTTACAGCAGCAGGTCACCTCCTGCAGAGGAGCTGCGCTGCGGCTCACCTTTACCCCCGAAGAGGGATTGCAGGTGAGCATTTCTGCTTCCCCAGATGTTCCTCCATGACAGCTCCAGGAACCTCCAAGGCATTATCCACTGCACTTGGGGACAGGGGACTGGAGCACATCATTCACTGAACATCACCTTGTTCAGAAAAAACAGAAGCTGCCTCCCTGCAGAAAGCTTTAGTGGATGCTGCCCCACCATGTGCACTCCACTGCACAGAGGAGAGTTTGTTAAGTGCCAAGGTGCAAGCCCTGGCCCATCAGAGAACCTGTGCTCTCAGGAGGCCAGAGGCCACCCCATGGCATGGCCAAACCAGAAATCAGGCATCAGGCAAGCCAGAGGGGAGGACAGGAGGGTGCATCCCACCACACCTGCAGATGGAGAAACAGTTCTGCATGCCCTGCACATCAGAGGTCAGCCAGCAGCTGGAATGTGTCTTGCCAGGCCACCTGCCAGCACACAGATCCTGCCTCCATGAGCATTCCCCTGCTCGTGCAGCCCCAGCAGCACATGGCCATGGTGCCCAGCCCTTACTCCCTGGGCTAGAGGGACTCAGCAGCTGCCACAAGCAGAGTTACCAAGCTAAAAAGGCAGGAACAGTAGAAGACTGAGCTTGGGCATGGTTTGGTTTTTTGTTGTGGCTTTTTTTTCCCTCCCTTTCTTTTTTTTTTTTCTTTTTGTTTTAAGTGAAGTTAACTGTAAGCTGTGGACTACAAGTGAAAATTATAGCATGAAAACAGATATTTAAATTTAACAAAAAAACACACACAAGCACAAAAAATATTTACCTGCTTCATTCTGCATGGCTTCCTTCCCAGAATGGACATTCTCATCTTCAGACTCAAGTATCTGTTGGCAGGAATTAATCTCATGTGAAAGTGGTCTTAAAAAGAGTAGTCTTTACTAAAGTCAACTACTTAATACAAAACTACTAACAGTTGCTAATTGCCAAGCAACAAATCAGTGGATACTAATTGAGTTGATCATTTAGAAAGATCTTAGCTCCTTTAAGGGCAAATGACAACCACTAAATTATGGTTATTTACTGTTATGTAAGCCTTTCTGCAAACACCACAGACTGTGAATGAATTACAAATCAAAAATTAACCATATTAACACTTGGGGGGAAAAAAGAAAACAAAATCATCCACAATTTATGTTTTTACATTAGCTAATAAAAAACCTTGAGGTTTTAGAAGTACTCTATTCTTTGTCTTGAACTCCTATCTACAAAGTCAGTCTAAGATTTGTATTTTTCAGCACACCTCCAAATTTTTGTGCAACAATTTGCTCATCCTGTGAAATGTAACACTTGGATCCATATATAAGAGCATGTCCATACTTAAAGTTATGTCATTAAATGCCATAGGCTTTATTTTCTACTTCAGAAACTCAGCAAAAGTTACAACACAAGGAATAAACAAATCATTTTAACCTTCCAGCTTTTAAACCATGAGTTTGAGTATTTTGAAACTTCTTTCCTAAAACATCTAATTTCTCTTCCAGGGCAAAGCTTAGAACATCTATGTAGAGTGGCATAAATCCACAGTGGGAAGACAAATATATAATAAAGAGACACAGAGAAAATAAAGAAACCACAAAACACAAATCCCACAAACCTGAATGGCTTTGTCCAGTGCAAAGCATAGTTAAGAAAAAAACCCCACATATTAGACCTTACCATCAGTCTTTCATCTCCCAGGACTTTTCTAAGTACACTTAATATCTCAAACTCATCACTGAAAACCAGTTTGATTTTTATTGCTTCTCTTTTGTTAAGAGCAGTGGGTATCTTCATAAAAATTTTAACAATCTTTTTTCCATCCTTCTCTGTGTAAAAAAAAAAAAAAAAAACCAACAAAACAAACAAACAATTACATTTCTTTTAGATCAAGACATTTTTCTGTTTATTCTAAATTTCTGTTTGGGATTTTTAAAACAGTCTTTTACATCTTGCCTGTGTATTTCCAGTTACTCTGTTTGCTCATTTCTTTCCCTTTGAGTCTTGGTTATGCTGTTCCCCAAGACACCTACAAATTGACAAGGTGTCCTGTTTGGGTAGGGAGGGGTGGGGTTATCGTGCAGAATGGACCCAACACACTGTCCAACAAGCAGAGCTAGTGCAGGATCACCAAAGGACAAGGCAGAGAGGGAGGAGAACAGGTAGGAACACCTTGGTGACGGTGGGATTTCAGGTTTACTCTGTGTGTCTCATGGACCCCCAGCCAAACAGGATAATGCTGTTGGAAAAAATCTTACCCTTCACATTGTAACTGTTGACATTTTCTTTTGACAGCCTCACAGAGTCCCAGAGAGCTCCCTTTGAAAACCAAAGCCATTGTGTGAGAAGGGCTGAGGGAGTGCCCACTGGCTTAGGCTAACCCAAGGCCACCTGGTCTTTGCTGTTACCTCATCACAATCCACATAGAAAGTCACACTCTGGCTGCCAGTGTTGAAGTCAATCCAAAACTCCTCCAGTTTCTCATCCGATGGCTTCTTCACCTGGGGAGGAAGAGCAGCACTGTTGTTCCCCTAAAAGCCCCAAGACTGCTGTATCAGTCACAATTGTCTTTAATAAGAGAAAATTGGAAAATATTACCCTACGTAAACATCCGTCCACCTTGCAGAAGCAAGAGTTTAGACAATGCTGTGGGGTGCCAGCCCACAGCTCCACCCACCACACCCATGTCAGATGTGCCTCTGCTTCAGCTGTGGGAGCAGAAATGCCCAAATTCTCCCATGATTGTGCCAGGAAAGAAGCTGTGGAAGCTTTGTTTCTGAGCACTTGAAATAAGCAGGAACAGTGGAATCAGCTTCCATCTACATGGGTTTGATTCGATATGACTGTCAGGAATGGTGCCACAGTTTATTCAACTGAAGACCAGTGAAGCAAACTACAGGATCTGCAATGCTTCTCCAGGGGCATCAGGCAAATCCTGTTTTCTGGCAGTCTGGAAACAGCTCTGCCAGAGGACTCAGTGTTGTCCTGTCCTCCTACTTCTTTTCAAAACTCTCTTCTGTCATCACCATGAAGAGAAGCATTGCCTCTATCACTTGGCTGATACAACAGCAAAGTCAGCAGTAGTAAGTTGGGAGCTAAGTGACAAACAAGCAAACTTTCCAGCTAGAGCAGAGGAAATTTCTTCCAGCTACGCTCCAAGAAATTGAGCTCTTCAGTGAAAAAGAGGCAGGGGGAAAAAAAAAAAAAACAAATTTTGACCACAGAAAGCAACATTTCAGCAGCCATAATGTTGTAGGGAAGGTGTCAGGGCTTTAAGAGCTATTACCTCATTCATGTCAGCAAAAGCAGATATGCAAGGAAATGAGTAGACCCTGGAAGAGAAGCAGACTTCTCAGGATACATTCAATATTCAAGTCTGACTGCAATTATTTTATTTTTAATAAGATAAGTAACCAATCTTATTGTTCAAAGAATAATTTAAAATTTTCTAAAAGTAAATCAAGCTTGGATAAGCTAGAGATGACAGTATTTTAGTAGCAATATATTATCTTCATTGATTCTATTTTCAAAAGAATCACTATAAAAATGCATCAAATTTCCTTCTTGAAAACAACTTCATTCTTCACATGTAAAATATTTTTTTAGTTTAAGCCAACCCATTTCCCAATTCTATTTATTCCACTCTGCAGTTATGATAGCACCAATTTATTCTGTTAGTTCCCAGCTTACCTTCTTTTATCTCCAAGTCTTTCATTTAGTAGATTAAGAAATTTTCTGCAATCCTTCAAGACAAATGACACGTTATTTTTTAAAATCAGGCTACTTTTCCTTTGCAAATAGTTACTCTATTGTGTAGAATAACTATTTGTTGTGTAACCTCCACTGCCCAGTTAAAACCTTTAAACTGGTCAGTGGGACACCAAAGACCACTGGGAAGAAACACTCAATTTTCTACAAAAGTTTGGGCTCAACTGAAGACCAGTAAGTATTCAAATATTAACTCTGCAAATTAACTTATTTATGCATTATTTATAGTCTTTATTTTACTTTTTTATGGGTAAAATAACTTCAAAGTAGGAGCTATTTCAACAATGTGTCATTTAATATTTACCATATTAATAGGGAAAAAAAAAAGTAAAACATGCCATCCACAAATAGCTTTGCACATTTATAAAATCAGTTTTGTAGGAACTTCTTGCAAGGACACCCTGGCTTAACTCAACCAAAACTAGCCCCTATACACACTTGTCAAGTATGTTGTTTTCAAAATAAGGACCCTCACCGTCTCAAATTCTCGATCCTTGATCTCTTTGAAAGCTTCAGCAAGATAGTTATCTTCAAACCAGTGGTGAACAAGGTCATCCCTCCATTTTTTTATCATTAACCTACAAAGTGCTTCTGAAAGGGCAACCTGAAGGTCATAATCTGCCAAGTAATCATAAGCACAGCATAAATATCATCCCTCCAGCACATCTGAGGTTACAGCATTGCTACTCCTGCCATTCTGTGCTGCACAGTCACATCCATCCTCCAGCCTCTGTTGCCCCTAGGAGAACAGGGGAGTGTAACAGCCAAGTGTTGGCCCAGGCATCCTCCCACCAGCTCCCCCAGCTCAGTGAGGTCGAGGTACAGAGCGCTGCAAACCACGACACACGAGTGGGAGATGAGCTTGGGAAGGGGATGAGAGCAGAGACTCATCACTAACCCACCACGATTAGGCCACATTCCACATACCATAGCAATACTTAAAAAGTGTTGTTATTATAAGGAGAAAACAAAAAGGATTTCACTCAAGAGGCCACTAACCTTGTTAACTAAATTTTGTCCATATTGTGGCAAAGCAATTAAAATTTAATTTTTAAGACTAACAGCCAGCATATTCTGTAAACACATACAAAAACCTGATCTAATTACTTTTCTACATAAATCAGTTTAGCCTCCCTGATTAGTCAATATGCATTACTAATACCAACCAAAAAACCTAATGCGTTGCTGTATTTAACTTTTTTTATTTTTATTTTGTTAAAACACATTTGACTTGCTTCCCTAAAAAAATCAACTCTCGACAAGGAAATAAAATTTAAATTATAATTCATCTATAATAAATAAGCAGATGAGGTAAAGCTGAAGAACTTCTTACCACCAACTTCCAGTATAGTTTTTGCAAGGTCTTTCCTGAAACAGCATAATGCTACAAGTTAATTCCATATTAACTCCTAATGCAGAGAAGAGGGTATTTAGGCACAGACACTGGAGGGGAAAAATCACTTACGTGAGCGAGCATATCTCCTCAGAGAGAGGGAACTTCTTTCTCTCCTCCCGTGGGATATTGTCAAGTATAGAGTTGAGGGTCCTCAAGGCCTTTCACCCCCATAAGAGAAGGGGTAGAAAATGAAGGGAAATAAAATCAATAACAATATCACATCTTTTTATCTAATTACACAAACTTTTGCACAAATATATCATATTTTCTCCTCCTAGTAAAAATCTTACCTCCAGATGCAGAGCACAGCAAAGATTTGCTTCTGTCACTAAGCGCCCCAGTTCAGGCAAAAATAAATTCACTAGCTCTTTCTCCCCTAGAAAAATAATTTGAAAGGTACAGCTAGAAACAGGTGGTGTCCATACAAAAATAGTTGAAGTAACAACAGTTTGTTGTGTTGAAGGAATAAAAACATCCCAGCTGTAAATTCATTTTAAGACAAAGCTTCCAACCATCTAATCCTAGATAGAAAGGGGAACTGGTAATTTCCATCTAAAAAAACAATGCTCCAGATACACTAACTTCTGACCTGGGTAACTTCTTAGAGGCACAGAAAGGGGAAGCTAATTACTAGCCACCAGAGAAAACCTGAATATACAGGTTTTGTCAAAGTCAGCAGAGCAAACCAATAAAGTATTAACCAAAAGATGCTTGTGCCACTCTGCTCCCACTAGAATAAGGTACGAGGACAAATAAGCACACACTACCTGGCCCACAGTGCAATGCTTCATTTTTACATGGATTGTGAGCCTGGATGTCTGGTCACTGATATTTTCTGAAAGCACCTGCTACCCCCATGCTACTGTAAAACCAGACACAGAAGAAAATTTTTCTGCTGAAATGAATGAGAGAGAGACAGACATCCCTCTATTGAGTTCAGAAGGCTGAAGGAGTTACCACGCTATTCTGTGGAGATGGTTCCCTTCAGCCAGGGAATGACATCTGATGCCAGAACAAACAGACGTGGAAGAACACACTGTCTAGACTGAACCCCTTTCAGAAGCCACTTACTCTGATCAAGTGAAATGCTTGATGCTGACCATTTAAACAAGATAACAGAGACAGATTTTTCAGTATGTACATAGCAAGAAAACAGAGAAACAGAAAAGTTTTGTGCTCCAATATAAACGCTAATGAAAATTAACTGAAGAGAAATCAGCTGGAAAATCTTAAAAAAATATATATATTATATATATATAAATATATATATATATATATATATTTCAGAGAGGAAGAAGTAGGAAGCTAAAGAAAAAAGGGACAGAGTTCAAGCAGAATTAAGAAATATGCTCCTGAGATCAAGATTCATGATATTGAGGAATGAAAGGAAAAAAACCACTGACCTTCTTTACAGCATTTGCAAATCACCTGATGGAAAGAGTAAAAGAAGCCTTCATTAGCACACCACCTCCCAAGAAGAGCAGTACACAAAGTGCCAGGCTGTTCATGCACTCCTTCCTTACCCCCCAACTTTCAGATGCTAAATAACATAAACCAGTACATACCCACATCAGAATAACATAAAACACTAGTGTACCCACATCAGAAAAAGCCACCTGATCCAGGTATGTCACATATGGTCACCCTGATCATATAATATGCAGGAAGGGTAAAGGTAGCCAAGCCCCCACTTCCCCCAGGGATTTCAGCAGCACTTGAATACAGAGTGCCTACTGATCCCTGGAAAACCCACATCATGACATCATTCTCTTATTTCTATTACACACATGGGCCTATTTGAAAGCACATTTTATGATTATACACTACAGCACTAGATATCACAATGCGTATCTGAAAGGTGTTGAAGTCCCCTAAGGAAAATTAAAAACAACACCATAACACAAAACACTTCCTTCTCCACAGTGAAAGCATGTGGAAGAAATGTAGCAGGAAGACATAATTCAAAATAAATTCAATTTCTTGGGAAAATAAATGGGTATTTTATAATTTTAAAGTGGTTAGTACAGAAAGAAGGAAGCTTGATTTTGCTCAAACATCTTTTAGCAGAACCATAGAGCCATAGGTATTGATATGAATTCTGATGCACAAAGTGACAATTCCAGTAAACTACAGACAACAAGACTAGGAGCAACAGCTTGGGGGAAAACACTAAAAAGCATTCTTCCAATAGGAAGAAAACAAATGTTACGTCACCAGGCCTCTAACACCCTTAAAGTTGAAACATAAATTAGAGTTGTAAGCAGGTTAAATCATTCTTTAGAATTAAATAATCTGTTTCAAACAGAATAGGAATAATTGCCAGGACCACCTTGGCAAACATGTTTGCACATGAAGTGCAGCTCAGTGTCAGTAACTCGTGGGTTTTAAAAAGAGCTTTGGCTCACAAGCCTTTATTTACAAAATGCATCAGTATTTCTTGCAAATTTTTCTACAAAAACAAATACTTCAAGTTAGAAAACGAGAACATGCTTCTCCCAAGTGTGTCAAATCTCAGCCAGATCCCAGCCTGGAGCACACTCCTAGACACTGCCCAACCACTCCACCTAGGCTGCTTCCCAGGATCAGCCCGAGGGCACCAGATCTAATTATTTCTTTTCTAATGGGAAATGGCTTGTGAACAATAGCTATCGTAGCCAATAAAGGCAACCCTTCTGTCCCCTTAAATGCATGAACATACCAATGCAGAATCAAAGAAGTCTTCAAGCAGTAACATCAAGAATTTATTCTCATTTGGGTCGATGATGGTCACAAACGCTTTTGCTCTTTCAAACCAAGATACCAGGTAAAAGTTAAAAAAAAAAAAAGAGTTAAAAACTGAGAAGAGGAATTAATCATCCTAAATTACATATGTCTGCAGGGAACCTGACAGAGTTTTTTACTCTTTAAACTTCAGAGTCATGTAATGTGTCAAAAGCTACACGGCTTTAAGGAGTTCAAATTTTGCTAGGAGGACACCAAAAGTGCCACTTCCCCCTTCCCTCCCTAGCCCTCCTTTTGTCCTCTTGTCTTGTCCAAGGCACCCACTCGTGGTGCTCAGACACAATAAGTGCTGCTAGTGGCACCAAAATTACTATAGACATTACTACAGGACATCAACTCACAGCAAAATACTGTACAATTTTTTCAAGTTTTTCAAGGTAAATATTTTAATACTTCATGGTTTTAAGCATTGCATAACATCACACACAGATGGTGAACTAGAAATCCATGTTCCACTGAAAGTACAGAGCTCAGACTGGAAAAATTTATCTCCATACAGGAATTTTGAGCAGCTCTATCCCTGAAAAGTATAACTGCAAGGCAGGAATACAAGATTTTGGACTGAGGACTCCTCAGCTAGCTCTTTGCTACCAGAGAGCACGTGTTAGCTGTTCCCTGGCACCTGTGTTAGATCCAGGTGTTACTCATCTTCAGCCCAATTGCCTTTCTGCTACTACAACTATTACCAGCTGAAATCAATATAGTGCCAGAAGAGAAAACAAAAGTGCAGATTAAATGCACCAGGTTTGCTACATTACTAGAGAGGGACCTTTATAAAGAATATCTCAGTTTTTAAAAATATAAATGCACAAAGTACTCATCAATTCCATCACTAAAATTATATTTTAGTGAAATGTATTTTGCTGGAGCATTTAAAATGCATTTAGAAAGTCTATATAATTTCACTAATGGAACTTAAAGAAATTAATTCTCTCCTTCCACTAACAGCTTAAAAAAAAACTAAACAACCCAACCCTTTAAATCAGCTAACAAGTGGAGCCATAAAATTGGCTGCTACACCAAAGCAATAAGAGAATAAGTATTTTTTCTCCACTCAGTTCATGCAATATATTAAAAAAAATGATTTGTTTCAGTGTGGTCAACAAGACATCCTCTAGTTTTCACTTCCTTGGAGTTCTTTTTCTGATGCAAACAACCTTAAATCACATTAGTAAATTATATGTAGTATTATACTCATCTTTGCTACCAGCCCTTGCTCAATAAACAAGCTCTTCCCTTCTTGAAGATCACTTTTAAGGTAGAGCTGAATACATTTCAGCAGCAATGAAACATTCTTGAATTCGTTCTTGTCCAGCTCCTACAGAAACACAGAGTGCTGTGCATCATTAGCCTGCTACCCTCCAAGTTGGCTGCTAGAAAAGTTGAGATTATTCATGGTACTCGCCTTTCTCAGTGCCTTGTCCAGCTGGCTAAAGAGAGATTCACTGTATTTCTGGGGAAGCTTTACTTCGTTCTCTTCAAGCAGTTCATGTATTTTTTGAAACCCCTTTCCTTTAAAGGCATCAGTGAGCAACGATTGGAGCTGTAGAGGGAAGGGAAGGAAACAATTAGAGAGCAAAATAAAGGGGCATTGAAATTGTAGCAGCACAAATTATGATAAAATACTTGTAATGTTATTTTAAAAGTTGCCAGTTTCTTTTATTTGTTTTATATAGTTTGTTTCTCTACTTTCATTTTACTACTAGATCTGAAGTGAAACATCAGTCTTGATGTCCAAAAGAGACAAGATCCTTGAAACTGAATAATCATAAAATATATCACGTAAGGAAATAAGCAATTTAGTATAGCCAGTTTTTAAGTCCCCCAACTATTACAATAATTTCTTCCCACTTACTATATATATATATATATATATATATATAAAATAACAATTTGTAAGATAAAGCTAAGGAGGCATTTAAAAGATCCTTACATAGTCTTCTGCTCTGTCTGCCATATTGCCACTCACATCTCTATTTCGTTCTTCACTTGTTTCTTGCTTTAAAAATAAAAGAAAGAGGAAAATACAGAAAAAACCACTTTTTTCTCTGTCCCCACCAAAAAAGAAAACCCAACGAACCAAAACAACCCCAAACACTTTTTGCCCAAAGCTGCAGAGCACTTACTCATCCCCTCACTTCCAAAACGCTGGTTTTCCTCCCTTACTACCTAAGCTGCAAACCCCCCTCGTGCCTCCCAACCCGAGGTTTCCGGCGGCCGTGGGGAGCCCCGCGCGTGTCCCCCGGAGGGAGCGCGAAGTGTCCCCTCTCCGCGGCCGCGGGGAGCGCCGCTCACCTGGGCCATGGTGCGGGGTCTGTTTCAGTCTCTCCCCACGGCCGGGACCCGTGGCTGGGCACACCCGCGCCTAGGGTGGAGGGTGACCCTCGGCAGCCTTTCCCGCGGCTCCGAGCGCTCTCCTTTCCTCAGCAAGCCCTCACTCTATACCCCAACACTGGGGTAAAAAGGAGGAAAGGCAGCCCAGTTCGCATCCGCCCTAAAAAGCCACAGCTGTGCGGCACCTGGGAAGGGTCCCTTGCACCCGGGCACCGGCGCCGCAGCACGGACAGACCTCGGACCGAGCCCAGGGTCGCAAAGGAGGAGCTCAGAGCCTCCCTGGGGGCTGCTCCTGACCGAGAGATGCCACAGCCGGCGTGTGCTGCTGCCAGGTGGGCTTTATCGTGCTCAGCTGAGGATAAAGGCCAGTAAATTTTGGACCAGAGAGGCTGGAAGCGAATGAGAAAAATCATTGCGAACAGGTGGGATCGTTTAAGGGTTGATAGCAGCGCTCGGAGTTCAACGGCTCGGTCTCTATGCTGCTGTGGATTGATTTTGATGTGAAAAACAGAAAGAAAAAAAAAACATCTTCCCCCCCCCCCCAAAAAAAAAAACCCAAGCAAAAGCAAAAAAACAAAGCACAACACCAATAAAAAGAAAAACTCACGAAAACCAAACCAACCAAACAAAAAGCTCCAAACTTCAGTCCTATCTGCTGTTTCTTTCGAAAATAAAAAGGTAACAAAAAAACTGTGACTGTTCAATAAGTTAAAATGTGCTTCTCGATACAATGGCACCAACACCACCTTTGCATTTTAAACCAGGTGCTATAGAGCGCAGGGCGAAGGGGGAACCTGCCAAGTAACGCCGATTTCGTTTACGTTCAAAGAGCAGGTTATTCAGCATCTTTGCCTCCCTCCGGAGGCTTTAGAAGCTGCGGGCAGTTCCGAGCCGCGCTCAGTATCCAAGATCAGGAGCAATCCCGGTGGGGCAGAGACGGGTCCCCCCTGCTCATGACCCCGGCCACCCGCGGAAGCGAGCGGCAGAGCCCCGCGGCTGCAGGGTTAGAATTCCAAACCCGGCTCAGATTTGCCGAGATCACGGCCCCCAGGGCTGGGGTGGGGAATTCTTGCACAACCCCTGCATCTATCCCCAGTCACACACTTTCAGGTAAGGGTAGCGAGACCCGTCTGTGGTATGGAGGGACAGCGCAGCTCCTGACGCTCCCACGGGTCGCGGTGGGGTTCGGTGATAGTGCTGCTGTTCCACCCACTCCTCGGCGACGCCCCGACGGCATAAAAAAGCGGGAGCCGCCACCTACGGCCACTCTTTGCCATGAAGCTCACCTGGGACATCAACGACCCCAAGCTGCCGCAGGTACTGGCTGGGCTGGGAGGTACTGGGGAAAGTCTCCGTCCAGCTCTAACGTGGAGGTGGGGAACAGCAGAACGAGCTTCACTCTAAGCAAAGTTTTGTTTTACGTCTGCTTTACTTCTCTTTTCACTTTGTGTTGCAGTCTTTATAACTATAACTATATTACCTATAAATAAAGTATGCCTTTGATGCACATCTTTGCCTAGCTGGATGTGAACTCCTAGAACTACCTGTGGCTCCATTTGGACAATTTTCTTCTCCCTCCTCTTCGTCGTTCAAGAAGTGTTGAATTGGAGCTTGAATTGACTGTTTACTACTATCTTTTCTTACTAATTATTTCTTTGGTTTATTGACACACCACTTCAATGCCAACAAGCACTCCACTTTTGTCCAGTTGTGAGTTTCAAGTGCATTTTTTAATTTGCAACTTTTTTCACCTTAGAGTTTATTTAAGTTTACAGAGCTCATACTATTACATTATAATGCTGTAAATACTGGTAGTTTGCCTCTGTTTGCTGGGATTGCTCCCACATGTGGTACATACATATGTTAAATATGTATTGCATTATAAATATTTTCAGTTTAAAATCTTCATTCATAGCTCTGATAATTACATTTTTGTAATGAACTCTAGAAAGCTGTGAAATCTCAAACTGAAATGTTCCTTGTTTGTGCCACTATACACATATTGGAAGTACGTTTGCAATGACAAATCTCTATTTTTTGGGAAAAGCCCTATTCAAATCATATTAGATGCACTTTAGGAAGCCATTCCATAGCTAAAACTTTTAATTTCCTGTCTGCAGCTGCACTGTCCCACAACAAGGAGAACTTAATAGGAGTCATGATCAGGGTGGCTTGTGTCCTATCTGGGCACACTGATAGTACACTGGTCAGTAAATTCTGGGAGTAAGGCTGATGTCTTACAGCTGGTTACTTCCCTGTAAAAGGCAAATGTGTCAGCAGACCGTGCTACAATGGATCATGATGCAAAAGAGGAAAAGATCCTGACTTTCTTTTCAGATAGGGAATCTCAGACTGCCCTAGCCCTTTTAGAGGGCACTTCTGAACAAGCTATTATTTCAATATATCTTTTTCTGCTGCTTGGCTGGTGATAAAAAAAACTTTTTTTCCCCTCTGTAGTGTATCTTATAACAAAGCAAAAATACCCGGTTGTAATATACTAATAGCATTCTCTTTCTCTCCTCCTTGCTGCCTTGCCCTCCCACCCCACCTGCCCTGCTGCAGGAGCCCAAGCACTTCGACGCCTTCCAGGAGTGGCCCGATGGCTACGTGCGGCTCATCTACTCGAGCGAGGAGAAGAACGCGCAGCGGCACCTCAGCGGCTGGGCCATGCGCAACACCAACAACCACAACTGCCAGATCCTCAAGAAGTCCTGCCTGGGCGTGGTGGTGTGTGCCCGGAGCTGCGCCCTGCCCGGCGGGGCCAGGCTGCAGCTCCGCCCCGCCATATGCGACAAGGCTCGGCAGAAGCAACAAAGTAAGGGGCACTCAGGGAGAGCTGCGATGCCCAAGGGACCCTGTTTCTTACATTGGGGCTTGATTTCCAAGCTGGAGTCACTCTTACTTGAGTGCAGACTAAGGCACAATTGCAATGACTGATTAATTCCAAATTTCATCAATGTCTGTTTGCAAATATTTAAGGGGATAGGGATTTAAATCCTTTAAATTATTAGCATGTACATCTAGCAGGCAGTTCTAGTTCATACCATTTAGCTATGCTTGGCAGTCTATGTTGCATTTCCTTGAATACATTTTAATCTGATTTTTGGAAAAGTCTGATCATGTTGCTCTTGAGCTCTGTTTACTCTCAGGCAGCATCCTTGTCCTTAACCAATCTCTTCAGTAGTTTCTGTCTGTTCACAGAGAAAGCCTGCCCCAACTGTAACTCTGCCCTGGAGTTGATTCCTTGCCGAGGACACAGTGGCTATCCAGTCACGAACTTCTGGAGGCTTGATGGAAAAGCAATATTTTTCCAGGTAGAAAAGCAGCTGTGTGTATTTATGCACACTATATAAAAAATGAGAGAGATTTCAGAGAGAGATTTCTTCTTCTTCCCCCTCTCCTTTTATGTAACACAGACCATGATGAACATGAAAAAGGTCTAGTCCATGACTGAATTTCTCTTGAGTATAAACATAAGAACAAATAAAACAATAACACTTGGCTATCTCCTTGAAAGCAGTACTTATGGATTGGAAATATTCAATTTTAACTACAATAAAACAGATGGGTAAAATTCTCCTCTTTACAGAACACAAATATGAACAAAAAGTTTGTCTTGCACCCTGGTGCATGTGACAACTGGATGTCTCCAATGTTATTTCCAAACATTTATTTGCTACTAAAATAAATAGGAAAAAAAAGTCTCAATGTACATGAGTTGAAACATAAAAATTCTCCTTCGTGTGAAACTAGCCTTTGAATTTTAAAGGATTTAAAATCTTGACAGAAAAAAAAGAAGAATCTTAGCCAAAATTTGAAATTTCATCTTGATTTTTCTTTTTTAGCAACATTGGAAAAAAAAGAAAACAAAAATTTTCTGTTCTATGAGACTACATTTTCTCCTGGATAATTTTTTTCCCTCTGACTCCCACGGCAGTGAATTCTGTTCTCCAGTCAGTAAATGGAAGAAAACTGGCCATAATCCCAGATTCCTTCCTATATTATTCTTATTCAAATGTTCACTTACCGACATGCAAAACTGGAAGATTTTACTATCAAAAAAGTTGATAAATGCTTGCTTAGAAGTTAATTTCTGCTTGAGAAAGGACAGTGTTTTAAAAGCAATTTTTAGCTTGTATTAGGGATTGTATGTTCAGACAAATGAGTAAGGAAATGTAGTGTCCATCACTTTGTCATATGCCCGTGTAACTTTGGTTATGTAGATCTGCGTATCCACAGATGTCTCAATAGCAGAGCATCTTCAGATGGTTTTTTAGGATATATTTTCAGTCCTGTTCAAGAAGGTGTATTGCTTTAAGAGAATATTTTTCATCTTGTGGCATGAAACCTCTTTAAAGCCTAATTATACTATTTATAGATGTGCTTATAAGGCAGAACTGAGATACTGGATTGCAGAAAATCAACCAAACTATTTTTTTCCGCCTTGGTTCTGATTATCTACTCCTGAATGTCACAAACTTAGGTAGCACTTTTGCTCCTTCATCAGCTCTGCAGTCATCACTGACTTCTCCCTCACTTTTTCCTTCTATCTACATACAAATAATGATTTATTCTATTTGTTTATTTTCACAGTGCATTTGTCCTTGTTTAGTTTCTCCTTCCTTTTTTCCTTGTGCCAAACCACAGACCATGCTGCGACTACCCTTCCTGCTACTTAGAGCATTTTCTCTAATCTTACCCCCTTCTAGGTACACACCTAACTCTCAGTTAATCCTAATTTAGGCTAAAGGAGTCCATGACCACCCCCGTCCAGAGAGCAAACTGGAGGCAGAGGCAAGAAGAAGTGCAATTAAGAAGCAAATGTCCTCCTATCACCACTCCCAGAAAAAGAGATCACTAAATTCAGAAGTAAGTCAAAGTCATTAGTTAAATAAAAAGGTGACATAAATGAAAACTTTTTTTTGTCAGTTAAAAAGATGTGATAAGCATGTACTGTGGATCCCAGGGCAAAACAAAGCTTTACATCATGCTATTAACATGTGCTAATAACAAAGTAACATCTGTTAATTTGGGGCTGAAACTAGTAACAGCACAAGTATTGAGACATATGTGTCTGGACAGTATTGATTCCTATATCTTACAGATCTACTTTTCCTTGTCAGGCAGGAAGATACCCTGACAGCAGTGGTTACACCAATAACCTACAGAACTTTCACTGCATGGATAGCCCAGAAAGAGCTGGTTTCTTCGCAGACACCAGTTTTTCAATTCCAGCCCAGTCTTACCCTTCGCTGCCGAACGCAGACCCCTACAAGGCACATTACGACTCAGCCAGCTTCCAAGAGGACCAGCTATCACCATACCCTAAATGCCCAAATCCAAGGATCTACATGCCCGTGCCATGCAGTTACGAGTTTGGAGTTCCTACCTTTATAAGCTCAAGTCCTTACCCAACATTTTACAAAGATCTGCCCAGTCCTGCCATTGATGCAGACCCCCTCAGTCTGAACGGGTCCCACTACAACGCTGTGACCACCCATGATAAGAGCTTTGATAACCCTGGCAGACATTACGGACTGAAACCAGCGTGGGGGAAAAGTGGCAGTGGAGACCGGAGTGACTACGGGCAGATGGCAACAAGTGCTCCTCACCCTTACTACAGTGGGGACTATCCCTGCAGGTACAGCCCCAGCCCCTCTCCCATGGCCCCACCGCTGCAGACGGTCATCACCACCACCACCAAGGTGTCCTACCAGGCCTACAAGCCACCCGCGCTGAAATACAGCGACAACCTCTGCGACGTGAAGAACCTCCAGAGCTACACCCATGTGGCAGAAAACATCTCAGGTGCTGTCTATTCAGGGATGAAGATTCAGGAAGACTTTGGGATGATAAAGTCAGCGCTGCTTTACCAGCACGACTCCATCCCTACAAAATCCAAACCAGCCGAGGGCATGGAGAGCTATCGGTATGGGCTCCCTCTGGGGAGCAGCTTTGCTGAGCATGAAGGCCAGGCCCTAAGGTTTGAGAGTGCTGAATATTGACTAAATGGTGCTTAAATGGCAAATACCTGCAGATGGGAGAATAGATTTTTGTGCTGACCATGTAGTGCTGAGCCAAGTAGTATGAGATTTGAGGAGATATAAGGAAGCAAAACATCAAGACGGCTTTTTCCCAAAAGCACCTTTCTGGACCTGTGTGCTGAGTGAATTATATTTTGCAACTAATTTCAAAGAAAACCCCACATAATCACTAAAATGGCACAAGAAACTGAGCCCAAAACACACCTGGGAGAAGGTAATATGGAGGCACAGCTCCTCTGGAAGTCAACAGCCTCCTCTGACAGCAAATGCAATGCACTTACAGCCACAACTCCTGCCTCAAGCTTTGAGAGAAAATGCTCCATCTGTAAGAAAGGACTAATCAGGTAATGGAAAAAAAATGAAGGGAGGTGGCTATAGATTATAGTCAACTGAAGGAAATGGTAGGGAAAGAAAGAAATAACAGAAATGTGAAAGGAAGACAATTCGCAGAATAATTTACCTGAATGGTTCATTCACCTGCCATGATCCTTTTGATGAATGGAAGATCAGCTAAGTTTCTCTGAAATGAGAAATGAAATTTGCTAAATTCACGTTGCTTTTTGATCCCTTGTATCAAGAGCAGAGACTACCCAGACTTTCTATGTAAGGACAACCCAGCACAGCCATACCAGGAACTGATGCCCTGTAACACTCAGCCTGGAGGCAGGAAGGCTCAGACAACCCCCACCAAGCCTGCTCAGCATCACATGGCTGCCAGAGTTAACTTATGTGGTCCTGAAAACCATTTACAGTGAAACTGGTTTTTGCTTAAAGGAGCCTGGCGAGCTGGTCAGGCCAATTGGTTAACAGTGCAGAATTCTCTTTACCCATGAATACAACTGGTCCTGTCTAAGAATGCAACATCCCAGCTGCCTAGTACAGGTCAGTATGAATGAATCTTTCCTGGCTGCCTCTCTGCACTCCATCTCCATCAGGTCTTTCTCCCTCTCCTAAGGGATTTTTCTCTCTGTAAACATAGCTCCCCATGACAGCACTACTTTGGAAATTAACCAGCCAACAGAGAGGTTACAAAACAAAATCTTCAAACTGAGCTAAGCAATGAAATTGTAAAGAAATGAATTCCCAAATGCAGCCCTAAAACAACAAATTCTTTTTTAATCTGGAAAGAAGAAAAAACAGAGCAATGCTAGTTTAAAACTAAAGTTATTTTAGTACTGGGGAATAGAACCCTCACCCAAAATGCGTGTGCCAAGCAAGGGAGCTAAGTAGACACAGGGGATTGATCAGGGTAAAAAATAATTCTTTTGGTATCATTATTATTGAGTTACCAAGTATCTTTAACATTTTGAACACATTTTTTGTTTTTTACCTCTGTCTTATGTATATTTTTGCTGTGTTTTGAGAAACAGCATACTACTGTAGTCTTTCAATAAATGTGAAATTACAGTTAAAAGCAAGGCACCATGTAAAGTAATGCGAGCAGCTGGCTAGTTAGAATTACAAGGTTCTATGCACTGAAGGTATCATTAAGCTGGTAAACAAATTGTATTTTCAAAGAACAGTTAAACAGTTATTTCTGATGTAGTATTTTTTTTTCTTTTTATATTTTTATGAAAACCATGTTTTTATAAACATGTTCAGTCTGAGATGTGAAACTGAGCCCCATAGGAATTTAGTTAATAGCATCCTGTTTCAGGAGTGGATTGTTCAGCATTTTGAAAATTCAAGCCAGACAAAGATGGAATTCACAAAAAGACTAAATTAATTCACCTGCATCAAGCTTACCTTGTCTTTTAGCTCTAGTGTACTTTATATCTCCCTTAGCTTTTGTTAAACTCTTAGGGTAATTCTTCTACCAAGTGTTTTAAATTACTGATAAGAAGAGATTCAGGTGAACAACATAAATTTGATAATTAGCCCACATACTTTAAAACCTTTAAAAAAGAAAAAAAAAAAAAAGGTGGTTTGTGAATTATTACCCAGAAAGACTGATGCAAAATTTTAGAGTTTATGAGCACATAACATTATGCCTGTTTAAAGAACTGGCATTTCTCAGCTGTATACCAAATCATATTGAGGCATTTGAAATGTAGAATAATAATCAAGGCTTACAGCCCTGTAAGTTTAAAGGGGGGAAGAAAAAAGTCTAAGAGGGGAATAAGGCAAAACAAAATGACTAAAAAAGCTGGAAAGATTCACTGCAGATGGAAAAATTGAGGAAAATATTAAAGCTGTAAATTGCTCTATTTTATAGTGATTTTAGAGGAGTTAGCCAGCCACAACTCAAGCACAAGTTATTAAAATACTACTAGCTATTAAAACAGACAAACTTGGGGGGTTGCATGCTGCTTATATTACTGGTATTAAACTTGTCATTGTAGCTGTATGCTTAAATTGTTATGCTATCCAATTAAACATAGCTTCTTAAAGGAGAACTTTGTACATCAGTAAAGAAAATTGTTTTAAGATGTTACTTTTAGGGTGTGAATTTATTTATAATAAACATCACAGCTGTTTAAGCACAGTGGAAAGCTACGGTGGTGATTTCCTTGCTGCATCAACTGAGCAGTACAACAAATAAAACTGCTCTAAAGGTTATTGGAGTCTTTCTTCACCTTGATTCTTCTCATGTACAAGTGTCTGGGATAATATTAGCTGTATGTTACCTTTTACAGAAAAAAATCAGATGGAAAAAGTCTAGAGCTGTAGACATTTTTCTCTTCAAAATACATAAATGTAAAGGCAACGGGAGCTTCTGTAACAAAAGAAAAGAAACAAAAAACTGAAATTGAAAGCCTCATTGTAGGTTTATCCAGCTGCAGCATTGACTCTAAAAGCATGTTTCTCAGGCAAAGCAGCATCCTGAATCAAGATGGTCACTGATTGAGCACCTTCTTTTCCACTAATTGTCCCTTTCAAGTGTGGCTTCTGGTCCTGCATTGAGCACCTGAGAGGAGCCCTTCACTTGCCTGTACCCTCTACTCTGACAGGCATCTTTGTCTAACAAACTCCAGTTGTAATGGCACAGTCACAGAGGGAGCGGAGAAGAACGTGCTTTCAAATCTCAGTCTCCTGGGGCTCTGGCTTTAAATGGGTTACAAGGGCCCTACTGGGGTAAAGCACCACCTGTCCCTGTGCTGAGGATGCCCTTTGTACCAAAACAGCAACCCCAGAATGGCAAAGGTTAAAAGCACAAGTGTTTTATGGATGCCTCCCAGAGACAAGAGGTCTTGTGACTATGTTTTTCACTCGTGTACCCACAAAATGTAAGCATATGTCACACACCTGACATGCAAATACCTGTGGGCATCACTTCATGGTCACACCTCAGGGGGGGCAAACAGAGCCAGGCAAACTGTCCTGCTCCATGACCACCTGTATCCACCCAGTCCTGCTAAAGAACTCCTGTGAGTCTGAGCAATCTGCTTGGCCTTTGCTCCTCTTCTGGAACCATCTCTGAGCTTTCCAAATGTGCTAAATGCTGCAAACAAGGCATGCAGGAACGTGGCAGTTTTGGGCTTATTGAGCCTGAAGTAGTTGGTTTCTTCATCTGGGGGTACAATCTATCACCTTAAAGGCAGAGACAAGCTTTTCTCTGAGTTGCATCTGTGAAAACCAGCAGTGTAAGAGAGTTGAATATGATTTGAGACTTCTTCCTTTCTGGGGATTTTCTGGGATTTTTTCTTAGTATCTTTTTGGGGGAAAGCTATCTAAAACAACTGAGACAGCTTTCACCAAAGCAGAGCATGTTTCCTGAGAGACATCATTTAGCAGGATGCACAGCGCAGCTCAAGGGATGCATTTAGGAAAATTCATGTCATTCCCACCCTTATCAGTAGAAGTCACATGCAGACAAAAAGGCATTTAGTGCTGTAGTGGTTCCTCCAAAAACACAGACTGAAAAATTAATCCAGGCCAGTTAAAATCCCTCCGCCTGAGAAATAACGAGAGTGATGTACAATGGTTATCCCATGCCTGGATTACTGCCTTTAGTGTTCTAGTGCCTAAAGTTTAAGTACCTGGCTGTCACTCATGAGCAAAGGGAAGGTGAACCATATAGTGTTTATGCAGTGATACACCTGGGATTGTGCAAAATGGAGAGTGCATTTCAGCACAGCACCTCTCCAGGCTTGCAAGAGTCCACACAAGACACAAAGATCAATGAGATGATACAGGTGCAAGTAAGTATCACAGGGAAACATTGCTAGTTTGGCTCAACCTTATTCAAACAAACAGAAAAATGAAGTTTACACAATCCCTATAAGCTTCAACATGCATGCTGGTACTTGTGATGGTGTTTGGGAGAAGGCAGTTTCAGGTATTTTGGCTGGCACTTGAGCATAGCATCAACACCTTCAAGGACCACAACCAAAGGAGGTCCTTTCAACAGAAAATTACTCAGTGGGTCTGCATGTGTTGTTTTGTAAAATAAGCAGGGAAGCAGGTGCATAAGGATGTTCTCAGAGGTGCTTTAGCAGGGCTCACAAACATCCTGGGTCTCTTTGTTCCATCCTGTTGCCTTTCCTTCAGCTTCCTGGTTCATAGCAAGAGCACAGGACAGCATCTCTCTCCTGTCTTTATGATAAAATGAAGTGTTAAGTGACTGGCTTGCAGTGCTTGTACTGCAACTCCACACCATGTTGCAGCCTGGCTCAAACACTGGCAAGTCCTGTCTACAGCCTTTCTGCCTTCATGTGTGTGAAATGTTGGGGACCATTACAAAAAGTACCAACAACTGACAGGAGGTCCTGGCAAGAGAACTTAATCTTAAACATTTCTCTTGTGCAAAACTAATACAGAAATTATTTAAAAATCAGCCCCTTGCTCATGCCAGATCTCTTATAAGTGACTCTAATTAGACTGGAAATGCCCCACAGGCAACCAAGAGCATTTTCACCTTGCTCAGCAATGTGGACAGTGGGATTGAATGTACTCTCAGCATGGCTGATGGTGACACCAAGCTGTGTGGTGTAGTCAGCACACTGGAGGCATGGCCTCCAGAGGGACCTGGACAGGCTGGAGAGATGGGACTGTGCAAACCTCATAGAGTTCAACAAGGCCAACTGCAAGGTCTCCCATGTGCATTGCAAGGACAAACACAGGCTGGGGGAGAATGGTTTGAGAGCAGCCCTGAGGAGAAGGACTTGGTTGTGTTGGTTGCTCAGCAAGACCCAGCAGTGTGTGCCTGCAGCCCAGAAAGACAAAGGTATCCTGGGCTGCACCCAAAGCAGTGTGGCCAGCAGGCTGGGAGAGATGACTCTGCCCCTCTGCTCTGTTCTGATGACAACCCACCTGCAGTGCTGCATCCAGCCCTTGACCCCCAACATAAGAAGGACAGGGACCTATTGTAGCAAGTCCAGAGGAGGCCACGAAAATGCTCAGAGGGCTGGAGCACCCCTCCTGTGAAGACAGGCTGAGAGAGCTGGGGTTGTTCGCCTGGAGAAAAAAGGGTTCTGGGCTGACCTTGTAGCATCCTTCCAGTACCTAATGGGGGCCTGCAAGAGAGCTGGAGAAGGACTTTTTACATGGGCATGTAGGGATAGGACAAGGGGGAATGGCAGTACACTGAGACAGGGTGGGTTTAGATTAGATATTAGGCAGAAATTCTTTATTGTGAGAGTGGTGAGGCACTGGAACAGGTTGCCTAGAAAAGCTATGGATGCCCTGGAAGTGTTCAAGGCCATGTTTGAATGAGGCTCTGAGACTTCTGGTTTAGTGGAAGGTATCCCTGACCATGGCAGGGAGGTTGGAACTAGATGATTTTTAAGGTTCATTCCAGTCCAAACCATTCTGTGATCTTATGAATTTGAGTGGCAGCACCAAAGGAAGAGGACAGAGCCCATCCCTGGGAAAGGACAGGCATGGGACAGGGCTAAACTGTCAAGAGAGGAAAGGACACAAGGGCAGGGAGGGGACATAACAGGGTAACTGCTGTATTATTTCCATTATCAGTGGAGTGGTGTTTTCACATATTTAAGGTAGGGATGTATCCATGTAATAGTGATCAAACATTCTTAGAGGTTAATGCATGGTTAAACTCTTTGCTACATACAGTCAGCTCCTGCTGAATCTCTGTCGGAATTCTGCTGTGTGGGTTATGGTACTTTCTTTCTTTCTTCTCATGTCCAAGTCTTATCTTTGAACTTTATTTTACCTGACAGTCACCTGGCAGTCACCTCTGATGCTTTATTTCAGTAAAGGAAACAGGCATATTTTGTTTCAGAAAATATAATGTTGTTTTCTTGTACTTTCATTTCAGCAAGTGGTCAAATCCTTTGAATTCCAGAAAACCGATTCCCATAGCCCCACGTTCCACCCAGTTGACTTGAGGTAGAATCAATTAATCTGTCAACAGTTCTTAAACCATCACAAAGTTACCACGCCAATTAATGAGGAACAGGGAAGGGAGTGAAAAAAAAGGTAAAATGAAGACAGCTTCCCATTTTTGCTCAGCAAGCCTGAGCTGCCAGTGTGGCAAAGCCAATAGGAATCTGAATTACTCAAACAATTTTCTGCCTTTCCCTCCATGGTGCTTCTAGTAGTTATTGTGTTGAAATTATCTCCTTTTCTAGCCCATCACTCCCAAAAACATTAAAATAGAGAAAGCTCAAGCTAATGTTGAGAATTGAAGCTTAAAATGAGACTTCCCTGCCCAAAGCACCTATGGATCAGACAGTAAATATGCCATTTATATTAACTGTGCTTCTGTACACCCTGTGTACACCTTTCTGTAAATGAAAGATTACAAAGGACCAAGGAGAAAGTTCATTATTATTTTTGTAATATAAATACATATATTTTAGAATGCATAGAGCACTCAAAGTTTCTTCCCTGCATTAGTATTAGCAATTTGCATTTTAATAAATTGCTTACAATAAAATAATTTTTTAAAATGCTAGGGGGAAAATCCCTCTTGTTTCACTATAGCTGTGAATAATAACGGTGGGAATTTCTGTACAAATCCTAAGTATGCTGTGGTTTAGCTGGTAGCTTTATTTCATAAGATCATAGAATGGCTTGGATTGGAAGAGCACCTTGAAGATCGTCTAGTTCCAACCCCCTCGCCATGGGTATGGACACCTTCCACTAGACCAGGATGCTCAGAGTCCCATTCAGCCTGGCTCTGAACATCTCCAGGGATGTGGCATCCACAACTTCCCTAGGCAACCTGTCCAGTGCCTCACCAGCATCACAGAAAAATTTCTTCCCTAATATCTAATCTCTTTCCATTTGAAGTCGTTTCCCTTTGTCCATGCTCTTGTAAATTATCTCTATCCATCTCTCCTGAAAGCTCCCTTTAGGTAGTAGAAGGCTGCTCTAAGGTCAGCCTGGAGCCTTCTCTTCTCCAGGCTAACAGCTCCAACTCTCTCAGCCTGGGTTCACAGGAGAGGTGCTCCAGCCCTCTGAGCATCATAGAACATCCAGCTCTGGACTGGCTCCAGCAGCTCCCTGTCCTTCCTGTGCTGGGGACTCCAGAGCTGGATGCAATACTGCAGGAGGGCTTTCACCAGAGCACCAAATACATATTCAATATATAATTACTACTAGCAGTAATTATAATAAGGACTGTCCAAAGCGGAACTCGCGTATCATGGGGCCACCTTCAGGGAACCTGCGACGCGGCTCTCGTCACCGAGCTCAGCTCCCGTTGCGCAGCACTCCCTTTCCAGCAGGGCGCTGTCCCCGCTCCCCGCAGAGCTGTTTATCCTCCGCCTCCTAGATCCTCCGCTCCACCGGGGACTGCTGCCAGCCGTGCCCGCCGCCAGGAGGGCGGTGCCGGCGTCCCGGCCCGCCCCAGCCCGCGGCCCGGCCCCGCGCCCGTCGCCCCGGTGACGGGCAGAGCGGCCCGGCCGAGGGAGGCGGCGGGCGGGCCGGGGGCTCGGTGGCATCGAGCTGGCTCCGCCCCCAGCGCCGCGGTGAGTGAGGGGCGGCGGGGACGGCGGCCTGAGAGCCGCCCTCGGGCCGGGCTGGTGAGCGCCCGTGCGCCGGGGGCTGGGCCTCCCTGGGGCTCTCCCAGCACGGAGGAGGTGCGCGTTTGGGCTGGAGCGGGAGCGCTCCGAGCTCCATTCCTGAAGGGGAGGGCTGCTGCCGGGCGGCTGGGCTCGGTGTGCGGTGAGCTCGCGTGTGGGGGAGCTGCCCCGCTGCAGTACCGCGTGGGTGCGGAGCCTGCGGGGACAGGCACCCTGCCCGCTTTGGCTTCGCTGGGGTAGAGCCGGGCCTTGGCGGCCCGAGATGTCCGCGGTTAATGAGAGGAGGTGAAGCTTTGTTTAGGAGAAGCGGGGTGAAAGTGGCAGGCCGGGCAGTGCCGAGTTTCACAGCCGGAGTGAGCGGCAGGAGCGCCGCGCTCCCCTCGGCGCTGTGAGTGCTGAGAAGAGACTGGCGCGCACTCGGGAGGCGGCTGGATGTCACCAGGTGGAACTGAAGTGGAAACGAGCATTTGTTTCCATTCTCAAGACGGAGAGGGGATCTCATTAGTGCGTATAGTTATCTCAAAGGCAAGTCCCAAGAGGATGGTGCCAGAGTCTTTTCAGTGGTGCTTGGCGACAGCATGAGCAGTAATGGCCATAAACTGAAACACAGGAAGTTCCACCTCAACATGAGGAAGAACTTTTTTACATTGAGGGTGGCCGAGGAGTGGAACAGGGTGGCCAGGGACGTTGTGGAGTCTCCCTCTCTGGAGACATTCAAAACACACCTGGATGTGTTCCTGTGTCACCTGCTCTAGGTCACCCTGCCTTGGCAGGGGGTTTGGGTTAGATGATCTCCAGAGGTCCCTTCCGACCATAACGATTCTGTGTTTCACTGAAACTTACAGTGGTGCAGATGCTGAAAGATGAGAGGTTCATATTCCTTCTGGATGCTGCCCAAAACAGGAGACTTGCAGTTCCAGCAGCACTGAAACGACTGTTATCCTGAAACTTGCTGTACTGCATGGTGGGAAGGGGTTTCCTGTGGGTAGGAAGTAGTAGCCTTGCTGGCATGGTGGTAATCTGTTGAAAAAGTTGGTGTGAATAATTTTGCTTTGAAAACAAAGCTAGTTTGGAACAAAACAGGGGGAAATACTTAAAGCAAACTGGAGTTCTTAATTTGATATATCCCATCCTGAATGCCTGATACGCTCAAGTGGGACAATATATTATATTTTTAAGGGACTTAAAAAAAAAATTAAGGCAGTCTATTTCAAAGCACCAGTATTTATCGTCAATGTTACTGACTTCTTTCTTGCAGCCGAGTGTCGTGTTTTTAAATAACTGCTGGTATTTGATTAGGGTAATGGATTTGAGGTTAATCTCAAGAACTGGATCCACCTGTCATGGGACCTGATTACTGGCAGCTTTAGTAATATACGTTCACCGTTCACTGCCTACAAAGTTCTTGTAGCAAAATTTGGTTGGTTTTTTTTTGTTTGTTTTTTTTTTTGGGGGGGGGGTTGGATTTGGTTTTGGGTTTGGTTTTTCTTTTTTACTTTTATAATCAATATCAGCATACATTGTGTGCTGTGCAATACTGCCAGTTCTGATCATTGAGAACAGTACTGTGCCACACAAACAGTTTTGGTGATTTCATCAGTTACTGTAAACAGGTTGGTAAAATTTGGTTGTGGGTGTTTTGCTTCTCTGGGTGGGAGGTCTTATTGGGTCATATATCCTAGTTTCTAATTATTTGAGAGTAGTTTGTTTAGGATGCAATTGTAGAACTCTTGGTAAAGCCTGTTGTTTATATATAAGAAATGTAGGTGATTTGTTGCTGTTCTTTACATTTTGAAATGTAATCCAGACATCTGAAATAATATAAAATTGCTGCTAGTGCTTAAGACACCAGTAATACAGTAAAAGTGATGATTTGTTCAATTCTCTAGTACTTGTTCAGGTTTGCTAAATTTACACAAATTAAAGATTCTGTCAAGCTATTTTATTTTGTCCTCTATTTGTCCCTGGCTTTAATCTTTCCTTAATCCTGTGTAAAGAGATTATATGCAGTGTGTCATTAAGAGTAACAACAAGCTGTTGTGTAGACTAGGATTTCTCTTGTCTGTTTGGTACCTATTATGGCAGTTTTACATTTTTAGAGCTTTGCATCTCTGAAGAAACAATATCATATAATATCATAGCATTATTATAGAAAAGGCCACTCCAAAGGCATGTTTTAACCAGAAAAGCTAGACTGGGCCCTTGCTTTTCCTCAGGTTAGTACAAAAGACAAAACTGAACTGCAGATTTGAAAAAGAAAATACAGATATGCTGCTGAGGAAAAATTTGCACACCTGAGTTGGGTATGAGTGGTGAAAATTACAAAGTCTGCAGAAGTCTGTTGTAGTAAAATGTGAATCTCTGGGCCATTTATGTTCTAATCATCATGCTCTGTAATTCCAGAACATGTCAGGTAGGTGTGATGGTACACAGACATTTGTTATCAGGGTATGTGGTATTCACACCTTGTTTTGTGCATTTCCATGGAGTGGATTTGACACTTCCACTTGATCATTGAAGGAATGCACCAGCTTTTCTGTACTTTACTTGATCAGGTGTTTTGGTACCCTAAAATTTAAGTATACAGCAGAAAAGGAATAAAGCAGTAAAATATATTATAGAACAGACAAAAAGAATGATATATGTTATAGAACAGACAAAAATGAATGGGTCTGTATTGTATTATATGGAATTTCTGGAGGGAAGGAACAATTTATGTGAGGTTGTTTTGATTGCACATGCCAAAATATTAAGACAAAAGGAATAATTGTAAAAGCATGTGATTAATATATAATCCAATGAAAATTACTTGGAAAACCAGTAGGATTTAGGCACGAAAATTAGAGGATTTAAAGGTCAATACTTGAGGTTGTATCTAGATCTTGTTCTGTTTATTGCAAATACAAATTTTTCTCACATTGTTTTTGGTGCACTTTGTTAGAGAGCAAAAACTTGAGCATGAAATGCGTGCAAATTCTCCAACATCTTAATGTAACTCCAGGAGTTCAAGCTAGGGCCATCTGTAGCAGATATTGCTAAATCCCCTCACAAAAAACATACCTTAAACAATGCTCAGTGATATTTGTTGAAGCAGAGAAGCACAAGCTCACAAAACTTGTTACATTTCATTTCACATGATACACCTGTCTACACTTATACAAAATGCATGCACAGTTTATCATTGCTGATGCTTTAGATGTGATGCTGTGTTGTAAAATGGGGTATAAGGATACCCTCAAGGTTTTTGTGTTGGTTTGTTTTTTTAATACATACCTAGAGCGAACCATTGACAACTTGCAAGATGGGTATGCAGAATGTATCTTAACTTGGAATAAATACCCTTGATCATCTGCTTATTACCAGAGTCAACAAACAACCTTGTTGTAAAAAGGCATTATTGATGGTATTAAAGACTAGAGTGCATGGAGGCATTCTGGGGAATAAGATATAAAGCTGAATTCTGAGAAAAACAGTTTGCTTAAATATATGAAAGTCCGATTTAAAATCTCATCATAATTTGAGATGCCTGTGTTACTTTTATCTGATTTTTAGCTTTGTATCAGAATACGCTATTAACCAGAAATCTTATTTCACTACAGCTGTGGCTTTAGGGGACGGGAGGTATAGATGGGTGTAGAAAAAATCTTATCTGTAACTATTCCTGACAAAATAAAGGTTGCTTGGTGCAAAGATTATAAATTGAGATATCCACTAGGCCAATGGTCATCTTGACAAGTGATGTGAGATTCTTTCCTGTAAACAGAAGCAAGAGGGAGTACCATCTGTGTTATAACTTCATGCAAGCAGCATTTCAGCTAAGAACAACTTAGAAACATTGATCTGTTGTCCAGGCAGGTGTTTCATTTACACAGCAGGCTAGTCTGCTTGAGAATGTATATTTCACACTCCTTGAGAATCCAACTTTATTATTATTTTGCCAGGCCTGTAAATCTCAAGCCTGAGTCTTGTTATCAGCTGAATCAGAGTTTCTTAATCTGTTTGAACAGACCAGATTGTAGCTAATTTTGCTGTAAGGATAAGCACTAGAGAGCTGCATGCTAAGTTCTCAATCTCCTATAAAGGTAGACTGATGGTGTTTTCCCATTGATCTGAGTTTTATTTCGTATTTTCAGACAGCAGAGGCAAAAGGTAGAGTGTTTGTGTATTAGCATTTGGGTTACAGGGAGTAAATGGTACAATGAGAGGTTGTTAGTTTTTCCTAGTCCTGCATAAATGAGTGACTCTTGTGAGTTTGTGTGTTTAACATCAGGCAACTAGCCTTCAACTGAAGCATTGGTGAGAGATAGTATTGTGTGTAGTGGAAGCTGGGGTTCAGATTCAAACTTGGATTGGGATTCAAAATAATATTTGCATGGATTCAAATATGGTGATTCAACATTGTTCAATATGGATTCTTTTCCAAATGACAGTTCAGTTTTAATCTTTCATGTAATGCATATAAGCTCTGTGCTTCCCTCTGCAAGACTTGTAAAACTGAAGAATAACCTTAACTCTTCAGCCATTACCATGCCTAAGAATTATGTGAACTTCAGAGCAAGATGTCCATTTATGTGGGTGAAAAATGCAGTGGTTATCTTGCTGCTCCACCTCCTTTCCTCACTAACTTTTAAGCATAGGAAGCCTGCTTGCATTACCAATCCAAAACACAGTATTCAGACTCTAAGTTTACCGTGGCACCCTGTGCAAAATTTTTATCCTTATGTTTTCCAGAACTTCAGCCATGCCTTTGTAATAGTTCAGGAAGCTGCTGCTGTCTACAAATTCAGAGTAAGGGCTTCCATCAGAATACACCAGCTTTAAAAACATTTTGCTGGTTCTAGGGAATTATGACAGTAACCTTGACTCTCCAGTTTCTGTTTACTCCAGCTCTAATTGTACAGTAGGCACCTTCTGTGGTTTGAAAAATTTAAAGAAGCTAACTGCATTTACGTCCATTTAAAAAGCACATGTGGTTCTGGAGGGTGCTATTCTTTGATACAAGTAGTAGAGTGTCTCTTTTCTAAAACTACCTGTAAAACTACCTAGTCTTTTTTTAGGTTTTTTTTTAGGGATCTGTGTGAGGATGACCATGTTCCTCTGTCTCCCATTCTTCGTAACTGGATCTCAAAGCAGCTATAGTTTGGAAGAGAGCGGTGAATATCCTGCTGAGTTATGAGAAACATTCACCAACATAAAGCAGTCTGGAAGAAGATTTCTCTTGAGAAAATCAAAGAGCACAGAACCCTTTAATAAAACAGAATATATTTACCATTTCATAAGCTTTTGGCTGTCTGAGTCATAAAAAAAATGAATCGTTACACAATTATGAAACAACTGGGTGATGGCACCTATGGCAGCGTGTTGATGGGGAAGAGCAATGAGTCAGGAGAACTTGTGGCTATCAAAAGGTATGTAGCATCTCAGTTCAGTAAAGGTGCTTGCAAAATCTTGGATTTTCACTTTTGACTTTATTGTTGTCTTCCATTTGTGTAGAATTGAAAAAAAGTTGCCTTTTAAAAGGAAATTAACGTAACAAAATTATTTTAATTAAGATGTTTTACAAGGTGATTGTGACTCAGATTTCTGGTAACTGATCAATAGAGAGACATCAGTCTAATTTGCTGTTTTACTTTGGCTTGTAAAATTGCATGCTGCTTTTGTCTGGTTTGAACGTGCTTCCTTTGAAAAATGTTGTTAGGCCATCACCAAAGGAGAAGCAAAAGTGAATGGCATTAATTAGGGAGTTTATTTATATGAGTTGCAGGAATAGTGATTTTAACAGGTAGATTTGAAATTCCACCCCAGCCCCCCAAATCTTTGTAAGCACTGCATTAAGTTTCAGGTGTTGCTACAGTGATAAACAGTAACAATCTGGTCAGGTAAATAAAGGCTGTCTCCCTGGCTCTAATAAACTTGTGTTCTGTGTAATCAAGAGTATTGTCACACTTGCCTTAAAAGATGATTACGAAACAAGAAAAATTATACTCAAGGCGTGGGGGAATTCCCCTTGTATTCCTAGAGAATTGCAAGCTGGATATAAAGTGTAAGTTGAAATACCAGAAATTGTGACTTGCTCAGACTTTTTCCTCTCATTTATGGATCTACTGTAGTAAGATAATTGTAATATAATTGAGTGACTTTTTTTTAAGAATTTCTGAGAATTTCATGTTTCACCATATCTTGCTGGTACTGTTACTGAAGCTAAAGAATCTCAAATTAATTATTTTAATTATTATTAGCAAAAGGAAGAGCATTTTGTGGGAAGTGGTTAATTTTGTGATTTCAGGATTTGGAATTCTGTTGCATGATTTTGAAGTTTGGGACTTGAGAGGGTACAGTTTTGCTTGAAGATAGTTTTATTTTAAATGAAAATTATGGGTTTAAATATCTTCACTTTAGGTGCTAAAACTTTACCAAAACACAGCAATGACATTCACAACTTCATCCCAAGATATGAGCAACACCAAATGTCCACATTGGGATTTATGCAGGACTTATACATAACAGTGTAATACATTTATTTCTAACAATTAGTTTAGAGGCTATGATATTTCTTGAAAAACATGAAACCTTTTTTTGAAATTAATATCTTGGAACAGATTTTTAAAATTACCAGTCAAGTCAGATGCTTAATTATAACAGAAAGCAGTCCAGATATTTTGGTGATTACAAAAATTAATTTTTTTTGTTTTCCTAGAATATTCTACTTATGCATAAGGACATGATTTTCCATGTTTTATCTGCAGTGTCATTGTTGCTTACTTTATTATTAAAAACACAACTCAAATGATACAAAGGTGTGTTTTATGTCCCTTTTACTTTGGAGTAACATGGTCTCTGGCTGTACTCTTCTAAAGATATTTCAGTTTCAGTGTTTGATGATTAATCACTGTAAATTTTTAGCAATTCTAAGCATTGACTTTGTTTTTAATTATATTGCTGATGGGTATGCTAGAATGTTTTAAATTGAGTTCAAAACATAGATAATGCTAGTGTTGGAAAATATCATTTAGATTTTCTAATTCTAAAAGTATTCTGTACTGTTCACTGAAAATACTCTGTCTTGAACTTTATTTCAGAATGAAAAGAAAGTTCTACTCATGGGATGAATGTATGAATTTGAGAGAAGTCAAGGTAAAGTGGTGAACATGCCACATTTAAAAATAGGTATCTGGTTAGGCTTGCATGAAGGAAAAGGGCAGCTACTGTGTCCAAGTGAGGCTAAACTCTATGAACTCCTTAAATGCTGACAGATTTCACAAAACTGTGGAGTGCTGGCACTCTTAGAGGTCCTGCTGATTTGTGAAATATTCCACTGTTCTCAAGCAGTGGCCATGTCATAGCCAAGCCTCTTATCTTTGAGAAAGGAAAATAAATTGATTTTGGATATGTGTATTTCTGTGGTTTACCATCCTCCTCTTTCATTTTACTTCCAGATTTCTAGCTGTGTGTCCATTCCATATATCTTGTGTTTGGGCATCTGTAGAAAGCACAGGGAGTTTTGGCTAGCCAAGTGATAGAGTAACACTTAAAAACCTGCCAAATAATTCCATGTTTTGGGTGTCTGATTTTCTATATATACAAAACTCCCTACTAGAGGGCTTTTGATTTAACTTATTGGAGACTTCATACAAATCAGTATATCCAAAATGAGCATCTGTAAGAGAATCCTTCTTCATGAAAGCTTCATGCCAAAAAGAAGGGAAAAATATATGCAGGTTTTCTTATTCAGTACAGTGAGCAAGAGCTCTTACAGCGTCAGATTTGTCTTTTGTTGTAGGGAATTAGGTTTTTGTGCTAATCTTTACTTCAGCTCTGAGGTAATCCCTAGAAATAGGTTTAAACTACTATTAATATAGTTGTTGCTTTTAATTTGAGATTTATTCAAACTTCTGGATTGTTCTTCTTTAGAACAGATTACAAGATAAATAATGGGGTATTATATGAATATGCTGTGTGGATTCTGTGCTAGAAACTTAGATGTTAAAAATTTAGCTCTGGTAAGGAATCAAGGTCACTGTGGGGTTATCTGAAGCTGTATTTTGCTCTGTTGCAGTCTCTGAAGAAGCTAAACCATGCCAATGTAATAAAATTGAAGGAAGTCATACGAGAAAATGACCACCTTTATTTTGTATTTGAGTACATGAAGGAAAATCTCTATCAGCTAATGAAGGATAGGTATGTCTTTTTTCTCAGAAAAGGAGTGTGCTATTATGCTTTATTTAATGATTCTCATAGTGCTTTGAAGAACACTTTGAGATGTCTGGTTTTGGCTCTTCTTGTAGCCCCACTGATGTGAACAGGATTTGCTGCACCAGATTATTTGAGGGTAGATTTCTGCATTGCTCTGTTACAACACTGCATATTGTAATGCTTTTGGAAATAAGTTTGATCACTCGTTAACAGGAGAATTGGCATGCCTTTGTGTAGAGCCATGAGAGAAATTCCAAGTAGTTGTGTTTTGGGTTTTTTTCCTCATTAGCCTTCATTTTAATGTATGAAGGGTTGGGTGAACGCTGTTCATGCTACATTTGCTCTTGGTTTGACTTAAGGTGGGGATGGTACATGGATGCATCTTTGTAAGAATGGCCTAATATAGGCTAACTCTAATGTTGCACTCTTGGACAAACACTACATAGTAAGGTTTGCAAGGTGGTCTTTGGAGTAGGACCTGCCTTTTCAGTAACATTTTCTTTTGATGAATTGTTTTGCCTTTAGTGTGTTTTTCTTTCAGACTTTGTCATGCACTGTATCTCGTAGTGTGCCAAGCTCTTGAGCTGACATCCTGGGGTAACTGCTGGTGACATGAGCACAATGTTACTCTGCAGCTGAGCAGAATTGCTCTTAGCAGGGCTCCCTTAAGGGCACCACTGGGTAATGCACCTACCAGTGCTGCACTGTGCAATCTCTGCCTTGCTACAGCACTGTGCATTCTATACTCACCTGTCAAGCACGCTGCTGGCCAGCCAGCTTCTACAGAGAGATAGCACCATGAATGTCTCAGCAAAGTTCTGCTGCTGCACTTCAGGTGGTTGAGGTTAACGCCCAATAGGGTTTTGAAATGAGAGTTGCATCTCTAGTACTTTGACTTGATGGGTGTGTTTTCATGTGTTCATGATGAAAACACACCCATCAAGTCAAAGTACTAGAGATGCAACTCTAGTACTTTGACTTGATGGGTGTGTTTTCATCATGAACACATGCTGAAATAGGCACAAAATAATGTGCCTTCAGAACATATGTGTTTCTTTATTTTGTGTTAGACAAAATAAAGAAACACATATGTTCTGAAGGCACATTATTTTTCTTAATTATGTTTTTACCCTGTTTCTTCACAGAAATAAGTTTTTCCCTGAGTCAGTCATCAGAAACATGATGTATCAAATATTGCAAGGGCTGGCTTTCATCCACAAACATGGTAGGTTTCCTACTAGAGTTTAACTGTGTAGCACTTTTTTTAGAAAATAATATCATGCGCAGAAATAATATTAATAAAATAACCTAGCAAGGGATATTAATCATCTCTGATCAAATCATGGTTACCTGTTTCAAGTGTGGTGTAGTTTTAAACTTTGCCTGAAGTTACTCTTTGTTTTCCTGTAACTGGAGTTTCCTCTTTCTCTTGGAAAGCACTGGATGTTGTTCATACACTGTGCAGTAGTGTTTTCTACTTTGGTTAGCAGATGAATAAACAAACTAAAGAAACTTGTATGCTCTGCTGTACTAATCACTTCTGCATCCTCAAAAAGATCTAATTGAGAAGCATTAATACATCAATAGTCCTGTGCTGAGATACTATACTAACATGATACTCTACATATAAAAAATACTAAAATAACTTGTTCACTAAGAAATTCAAAGAGTATCCTTATCAAATACAGCCTGGATTTAAATATTTTAGTAAGTGGGATGTTTCTAGGAATTACTGGCACAGTCTAAATAAGAGCTGAGGTGTGCTCACAACAATAAAAAGTTTCACACTGTTTGCAAAACTCCTAAAGCTCATGTTTAATATCTGTCTGTGAACTGTATTGCATTTAAAAAGGTAGTAATTTACTCTCATGCTTAACTTTTTGATTTTGTAATTCTTCTTCACATCACTGTGGTATCCTTAAAACTTTCCAAAGACAATAAAACATTAGCTGAAAATAATATAAGAAACAGTGTTCCTAGTAAGGTTTCATTTGTTTTCAATGTACCCTGAAGAGGCCTGTTGGTGAATTAAATGAATAATTAGTTTTATTCAGTATTATCAAATACCTAGAAATTGACATTTTATTGTCCTTCTAATCAGGATCATATACTGTTTATTAGCATCCTCCTTTCCTACACCATTTCTCTGTGAAATAAATTAGAAAATTAGATTTTAAGAAAAACTTCCAATTTTAAATTACAATATTAATATCTTGATTTGACCATAAGTGTATAAGGGAATACCAGGTATGATAAATTTGAACATGTACATTTCACTGTAATAATTTGAATCAATTTCTTACAGTTGTTTTCAATTTATGCATGCAGAAATTCAGTGCTTTATTCTAGCAAGTGGATTTCAATCAAATTAATGGATAACATAGCAAATTGTGTGTTCCAATTAAACAGCAGAATTAATTTGCATAGTGACTTAACCACTGCCCAAGTATAGAGGTCCTCAAGCCAACAGCAAGCATTGAAGAAGCTTTATGTGCCTGCATTACCAATATTAGCATTTCTGAGCAGGATTTGGATATCCTGTAAATGTCTGTATCTCCAAATTGTTGTCACAATGATAAATAACTAGCTAAAAATCATTCAAGCAATTTTATGAATCAAGTAAGTGTGCCAGATGCTCCATTTTCCATTATCCAAAACTGACAAAGCAGTTGTAGTTTTTGCAAAAGATTTCATTCTGAAATTGGGTTTTTACTTGATGTTGCTGCCAGCCAATTCATTTTCCTTAGTGTGCTAATGACAGTTTACATTTGTTAATTTAAGAACATTTGTTAGTGTTCCAATTATTTTATGTTGAATTAAAAAATAAAAAAGAAAAGAAAAAAAGACTGAAAACGACTATAATATTCCAAAACATCCCAAAGTAAATACTGGATTACTCCTATTAGAAATTGCTGCTTAAGAAGTGATTCTGTGATAATTTGCAATTCTTTTCTCTTTGGTCTTCTACAGGATTTTTTCATAGGGATATGAAGCCTGAAAATCTTCTCTGTAGTGGACCAGAACTTGTAAAAATTGCAGATTTTGGGTTGGCTAGAGAACTAAGATCTCAGCCACCTTACACAGATTATGTTTCTACCAGGTGGTAAGTATATCAAGAATTTAATGCATTAGCTTAAGTAATTACCCTCCTATGACCATTCTAACTTATATATTATTTCCCTCCATCCTCACAGGTACCGTGCTCCTGAGGTTTTGCTGAGATCTTCTGTCTATAGCTCACCTATTGATATATGGGCAGTTGGCAGTATAATGGCTGAGTTATACACACTCAGACCTCTGTTCCCAGGCACAAGCGAAGTAGATGAAATCTTCAAAATTTGCCAAGTCCTAGGGACTCCAAAGAAGGTAAGGCTTAAAAAACATCACACAATCTTATTACCAAAAAAAAAAATTAGATCAAATTTATTGCAAAATATTCAGTGTTATCTTTCAGAACCTACATATTGAATTATTGTTTCAGTATGTTTCCTACAGACTTAGTGTTTGCTCAACTAACTGTATTTCTTTTCAGCTTCCATTAAGGCATGTAATGCTAGTCTTTTGCTGTACATTAGCATCTGTTGTATATCATACCATTATGTGAAGCCTTGTTCTCCTCTGATGAAAGCCAGATAAAATTATTTCGTTTAGTTATTTAAAGCTATTCATAATGGAAAGCAAATCAGAAGTCTCCTAGGATTTAATTTACCAGAGCCAATTTGCTTTCCCTTACCAAAAGTATAATTCTTCTGTGCTGGCACACAGAATTTGGAGCTTATAAAAGTTACCATAAATAAGACAAATTATGCTTTTCTTATTTTTAAAGCATAAAAGAAACATTTCATCTCAAAAACAGATGTCTCATAAATATTATTAGCAATAAGAAGTAATTAAGGGAAAATGTGCAGTATTTTAGAGAGGAAACAATTCTTTTCACTTATTTTCTGGATGAGTTAAATGCTATTTAAAATTGCAAGGAAGGTTTGGGTAGTGCATATAAAAATGGATTAAATTATAATCAGTTTAAAAGTTGCTTTAGTAAATGGATGGAAGAATATGCAAGAAAATAATAAGGTTGCCTTCAAAATTTTGAATGAACTGGAAAAAAGACCATATGCTATTAAATATTTTTGTAGACTAAAGTAAGAAATGGCAGATACATATCAGTATTTTATGGGTGCAAATAGAACTTGGTGGAATAACTGACCAAAGACAGTCCACCTAGATCTGAACAACCTAAGATTGAAAAGAGATACATCAGTTTCATTAGTGTTCTACCTGTATAAAATACAGTATAATTCTTGTCCAGTAAGGGAGCCACTGTCAATAGAGAAGTAAGGAACAGAAAACTTTAAACAGAAATAGATTAAGCCTAGCTAGGAACATGCAGAGCTTGAAGTGGTGGGAAAACATCCAAGAGAACATTCTGAGAAACAGGTGCAAACTCATGACAGAGCAAAGAGGAAAAGGTCAAGTGGAGAGTTATAGATGATACGTTGTGGAAGTGAAAATTGAGTCAGGAGGACGCAATGAAAATTGGTATGATGTGTAAAACAGTGCTTGCCATGACACAGTTGTGCCTCAGGAATAATGTGCAAATAGGAGCAGTATTTTAAGAGTTGAGTTTTGAAATGCAGATTGAACTTTCTTAAGCAGATCACAAATCTAGGATAGTAAGAGGAACATTCTGATGTATATGAAGACTGAAAGACAGCACCATGCTGCTTCTGGAACATTTTCAATATACAGCATAAACAAGCTCTGAAGTGCAGGGAGATCAGAGAGAGGTTTTCACTGTGTACAGTAGCACAGCAGCATTGAGCTGTTTGCTGTATTTTTTCTCTAACCTTACAAAAAGCTAACAGAAGCAAATCCTGCCTGTTTAGAGTCTGTCACTCCCTGACTAGAAAGCTTAGTGCTTGTGAAAGTAGGGACCATTGCCAGCTGAATATTCCAGAAAATATTGTAGCCTCCCTTAAAGACCCTAAGAGTTAGGGACATTGTAAGTCAGCCCTCTAGAATCAGGAAACTATAATTACTTTGTGCCCCTGTCATCTGCTGGTCAGACTCAGGAATTTTCTCTCCTTACAATAATGCTAAGGCATCCTTCAAGGAGATTGATGTGTAAAGGAATACTTAAAGAGTATGATAGGAATTACCACAACAAATAATGCACTTGTTAGAAATACTTGTTACATTCTGAAAAATATAAATAGTTATTTTAGTAGTCTGATTTTGCAGATAATTTTACAAATATTATTCTTTTCAGACATGCATTTTCATTTATTCTGTTATCCTGCAATAATGAATTACAGGAATTATTCCCAGAAGCTATCTTCATTCCAGTTTACCTTCCTGTGCTTAAGTCCATAACATACCAATGACTTCAGTGAACCTGGGTGTTTTAAATAGTGGCAGGCAACTATTTTGTTTTATTTTATAAATTACGTTGCTTTATTTATTTTATAAATAAATTAAATTGCACCCTTCAGGTATTGGCAGTGGTGGTGCACTTGTACTATGTGAATTTAATGAAAAAAATTATGACAACCTCAATAGTAGAGATTAATGAAGTGCATTTTCATTAGCTGAACATTGGCAATGGCGCTTTAAATTATTGCAATTTATTTTTTTTTTAATAAATAGAAATGTATTTTTCATTTTGCTCTTGTACTGTTTTCACCTTATCCCTATGCTTCATCAATTCAAGGCCTTGGTACTTTGTTGTAAACTGTTCCTTTATTTCTAGCAGATAGAATGACACCAAACTCAATAAAGAAGGGCAATGCAGTGAAGGAGGGAAGATTTTCTCCATTGATTTGAAAGAACAAACTGTTCTCTGAGGTGAAAGAGGAAGTCACTTGAAATCTTGAGACTTGTTTTAAGCAGATGTGGTTTATAATTATATTTGAGTTTTTTCACTACCATGGACTGTGCTAACAGAACTAAAACTGTTGTACATAAAAAGATGAGTAATGGCTATCATGGTACCTTAAGACCAAATTGTATCAAATCAGTCCAGTTTTCCCTGTAGCAGTGCAATAAGCGTGGTGGATAGAGGAAGAGCACAAATGTCATACCTTGTCTTCAGTAAGGTTTCTGATGCTGTCCCTCACAACATTCTCAGCAGCATATTTCTATACAAATTGCATGATAAGAGCATACCTGTTTGGAAAGAGTTGCCCAGAGAGTAAGCTTCACTGCCTCTTATTCAAAAGATTCATAGAACTCAAGTTCTATGAATCTCAACTCAAGTTCTATGGTTCTACCTCTGATGAAATTTTTAAAATTGTATTGGAGGCTGTCTGGTGGAGTAGATTTTGCTGCTTAAGCTAGTAGATGGCAGGTGGAGAAGAATTATGTTAGAAGAGAAGATTGGAATTTAGAAAGGGTTTTTTTATGTACAGAATTAGAGATGTAGCTTTAAAGAATTTTTTTTTCAGTAGTGCACAGAATGCTGTGCCTTGGCAGGAATAATCAATAGTTATGCACAGCTACATCAATAGCTGTGCATAACCATTCAGCTAACACATCTGTAGGAGAGGCCGTAGGAGCTATTTAGAGTATTGTATGTCTAAAGACAAATACCATACTAGTTTGTAGAAAAAGGAGTATTTCCCATTAACATGTGAACTAATCTTTCAGTTTCTTATGCTATATTATATCCAGTTTAGAGTTTTCAAGAGAAAAAAATCAAGAGTCTAGAGAAGAAATAAAACTCAAAAAGCCTAGACCTTAGGAATTGTTTGGGTTTCTTTAGCCTGTACAAACAAATAGTGGAAGAAAGGAAAAGAAACACACCTTCCAATGTTTAAAAAGGCCACTCTAGAGGGAAGAATGAGATAGTCCTTCTTGTATCAATGGATGACAGAACACTCAACAATGGTCATTTATGTTTGTATGAGAAACCTCCTTTTTCCTAATCATGAGGTGATTACTCTCTGGAGTAATCTGTGTGGTCTGGCTGTGGATTGCCAGAAATTGGAAACTTTTTGAGATTTAGCACCTGTCAGGAAGGGACAAGGGTGTGGAGTAAATGGTCTGTTGAGGTCTTTGATAATCCTGTAGTTCTGTATTCCAAGAATGCAAGTTATCAAACCTTTCTAAAAGGTTTACTTTTAGAAAGTTAAGAACTTTTTTAAAAAGTGTTTATCTGGTGATCATGGTTTTTTAATTGTTGCAGTACTGTCTGGTTGTAACTTAATCATTGATTGTCATAATCAGTGATTCAATAATCATTGTGGGATCAGTGCTATATTGTGTAGGCTGCATCATGGTTATACAGCTGTGTCATGGTGAATGGAGGGGCCTCGCCTCTGCTAGTTCATAAAGAGGGCATGTTGAAGTCAGCTGCTGGGCTCATTTCTGTTGCAGATGGGCATTCCTGGTACTGCTGCATTCTGGACTCCTTCAGATAGGATGTGTCCAAGTGTGTTATTCATGGTGATGGTTCCCCCTGTAGCTACAGGAGACCTCAGGAGGACTGCCATTGGAGACTGATGCTGTGTTCCCTAGTGTTGTAATAATTGTCATGGAAAACAGGAATGCTTGTTTTCAACTCTATAGGAAGGAACCATGCAGACCAAGCATGACTCAAGCTGCCTTAAATTATATCTAAATATCTCTTTGTTCTTTTTTGGTGCTGATTTTTCTTTCCTTTGAAACAGAGTGACTGGACAGAAGGATACCAGCTTGCTTCTGCCATGAATTTCCGTTTCCCACAATGTGTCCCTATAAGCCTAAAAACTCTCATTCCAAATGCAAGCAATGAAGCAATACAGCTTATGAGTGATATGCTGAACTGGAATCCAAAGAAGAGACCTACAGCAAGTCAGGTCTGAGCACATGAATGATTAAGTATAAGACTGAATTTTCTTGCATTTTTAAAAAAATGTAGATACAGAGACCAGTTGATTGTCATAATACTGATGGCCACAAATGTCTCCTCATTTTGAACACTTTGATGGTAATGAGACTAAGTGGTAAGAAGAGAAAGTTCTAAACCTGGTTCAGCAGGCATCTGAAACTCCAGTTATTTCTGCAATGTTGTCTTCTCTACTGCATATCTTAAAATTCTCTCTGTACAGGACAGAGAAAAAGCTGAGGTGCAAATGTTTCAATTGTGTCTGTCATCACTTTGCCACTTTTGTTTTCCTCCCCATCTACAAAAAGGGAAGTACTGAAAGTTTGAAAACTTTGCTTTTTGTGAAGCCACAGATGGAATGCAGTATGGAAGAGCTAAGGCTTATTTTTACTTGGAATGTAAATTGTAAGAAGTGATGAAGAAGGAACTTTGTGAAGAACATGCCAATAGGTCAAAAAGGTCACAATTTTTCTCCAATTTTCAAAACACATATTTCAAGGACCAAATATGGTTACATTCTGTGGGGTTTTTTTATTATTATTCATACCTAATGTAATCCTATTTAGAACATATAAAAGAGGAATACAACTGGGAAAGAAAGGACATATTGCAAGTTACTCTAGGTGGATGTACTGTAAGTGATTCAGAAGCAGTTAAGCAGATGGTACCAAATAAAGCAACCATTCCTCTCCTCTTTATAAAGCATGTCTATTATACAGTGATGGAGATGTGTCTGTAGTCCAGTACTGTGTACCTCTACACAAAATACTCTAGATGCTTTAGAAAAGCAAATAACCAGCTTTTACCCATGTGAGTTATCGAGGAAGCAGCTGCAGCAGTTGTGTAATCCACAGGCAAAAGGAAGAGTTTAATGCATATACATGGCAGTGTGCTCAAAGGCAGCTATTCTTGAGTGCAGCTGAGGCAAAATATGCATTTGAGAACTAACAACGAGTAGGATCCTACCCAAAAGGATTAACAGAGTGGGTTGTTTTGATATAGCAGGAGGTGTGTTACTAAGGTGTGTCCATGCTCTGCATCTAGCAGAGGACATGGAAAGGTCAGAGGAAAGGATCAAATGAACATCTGCCTTATGACAGACACTATATTTTCTAAATAAACACCATGAAGGCACAGCAGGCACAGTGAATGTATTTGAAAGAAAAGCAAAAGTGGGTGATAAGAAAAATGGGGGAGAAACCTTGCTCATTAACATCCTCTAATTGTAGAACCCATATATGGCAACCATCTCACTTCTGGGGCTTTTGTTGCTGGTGATTTTGTTTTGTATTTAGTTAAAAAAACTCAAGCTATTCACTGAGTTGCCAAAACACAGTCAGCAGTGGAGACGTGTAAATAAAGCATGTGCTAAAAGAAGTGGGAACTACCTCTTTTAAAACAGAAATTTGTTACTGCATAAATATAGAATGGTGTTAAATGTATAATGTACCTCAAAACACAGACTCCACCGAGCAATAAAGAAGGGAACAAAAGGATATGACTGCTGTTGTATGTACAAGTGGATCAGACTTACTAAGTTATGTAAGAGTTTGAAATACAGAACTGCCAGTTTTCGGTATACACTTTACATATGATCTCATTACCCATCCATCTCCCATCTGTTCTGTAAAGCTTGCTCAAATGTTTCAGTAACCTGCTTAGATCCTTGATGAGGTTACCAAAGTCAACTTTTTGAAGTTAAAATGAATGCATTATATCTTCTTCTGCAGGCTTTGAAGCACCCTTACTTTCAAGTTGGCCAAATTTTAGGACCTCCTCCACAGTATCTGGAGAAGCAGACTCCTGTTAAACCAGTTCAGCCAACAGAGCCAAAGCCATCTTTACCTAAACTGGAAGCTAAGCCAGAACCTCCGTCTTCACCTGCTTTACCTGACAAAACACAGCCACAGCTCTTGCCAAAGGTTAACCACCAGCCTCTCCAGCAAATTCAGTTGCCTCAGAATACAGCTAACCAGCAAGTACCAAAGCAGCAGTCACCACAGTCACAACCACTTTTTCCAATTATCAATAAAAACTCATCGCCTGTAAGTTGTCTTCAATAACTACATAGATGGTTTTATTAAAAAGTTCTTAGTAAGTTCAGCCAGGTGATCCCTTGAAAATTGTCATATGTTTTATTAGAGGAGATACAGATAGATAACTAGGGAATAAGTAAGGATATAACTGTCTGCTTATTAAAATTTTATAGCAAGTCAGAAGAATAGATTGCATGTAACAATGTTCATTATAATAGCCCTCAGTGACGTGCTTATGCAGCAATGGAGTTGGAACAGCTGTTACTTATTGACCTTTGAGAAACAATTCACAACAGAGAAGTGGAAAGGGAGAACTTCACTTGCCTCATGCAGAAAAATACCCAAAAAGGTTCATCCAGCTCTTAACCTTGTAAGAATTTAGCAATTATGATTTTTAGAAAGATTAGTAGTAAATTTTGGTTTGTTACTTCCATTTTGCTTTCTATTTGTACTCACTGATCTCTAATACAAAATATGTCAAAAATTAATGGTATTCAGAGGAGACTGGAAAGCAAATGATAGGTAGAAGGACAGTTTTAAAACTTAGTAATTTTATTGGAACAGAATGTTAAAGAAAAGTTTCTTTTATTACCTTTATTTACTTTGAGGGCACAGCAGTGTTCTGCACCACTGTGCTCTATTTCTTGACAGCTTACCTACCACTGTTCAGAGCAGGAGCTCAGCAAGATGCCAGAAATAGTGGTTGAGCACTGAACTGCGTTTGCAAACAGAATGTTAACCTCACTAGTTCAGGTAGACTTGAGCAATTCAAGGATGACAGTCCAAAAGAACTACACTTCAAATACATGCTGGCATTATTATGTTTTGTACTTGAAGTCATAATGAGACTATGACCAGAACAGGTACAACACACTGGGAAAAATTCCCTCAAAGTCTGTAAGCAGTAGTCCGGAGTTATACTAGATACAAATTACAAAATTTTAGAATTGAATTAAAGTGGGGTTTTTTTATTATTTTAATTTTTTTATTTAAAATAGAAACAAGCAACTAGTGGCCCTCTGAATGGTGTAATTGGTCCTAAAAACTGCAGAAGACGGTGGGGTCAGACTTTGGTAAAGGCTGTGGATAGCTGGGATGACTTGGATGACCCTGAATTTGGAATGTCATCTTCAAAGAAGCCTAGCATTGCACTGTTAAAAGAAAAGAAAAACAAGGAATTTCTTTTTAGGTAGGTCTTGCAATTAAAAAATCACAATTTCTTGTAGTAAACAGTGCCCAGAAGTAGATTTATAGTCTGATTAAGGCAAATCTATTAAAATTAAGACAAATCCATTAAAATTCACCAAATTTCTGCAAGAATACCAAGAATTGCATGAGTAGATCAGCTTTGGGTGTTATGTTGTTACAGTGCCAGTAATATCCAAACAGAATCAAATTTGTTTTCAGGCACTATGTGGTTCAGGTGTTTGTTGCGTATTTAAGAAACTGTTTTACAAAAATTTGACATACTAATATTACTTCCTTTGTCAGTTAAATGGTACTGTGTTCTGCCATTTGGCCATGTTTGCTTTTATTCCATAGTGCTGGATACATTTCTTTCTTCAAATCCCAGGTCAGGCTCTCGTGAGGTGTTAGGTTTGACTTTTACTTTGTGAAAACAGACTCTACGGAGAAAAGTAGGATAAGCAAAGAGCACTGTATTCTTCAGGCTAAAGTCAGCTTGTGGTATTCTGAGTTGGAGTTGTTGGTCACATGGTTTGAAAATTTTGATTTTTCAGTGTGCCAGAACCAAAAGCTTCACGCTGTATCCAGCCAGGAGGGGAAAACAAGATTCTGATGAGAAATGATTCTGAGAGATCAAATACATCAGCAAAAGATTATTATATAAGCCAATCAAGATATCTGCCTGGTAAGGTTAAAAGTCAATACATATGGAAAATAAAAACTGTGCACAATCTACATGCAATGCATTTAAGCTTAGATTTCATACTGGATAATTTTATTTTTCTTAACCAAACCAAATTTTCATGTTTCGGACTAAATGCCTTTCCCAGAAGATTGCACAATTGATGCAGCAATTCCTGGCTATATAAACATGGCAGGACCTCAACACTGCTTGTACGCTATAAAAGTTCACAGGCCCTCTTGTGACCTGTAACATAAAAAGTCCTCCGTAATACAAATCCAACATCTCTTGGATTACTAGGAATATATCCTGACTAATCTATAAGCAGGTGTGTGTGAGGACTAAAGAAACTACGTACATTTTTTCATCAGGACTGTAGTGATAGAACTAGGAGTAATGGATTCTAATGGAAAGAGGGGAAATTTCAAAAAGAGATACCAAGAAATTCTTTACTGTGAGAGTCATGAGGCACTGGACAGATTGTCCAGAGGACCTGTGGATGCCCCATCCCTGGCAGTGTTCAAGGCAAGGTTTGATGGAAGATTGAGTAACCTGGTCTAGTGGAAGGTGTCCCTGCCCATGGCAGGGCAATCAGAACCAGATGATCTTTAAGGTCTCTTCCAACCCAAATCATTCTATGATTCTATGATTTTTATATAGTGCATATTTACCAATTTTGCAGTGTCAGGATGTTTGGGGTTTTCTGAACATACAAGTTTTGATAAACACAGTCCCCTTCCTTGTACAAAGTATTTAGAAATATCCATCTACTGGCACTGGTAGGAATTCACACACTCACTTCCTTTCCTCAAGGCAGTCATCTTTCTTTAGAAATAGATGTCTCAGTCTAAATCTGGGTGATTTTTGTCAGGAAAAGAACATGATATTATTTAATTACTGGGAATGAGAATGGAAAGGAGAAAGCCAAAAGGATGTTTCCTTTAGTTAGTATTCAGAATATATTCTATAGTCAAATAATTTTTTGGTGTCTCAGTGTCTTTTGTTATCATGGTGGTTTGTACAATTACAGTAATCATATCATGACTTCTGTAATCCACATTTGAGAATTTAGGTGGCTCACAGAGGAATTCCCCATTGTCAGGCAAGTTGTTTAGATACAACATGAATAATTTGTCAGGAACTCATTAGGGCAGTGATGACTTCAGTTCTAGAATGTTAAATAGGATGCTCAGAGAATAAACAGTTTAAGTTCAAAAGAAAAAGAAAAATATAAAGAGTGAGAACTTATATAAAGTATAAAATATAAAGAGAACTTCCCTATCTAAAGGTAACACAAATGGAAGAGTAATCTGTATTTCTTATCTTCTATTAAGCACAATTCTAATGTCTCCATGGTTTTCAATGAGAAAGGCATAGATGTAAAAAATAATTAATTTCAACATTTAAGGGAAAAATAGGTCCGAGGAACATGGTTATTATCTATCCACATTTAGTTCTGCAACCACTGGATCTGGGAGCTACTTTCATGTGTTGTAATCCTATTAACTCTTGTAATGCTTGTAACATGAAGAAGAACCTTTGTCCTACTTTTTAACTTAACCCTTGAAGAAATAGTTTATTTTCAGCCTTGGAGCCCCAGTTTTTGATAGGTATTTTTAATTTGTGTGTTCCTTTTTTGACAGACAGAAATATCAATTATGAGATTATGGTTTTATAGAAACTAAGAACCTATAGTAAAAAGTCTTCTTAAAAGTTCTCTTGAAAGCATGAAGAGAATTGTTCTTAAACTAATGTCACTGGTTTTCATGCTTCAGCTTAAAAATCTAATCAATGGACATCATTAATTTACATTTATGGTGTTTTGCATTATAAGACAAATGATTCAGTGTTGGTTTTCTGTTCTAGAAATGTCATTTATTGGTTGAATTAAGTTTGAAATTTGGTATTTCTAATATTTTCCGTCCTTTGTTTTCTAAGGTGTAAACCCGAAGAATGTCTCTTTAGCAGCAGTCAATAAAGAAGGATCACATGGAACCTGGAACAACCAATTGTTTGCTAAATCACTAGGAAATGCTGGGGGAGGAGTGACTTACAGCAGAAATACTACAGGTAAAGGTGTAATTGAAAATGGTCACATTGTATCTCTTCATACTTCAGTTAAGACCATCTGGTTGAACTTCTGCAGCTAAGCTTAAGTTCTAGGCTCTTTTTTTTCTCTTGTTTTAGTGAAAGACTTAAAAAAACTACCTTTTCATATGTGATATGATGTATTTTGCTTTCAGAACATAAAGAAGGTACAGACCAGCCCCTATTTATAAACTTCTGTTGAGATAAATTTTCTATATAATCCATTGAGACCATTATTTTACTGTGTTTAAGCAAGTAGTTTGGCCTCATTACTGCCTGCTCCCTATGCCATGGAACACAATCAAACAGCAGTCTCACCATGAAAACATAATGGTGGGTGGTATGCTCATGTAATTAAAGGGCTGCCTAATAGTCTAGACATGTCTTTTATCAATTTACTGGCCTTGTCCTAAATCCTTTGCTGCAAGAAAAGTCCCCTTATTTCTTCTGGAACTTCCAGTGAGACTATGTTTTGTGAAGATGACTATTGTCAGCATTCTATAGAGGAAAGTCCAACACTAGGAAACACTTCATCTAAGATTTCAGTGAGAAAAGGATCAGAATGTGGACTGAAATCTGTCTTCTCACCACAAAGCCCTATACCTCAGGTATACTGTCCCTGTTATGGGAGGTTACCTGGTTAACAACACTGCAGCCATTGTCCAGCTAGCACGAGTCACTCTCCAAATATTTCAGTGCCAATAAACAACCCAGCTTTACCTGCTTGTACAGCAAGAACTTCACAAGCTTTGTTTACATGCAGATGCTGCACCCCTTTTTAATAGAACTTTGGTAGCCATTCTGCAGTGTCAACAAACTACCTACTGAACTGCAGTGAAGGTAAAATTAGGATGAATGCTAATGGTAGAAATCCTGCATTTGTCTTACTACTGGGAATTTAAAGAAATAAAGCACTAAAATGGATTAATTTTTGTTTGAAAATACTTGGTATTTCCATGAGTGTCTTAAATTGCATGTGATGTTTTATATACTGAGGAGACAGCAACATTTAAGGCACATGTGAAACACATGGAACCAGAATAGATGGATCACAGAAGTACAATACATGTAAACTATATCTTTTTTCATATTGACAGTCTGAAAGTTGACACTGATGTGTTTAAATAACTGTATATTTATTTAAGTGGGCTTTTTTTTTCATCAGCCACAAAATTGCTCTAAGGAAAAATAAGATAAGAGCAAATAGTTACAGTCCTTCATAAATAAAGCATTTGTAAGTTTATGATCGGGATATGACCAAGTCCTTAAAATTGTAAATGGAATGTAATTGCATTGTTGGAAAATCATATTGTTAGTCCATAATTAGAATGGTCCTATAAACTAACCTCTTGGAGTAACATTTTCTGCTCAAGAGAACAAGGATAAAACATTTCACTTACTAATGTGTCAGATATTCATTCTTACTTGCTTTTTTCCTTCCTCATTTCTTTTACATGACTTAAATTGGTTCTTCATACCCTTCTTCTGAAGTTCTGTCTTTCCATCTTTTTCTTCCTTTAATTTTCCTTGTCTACAGATGAGAACTTAAGTATACCTATTGAAAAGCTGTCATGCAAAGAAAGGTTGAATGAAAAATTAGAAGATCCAAAAGGTAAACTGTAGCAATTATAGCCTGGTTCTTTGTACATTTCCTATTTATGTTTTACAGTTTCTTGTAAAAAAAAATGCACTTATAATGCAGGTTCCTGATGATCATATCCTGTCATTTTTAGTTGCAATCTGTTTTGTCAAACTTTGCTTTCTTCACCACCAATGTGGTGGTTTTGCATGGGAGGCATTTATAGAAGTGATGTAAAGGTTTCTTCTGGATTCTTGGAACTTACTGTGCTTTAAAAGGCAGAGGATATTTTATTACCTTAATCATAACCCACAGCAGGTCACTGGATAATGGTGAGAAAGTGATCCTAATGCAGAACGTGCATGTCCCCTCAGGGATGGCTTGTCCCTTACAGCACTCAGGACTTGCACCTTTTCCTGCATTTGGGTTCCCTGCTTGTTACACTGATCTTACCATGCTGTGCTTGTGCAGGTTTTGGTGGAGTTACCTTAGAGTAAAAGGGAGGAAACTCAGGATTCCAGGCTGCCTACTTTGTGCCTTATAGTTCCACTGCTCTGAAATTATCACAGAGGTCTGAGAGTGTTTGTGTGAAGAGGAACATTATGGGATTGCCCAAAGGCCAAAGATTAAGGAGACTGAAAAACTGGCAAAGCAGAAACTGTGCTTTACTGTAACTACCACTGAAGTTGTTATGCTGAAGCTGTGATGACTATGCTGACACATGATAAAGGTCAAAATAAACTTAATACTACTGAACACAGATCCTTACCACTTAGAGAAAAGCATTTCTCTCTGGACATTGTGCCAGCACAGTCTTAACATTGTCCCAAGTGATGACAGACATGAAGACAGTAAGGGATTTTCTAGGAGCAGGGAGTAAGTATTATAATAGATTGCTCTTCCACTGGACACTAATTTCGGAACTAATTTTGTGTGTACATGCACCATGCTTCTTTGCTTCCCAATAAGGAGAGTTATGTCAGCCTTCCAGGGTAATGCTGGTTTAAAGAAACCAGCATTTGGGCCAAAACTAGGCACAAACAGAATTACAACCAGGGTTAAAGAGAGAGGATAATTGGGTCTAAATTTATAGCTAGCCTTTAACTGTGGGAGCTGTCAAAGTCAACTTCAAGTGGTGCACCACTTTCCACAAGAGATGTTGGATTCCATTATTTTCAATAGATTTAGGCCAAACATGTTGAGCACAAGACTAATACTGAGCACTAGTTAAATCAGCTTCTGGTAAAGCAAATAGATGTAAAGAAAAGGTAAAATCCTACATTTCTCTGCAACTCAGTGTAAACCTTTCTATGTGGTCTTATGTTTAGTGGAAGTACTAATGAAATGTTCATCCTGCTGTTTGTCTTTATTCCTGCTGAATTTCTGTCTGCTAGGGCTGAAAAGGGTCCAGCTAATATACAAAACAAAGAATGGATTCAATGAAGGAATGTTTGTTTTTCAAGAGACAAGCACTAGGGAGTTTTTAAAGAACACTTATACTTGGCACTCTTGTAGTACTGCAAATATAATTTGAAGCAAGTATAAAAAGTAGGTAGAGTTTTCTGAATGCAGCTGAAAGTTCTAGAATTCTGCAATGTCAACAGGAAATCCTGGCTTTGTAAGTAGTGGTGCTTACAACCCATTGGGACTACACACCTCTACCTTCCATAAAAAAGAAGTTGGATCAGCTGGACAACGGATACAGCTAGCACCTCTTGGTGCACCTGTATCAGGTAAGAAATATTCTTTTACTACTCATATCGAAGACAAAGAGAAATGTTCATTTTCCATGCTTCCTAAGGGATTTATTAGCCCTTGGTTTTCCTCAAGTTTTGTAAATAAAATTGTAGGGCATAAATGCTTAATACAAGTGAACTGCATGTAGGTGCCTAGATCCTGTCCTGATGGTTAGAGAAACTACTGCTACTAATATTTGTTACATAAAAGAGAAAATAATTATAAAAGGTGCAAAAAATATTTAGACCATTTGTTAAACTTCTGTTCATTAGTGTTGATGGGCTAAGCAGAACTGTAAAAACATGTAACTCCACAACTCTACAGTAAAGGGTCATGTTTTTAACATTCATTTGTTAAAAACAATGTGAAATCTCTTCTGAATGCAACTGTTACCTTGGATCCTCTGCAGCGTTGGTGACATTCTGAGCACCTTCTTCATTGTCATGTTTCTGATGCAGAGAAGATGAACAGCAGTGCTCAGGATGCAGGAGAAAGTTTGTGAGTGAAGATTTAGAGCTGTTGTCCACACCCAGCAGCCCACTTCTCTGGTTACTTCAGAGGAAATAGCAAGGCCCTAAACCAATGGTTTAACCAAATTGTTTAACCAAAGGGTCCATGGCAAACCAATCTCATACAGTTCTGCTTAATAATGTTTTCTTTTTGCTGACATGCTCCTTTGAGTTACCTCTTCTCCTTAAGAACTTGCAAGTGGCTTCAGAGAATTGGAGCAGGAGGGATGGAAGGAGATGGCACACACAGATACACACACACACACATATATATATATGTGTGTATATAAAATATGCTTAAATGTATGCATACTCTGTGTCTGACTTGATCAGAAACCCACCAAGAAAGGCTGGAGCTGCACTTCATTATCTTATTGGTCCACTGCTGAAACAAAACTGTGAGAGTTGATTTGTCACAATGCATGGATCAGGAGGTTCACAGGACAAAATCTACAATTCTCTCTAGACTGCTGTGAATAGTGAAAAAAAAGAATTGCATGTGGTGTTCCAAAGAAAATAAAATTTACTGTAATCTGTAATCAGAAATGGAATATGTATAGTAGAAGTCAGAAAAGCTGGCAGATGAAGGTCAATTAAGATACTCTTCCATGTCCTGGAGAATAACAAGAATCCTGTCACTTAAATCACTCATATTTAGCTTGAAATCTTCAGAGTTGTATGGGAAGAGAGATAAGGGCAAAGCAAATAGCAGGTTTTATCTCCTAGATGTCAGTATTTGAACATTAACATTTTTGGTGACTCTTTGCTTTATATTATCCAAAATGTAATAAGTTATGCTCTCAATTGTTGTTTTTTTTGCTCTTTTAATTTTTCTGGGTTTTTTTAATGCCATAATTTAAATAATTTAATGTAGTATACAAGATCCATTTTTCTGATGAAAATACCAGGAAAAGCGGCCTTTATTGCCAAGATAGTGTAGACTGGAATCATACTGCTGATGAAAGATAGGGAATGCCAGCCTACAATAAAAAGAAACAGTTTTTAGAGGTGGAGACCTGACCCCAGATTTCAGCTCCTTGATGTTCCCCCTTTTTAAATGTCTTGATCCTCACCTGTTCCTTAACAGGTTCCTTAGCGGTTGAAAAACGCTACCAAAACCAGGTGGTATTCTCTAAGAAACAGAATTATACCTAGGCACCAGAAACCTTATCTATTTAAATGTTGATTTTTGTTTTAAAGGGTATCAGCACATAGTAAGATTAAAATACAAAAGTAGGAATGGAAGGGGCAGGAACTACCTTAGGAATGCTAAGGAAACAAAGGTAAGGTATAGCAGGAGTCTGGATAAAAGGGGTCCTGGCTGGCTGATTTTAAAGACTTGGGAAAATGGTTGAATTGGTCATGAACATGAAGAAATGTCAGCCCCTGCAGCAGAGCAATTACTTTAATCACATGAAACTTGAGGAAGTAGCCACTACCTGAAATTTCCAAAGGGGAAATCTGAATAGGAAGGCCAGGAATACAGCAGTGAGCTACTGCTAGTGCCTGAGATCAGGTGGGTGCCAATATTAAGAGAGAAAGAAAGCCTTCAAATTTGGAATAAATCCTATGAAATTGAGAAATGGGAAATGGAGCAAAGAAAACTTGCCACCAAGTACACCAGGAGTTCTGAGCTAAGCAAGAGGGGAGTAAAAGGCATAAAATCTCAAAAGGAACAAGGTCTCCGGAAGCTGTCCTTCAGGCTAAGTTGTTTGAATCTTAATCAGTTTATCAATGTTATAATGAAATGTTTTTTTAAATATTTGAAAATAAGGAAGAACACTTTCATACTGTAGCAGTTTTGTAATAGGAGATAAAGAGTTGCGGGCATTTGCATCAATTTTTCCACTGAATTTCATTTTCAGCATTTTCTTGAGGGATTGCTGCAAAACAGCTTTCAGTAGGTGAGAATAATACACACAAACTATTGGAAAAAAGGATCTTATCTGAAAGCAAGCACAGACAGCATGGTCTCAGGCACATGGTGTGATTCGTGGAGTTGTCCTATTTTGGGCCAGGAGCTGGACTCTATAATCCTAATGGGTCCCTTCCAACTCAGGAAATGTTATGACATATAGGAGACCAAGGCATCCTGCTACATTGGCATCCTTGAGGACCATAAGTCCTCTGTAAGCACTCATTCTTTTCTCTGTAGGGGAGTAAAATACTTTAGTCATAATTAATTCTTAGTTCTTATTCCTTTCAGATTATTCCTGGAAAAACAAAGCTGCTCGTCCTCAATTACCAGGTCCTACTTTCAATACAGCAGCAAAAAACATGAGCATCTTTACTCGCCCCCCAACAATTCAGCGAGTGCATGGGAGAACAGACTGGGTGGCCAAATATGGAGGAAACAGATAGAAAATACCATCCTGTGTGGATATTACATGCCCTGTGAGAACCTGAAAAGCCTACTTGCTCCAGCTTTTCCTAAGACTATGCAACAGTAAAGAAGAAAAAAAGACCTTGTGTTCTATTATTTGTATAGCACATATAACACCATGTAAAATACTGGCTGTAAAGTAGGGTGCAATGAAGTATTGTACAACACATATTGCCAAAACTGAGACGTAGATTTCACCCAATGTTTTCTATAGACAGATCTCCTATTCTCATACTCTCTAGAACAACTAGGGTTAGGGCTGTTCATCCAGTGCAACATCTGCTGCTGGGATGTGCTTGAAGCACACAGGCAGCACAAAGAAGGGCTGAAGCAGAGCAGCACCAGGCTTCCAGGTGTTTGGCTGGTTCCTTAGCAGGAAGACAGGAGTGAAAGCACAGAGGTGACTTTGTGAAGAGCATCAGTCTCCTGCAAAGATTTCAGAACTCACTTGTAACAAAGAGTTACTCAGGGTCTGTAAGGTACAAATATTCATGTAGCAATGCGAAGTGAAACCCTTGTAATAGGACATAGGCAATCCACTGATAGATATTATACAAGGAAGGTCTAGAAATCTGGCTGATAGAGGGCTGTTGAATGATACAGCAATATTGGAAAATAGCTAAACAAGTACTGAATCCTACTTACCAAGATGCGAAGCCTAACAATCAGATTCTGCTGTTTTAATTAACTTGTAGCCATTTCTGGTCAAAGATCTGTAGAGATTTATCTCTGTCCTGTCAAGGGCATGTCACAGTGACCTTTAAGGAGCCTAAATCACTGCAGTCTGTCAGTCATTTTAAGGGTGAATTAGCCAAAAATGCCTAAATTATCACTAAACTCATGTTCCTACATTCTTTATTGGGCAATCAGACTAAACTACAGAATTTGAATAGGCTACATGAGGAAGACTATTGGTCTGTTCTTCAAAGATACTGCTTTCTGTTTAAGATCTAAAGGCCAACTTAGGTACCTGAAAACACACACAAAACTTTAATAATTCAGTATGTCAGTGTTTATATGCTCATTCAGTACTTTCCCCAGCTTTTATGCTAACTTTTATAATAATGTTGCCCAAAGGATTTTGCAATGTACAATGAGTTTTTTATTAGGATGTTGAGCTGGGCTATTTCTTTTAACAAGTGCATTTAGAATAGATGCTTTAGACTTTATAGTAACATTAACCTTGCCCTTTTAAAGTAAAAACTGAGTATGCTCTTTGAAGATGTAAAGTTGTTAGTGATGACTTCAAGCATTTTTAAAAAATAATTTATTTGTATGGCTTTTTTAAATGAATATTAAAATTTAAACTCCTTTTCTTGACCCAATGTGTCATAATATATGGGTTACATTAACTTCCTGGAAAGCAATTTAATCTAAAACAGTTGTACCAAAAAGTCAAATATTTTGTTAGGAAAATTGCACCTGAAGAAAATGCTACTTTTTTTAATACTGTCAGAGCTATGCAAGGATAGGGCTGTCTGGTTAGTAACGCACTAGCGAGTTTCATTCAATTGCCACTGGTCTAGGATTAAGTATTTGCCATTCCCTTAGTACTAAGAGATGTCCCTGTGCTACTTAAATGCATCTTAATTTAACTGTAGCACATATCTGTAACTTGCTATGGCAATGAAAGACACCCTCAAATAGTTTGTAACAGCCATAAATGCTATGATTTTATAATTAAAAAACAAAATTAATCACTCTTCTCTCATACAAGATGCCAATGACAGTTACAATCACAGCCTGGTCAAGGAATTAACTAATAATGTGCCGATAGCTCTCGTGTCTGTGAGTCAGTCATCTTAGAGCAGAAAAATAAACAGCTACTGTTTATGGCACTAAATATGGTTAGAAGAAACATTCTGTCCTTGTCACATGCTAATGAACCTTGAAAGGGCTTTGACATAACCAGATCAGTCTTTACTTGTCCACAAGCAAAGCATGACAAGTGTTGAATAATTCTTGTTTCAAGCAGTAAGAAAAGGCTAACAGGCTTTGTACAGTCATTTAACTCTGATCCATTGGTACACATTGGACTGATAGTGCATAAATGCTTAAAAAATATTATATGCTAATAAAATTTAAAGGGGTAAAAAGTATGTAAGGCTAAAATTTTTCTCTTGCCCTTTGCCTGAATTACTGCTGTTTATCCTGAGCATGAGCATTCTACCACAAGTTCTAAATTACTTCTACCAGCAGTTCTCTATTCAACCTATTGCTCTCCAAAGCTCAGGAAACAGCAGCAAGGGTTCACACTTTGATCTAAAGTATAAAAGCTTACCAACACACATTCCTGTCCAGTTTTCTGCTTTCCAGTTTTCAGCTATCTATCTGTTGTCTTTATTCTGTTAAAGACAACTGCAAGTCAAATTCACAAGTTACCTGGCTTGAGACCAGCATTATACAATTACAAAACTGCTGGGTCATGGCTGTTCTCAGTTTATTGCAAGAGATGCATTTATGTTTGCATCCTACTCCTACAGAAGAAAGCTGCTTCAACAGTAATATGAAAAGGCAAGAAAACTTCCCCACAAAGCAGTTTAAGAAGTGTCTTAAATGCTAATGTCTTGCTTACTAACATTTCAAATAAGAACAAAGACATGGGGACACCTGCCTACCAGTGCTGGGTCCTGGGCTGGAATTAGGCACTTGAAAGAGTGACATATTAACAAGCCATCTGCTGTCCTGCACACCCCTTATATCTATGCAGGAAGGTAGGAGAGAAGTGTAAATACAGGTGAACACCTGAAGCTGAACTCTGCAGGGTGATGCATAAGGGCTCTAAGGAGATGCTCTGAGCACAGTTCCCCATCCAGATCTATCGGTGCTCAAGCCAGCTCTGACCCAAGCTGTCTGACCTGGGACCAGGCTGCTGAGACACTTGCTGGAGGTGCACCCATTCCTGGCCACGTCCCTGCAGATCTGGAACCCAGTCTGACTGGCCTGGCATCCTGGCTTGATCTCAGCCCTGCCTCATCCCTGTGACTTGCCTGGCAAGCCACCTCCCCACTGGCAGAGCCTGGCTGTGGCCACTGCCCAGCTCTGCGCCTCCTGCTCACGTAGCACAAGGTCACTGCCCTGCCTGTTCTGCTGTGACAAGGGAGGAGGGAAGGAAAACCACAGGATGTGACCCTCCTGCCAAGGTACTACCCTGATACTCAGAGAATTCTGAGCAACTCCAGGGTCTTACCAATCTAATGCACCAGCCCTCTTGCTTCCATCTCTCTCAGTACCAGGCACCAAAGAAAAAAGGTTGAAGAAATCGAAGCTCAGGATCTGTGCAAAAGGGGACATAAGTTAAATGTGACCAGAAAAGGGATACACTACCAACCATGTGTATCTTCCAGGATATTTCTCTATGGGAGGTTTATATTTAGAATGATTTCAGGCATTAAGGGAATCAACTGAGGACAAAGACTGATCAAATAAGCCCTTCAGTCTTTAAATAAACTTTCATACAGTATTTTCTAAATCTTAAATAGATTATACCCTCAGAAAACCAAACCAAAAAAAAAAAACCCAACAAAAACAAAACAAACAAACAAAACCCAAAACAACCATCCAAAACCCAAAACTCAAACTAAAAAACGTCAATATAATACTTGTCTGAATATGTAGTCTGTACGCTTTTGTGCTCTCCCTCCCAGTTCAGATTTTTATATTTACAAGTTACTAGACTCAGGGATACAACAGATTACTTATACAATTCATGCTTAAAAATATATCCTGACACCCTGCAGGAAAGGCACCAAACTCTATCAATCCAGATGAACAATTAGAGACCAAATAAGCTATGTAGAACACAAAAGTTTGCAATAATAATTTCTTAGTTTATTTAAAATAAGTTTTTAATAAAGCTATGCCTACAATTCAGCATTACCTAATAAAGCATATTTTTGATTTATGAGTAGTAATCTGTAAAAGTGAAATGAATGACATACAGCTGAGCTTACAAGTGATTTCAAGGCATGGGTATGCATTTATTGCATTACAGCAGAGCCTCAACAGCTGGCTCCGTGATTGTGTTTTGTGGGGCCAGGTTCTAACACACAGTGCTGGGAGAACAAACTCCCTGACTGACAAACACTGTGAATGGATAAACTGGCATGGAAAGGGAGATGGACCATCATAAGCACGTTTATTCTATTAATTACTAGTGACAAATCAGAAACTCCTCTCCCCTGCTTTTAGAGGTACACATGATTTTAGAAGGACAAGGCAGATATGCATTTAAGCTCAATCCTGCAACTGTCTGAATGCAAGGGCCAGGAGGTCTTTGCTGACACTAAGCTGCAGGACCAGAAGCTAAACTAATGCTACTCTCATATTTTCTTGCTTGCTTTCAGTGCAGAAAATATTAAGACAAATACCATGACAAGGGCTCTCTATGTCGGTCCTTTAAAAACACAACCCACATGCATTAGGATATGAAAAATATAATGCACAGGTAGCAGTGTCTTTTCCATTTATGTGCAGCACATTTAGGCAGTTGCATTTTTGGGCTTCTCAGTCATGTGTCTTCAAGTCACTTGATGCAGATTTATGGCTTAATAGGTTTTTCCATCATCTGCAATCCAAGCCGTCCAACCATCAGTAAACTGTAGAACAGAATAGTTGTTATAAAGAGGGAGGTGGAGGCAAAAAACACATAAAGAACAAGAAGGAAGAAAACATTGACATAATTTCATTTACTTAAATACCACCACAAGATTTCATTTTTCCCAGAACTTACCATGTTAACATTTTTAAAACAATATAATCCACAAATAAGCTAAATAAAATGTTTATTCAATAACACAGACAAGAACAAAGGACAGGTGTTTACCTGGCACCAGCAATTATCCCGGGCATTGCCTTTTTGGAATTGTAAAATCTCATTCCCATAACAGTAGACAAGGTGCCAGATGCCACTGTGAAAAGAAGCCTAGTCAGAACCATTTGACACAGAAATGCCAGAGCAGCACTGCCACACTTGGACACTGAGCAGCACCAACCAAACAGACCTACACATACAGACAGGAATGCCTCCCTCTGGGAATAAGCAATTTGATTCTCTTCAGCATCAAAGCTGTCATTACAAGCTTCTCAGCAGCTTTGGTAAGCACGCTCCACTGCTCAGCATAAGCGATGAGGTCTCACCAGGGCTGAGACCATGGTCTGATCACCCACAAACTCTAATCCTCTGAACAGGTAACTAGCTCTCCCTCAACCCTTACTTGCAAAAGAATGATTACTCCCTCAGACACAGGCAGGTTTAAAATTGCCAGAAAGATGGCATGGTGGCAGTATTCACTATGTGGGAGGTAAATAATATTTACACTTCCCATTTCTCTGGGACATTCTAAACTGGAAAGTGGCAGTAAATACTACAACTGGAAAGAAAACAACCCCACTTGAAAATATGATTAGAAAACAGAAAGCAATCCAAAGGATCAAACTGAAAGAGCAATTAACATCTTAGACATTACTGCAAATTATTTTATCTCTAAATGTAGAAAAGGAATCCCATCAACATTCACATGAAATTTACAGGGCCATTGTTTCTTTGAAGAAGAAAGGCAGGTGAAAGTGTGGCATACCTTTTTCCAAAGGCTCAAGTTTGTTTGCTTCAGACAGGGTAAAAGGTATTCTAGAGATATTCTGTCAAGGTTCTATTTCTGCATTTCTACCCCTGATGTACTGGAACCAACTTATAGCTCTGCAGGGGCCACAGCTGCACATTGCAAGGAGGGCTGAGGAGGGAGGGAGAGATGGATGCATGGATGGAGATCTGTACTAGACTGTGACACAGCACTGCTTTCAAGAGGTCCATTTGAAAACACTCCATGCACCACATCAGGATATACAAAAGCTGCTTGTACCTCTTCTATGACACTGCCTAAAAACCTGTGCCAGAGATGCACAGCCACTCCCACAGCATGCCAGAGTGGAAGGACAGTTCACAAATGGAAATTGTGCTTTACATTGAGCTGCATTTTACATTTCATTCCTTATTGATGAGGTTGGTCCTCTACAATGGCTTCACAGGGCCTTTCAGCACATCAGTCCTACTGGTTTAAAACAGTCTTAAATCACTGCAAAGCTAAAGTATCATAGCACTAGTAACACTAGGGAGTAATTACAGAACTAGCAGGATCCTCAAGAACTCATCTAGGATACCCTAGTGCCTAAAGGTACAGTCAGTTCCTGATAGAGATTTAACCAGATATTATACTTCTTCAGCAAAGGAACTCCCTGAGGCTCACCTGAGTGCTTCATAATACTTTCCACAGTGATTTCATCTTTCTCCTTCCCCTGAAGAGTTAACCGCAAGCTTAACACTTACAACTTCTTAAGCTCTACTGAAAGCAATCAGAATAGATCACTGTCTCATTTCTTCAACATACTGTTTCTTCCAGAGGGTATGATGCATTAGAATACTGCTCCTCTGAGATGCTTGTGCAAACCAGGGTTCCCTAAGGCCACATACCACCTATCACACTGCTGTCATTAGTGCAAAAATAGTGCTTATTCCACCACCACAGGCTAAAAATGCTGCTTCACAACAAAAAAAATTCCACATATGTTTCCTGCACCTAATGTGTTGGTGTAACACATTACCTAATCTGGCAGAGGAGACAGATTAGGATTCACATAGGACAAACAAAAATTGTGCTCTCACACAAACACCTCCTGGCTGTGGGCAGGGGGTCCTGCCACCACTTACAACATTTGTATAGGTACATTGTCAGAGGGCAGCTGAAACATGCTAGGGGAAAAAAAAGGTTACTGCTCCCACCGCTACCAGTAACACTCAGTACTCGGCCGCCGAGCAAACTTACCGAGGGAAAGCCACACATTCTTTGGATCTTTGGACTGCTGGTACGCGCCTAGTCCCGCTAAGCCGCCGAACAGAAGACCGGCAGCTAGAGACGGGACGCTGCCTTGAATAACAAATAAAGCAGTCAGCGGAAGAACACACACAGAGCCAGCCCGCACTTTCCCGTACTAGTAAATCCACAAAACCAATCTAAACACAGCATTAGGTTGAGGGGTTTGGGGAGTTTTTTAACACAGTTTTTTAACACAGGCAGACCTCCGCGAGCACCGTTTCGTTGCACTGTTTGGTGGCAGTAAGGACTGAGCGGGACTTGCGGTGTCACCGCCGGCAGCGGCCCCGGAGCGGCGCGGGGCGGAGCGGAAGGGAGCTGAGCGGGGGCTGCCTGCGGGCACGACCGGGACAGGGACGGCCAGGGCCACCAGCACCCACCTGCCTTGGCGTAGCCCACGACACCGCCCGCCGCCACCAGCGCCGCGTAGCCGAAGCCCAGCCAGTCGTACTCCATCTGCGGGCAGCCGCGGAGACCGCGCACGCCAGCGTAGCGCAGCGCCGACCTTGGGCCGCCCTCCCGCCGTCCCGCCCCGCCCCGGGGCCGCCTCACGGAGGTCCCGCCCGCCGCCCGTGACGGCGCCCGGGGAGGGCCCGCGCCGCCGGCCGCGCAGTGGCGGTGTTGCCTCGGCTCCGGGAGGATTTTCTTGACTGACTGCCCATCAGTAACGCGGTTTTCCAACTTTTCCAGGTCAGAAATGAAGCAGAAAACACCCGCCTCCCCTTTTCTTCCCAGGCTCGACATCACCCCGCACTGCCAGGGGTTGGGAAGTGGAGGTTGCGGTCGGTCCATAGCGCCGCTCCTGCGCTGCTGCTCCCTCCTCGCACTCGTGCCGTGCCCTAGCATGGGGTCTGAGAAAAATGCGTATTTTATGATTGGCTTTTCGCAAATATTAAAATAAACATTATATGTGTTATGTTAGAAAGTTATGCTGTATTAATTTTTTTAGTAGTGTGTTAAATAAGTTTTAGATTATAACGTAATGTTAAAATAGAAACTATGCTATGTAACATACGTTTTTTAAAGAAAGCACTCGCAGCGAGATAGCAGCCACAGGACACCTAAATCTTTCAGAGAAAGAGAATTTATTGCTCTCTTAGCAGAAGAAACAAACTTCTTCCCGCCTTGCTCAGCCATGAAGGCGCCTTTAGGATTAAGAAGAAGTTGATGCTGACCAGACAGAATCATTTGTTTGAATGGAATTCATGCCTCATGTATGAGGCGTATGAATATGCAACCAGCTATTGTTTTTAAGGGTTAATCCTCTGTTACCATGGGTCCTTTTTCAGGCTTGCTTTGCCCAGAAAAAGGTACCCGGACCATCGATGCACTCAGAAGCCAGTGAGCAGACAATCCTACTGGCTACTAAAGTTTCATGCCACCTGTGGCTATGCTGTGATTTATTCATGAGTGCCAATGCTTCAGCCTTGCATTTGTGACTTTCAAAATGGTGGGCTTGTCGTAGCTGGGTGCTCACAAAATAAGTGAGACAAGGTTTGAAGAAAAAGGCAGAGGAATTGATACAGCCAACAGGGGACACGCTCAACACACACCAAGGCTTGCCGAAATTGATCCCCGCTAAAGACCAAAACAGAAAAGAAGGACTTATGAACACTCTGGAATGGAGATATCATAAAAGGAAAGGAAACTGAAGGAATAAAAAAAAGAAAATATGGACATTTAGTGACTACAAGAAAGTGGTCAGGGCAGAAATGAGGCGCAGTGCAAAGGACCAAAGGAGGCCAAAAGTAACCTCCCAGCTGTTGCAAAAGCAGGGGAAAAATCAAGGAAGCAGACGCTGCTTGGATTGGAAGATAGGAGGGATATGGCATGGATACTTTTAAAAAAAGAAAAAAAAAGAAAAAGTACTCCAGAGCAAAAGCGATGAAAAGGCAAGACAGGACACAAGGTGCAGGTACTTTCACCAAAGCTTTCCCAATTTGTCCTCATTGAAATCACAAGATTCCGGTAAAAGAAGGACTTACAAGCACTCTGGGAAGAAGATATCATCAAAAGAAATGCAATTGAAAAAAAGGCCAAAAAAAAGGAAAATATGGAAATTTAGTAAGTACATGAAGTGGTCTGGGCGGAACTGAGATGCAGTGCAAAGGACCAAAAGAGGGCAAAAGTAACCTCCCAGCTGTTGCAAAAGCAGGGGAAAAATCGAGGAAGCAGACGCTACTTGGATTGGAAGATAGGAGGGACATGGCATGGATACTTAAGAAAAAGGAAAAAAAAAATCTTCTCCAAAGCAAAAACCATCAAAAGGCATGGCATGCCTTCCAGTGCAGGGACACACATGACATACACGAAGGCTTTCCAGAATTGATCCCCCTTGAAGGCCAAAACAAAAAAGAAGGACTTACAAACACCCTGGAAGGCACATACCATCAAAGGAAATGAAATTGAAGGAAAAAAAAAGAAAATATGGAAATTTAGTAAGTACAAGAAAATGTCTGGGTGAAAATGAGGGTCAGTGCAAAGGAGCAAAAGAGGCCAAAACTAATCTCCAAGGAATGGAATGAGATATACCAGAGTGAAAATCCAACCAGACTTCAAGCTCACTAAAATATGCTTGGATTTTTCTTTGTTCTTCATCTGTGGGTGCCCCTGGAAGTATTGCAGGTCAGTCTGGGTGGTGACCTGATCCAGTGAATGAAATTCCTGCCCATGGCAGTGATGTTGGATCTAGATGACCTTTAAGACCTCTTCCAATCTAATCCATTCTATAACACTATGATTCTACATACACATTGCTTTTATTACTAAAGTGAAGTTGGATACTTTGGTAAACATCTGAGGGTTCTTTTGTTTTTTTTTGTTGATGGTGTTTTTGGGGGTTTTTTTGCTCTGTCATATTTATAGAAGACAAGGAAGTACAGATACAGGAGCCCAAGCTCTCTCTGTGGAAGTGCACCACAGCTGCTGAACTGAATCAGTGCTATCACTGTTGTACAGGGGAGTCTAACTGTCCTTAACATCCTTCCTACCAGACACCCCTTCCAGTTTTTCATCTTTCCCTGTCTTTTACTTCTATTTCAAATTAACACCAGTATGGTAAGCTCTCACTGGTTTCAATGCACTTCTCCAGTCTGGCCAGAAATCATTGTTTTGTCTCTTGTACAGTGAATATCTTTATTGTTCTTTCTACAAAAAAAAAAAAAAAAAAAAAAAAAAAAAAGAGAGAGAGACTGATGAAGCAGGTGTTGCAAAAATCAGTCACACCATGAAAAAAGATTGATTTACTTACAGAAAAGCATAACCTGGATTAGCATTCTTGAAAACAAAACAAAAAACCCCAGCTTTTTAAAAAATAACCTTAAATAACATATGGACAGAAATCTGAGATGTTTTTCTGGATTCTTACTTGAATAGGTAATATAACCCATACTGTATCTGTATACCCATAAAATATCTGTATTTCTTCAGGTTCAGAGTGCTACCTGCCATTATATCCATCAATTTCAAACTGCCAAGCTCATTGCTTCTGCTGCTGACATTTTGCTATTCACTTCTGGAGTCTGAACAACGAAATGTGATGTTGTTTTTACTCTGGGCTGCTCGAAATACTCACACAAAATGGTGAGCACAGCTTTATTTTATTTGGGATTTTTCTGTTTGGGAGATACTCAGTTTGTTACACCAAGGAGGGGATGGGCTGGTCCCAGACCTCTCTTAAGTCTCTAGACCTTCCTAAAGCTCCCTATTTAAAATAATTACTCTGAAATACTTCTCTCTTTAGCTTCCTCCATGACAGCAGGATAGCAAAGCCCTCTTCTCCTCTCTTCAAAATACTAAACATAATTTCTTCTCTGGAGGTCTGCATCATTAGGTATTGACAGCTCTAAAAGCAGAACAAGCTGACTGAGGCAGATCCTGTCTGTTCAGAACCTTCCCTGCAGGTTACCAGCCACCCTCCAGGACATCTAAATGTCTTGTGTTCCTGTTACAGAACTGCTGCAGTTTGCAATACTGTTTGTTAAAAGACCCTGAAATTAGCAATGTTTTCATAAAGTTGGTGGCAAACTGCTGTTATTCAAGAGTTATTCTTTGGGCCATCACTGCTTGCTCAGAAGAAAGGCAGGAGAGCAGCACACAGTCTCCCTAGATTCAGGCATCCCAATCTTTACTGCTTATGTGCAGCTGATTGGGTCACTCAACAGTGCTGCTAACATGCCATGTGAATACAACCACAAGAGCCAGAGGATCCATAAGTTTACTTCCTTGCCTTGTTTTTTAGGACATAATGACTGATACCCATGACTTTTGTCTTCTGCTTGCAGCACTAAAATATTCTCAAGCCCAAAGTTATTAATTTTTTTTTTCCTCTTGGTCGTTTGAGATTTTGTGTACTTAACAAAGAGTTTAAAGGGAAAATGTGCTCAGACGTTGGATGGCCTCCCTCTAGTGGCTGTTACTGTGGAATTAAAATGGGGCTGTGATCTACCGAGGCCAAGGCTGTGTTTGCATCAACCACTGTATGCCATGAAAGTGAGTAAACTTGGGAAGAAGTCTTATGTCACATTAAGATACAAAACAGAAACACTGTGTTATTGCCAAAGCTTGGTTACTGCTTTTTCAGTCCTGAAAATACTTATCTTCTAAGGACACTGATGAACCAAAATCTGCATGTAAATAATTCTTTCAAATTTTTTTTCTCCCGTTCAGTTAGTCGGCCAAGTAAGACAAATATGCAAGCCCCTGTTTTTGTAGACATGGACTCCTGTGCCTAAATCCCTATCTGATTTTTCTAACCAGGCACACTGATCTGGTAAAAGATCCTGTTTGCTCTTACAAACCTTGTCCCAACAGATATTTAAAGAACAGGGATGATGTGGGAAATGCAGCATCTTTATTCCATTTCCAGTAGTCTTCTATTATTCTCTGTAGTAAATATCAGTATATTTGACAGAACCATATCTATATGTATTGCCAGAGGTTGTTTTCCTGTGTTTAAGATCTTGCTGACTGTGATTCATTACACTTGTCTTTTAGACACAAAAAGTGCCATGAATCCATGGCTATTTTTGTAGAAAAAAATAGCAATGACAGGGTAGCAAGACAAAAGTTGGAGCTAGAAAATATCCCATTAAAAATGACAAAAATGGAAAGCTCCTGCAGCTGCAAGAGCAGTTTTGCCCTGGTGTCTCCTTTTGGATCTCTCATACTTTGGCCTCCAAGTGTTAAGTGGTTTGCAGGCAGTGTGAAACAACCCAACCCAAGCTGCATTTACAAATCATCCCTGAAAATCCTGTCTCATGAGTTTATGCTCTGACACAGCAGAAATTAAGAATGCTACTTCTATTCTCTTGACTGCTTTTAGTGACATTGTAGGCTGGGGTGTTGTCACCTGAAAACACCAGTTGAATTTCCTCTGTCAGAGAAGAGAAACCAATACTCTTACTCACACTAGATTTTCCACAAAATAATTCTGGCTGCTATTTGTGCATTTTCACTGGTTTCAATATAGTTGTGTTGATGTGAAATTGCTGTCACTGAAGCTGACTGAAGTTCTCAATTTATTCTTCTCATCAGTACGCATAACTATGGATTAATGATTCTTGAAATCAAATTCTTGTTGCTAGCACAGGACAAAAAAATGGAGAAGAAAGTACACATTACCATGACAACCTCAATGTATCAATCCACTTCACCATTTCCACCTCCCCATCATGTGCTGGCTATGGATCCTGGGACTTCTGAAGTGAGGTAACAGAAAATCAAATAGTTAGTCCTTTTAAGAGCTTTGTGTTTAGGTTTTAGGACCTTTCTCCACAGAGGTGAGGTAAAATGCTTTGGAATACACATCAACAGATGCCTGGCTGCTAACATGGTTGTCAGGTTTCTTCACTGAGAGCAGCTTTCATGACACAGACAAGATGTCAACACAAAAGACCTAAAGGTTTCATTTGAGAAATAAAATCCCTCTTTCTGCAGCAGCCTCAGTATGATACTGCTCATGATCACTCATGTAACCTTCCCAACCAGCACTGCCCTCCAAGTGCTATTTGGAAACTGAGCCACTAACACATAGTATCTTCACATGAATTTAGTGGTAAGTACTGGATTTTTGCTTTGGGTTTTGTTGTTTGTTTGTTTGTTTAAGGAAAGAGACTAAGAGAACAAATTCAAGCATGATATAATTGGAAGGAGTTACTGAAACTCAATTATAGCCTCTGATGATATATAATAATAGATACAGATTTAGGCAGATCACAGGACCCATCCAGGATATAAACAGGTTAGAGTTTATCCTCTGCTTGTCACTAATTATCACCTTCTACTTGTCTCTAAAAACACCTTCTACAAGCCCAGGTTTTTCAAAGTCCCATCCAGCCTGGTCTGGAACACTTTCAGGAATGCGGCATTCACAAATCCTCCGGACACCACCCTCACAGGAAAGAATTTCTTCCATATATCCAATCTAAAACCATCCTCTTATGGTATAAAGCCATTCCCACATGTCCTATCCCTACATGCCCCTGTAAAAGGTCCCTCTCCAGCTCTCTTACAGCTCTCTTTAGGTACTGGAATGATGCTACAAGGTCAGCTGAGAGCCTTCTTTCCTCCACTCTTAACAGCCCCAGCTCTCTCAGCCTGTCTTCATAGGAGAGGTGCTCCAGACTTTGATCATCTTTATAGTCCTCCTCTGGCCTTGCTCCTGCAGGTCCATGTCCTCCTGCTCTCCTCCATGCCCTCCATGTTGGGGAACCCAGAGCTGGATGCAGCACTCCCAGCAGGTTCTCGTGAGAGTAGAGAGAAGTACCATCTCTCCCAGCCTGCTGGCCACGCTGCTTTGGGTGCAGCCCAGGATACCTTTGTCTTTCTGGGCTGCAGGCACACACTGCTGGGTCTTACTGAGCAACCAACAAAAACAAGTCCTTCTCCTCAGGGCTGCTCTCAAACCATTTTCCCCTAGCCTGTGTTTGTCCTTGCAGTTGGCCTTGTTGAACTCCATGAGGTTTGCACAGTCCCACCTCTCCAGCCTGTCCAGGTCCCTCTGGATGCCATCCCTTCCCATCAGTGTTCTGACTGCAGCACACAGCTTGGTGTCACCAGCAAACTTGCTGAGGGTGCACTCAATCCCACTGTCTGTGCCACTGACAGAGATGTTAAACAGTGCCAGTCCCAATACCAACCCCCGAGTAATGCCACTCATACCAAGTGCCATGCCACAAAAACTGACTTATGACTTTTAAAACAAATGCAATAAAGGCTGTATGATCCTACTGCAGAACTACCATAGCACTTTGCCATAAACAGCAGTGTGTGTCAGCTATAACAGAACTTAATAACTTTATTTCTCCCCTTCTGTATATTGCATTTACCAAATAAAGCAACATGTCAAAAAGTGTGGTTTTGTCCTAGAGAAAATTCAGAAAAATATTACTTTCTCACAGAAAGCATTAGGGTAAAGATAACACTTTAGGAAAGAGAAAAAGGGACAGTAATGGCAGGGAATAAATGCTTTGAATAGCCTGCGATGTGCATTACCATCCCAATTAAAAATCTGCTCATAACAGATGGCAATAAATGTAGTGTGTGGGAAGTTTTGGAAAATGCTGATACAATGGCAAGGCAGAAAGATATCTGACAAAACAGGAATGACCCCAGGACATCCACAAAAATACTGGAAGGCACTGCCTTCCAGGAACACAAAACTACTGACTTTACATTATTCACCGTCTCCCAAATTGAGGAAATCAGGCATCTTTGTAAGTTAATTAAAAAGTAGGGTAAAGTGTAGCTCAATATGGGGAAAAAAATTTATACATATTTTTCTTTTAATAGTTGCTTGGGTGACTGATTTCAGATTCAGAATTTTCCTGGGGTGCTGTTCTTAAAAAGACAGTTTGTTTGAAAAGTGGTGCTATTTTATGAAAGTTAAAATAAATTTTGTCATGAGTTGCTCACTCTACTTTTGTTCACTTCTTTTCTCCCATTCCATCATGGTTTAGCAGAGTTTTGTCCTTGAAAACCAGGAACGGGAAAGAGCCACCTCTTGGGCAGCAATACTGAGCACTGCTCTGGAAAAAGGTTTGCTGCCACCAGGGCTTAAGAACAGCCACCAGCAGCACTGCACTGCTCAGGTGTGGAGACAGTCACATATAAGTGGGCTGCAGGACATTTACAACTGGCAGGCCTGTGCCACAGAGCTGCCTGTCCCTCAGGCAGGGTGCCTGCCTTGCCAGCAACGTGCCACATGCCCACTCCAGCCCCATGGACTTCAGAGAGCCCCCACTGCCACCACTCACCCCCAGTGTGCCTCAGCAGCACAGCAGTGACCAGCAGCACCAAGGTGGCCACCACCACCCCTTCACCCACCTCCATCACAGCCTTGGCACACCGCTGCACTGGCCAGCAGCTCCTGCAGGATCCCATTCCTGAAACCAATGCCATGAGCCACCTCCCACTACAGAGAAGAGCAGTCTCCCCACCATCCACAATCCAGCCTCAATCCAGTGTTTAGGAAGATGGAGAGAAGCTGATGAGCAGTTGTGGTTAGGATGGAAAGGGTCACCTCTTAACCCTAGACAGCAAGAGGAATTTGTCTGGCCAGGTGCATAAGATGGCATGCAAGAATGATTTGCTCTGGAATTCTGGTTTGTCTGTTTTCCTGTTTGCCCAGCAAGACAAGTTATCTCACCTGACCAGGGAAGGGAGGTAGCTGGTAAAGATGGGGGGGCAGTCCTCAGAAGAAAAGGTTTTCTTTCAAGATGATTTTGCAACAATGGAGGAAAAAGAAAACCAACACCCCTCCTTAGATATGTACAAAGGCTCCATTTTATATTTTGCCACCAGAAATTTTCATTTCAGTGGGGTATGCAAAAGCAAAAGTGTGTGTGTGGCGGGGTGAAAGTTTAACTAAACTCAAGATTGTTGAGCTTCAAAGCAGACCACAGAAGCTGGAAAGAAAGAATTGAAACTCAGAAAAAAGGAAGAAGCGTATTTTAAAAAAAGTGTCCTGATTTAAGGCAATACATGTCATCTTCTTGAGCTGTTAGGTGGCTGACAATCATAAAAGTGCTAAGCTGCACCTCCTGTGTTTAAACATCTGATGGATAAGGAAAATCTCAGTTCTAGTACTTTCCTCTGATATATTTTGGAGGAAGCTTTTCTGTGCTGTTTTTGACCCATAAAGTAATTCTAGTGTATGTGGGAGTGTTTCAGTCCTGGTTTTGAGGAGCTGAATTCTAGAGGGCAGTTCAGGAAACAGCTCTCCCAGTGGGAGTGAGCTGGACTTGTGGGGACGTGCTGGGTGCCAAGGACAGGGATCAGAAGAGCTGCTCTGCAGGAGCTGCCAATGCCCACCCCAGCACCCATTTAGGCATGGTTCTGCCAATTTCCACCCTGGATGTGTGCTGGCATCAGGGTTTGTATTTAAACACACATCCCAGCTGTGTGCAACACAGCTTTAGGTGTGGTCAGATGAGTTTGCTCATAGGTGAAAGGAGGGGATAGGCTCAGGTGGTCTGGTTGACTCTTCCCCCTGAAAGAACCCAGGGCTGTTGGCAACTCAGCATCTGGGAATATCAAGAAAAGTCTCTGTAACTGCTGGACTGAAGTTTCATTAGTTACATGCACGAGTTACCACAGACAGTACCTGATGTTGTTGTTTATAGAGAAAAACAAATCTTCCTTAAATTACTCTCATCTAATTCTGCTCTTCAAGGAGCTGTGTTCGTTGAAGCCTCTCACACCAATGTCTGATAGTTGAAAAGGTAAAGGAGAACCAGGTGAGGGAGCACAAGCCCATTTAGTAGCTGTGCTTTTCCAACAAGTCCTACTGAAGATGTACCCATCCTTATCCCATCATCACTAAGTGCTGTTTCAGTGAGAAGCAAACAGCTGGTTGTGAAAAAAAGGATTACTCCTTTGCAGTACCTAAATTCCAATGACTGTGAATTGCACACAGACCAAAGCCTGCTTTAAGTTGTATCTTCTCAGGTGAACCATAATATCTGCATGGGGGCTAGAGGACTAGAGTAATTTTTCAGAATTTCTGCAATTAAGGTGTTTTTGTGATTGCTGCAATGGTGTTGCAACACATTCCCTTGAGCAGGTTTTTCAAAAGAGGAAAGTTTTGATGGTGAGATTACAACAACTTTGTGAGCATGAGACTCAAAAACAGTCACAGGAAAATCCCTATTTTTTTAATACTTTATTCCTATGAGAAGCTCTTGCTCAATCAGGAAGTCTCATTAAAATAATGGAGAACAGGAACAAAAGAATGAGGATTAGTTATATGAGTAATGATGAAGACATAGGTACAAAATACCTTTTTTCCAGAACATGGCTCATTCAACCAGCATCACTGTCTGGAATCATATTTAAAAAACCTGTGTGTCTCTGTCTGTCTGACTTTTGAAGGGTGGGGACTAAGCTAAGGAAAATGAACAATTACACCAGGCAGAACAGAGCCACATTAGTGTATATTAGTATGACATGTATGGTGCAGGGAAGGCTGTTTTCCAAGAGCCCATCTACAAATGACAGTGGGATGGAGACGTACTAAAATGACTTTGAATCATTAAGTTGCTGTGGTGGAGAGTGCAGTGCAGCTAAAGCACCTGAAAAAACCCACAGGTCTGTCTGTTCAAGCAACAGGCCACATAAAAACTTAAAAATAAGGAAATGGCTAACCTGGTAGATTAATATACTGGTAGTGCTACTCAGAGTCTTCTGGTATTTCTCTTTCATCTCACACTCACACCCAAGGGGTGTGAATGAGGTGTTCTTTGACAGCCAACAGCTCTATTTGGGAAGTAAGGCTACTGCATCAGAAAAACTGCAGTGAAGGACAACTCCCATCTCTCCTGTGATCCTACTGCCACTGGAGACATACCTGTAGCTATTTTCCTTATTTTTCTGTATACCATTAAGATCCCAACTGAGGAATTGACATCACAATGATGCAGATATACTTTCAAGTCTAGGAGTGGTTTAACACTCCACCCACAAACAGAGTTATCCACCATTTTCATTCTTTTGCAACAATAGACAAAATGTATGGCTATATTAGCAACATTCTTCCTGCCTGGAGAGAACTGACTCGAGTCTGATTCTTTGAGTTTAGACAGACAGAATAAGCAGCAGTGTCAAAGCCACTTGGAATTGTGACTGGCACACAGCTGTGTGAATCCTAGGAAAAGTAAGCACAAGCTAAAATGCAACATCATCTTCCATTGATTCCCAATTTTGGTGTCAGATTAGCAGCAATAAAAAATACACTGAAAGATTGCAGGTTTAGGCTGCTCATGTTCTCAGATGTCTTTATCTGATGGAAAGCAGCCCTGTGTTAATGTGACCTACCCCTTCAGATCATGAATGGTCTGGGCTTGTGGACTTGCACAGGACACTGTGGGCTACCTGCTCTAGTAACCAACTACCTCATAGTCACACTGATGCAAAAGTTTGTCAGGTTTGCAGCAGGCAGTGATGGCATGCTGTGGGAAACAACTGCTCACTTGGAAAATTTAAAAAGGTTTATTAAACCTTAACAAAAATACACAAAAGGACTGCATAAAGTAAAAGCTGCAGCTCTGGGAATTGCCCTCATGGATAGCACATGGCTGGTTCATCTTCAAGATGAATGCTCAGTCTTTTGTACCCCTGGGGGTTGCATCAGCCAGCCCTGGCCCCTCCCAAAGTCTGTCAGGCTCTCTTTGCCATTTATCAGTGGAAAGTGCTTTCTTGTAACTTGATTGGAGATCAGGTGTTGCCATGCTGCACCCCCTAAGCACCAAGGGGTGCTCTTTTCCATTCCCAACTGCCCCATACAAGGGACGTGTGCCCCCCTTCTTTTTACCTGTCCTAGACAACCCCAGCTGTCTGATGGCAACAATACAGGGGGAAAAGAGAACTATGGAGAGAAGAGAGGACATTTAAACTATAACATAACTATACATCAATAAAGCTTTTCTTAATATTCACACAATAGTTATCTCTTAATTGCAAGAGCCAATCACCTCAATATCCATCTATAACACTGCTGTGTACCCCATGTCCCTTTTGAGCTGGCACAAGAGCCACGGTGACATGGTGCTCCTTTCCCACCCCCTTTCCCTGGGACAGACACCCCACATTTTGGGGAAGAGAGAGGAAGCACACATTAGTGTCTTTTCTTGCCTGGAAGCTGGGAAGGGCTGCTCCAGTATGTCAGGATGGGCCTGCAGCCTTGTTCAGTAGCCAGGACAGAGCTGGGCACTGGCACAGGGAAGGGAGTAAATGGGTGATTGCTGTGCCAGCCAGTAGTTACAGGCAAACTTTCTCTTGCAGCTCTCAGCCTGAGGGGATTGCTAAGCATTTAGCAGCTCTTATATTTCCATTGGCAATGCTCACTGAACCGCTGCCTCAGCCGAGTGATGCCTCATAGCTTAGTGTGTTCCCACACCTCCTGAAGTAAGCGTGTCCGAGGAGATCTGAGTAGGGGGATGAGGTTATTGATGCTGATCTCAGGGTGAGATGGGAAAATCAATGCCTGGGTGTGAATGTCCTCGTGCAGGTTTTTTGTGGTAATCAGGAACAAAGATCGTGGATGAATGCCAGACCCTGCGGTCTCTTACACTTCCCATCAGGGAAGGAAAGCAACATGGAAGGAGAACATTGGAAAATTTTAATAGGATGTCTTCAACAGCAGCATCTGTTGAAGACATCCATTAAAGCAACTAGGAGACAGCTCCTCCTATATGTTTCCCAGGCTGCACTAACAGTTTTTGTGTCTTTCTAACAGTGCAGAGATGACAGAGGCAAACTTGCTGAGAAGCTGCCAAGAGGGACTCCGGAAAGGGTAACAAAGAGCTTCTGGTGCTCAGGCTTCTTGTGCACACTCACCATTAGCAAAGAGAGCAGAGGTAACAGTAGAACCACATTCTGTCATTCCAGAGGTGGGCCAGTTCTGGAAAGCAGTTCAGTCCAGTGCATCACTGGGATTTCGGTGTCAGTGTATTGGGGCTGGCTTTGCCCGTGGTCTGCTTTAAGACACTGGGAATATAATTTCATCCTTTTCTGCCCACTTCTGTAATGGAAAATAAAAGCACTGATCCCCCTTATAAAAGCATGCTGGTATCTCTGAATGAGAAGTGCCACTCTTACTTCTTGTGACCTTTATTTTCCCACTTGAGCAAGGTGTAAGTTGCTGGAGACCAGCAGAGATGTATGTCAATGGACAGACCCCTGCATACCCTGAGGGACTGTTTGCACAGAGACTGCTTGTGTCCCAAATCCTTCATATGCTGTGACTATATTGTGTGTGCGTGAAAGTGAGGGCAGGAATTTGGCTTGGAAGAAGGGGGCTCAATAGCACATCCTGGGGATGCACACCTCTCCCATGGCCACCAGAGCCCACTTTCTGCTTTATATGAGCAGAGAGAGGAAAGGTGTCCTAGTGGTAACACTGCTGGCCTGGGACGTGGCCACTGACCTGCCCTGTGGTGGTGCCTGCTTCTCCAGAGTCCTGGGGAAAGTCATTAAGGGCTATTTCAGACCTACATACCTTAGAAATACTTTCTCTTAATTCCCCCATGCTTCTCTTTCTTATCTGAAAGGTGACTTTCAAGAATTTTCTGTCATGCAGGAGTCATGTGCAAGATAAGCAGCCTGAGATAAATACCAAAGATAAGTTAAGGCTGTTATTTGAAAACCAGCTGAATAGGATTGAAAGTCTTTAGCCTTTAAGGGGGTAAGAAAAAGTCTTGGTCTTCATTACATGACTCTAGGCAACAAGCATGCTATTTTAAGATTTGTGGGCAAGTCTTGTTTTATCTTTTATCTGAACTGAGATTATCATGGCTGATACTGATACTGCAAATAACTGTTTTGTTTAGCTCTTTCATGGTATGCTATCCATCCAAACTGGTCCTTAAATGACTCCTCTGCTTGCCTGGAGGCCTACAACTTTTTGTTCTAACAGCTGGACCCTGTCCTGAAATCACTATCTCCCTGTGATGTACCTGGAAACTTAAAGGAAGTGGCTTGGTCAAACTTGGACAGGAGTTTTTTGTTAGAGCCTGGAACTGGGTCCCAGGCTAACATCCCACACACCGAGAGGGATGACTTCCCACCCCAGAGTTACCCAGCACTCTTGGATCTCACTTGGATACATTCAGGTGAATGTGAATCAGGTGAGTGTCTGATGGAGTGTTATCCTTGTAAGTTTGGGTTCAAAATCCTGCGCAACCACAGCCTCTGAGCACATCTGTCAGAGCCACGTGGCCACTTTGGACAGGCAATCTACTGTGATGGCAAGGAAAAAAAGGAAGAGGAAAATAAGCATATGTGCTGTGGAAATGTTACATCTTTCAGACACAACAAGAACAATCACAAAAAAAATGTTATGTTATACTGGAAAACATACAGTGGTTATAATGGAAATAACAATGAAATATTCAGGCTGCGTGAGCTATACAGTGCAGTACAACAAATGTCAGCCACCCAAAGCTTTCTGATTGTGGAGAACATATCTGGTCCCATGGCTTCTGAAGTAATAGACTGTAATAAGATCACAGCAACTAGCTTCCTGGAAAAGTGATCTAGCTACAAATAATACATGCTTATAATTATTCTATAAATATCTCAATCAGTAGTCACTTGTGCTTCTTGTGCAGGCCAGTCACAAAATACAGATACCAGAAGAGCATGCACTACGCTCATAAAGTTATGTGATAATTTAAAAGTTAAAGCAAGCATGTTCTTCCTCTGTTACTGCTCTCTATGTTTATTTCCCACAAACTACAGTAGGGAAGAGGTGAAGAGAAAAAAAAAAGACAGGAGAAAAAATTTACCTGTGCTTCCATTCCTCATATCCCTGCTTTGGGCTGCTGGGAAGCTCTAGGCAGCTGGGAGCAGTGGAGTCCTGCCAGGCGCTTCTAAAAGCAGCATGCACAAGGGTGAAATCCTGCTCATCTTCCAACCCTTTCCCAGTCATGCAAACAAAGTGAAAGCAATATTAAATACACACAGTAAAGATTAAAATACTGGCTCTTATTCTGCTTCTCTGCATAAATTCTTGACCTGGTACAATAAAGTTTAGGCAGTAGTTATGAGTTACATGGGTTTTTTGCAATTGCTTTGGGACAGCTGATGTGTGTGGTCCCATAAGGAAAGCATGTGAACACTAGAAGTTGATCCCAGCCTGAATTCAGATTTTCTGGGAGAACGAACTTCAATTTGTTGAAAAATAGAATTTCCCACACCAAAATGAACATCTTGTACAAAATTTCTTCACTACAGTGCTTGCATAGATTGCATATTTTGATCTTTATGACTTCTCTTTTCATCATCTCAGATTTTACAGGTGAACCAGCTGAAATGTCCAAGGATTTCTGTTTGGACTTAGATACCCAGGCATCTTTCTGCTCAGACGTGGAGCAGTAGTGCACATTCTGGACAGCACACTCACCTTTCCCTCAATGCTCAAAAAGGGTCAGTAAGATTATTTGATAGATCAGCATTATGTAACAATTTTTCAACTAGATTTTTGATTTCATCAAAATCAACTTCAGATAATGTTTCTGCGTGTGCAGGTGCACCTATGAAAAACAGTCTGGGTTGGAAAAAGATCTTAAGGATTTTGTAGTTCCAAACCCCTTTCCACAGGCAGGGACACTTTCCACTAGACCAGGTTCCTCAAAGCCCCATCCAGCCTGGCCTTGAACACTTCCAAGAATGAGCAATTCACACTTCTCTGGGCAGCCTGTTCCTTTCCCACATCACCACCACAGCAAATAACTTCTTCCTTACATGTAATCCAAACCCACCCTTTTTAAATTTAAGGCCATTCCTCTCATCCTGTCACTGCACACCCTTGTAAGAAGTCCCTCTCCAGCTTTGCCCACATGTGAAACAAGCACAAATGAGTCTATCTACAGAAGAAACAAGTGGAATAAATTGTGCTCACCTGGGATCCTGCAGGGCATCACCCAGAAGTGCCCCTCAGGGCTGTTGGTGTCCTCAGGCCATGCTAGCAGATGGAGAACACACTGGTCCTGCAGCAGGAACCCCACAAAGAGCCAGGTGATGGCCGTGGACACAGAGCTAAAACAGATTGTCAAATGAGCATTTGCACACAAATGTCCACAGCACGAAAGAAAAGGAAGAGTAAAATTGCTCCCTGTGCACATATTTTGTGCAGGTGGTGACGTGGGGAGGTGGCAGCACCCTGGGTGTGATGTCCTTGCCCCCAAGGCCCTTCAGCAGCTGGATGATCTCCCTGTTGTGCTTCAAGGAGAGGTGCTGACCACAGGTGTTGAGTAGGTAACACCAGGGCACAGCCAAGGCCAAGCAGGTCTCTCAGGCAGTGGAGGTCAGCCCACAGGTGGGAGGTGCTGCCCTAGATCACCCTCTTTGCCCAGTAAACCAGGGAGGTGCTGAGAAAGCTGTGCTGCCTGCTGGAAGGGAAATGGCTCCTTGAATGATGTCCACATGAACACAGTAGACATTCTGGAGCATGAACAGCTCCCTGAAGAAAAGCTTGAAGATCTCAAACTCTTTGTGCAACGTCATGAGGTAGGCAAGGGTGCAGGCAGCCTCCTCGGCTGCGAGGGCGCAGGTGATGCAGTGCTACTGTGTGACATATTCTGTGCAGCTGGGCTCTCTGAATGGTATTTTCCTTCAAAAGGACACCTTGTCCTCAACAAGTGCTTTACAGACTTTTGCTGAAATCAAGCTTGCTGAGAAGTTCAGCCTCCAAAGAGGTTTTCGTGCTTGCAAATTAACAGCATAGAAAACAAATGGAAGTGAAACACTGACTCTCAGAGCAGCAAAAAGGCAATATCTGTGTGTTGCACAGAGGAGCAGTTCATTGCTCCTCAGAAAAAGTCTCTCGAAATACAACATCAGACACCACCAACAGCTTGTTTGATGGCTGTTGCTTGCTTCCTGCTGGCAGACTCATGGATCCATCTGATGCAGAGCGCGCAGCTGCTGCCCTTACTTTCAATATTAATAGTTGCACAGTCATCACTGATGTAGGTGCAGTGTAAGTGAAGAACAATTTGCAGATGGAAGCTGCTCCACAGCACCCTGAAGATTAAACAGACATATTGCTTAATTATTGTCTTGCCCACAAGCAAGCTGGCACATATTTCAGAGTGTCCCCAAATTCAATGCATGGTTATGTTCTTAACTGCCTCCTCCCCACTCTCCCTGCATGTATCATATAGCTGTTAAAATTTCTGTGCATGTAGCCTATGACAGGAAAACATCATGTTTATCTCATGCCTTTTTTTTTTACTTGGAAGATTTTTTTAACCACCCCAATGTCATCACAATGTCAGTCATCACTGACACATTGGGGTGCTTCTGAATTGCAAAAGATTTGTAACATGAAATAAATACTACTTCAATGTGTCTCAGGGTCAGTTACAGTACTGGATCAAGCATATATGTAAGCTATTGTGGCCTTTCTGCTCTTTGATATTGCAGATAAACACAATTTCTAGAAAGCAACAATCAGAAGCCCAGTTCAATACATAGCACTTCCCAGCCAAAGAGCACAGGATAAAGAACCACTCATCCATCCTCTATCTCTGTATTTCTGTCTTCACTATTCTTCATTTCTCATGTAGGGCCACCAACACTCACATTTAAGAAGCAGGAGAATTTTTGCCCCTGTGTTGATTTATATCACGGCCATCAGTTTTTTTCAGCAATATTTTCATTTGCACATTTGAAACCTGACAAACAGTTTCTACTAAGAGGAATGGATGAATTGTGATGAGTTCCAGGCTGACATCCATCACAAGGAACTAGGTTAGCAAAACCTGCTATTTAAACTATTTAAATTAACCCTAGGCTTTCTGATGAGACATTTGTATTTCTAAGAACTGTGAATGCATCTGGTATAACATGCTTATGCAATGAGAGCTTGACATAGCTCTGACTAAAGCGAAATCCTTGGTAAGTCTCTTTGTTCCAGCTGAGAGTGTGTTCATGGGGGTCTCCTGCCATGACACAGCATGTTTAGGGCATGCAAGCTTTTCTCAACATCATATTCTTTTGCTCCAATGTGAAGCAATGCTGAGGCAAAACCAGTTGATCTGAGATCCTGCCAGTAAATGTTCTGAGTGGGCAGAGCATTGCGCTACAGAGGGAGAAATGCTGCTGCAGGACAGCAGTACAGCTTGTTAAAGGTGCTCAGATCCTGAGCTGAGACCACCACCCAAGTGTAGCAAAGAAAAGCACAGCAAACACCACAGTGAGGGGAAAACATGCCCCAGCTCAGTCACTGGTGAATGCTGTCCTAGGGAGCACAGACATGCCCAGAGCGCTTCCAACTCCTTCCCAATTTGATTGTTACACTGAATTATACCCAGGAACAAACATCACTCCCCTGTCTGACACCTCAGAAAGGCAAATTGCCATGACAGCTGGTGACAATGAGGCCAGCAGCCTCTTGCTGTCCTCTGTGCATTCCACAGACCATGGAGTTCATAGCCTTCCCAGCACCTCACAGGGTCAGCTGCCTGCAACACCATTTCCCCCCCTCCTGCCATAGTCTTAACACAAGACCTCCATCTAGCTGGAGTTAGGAGGGTGTGGAAGGAGAAAAGCAGGGGGAAAGATACCAGCATTCCTGCAGGAGTCTGGGTGTCACTGAGAAGGGTCTCAGCTGGAGGCAGAGAGCACAGGGAGCTTTTCTGAAGTACAAAGATCTTTCAAGGCATTTGGATGTCCTGGAAACTGTCAGATCTTTTAAAACTGCAGTAATCTTTTAAAACAGCGTAATCTGCTACACAGCTAAGAAAACCACTAGGATCTCAAAATATATACATTATATATATATCTATATATGAAAGGAGATTCTTAGTTGTTGAAGCCTGCATTACTAGCATGGTCCACATGAAACAAGTAAAGCTACATGCAGAAAATGAGATGAGTCTGCTCTTCACAGGAGCACAATGTTGTTGTTATATTGCAAAGGTTCTATTATCATTATATTGCAAAGGTTCCATACTGCTAGTTTCATACCTCCTTGATGTTTCTCATAGGCAGCTCCTCTAAGCACTGACTCTTCCTTCTTCTCACAGTAGCCAGCTGACTCCAGTTCTCCCTCAACCACCCAACCCACTCTTTTATAGCTCTCTTCTTCTTATTGGCTACAGCTGTGGCCTGTTAGAGTCAGGCCTGATCCTCATCTCTAATAATTGGCTCAGCTTCAACTCTTTAGGGGTAAGATGACTTTCTATACTACCTTTAATTTCTTATATTGTATCCCCCTACAATTCCCCTTATTTCTTTTAATTACAGAGTTGCAGCATTTTTAGAAGAACATGTTTGAATAAATTAACATTATGACACATTCATATATTTCGTTTAGAACTAGTAGTTATACAAATGTTCAGACAACATATTACAGTTCATATATGTATATATATATATTTCTAAGTGTTGGTTCAGTTCTGCAGCTTTTCCCAGTTTACAAAATACTTCTCTTCAAAATCTTTTATACTGATGCTTAACAGACTTTATTAGCTCCACTAATCAATAAACACATTGTACTAAATAATAGAACTATTCTTTTTCCAGTTCTTACAGGTACTTTAGTAAGTTTTTTCCTGGTTCTTTTTCCCCAAAATCACAGGGTCATATAGTTTAGGATTTGAGTCCTTTTTCCCAAAGTTACATCAGGGTCACCATCTGTTGTTATTCTATTGCAGAGATTCCATACTGCTAGAGTTTCATACCTCCTTAATGTTTCTCATAGGCAGCTCCTCTAAGCACTGACTCTTCCTTCTCCTCACAATAGCCAACTGACTCCCGTTCTCCCTCAACCACCCAACCCACTCTTTTATAGCTCTCTTCTTCTTATTGGCTACAGCTGTGGCCTGTTAGAGTCAGGCCTGATCCTCATCTCTAATAATTGGCTCAGCTGCAACTCGTTATGGGTGAGATTGCTTTCTATACTACCTTTAATTTCTTATATTGCATCCCCCTACAATGCAATACCAGATTTAATTTTTTCTTGGTGTGTTTTTTGGTGGTTTGGTTTTTTTTTTCTTGCACAGACATTGCTGCAACACTTTTGCAGAAATCCAGAGTCCTTGTGAACCTTTGGTACCAATAGCCTTGGGGAAAAGAAGGCTACATGTTTGGTGCTACTTCTTAACCTCAGTGCCTTGATTCTCTGGCACTGTTAATATTTAGATGCCTGAAAACATACATGTAAATGGCAGCTGTGGGAAATCAAGCTGTCAAAACCTTTGGGGTTTTGAGAGACTTTTTTGGGTTTTGTTTTTAGTTCTGCCTTGTGCTCCTCTCTGTGAAATACACCCATGCTTGAATTATAGGCAATAATCACCAAACTAAACTAACACTCCCAACCCCAGGGAAAAAAATAAAAAGCCAACACACAAACCAAAAAACCAAACCAAAAAAACCAAACCAAAGCCTGTCAAACAAAGAGACAAAAAAATGTATGTCACATGAGCCACCTCAATGGAAAAAGTATTTTTCAGGTATTGGTGGTGTTGATTTGCAGACTCATCCAATGTTCAGATGCAAGCAGCGGCCAAATCTAGATGTACATCTGAACTATATTATGGCACCTATCATCAGCAAGGTGTGAGGAAAAATCATGAGGGTCCTGGCTTCTTCTGTTGTACATTGCATTGGATGTCTGCATATTCTGAGTATAAGAACAGAGTTATGGGACAAAAAAAATAATAGCTGATCGAATTTACCATGCAATTTAACAAAAAGGTGTGTAAAAGAGTTCTGTGCTGGCAGAACTAAAACTGCTGCTGACTAAGATTTGCAGTACCACTCCGTTCTATTGTTCCCTGGTCCTGCATTGAAGCAATTTTCTTTTAGCCTGAGAGGAGTTTTTGGTGTGGCTCCTGTGGTGGAAACATCCTGCCCAGTAGGATTGAGGGTTGAAATGTCTTCCATGTGGATAAACGGGAATAGACCTTTCCAGACAATGAGGATATTATCTTAGGAATAGGGTTAGTACTCAGTAAACTGCTTCTGGCCTTTACAAATATAGGTAATTGGTTTCAGCTAATTTGTTAGCTAATTAAAAAGCAAAATGCACAGGTTTTGCACATTGGTTCTGAGTTCCTGTTTGGCCTCAGTCAGTAGTGACGAATGTGATGCATTTCATGTTCATTTGGAGTCACTTGGCATTTTTTATTCTGTTGTGAAGACAAAACCATCTGTAGGATGATGTTCCTTTTCCTGGGCCTCTCATGCAAAGCTGTCAGTTTGAGCTGGCACCACTGTTAAATTCACAGTGAGCCTCTAGGGAGTGAACAATTTTTCCTCTGTGTGGTTTTTCTGGCTTGAAAGTGCACGTAGCCACAGATTGCTGTTTTGTTCCCAAGTAAAGGATCTCTTCATCCCTCACACCTTCTGAACTGCATGATTAAACTGCTTTGGTCTTGTGTTGGTTTGGGATGTCCTACAGTGTGCATGGTCTCTCTAAAACTCTCCCCTTGGAGCAGTCCTGCCTGATAGGAGTCTTCTCTAGCACGTGGCTTACTACCCTGCTTGGGCTGGAAGGCTGGAAGCTGTCAGCACAGGGGAAGCGAAAGCAGACTCTGAGCATAAAAGCAGTCAAAATTTATTCCTATCACTCCTCTGCCTTCCCTTTTTCCTTGCTCGTAGCAGTCCCTGCCATTCCTGCACTTTCCAGGCAGCCATAATCTGACTGTTGAAAGAGAAGAAAATTCAAACCTACCTGAAGCAAGAGTTCCCAGGCGGGCGCACTGACACCGGACAGTCACAGCGCAGCAGCACGGGCAGCAAACGGGAGGAGAGATGGAATGACACATTGAGGCAAGTGCTAGCTCAGCTCACATGGTCCAGCAAAGCCATCGAGTAATCTAATTGCACACAGTCAGTGAGCACATCTGTCTGCACAAACAGCAGGGGCCAGACAATGCATCCATCTCATCTGCCTTTGTCTTGCTGCCTTCTCGAGCTCCAGACACAGAGCCTCCCACCCTGCAGGAGCTTTGCTGCTTGTCTGCATTTGCAGCAGACTTTCAGTACAAAGGTTTTGGGAATAGGTAAGCTCCTAGCCTCTTAGCAGAGCACATTTTGCAAATCAGATTTACTAGTGCTCCAAAGCAGAGCACTCAACAGCTCCCTCCTCCAATTAATTTCCAACAGGGACATGTACTCACCTCTGTGCAAACTACTTCTCATCACCTGCTCAGGAGCAACAGCACGGCATCCTCTTCCCTGCTCATTTATCCTCCTGCACAGGGAAAGCAAGACATAATTAAACACCTCCTAATAGAGGACAGGCAGGCTGTGGTGCTGAAGCTGGTTTTCTTCGGTAAATATGACTAGATTTTACAGCTGACACTGGTGTAGTCAAGGCGTGGATAGGGATCTGTTTTCTCCCTGCAGATTAAAATCCACATTAGTGTACAGTAAAGTACAATTGTACACGTGCAGCTACCATTTGCCCTGGAGGAGTGTCCAAAGGCAGCTTACAGTAGATTTTACAAACATTTGGGCACTTGCTAGCTTTATGAGCATGAAGCCAAGGTGTTGCCCTCGGTGTGTGAAGTGAGGCAGATTGTGTAAGACCTTGAGAGAGGTGACAGGACAGGGCAGTGTCCCTGGTGTCTGCATGGCCAAGGGTCTGCTCCCCGATGCAGGTGTGTTAGCAGCCAGAGGATAAAAGCAACTCCATTTGCAGGTTGGGAGTTGCCAGCTCTGCCAAGCAAGTCTGACAGCCCTGTAGCACAGCCCTGGCTGCTGGTACAGGTGACTGGCTGTGTCAGAGAGAACAGATATATGGATCAGATCACTGTTAATATTTTTATTGCCTCCACTAAACATGTAGCATTATCATGCTCTTTATTCTGACAATATAACTTGTTGCCAGGTACAACATGAGCAGAGAGCTCATGGGGATCTAAAAAACACCTACTGTCAGGAATAACTGAAATATATATTTGTTTATTATGGCATTAGGGAAAAAAAAGGGGGGGGGCAGGAAGTCTTCAAATATGTAAAAAAGGTAAACCAGAAGCAAATTCTGGTTCAAACGGGAAGGGAGTAGCTGATTCTCTCTGTTCTCTGTGCATAGGACAAGAACTAATCATCTTAGATAGCATCAGAAGAGGTGAAGATCAGACATAATGGAAGCTTTGTAGTGATAAACAGTTAAATGTGGATTAGATTGTCTGGAGAGGCTGGAATTTTCCTGATGATGGTTTTCATTGGCAGGTTAGTAGTAGCTTTTTCAGCAGTTTTACGGGTCATACTGGTTCAAACCTGGTAATTTTCTAGGTCTTTTCCAGCTTTCTTTCCTCTGATGGTCTATATTACAGTACTGTAACTTAGCTGTAGCTGGGCTGTGGACCCTGTTACACCCGGCAAAGGTAACAAGAGGAGTTTGGCATCATCTAGAAATATGCTCATGATCTCTGCTAATTGCTGTTAACATTGCAGTTTGGTTAAAATGGGGATAGTCCTGGACCATTCATAAAGAAAAAACATTTGTGATATTTGTGATTCATCCTAAGCATAAAGAAAAATAATTTAATAAATGCTAAGTTTAACAGTTTACCTATTGACAGCTATTTCACATCTCATATCTTTTCTCACGGTAACATAAATTAGCTTGATTACTGTTCCATTTTTTTTTCCCCTCACTGAATTATCAGGATTCTTTTTCAGAGGGCTGTAGCAGGTGTCTGCTGTCCTTAATGTCTTCCTGCTTAGGAGGGATTTTTCAGTAGGTGTAGGTAGAACCAAGCCAGGACTTGCCTTGGAAAAGCATTTTTCTCCTTACCATCAGCATCTGTGAGGTGCCACCTGGCTTTTGGGGCTCTGGAATCTCCCAAAGGGCTTTAGGATTGAAAGCAGCCCCATCACACTGCATTGCAAATCTGCTCAGGAGATGATGTTAGACATGCTTGGCTGTTGGAGCCTGCCAGGTTCTTTGTGGGTAATGAGAGCCCACTGGCAGAAGTGCAAACCCTGGCTGTCAGGGAAGGAAAATGATCGGTGCTGCACCTACAGCAGTTTTCTTCCCACCAGTGGAAACATCACCATTTGTAGCCCAAAGTTTTTTCTTAAGATTTAGCCTAAGGTTTTCAACTTCTGTTGCCTTGTTTTCCCTTTGGAGGCTTTACTGAGTGCCAGGGTCTCCTCATTGTATAACCAGGAGTCTGGGCAAAGCAGCCTGTGCTGCTGAGCCCTCCGCCTCACACTGTGTGAGCACCAAACTTGCACTTAAAGTTACCACAGCTCTAATGTGAAGACAAGGGATCATTTTCCCCCGTCTTTGCTATCCACAGACATATGGAAGCCTGTATCACCCTTTTTAGAAGGAGCCCTGCTTTAGGCTCGATCAAGTTTTCACATCATCTCCACATCTTTTTCCTGGTTATCTTCTGGAGCTGTTGATGAGCGCACACCCAAAACTGCTCAGCAAAAGCCTCAAACTTCACTCCTGAGTGTTTCAAATTGCCAAGCACCTTCCTGTTTGCTTTTGCTCAGGGTGGAGGCTCATGTTTATGTTTTGGTCCCTTGTTCAACTGCTTACACAAAATCCTTTTACGGCTGTCTTACGGGAAGGGGAGTGGCTGCAATCACCATTCCTCATGGGGCTGAAGACAGACCCTGATAGCATTAGTGAAGCTGGGACAGCCTTGTCTTCCCATACTGGGTCACTGGAAAGTCACCAAGACAGTTATAAAGGGGCAAAGAGGCCAGAAAACTGCTGGCAATCTCCTGCCTTGCACAACATTGCATTCCTCAGCTCCTGCAGCAGCCTCCTCTTGTCTGGCCCTTTCCTGCTAAACAGCTTCTCCCAGGCCAAGGTTTTCTTACTGGATTGCCCAGTTACTATACACACCTGGTAGCTGGCCTCCTAACATCTGTTTTCTGTCCTGAGACAGGTTATTTCACAGTGCTTTCTGGAAACTTTCTTTTGCAGCATGTCTGGATCCTACTTTGAATTACAGTTGTTACTCTGCAGTCAAAATTCTGCAAGTGTTTGTTTCTTTTCTTCCAGTTCAGCTCAATTTCTGTTTGGGAACTACTTACAGCTTCTTGGCTGTCACTCACACTGAGAATGCTCCTAGGCCTGAACCTCAAGCCTTTATTTAGGTTTTGGTTTTGCTATACTACTTTTTATTTGCAAAGAATGTACACTTTTCCCTGTACCTACAGCAATCAGAAGAAAACAGGCAGCTTTATCCCTAAGCCCCTGCTTATTCCATCTCTGTGGGCTCTGTTACACGTCTGGGCAAATTCATGACAGAGAACCATTTTTGGATACATAGCAGTTACTTCCTTCTCAGAAGATCCTACAAATGGTTGTAGCTGGGAAGGGTGTCAGGAAAAGTGCCACATTTCCTTGCACATCTCCTTTGCTCTTCCAAAGGCCTCAGCACCTGCTGGGGACACAATTCCAGTCTGGGATGTTATGACTGTCCTGAGTTCCTGCTCCATCTCAGGGATGCACAAATGATTGCTTTTCTCACTCTCAGACCCTTTTCAGGCACACACAGAGCTGCCCAGCTGCAAACACTGCCCTGCTCCAGGCTGTTGGTTGTCAGTAACTCCTGAGATTTCTCCCGGTCAGGTGTTGCTCAGGACATTACATGAGCTCAGTGTCTTGGATGGTGGCTTCTGTTGTGATTAAAGAGTGTGGGAGTCTGAGTTGCTCCTGGTGGTCAGCCTGAACAGACCACAGAGAGACATTGCATCCCTCAGCAGGCTCTGAGGTTTCTTACACACCCAGACTGCTGTGTCCAGCATGAGCCATTGTGTCCTCTAATCAATGCAGCAGTTCTGGAGTAACCTGGTGTCTCTGACAGAAAACAGTGGTGGGCTTATGTGCCCATTTTCATACGGTGCCATATTAAGAATTTCAGCTGGGCCATCTCATAGCAGAAGACTTTTTCCAGGGGCATTAGCTATGGGATCTCCAGAGTTATAGCCACATTAATCATGAATTCCCCAAGAAACTGCCCTACCCCATTAAATACACTGGCATATTTTTTAATAAGGTCACCTGCCTTGTGTCAGCTGAGATGGAACAATTCCCACTTTCATTACCAGTTTGATCAATTTAATATCCAACCTGCTCAGGGACTAAGCTCTGGTGATGCTGCTGTGTGTACAGAATGAAATTTGTGGTGTTTTACATCCTATTTGAGTGAGTCTTAAAGCATATCATGCCTGTTGATTCCCCCCTGCCTTACCCTTCTCTTGCAAAGGTGGGTTCGTACTCTCTTTTCCTCCAGCCAGTCCTATTCTTGCCACAACATCATGGATAACTACATAGCCTTCTGGGGAGCTAGCTGAAACTTCTGCCTGTTCTCAGTTTCTTCTGGGACCTGACTGCTTTCATGGGAACACCAGGAGTGTGGTCCTCTGCCTGCTGGCTGCCTGGTCTTGAGTATCACATAGTCCACCCTGGTTTCAGTTGCCTAGACACTCGGGGGTTTTAACAGCTCTCTGTAGCAAATCTGTTGCAGGCCACCACAGTGTCCCCAAGCAGTCTGCCCCTGGTGTTCACCAACCAGCACCTTCTGATCTGTGGTGATAAGCTCTGCTGTGGCAGCAGAACCTGCCTTGTGATGCTGGGCCAGCAGTTGCATTTGAACTTGCTCTGTGCTGTCCCTTTTACCAAGCTTTTGTAAAAAGTAAACAGTCCTTTTGACTCCTCTTGTGCAACTGCTTACCATAGAATTAAATATTCAAATAATAGGTTGGAAAAGATCTCCAAGATCACTGAGTCCAACCTTTGACCAAACACTACCCCGCCAACTAAGCCATAGCCCTAAGTGCCACATCCAGTCAGTTCTTGAACACTTTTGGGATGGTGATTCCACCACTTCCCTGGGCAGTCTATTCCAATGCTTTACCATCTCTTCAGGGGAAAAATTCTTCCTGATGTTTAGCCTGAACCTACCCTACCTAAGTTAAGGTAATTTCCTCTTGAGCTATCACTTGTTTACTGGGAGAAGAGGTCAACTTCCACCTGACTGCAGCCTCCTTTCAGGTAGTTGTAAAGAGTGATAGAGTCACCCCAGCCACTCCTTTTCCCCAGGCTCAGCATCCCAGATCCCTCAGCTGCTCCTCATACGACTCTCTAATCTCCACTGCCCTTGTCTGGACAAGCTCCAGCTCCTCACTGTCTTCCTTGTGGTGAAGGGCCCACAACTGGACACAGCATTCCGGGTGTGGCCTCACCAGTGCTGAGTCCTGCAGGACAACCACTGCCCTGGTCCTGCTGGCCACACTGTCCCTGATACAGGCCAGGATGCCCTTGGCCTTCCTGGCCACACGCTGGCTCGTGCTCAGGCACTGTCCATCTGCATCCCCAGGTCCTTTTCTGGAGGGCAGCTCTCCAGCCTCTTCTGTTCCCCATCCTGTAGAGCTGCATGGGGCTGTGGGCAAAGTGCAAGACCTGGCACCTGAAGGTCATGATGAACTTCATTTCATTGGCCTTGACCCTTCAGTCCAGCCTGTCCAGATCTTCTGCAAAGCCTTCCTGCCTTTCCGCAGATCAACACTGCTGCTGAACTAAGTGTCATCCATGAATTTACTGAAGGTACACTCAATCCCCTCATCCCAGCCATGGATAAAGATATTAAACAGAACTGTCCCTAGTACTGAGCTGGGGGAAGCCCTGCTAGTGACAGGCCATCAAGGGGATGTGGCACCATCCACCACCACAGTTGGTGACCATCCAGACAGATTTTAACCCAGCAGAGAGTGCCCCTAAGCAAGCTGTGGGCTGCCAGCTTGTCCAGAATTGTGCCATAGAAGTCCAGGTGGATAACACCCACAACCTTTACCTCATCCACCAGGCAGATCACATGGTCAGAAAAGGAGATCAGGCTGGTCGGGCTGGACCTGCATTCCATAAACCTGTGCTACCTAGGCCTGATTCCCTCCCTGACTGTCCTGCCTGTACCATGTGATTGCACCCAAGATGATCTGTTCCATAACCTTTCCCAGTACCCAGGACAGGCTGATGAGCCTGTGTTTCCTCTGATATTCCTTCCAACCCTTCTTCGGGATGGGCTTTTCATTGACTAACCTCCAGTCATCTTGTACCTCCCCAGTTTGCCAGGACTGAGGATAAATGTTATGATTTAAACACATGCAGTTGGTTTTCAGTTTTTTGCCATTCAAATAGTAGCAAAAAATGGTTGTCAATGTCTCCTTTGGGTTGGGCTTTGGTCCTTTGCAACCCTTCTGATTCAGAGGATATCTCTCTGGGCAGCAAGAAATGGCACCTGGCTGTGCCTTGAAGAGTGGGTGGGTGATAGATGTGTTCCAAAGACTAGGTCAATATAAATACTGCAAGTCTTCTTGGGAAAAGAACAATGCCATATCTTTGCAGATAATTTTTACAAGTAGTCTTCCATGTCTGTTACATAATGCTTGACGTTTTGGGGAGCAACCTGGCTAGCAACATCTCAGAGAAAAGAAAAATGGCTAGATGAGTGCATTAGAGTGACCTTTTATAATCTACTCTGTTCTGCAATCCATGGGGGAGCACTAAAGCAGACTTCTGACTGTTAAAGCACTGTGAATTTACACCAGAGGGGTAAATTCACAGTGCTTTTACAGTCAGAAGACAAACAAAACCGAAACCAAACCAGATCCCAACAGAAAACTTCAAATAAAAGCAGGATCCACTGGCAGGCTTTCTCTGAAAGGGGCCGGGTACCTTTCAGTCAGTTCTCCATTCCCTGCCTAGGTTAAATGCTCGCCGCTTTTTCCGCGACATCCCGGTCACAGCCGGCTGGCAATAAATGATGGACTTGTTCCATCCAGCCCTCAGGCTGCTGCTCGAGTGCGGGCCAGCCTGCCAAGCCTCATCCCCGCCGGATAGAGCGCTTGAAGTGCAGAAGGTCCGCCCTCCCATCCGCAAGCTGCGCTGTCGTTTGTCGCCGGTGCCACTGGATGGCAATGCTGGATAAAGGATCGCAGCGAGGAGAAGAGGAGAAGGAGGAGGAGGGCGAGGAGGGCTCGCAGCGCCGGCGGACGGACGGCGTATGGACAAGGCAAGGCAGGAGCGGGCACTGTCGTGGCGAGCCCCTGGGAAGAGCGTCCCGCTGGGATGTCACACCCTTGACTGTAATTTTCACCCTGAAAGGAGATGCCCGCACCACGGGGTGTGATTTCTGAGGCACCCCGCACTTGGAGGGCTCGAATCACGGAAAACTAATGTCTGGTGACGAGTTTTTAAGCTTCGGAAGGGGGTGTCGGCAGCAGTGACTGGAGTCATGCCTTGGCGCGGCTTGCTAGAGATTGCCCAATTTTTATACTTAAAAACACTACTTACACTTTGTAAAAAAAAAAAAAAAAAAAGACAAAAAAGACAAAAAAAGAAAAGACTTTGCAAGCACGGCATGGCTGGGCTCAATGACTATTCGGTGAACTCATTTGAATGTGCATAGACAGGGCTTGCTTGAACTGCTGCATCAAAGAGAAATGCTGAAATGAGTCATTTGTGAATCATGGCTTATTTTCTGTTGTTAGCTCATCTGGAATCCCGTGGTGATCAAACAGCCTTTTACAATGTGTTAATACATCGCTACTCCTTGTGTTTAGCAACAGCTCTGTTCCAATAAATTGTAGGTAGTCACCCATTACAAAGGGGTAGTTTTTTCCTGCCGCGTGTAAACCGGCCGGGACGAACTCGGAGATGAAAACAGCAAAATTTCGCGCTGTTCCAAACACTGCAGTCCACGCTGCTTCCATTCCAATATCATGCATGCCTTCTGTCTCCTTGCTTGCAGGGCACAGTCCAGCCAGGAGACATTGCCCGTCAGGACTAGCGCTCCAGTCCTCAGAGAGGCTGCAAGCGAATCACTTTGCGGGCACAGGAATGAAAAGGAGGCAGGAAAAAAAATCATCCTCGGCAGCAGTTTAAGGTAAGGCCCTGTTTTCCAACTTGGTGACTGTTTCCATCCTATGCCTTAAGCTGACTGGAGAGATCGGAGCAGACTGTAAGCAGTTTCAGGGCCTTGGTCTGCATAAATTTAGAGGGAACAGTAATCCTTCCCTCTTTCTTTTTTCTTTTCCCGAAAAAACTGAATCAGTCCAGCAGGTCGACAAAAAGTCGTCAAGAGTCTGAGGAAGAGGGTGTGAATCCCTTAAGGCTGCTGTTGTCATTGAACTCTCCGTGGTGTGAAACCACAGCCTGAGGTGCCGAGATCCTACCAAGAGCAGCTGAGGCTGAGGAACCAATTCTCTTGTGCCAGCTTTTTTATTGGAGTGAGTGGCTGGAGATGGAAACATCTTCAACCAGTACAGCAAGCTTCACCACAGCCCGTCTGTCAGAGCCCTAAGCCCTGTCTGCTTGTGAGTTACTTAGCCATAAAGGCCCAAATACTCTCTGCCATCCTAGTTAGGTTTCTTCTGTCACACATAATTGTAGCTCAAAGGTCCTGAATAATTGCATTCCTATTGGGGCTGGTCCAGCCCCCAATAATAATCCTAATAACATTACTCTTAGCCAGCCACATGAATCCCTTCCAATCCCAGTGTAGGCTCAGTCATGCTGTAATACAGTCGAGGAGGCCATTCACTGTGGGGCTAATTTAGTTTAAAATGCAGCCAGCCCATTTATGGCACAGTTTTTTGTTTGTGCTCTAAATTCTTATGCACAATCAACAGCCTGTAAACCTGGTCAAAGGAACACATTGGGTGCTGCCCATTAATGCAGGCATTTGGGGCTTACAGCCCTTAGGAGCCCCGTTTGTGCTGTGCTCCCTCACAAGTGGGATATCTCCCCTATTTAGTCAATGGGCTCTGTTGTAGGGGAAAAACATAGAAACTCTTTTCCTGCACTGCAAATCAATTCCCTGTGATCCCAGGGTGACTTTGACCTCACACTCACCGAGCAGCTTTTGTGACCAGCACTGCCGGACTCACAAAATAAAGGAGCACCACTTTTTCTCTGTGAGGGGAGAGCAGAAAATTCAGGTAAGCAAAGGAGTACCACCCCACTGGTTGTGTTGCCAGGAGCAGCATTCCCAGGAACGTGAGGAAAGGCTTTTACTCTTGGGAAGGTTCCACATAAGGACTAGACTGTTAGCAAAGCTGGGGTTCTTAATGGGTCTAAAAGAAGATTAAATAGCAGCTTGTTCTTAGGTTTTGAGATGCAGCTCACAGCATGCAAGACCAGCTAAGGCTTACCAATATCCAGCAGAGGAGCAGACACCAAAGTAGATGACCTAAGTCCTAACACAGGACAAGTCCCCTGAATTAAACAATGCCTTAATTTTTGTTTTAGGGTTATTTCTAGGCTGGCTACCTGAATTCAGTAGAGTGCCTTACCAAAAACTTTGGTGGGGCAACTTGATACTGCATGAAGGAAGGGTAGAAACAAAAAAAAGAAATGAGGGAGGGAAGCAGGTGGGAGAAATTTTTTGGGATAATTTCCCCTGGTGTGGTTGCCTTAGGGAGCAGATTTACCTCTGACAAGGAAGGCTACAGTGGAAGAGCTGGTGAAAGGAGTAATAAGCGCTCCAGGTGGGAAATGAAGGCAGGGGAACCACCCACCCATAAATATAGTCAGGGTAGGCCTACATCTACATTGCCTACAGCTGGGGCCATCTGTCTAAAGGCAGGCAAGGGTGTCAGGAAAGGAGGGCCTTTTCCATGTTAAGTGTGAAGCAGGTGATGCTGACTCTGGGACAAGTGATAGCCTGCCTGTGTTTGCATGCCATATTTTTTCCAGTGACACTTTGTGGAGTGTGTGTTTTTATGTTTTCTAAATAGCCCCAGATAAACACCACACCCCTCAGACATGCCCTTCTCTTACTTGTTTTGAAATAAAGACTGACAGCTGGAAGGCAGGAAAGGGCACAAAGACTTATGAGACTATTTCTACAGAGCCCATTTGTACCAGGACCTCCAACAGAGTAAATTTTGCCAGAACTCAGGCAGGCTGGATTTCCTTCCTCTATGTCCAGCTGCCTGCCACATCCCTGTACCCTTAGGCCATTCACTTCATTCCTCTGTGTCACAGTTATTTTGAAGATATTGAATGAGTACATAATGCCAACTACCTCACAGAAAAAAAATATTTACAGTTCATCTTAGGATTTTCCTAAATTTCTGTATCAAATTTCCTCTACCTCTGCCTTCACCTTTGAACAGAAACTGATTGCAGTGCAACCCTGGTGCAGAGATATAGACAAGTATTTTGCATGTATTGCCCATGCAATTTTTTGCATTGCCCATCTACTTTGTAAATCTGACACTTTGATGGCTTAAGATACCTCAAATATTTTTTTCTTTTTTTTTTTTTTTAATCCTGTCTTTAAGGCTCTTTCCAGTCTGGACCTCAGACACACTGGGAGATAAAGGCATGTAGAAAAGCGAATGATAGTCTCTTTGGATAAAGTTGCCAGAAAAGGCAATTCCGCAATCCTCCAGTACCTAAAGGAGGAGAGGTAAGGAGTGGAAATGGCACAGCTCAAATTAGAGTCAGACGACTGAGTAGCATTGGCAGAGCTCTCCTAGTTTCGAGTGCAGTGTTTCTGGTGCTGGGTTAAAGGGAGAAAACCTTCGGGTTGTTCTTCAGCTGAATTTCCCGAAAAGAAGACACACAGGGGCGCCAAAGTCTTAGGAAAAGAAACCCAAGCTTTAGCCTTTTTCCTTTATCCTTTTCCTTTCCTCTGGCAGGCTCCTCAGCCGGTGCAGTCGGAGGGCTTCACTCCCGCTCCGGAGAGAGCAGCGTTCAGGGAGCAGCTCATCAGCCCAAGGCTGATTTCACTTGCAAACGCACTGGGGCTTCGCAATCGCCCACACTAGCGCGGTGCGAACAGGCTGCGTGGCTGCTGGCTGCTGGTAACTCTGTGCCTCTCCCAAGGGTGTCCTGGGGAGAGATGGGATGTGTCCCGGTGTGTGTGGGGGGGTCTGATTCCCGTGGGAGGCTGGCGCGTCTCGTCGTCCTTCTTGCACGGCACTTGCAAGCATGGCCTCAAATTTGTTCTGGACAAAGTTCCCAGATGACTTTGGAAAACTGCCATTGTACCAGTGTAGTAATACCACGCTTCAGAGAATAAAAGGTTTGTTTGTCTAGGGTCCAAGTGTTTGTGTTCCTGGGTGTGAAGATGATGATCTAAACCTCTGTCTGGTCATTTTGTCCCTATGAGCTGAATCTGGCTTGGTGGTGCCTGCAGTTGCTGGAATGGACACCAAGGTGAAAATCCCAGGACAGCTGTAATGTGGGTGCTCGTCAACCATAACCTCCAACCCTCGTTTCCCTTTGACAGAGGGAGGAGGCTGGTGCAAGAACTGTTTCATCAGCCCTGACTGCAATGAGATTGTCCATGTAGCGGGTTGGTGCTCCTGCAATGGCTATGTGGAACGATTACACCAGATTATCCAGTGCACGGTCTGCTCTTTCACTCATCTCCAGAAGTTTTGCTCCATAGTTCTCAGGCAGGCAGGACATTTTGGTATGAAGCACCACATAAACCCATCTGAGCCAAGCAAACTATAACCATAGCATCAGCTGCCATGGGGGAAAAAAAAAAAAAAAAAAAAGCCATGTTGTTCAGTGGCTTTGTTTTGTCTTGCTCTCCACTGAGTGATATATCTTAGTGACAAGTTGCTGTAGCCACACAGCAATTCTTTTAATACCATAAAGTGTCGTGGGGTGTAGACATGTCCTAGGACAATGGCTAGAGCTAATGTTAAAGGCTAAATGTATTGCAGCTGCATACAAGCTGGTCTAAATTAAACACTAGAGCTCTGGAAGTTTCTTGTTAAAAAAAAAAGAAAAACATTTAAGAGATTTTTTTGTACAGAATAATTTTGCTTTGGATGTCAGAGCCTCCAACAGTCATTTTCCAGTAATATGTCTCATTGTAATTATTTGACACTTTGAAATATATGCCTTGCAGACAGTAGTTCCAATGTTAGCATAGAAATATCAAAGCAGATTTTATTAAAACTCTGCTGTGGGAAATACCAGGCTTTGTTTTCTAAACATGTCTTATTAGGGTGTTTTATTCAAGGCACTGAAAATGAGATTCCACTTCCATTATATCATGTCATGCCAGGATGGATGCAACACCAAAGTGTCATTGGAGAAGCTGAGAGTTTCAAATGTGAGTGCCCAAGCTTAGCCACCAAAGAGTAGTAGAGTAGCTGATTTCCAGCTATCAGACTGGAAATGGCCTGTTTTATGGAGTTTCCAGTTGCCTGCTCCTCCTCTTCATACAGCTTTCCTGGCTATGGGACATGTTCTGGTGGTTAGTTCCGTCCCTCTCCCTGGTTTCCTTTCCTTCCCTTGATCTCAAGCAAACCACCTGCAAGACCTTGGGGAAATTCCTTATCTTCCCCTTGCATCAGTTTACTTATCTGTAAAGCAGATAAACTAATGACAATGCACTTCTCGAGGGTTTGTTGAAGCTTATTACACAGCAGTGAGTGCTGTAAGAGGGAAGTCATTACAAAAATGACAGTGCTAATATGACATGGAGGTAACACGAAGGAGCCCCATTCTGCACCATGCAAGTCAGCGGAGCTCTGTTATTTGCTTTAGCAGAAGCAGGGGTTTGGCCTATGCCTAAATGACTTGCACTTGTTTTTCTTCTTGAATGCTAATATAGAGTTAAGAGATAGAATTACAAGGAAAGCTCATTCCTGCCTATGTGTAAATATTTAGCAGCTGAATAGGCATTATTTAGCAGGGCACAGTTTCTGCTTCTCCACAGTTTTCAAGGATGTCATTCTAAGCTGCTACAGATCAGAAGATATGCTGAAATTACCAGATCAAAATCCTTCCCATATAAGTGTACACATACAGAATTTATTTTACTGGGCAATTAAATGTGTAAGATAAATATCCCTGGGGGAGGAGGGTTGTTTGAGGTTTTATAGCATATCTTATTATGGGCTCAGTTTCGAAATCTTAATCCAAGCAAAACTCCCCATGTGGAGGCTTAATGCTGGAGTGTAACTGTGTTTTGTACTCAGGATATGTGCAGTTGCATCAGTGGATTTCAGGGCAAGGGGGTAGCAAAGGCAGCGAAGCTTTGGCTAGAGAAAAACAGCCCTTCTTTGAACATTTTAAATTAGCAATAACCCTTTCGTCAAACATGACGTGTTGAAGGACCTTAGGCAGCATATCCTTTTCTAGATTTCATCTGACAATGTTATTGATCAAAACCTGAAAACAAATGTAAAATATGACTTATTTGTATTTATTTAGGGGTGGCATGATCAGTAAAACTGCAGTCTACTGCAGCTATGAGGTTGTTGGCAAAATAGTTGCCTGTGTTTCAAATGCAGAAGCTTTTTGAAGGACACGTGAGCAGCCAGAATTGCCCAGAAAATACTCCAATTTTATATCCAAGCTGCAAATGCAATTTTTTTTCTTAAAACTGTGTGGGTTTTGTCTGTTTAGAAAATTAAATGTATGACAGAAGAAAGCATCCAAGTTGGAGTGAACAAATAATAAGATCTTGACCTGCATCTAGTGGATAGATTTATTTTTCTAAAGATTAAAGTGCTCGGTATCTCTAGCATGAATTTATTGTGCTTTGCAAGAGGGAAAAAAACCCCAAAATCAAAGAACCAAACCTCACCACATTTGTACTTGAGACCATACAATTACTCCCTGCGGAGTCCAAAAAAAGACGAAGCCTGGAGTTTTACCCCACCAATGCTTTACTCATAGGGATAATCTTTTTAGGAGCTCATTTTCTGGACATGGCAATGACAGTAGCTAGCCCCTAAGGGCCTAGGTTGAGAAAGGTACCAGGTGAAGCAGAATGCACCGGTTACCTTTCCCTACGAGGTCCAGAGCATGGGAATTTTTACCTTGTGGTTGCTCATGCAAACACCGGCCAGTCGTCGGTAGCTGGATTGCACTGGCACCGCAGTGTGTGCTCAGTATTACCTCCTGATCACTTGCCGGTTTTGCTTGTTTAGTTGGTTTAGTGTAGTTAGTTTAACAAATAAATATTAAAGGAGCAGGTGAGACCCAAGTGCTCCTTGGAAAAAACTTCTCTTTTTCTCCTCCGTCAAAAAAAAAGTTTTCAATTCACTTCCAAAAAATTGCACTCAAACACCTCTCCCACACCGTCATTTGGTACTGAAAAAAGTTGCTATTTGTATGCATTTTTAATCATTTATTTGCTGATTTCCAAACTGATCAGCCTCCTGACAACGCACTGGGGATTCACACACGGGGCCGGGGACAAAGGCTGTCTCAGAAGGGGGTGTGGGGTGTGAGGGGGAATGGCAGAGACGCGCGGAAAGGTACCACAGTGCCGTAACTCAGGGACACAGCATCCTCATCCTTCTCCTCTTGCTCCTCTGCAGAGGCTGCGCAGGGGCGACCGCTCCGCGTCTTGTCCAAGCGGGACTTCCCGCATCCCCTTCAAAGACTATCCCAGAGCAAAGTCGCGACGTGGGGAGCCGGAGGAGGAAGGACAGGGAGTGGGCACTTGGTTTCGTGAGGTCCCTGGAGCAGCTGAAGCGACCTGTTGCACTTGGTGAGCTTCTCTCCTGTGGGAAGCGGGCTTAGAAAAAACCCAGACTCTGCTGGCTGAATAGCATAGTGGACAGGGCGGTCACATACGGATTTCTTCGCTTATCCTTTCTTTTCTCGCCTTTGCAACTTCCCAAGCCGATCATCGGAAGGGCTCTCCCGGATCCACTGTCCGCAGGGTTGAGACTGCACTGCCCGAGGACCCGTCTGTCCCACAGCAGGGCATAAAAACAAGACACAAACCCCCAGATCAACAGAGGAAAAACCTCTCCGCTAACATCCGAGACACAGCACCTCCCCTTCTCCGGCACCGGCCTCCCAAAAGTAATTGAATCGTGTTGGACCGCAAAGTGCTAGTGAAAAAGGGCGGGGAGTATCTGTATTTTTTTTTCCTCTCCTTTTTTGTCTTTGATTTGTAGGGTTTGCTGTGTTTGGGGGTGTTTCTATGTCCTGCCGGTTTTTGCCTCTTCTTCATGCCCCCCCTTGCTATAAGGAGAGCCCGGGAAGACACCCTGTGCGCACGGTGAAGGCAGCCCCCATCCCGGGGTCAGCGGCCATCGCGCTTCCCCCCAGCTCGTAAAAGCCGAGGTGGACCTACACCAACCTGAATCCCTCCTTTCTCCTTCCGAAAATACCGACTCCGGGAGTCCAGCCTGGGCAGAGGACGGGGCTAGGGGTGCTTCCTCCCGACCCCGCCGGGGAGCGAGCCCACCCCGCAGCCGCGCGTCCTCCACGGGGCGTCTGTCCCGGACGGAGCGGAGCGGAGCGCCGCCTCTGCCGGCCCTGGGGTCGTTTGAGCTGCAAGTGGCCCCAAGGGGGCAAGCCGGCCACTGCCAAAAATTACTTTAGAGAAAACAAAACAAACAAAAAAAAAAAAAAAAAACCAAAAAAAAAACAAAAAACAAAAAACAACAAATCTATTTATGTGTCAGTGAGCCGGGGGAAATCAGCAGCGTTGAGCTTCTTCCCAGCCGGGCTTCACTGGGGCAGGGGGAACTGGGAAGCAACAGGGAAAGCAACAGTGGAAAGCAACAGTGAGAATAATAACCAAGCCTAAACTCCCCGCAGAGAATCAGAAGCCAGATCAGATTTATCTAAATGTTCTTTCTGCTCGTCTTGCGGGCCGGCAGAACAGGCAGGAGGAAGTATGAAAGATCCGTCCGGCATCTGGGAGCCGGGCTGGTGGGGACACTCAGGGGTGAGCTCGGTAACTCAGACCGGCTGGGGAACCTCGACGCCAAGAAGGTGAATGACCCCAGGACCATCTCTTCCCTACTTCCTCGTTGGGAAGAGATCCGTAGCGGGGTTTATAGCCATAAGAAAGCTGCCGGAGGAGGGAAAGGGAAGCGGGTAGGACTTTGCTCCGTGTGCTGCCCGCGCTGTGACACACGGGGAAGGACCCGGCGCGTCCATCAGAAATAATTCAGGGCGCACAGAGCTCCGCGATGACTCCCTCGGAGCCACCTGCCAAAATCACTACCGAGCTGTGAACCAGACGGTGTGACAGAGGAGCGAGGACACGTCTTTGCGTTAGAAGACAGTTTTGTCTGAGGAGAGGAGGTGCCTCAGCTTCAGCTTCCTTTTGCACAGGGAGGAGGCAGGGCGAGACAGAGCTGGCAATTCAGGGATGACAGTAGCTCAGGGTGTGCCAATTCCTGTCCCCTGCACGGGCCGGGTGTGCCCTCAAGACTGTGAGGGAAAGGCGTCCTCCAAACGTACGGGCCAGAGAAGTCGAATTCACCCCAGAAGTGCTGTCACCAAATGCCCCAGGGAGGGGTAAAGGAGCGCCCCAGAACACCGGGCTCTGCTGCGCGCCCAGCCCATGCTCTCTTCCCCTAGGCTAGAAAAAAGAGCACGGATGAGCCCGGTGCAAGTCAGGACTGCCCATAGTCCCGAAAGCCTGGCTCACTCCCCGCCGGCCGGCTGTGGTCGGGCCGCCTCGCTGCCAAGTGCCGCGGGGCAGAGCCGGGCTGTGGGTCCTGTGCCCGGAGATTTAACCCCGTGTGGGGAGCGCTGGAGTTAGGTAGAAAGGAAAGATCCCACCCGGAGAAGTGTGGCACTCAAGTTTACTGGGAACGTTTCGCAGAAGGCCAACTTTAAATCGAATTAATTCCCCACCCCTCTCGGCAAAATAGTAATAAGAGCTGGCATTTTAAGTAATCGTTACGGGGCCAAAATTGCCCCCTCCTGGAGAGGACTCGAGGGGACAGGGCGAGCAGCAAGCGGGGAAAGGAGAGGCGGCAGGGCTCCGGAGCCTCGAAATCTCTGCGCGTCTTTCCCATCCCTTTCCCGTTTTGCACGGGTCCGTCTTAGCTCCTCGTCGTCCCTGAGCAGGAGTCTCCCCAGGACCGAGGGGGGTGGGAAAGGGGCAGGGCTGTGTAATTAAATTCCGGTGCCCGGTTAATTGCTGTAATTTGACGCTAACTGTACACCGCGGGCCGGCGCTGGGAGCGGCGGTGCGAAGCGCGCCTCGCACGGCCCATTGAGCGCGCCCCGCCCCGCCGACGCGTAGGAGCCGCCGGTCCCCACCGAGAGTGCCCGGTCTCCGCCGACCCCGGCTCGCTGGGGCCGTGGATGAGAAGCGAAGCCCCGCAGGAGCCAACGTTTCGACTGCCGGCGGCCCCGGCGTTCCCCCGGGATCCAATGGCTGCGGGTGCCAGCTCTTGCTTCCCTCTTCCCACCTGCCTGAGACTGGGCAGGAACTCCCTTCTGTAGGGTCCTTATATCCAAGCGTTACAGTGGGGCGAGGGGGTGTGTTCCCTTCCTGCTACTGGAGACTGGGATCAGCCCAGGACCCAACCCAACACAGCCTCACTGGTGGGTGACAATGCACCGCGACCTCCAGGAAGCCTGAAATTGTCGCATACCTGGGACACGATGCCCCATTCACCTGTCTCTGAAATGTGAAAGAGCTTGCTGTGCAACTGCGAAGTGGAACTTGTTTGCATCCCTCCCCAAAATCCTGTAGCTGGAGTACTGCTTCTCCCCATGCCCCAGTGCCCTGCCCCTAGCAATGAGGCAGAGTCCGCGCTTCCTCACTTTTTCGGGGTGTGAAATCAGGGCTGCGCGACGCACTGGCCAGCTTCCAGGGCACTTCGGCACTTGAATCCCCGAGGGAAAAAAAAAAAAAAAAAAAAAGCAAACCAAAAAAAACAAAAAACAAACCACAAAACGTGGGCGGGGACAAGGGGTACGGACATGGAGAGGCCCAAGGGCCACAGGCTGTCGCAGGCCAGCTTCCCCCGGGGGAATGCAGCGTCCCTCAGCACACGCCGCTCCCGCGCAGCCCGGCGGGACAGACTCCAGCCTGCCTGGTGCGCCGGCTGCTGCCGCCAGCCCCCTCCTGGCCCCCGTACCAGGGGCTGAAAAGACTCTGCAGTGGGGGGGATGTCTTTGTTTCTCCCTGAACTCCCCAGGCAATTTGCAGTGCTTCCGTCCCCCATATGGGCTAGTTCAGCCTTGCCGGTGCATTGCCTTTCTGGGCTACTGATGTTGTCGTTGTTATTATTATTACTACTACTACTACTACGTCCATGTAGTCCTTGACAAATTGCCCCCGAGATAACCTTCCACCGGCCCCCGGGGGAAGGTGAAGCCTGGGGGGCTCGTCCCCCCCCACCCTGGCCGCGGTCGGGCACCCAGGCGGACAGAGCTGCCCTCTGCCCGCGGCTGGGGGAGCGCCGGGACGCGTCACCGTGGCGAAGCGGGCAGGGGTCCAGCGGTGGCAGGGGTCCCGGGGCACGCTCGGGAGCCCCCCGGGGTGCAGCGCGGCCGGTGCCCCGGGAGCGGCGGGGCCGGGCGGGCGCGGTGGGAGCGCGGTGACGGGGGGCAGCGCGCAGGCAGCGCGGAGGCAGCGCGCAGGCGCGGGCAGGGAGCACCCAGCTCTTTATGGCCAGGTGAGAGAGTCCCGGCTCAGGTAAGGGGAGGATTTACCCACAGGCGTCCCAGGCGAGTGGCTTGCCCTCGCAGTCCATGACCAGCAGGGACCTGGGGACTCGGAGCCCGCAGCCAGGATGTCTATCCTTGCCAAGATGGGGGACTGGCAGGTAAGGTGACCCTCTGCCCTGGGGGGGTTTATTGTTACTTTGGGACGGGAGGCTGGGCAGGAGCGAGAAAGGTGACGGGCCCGGAGGGAGTTGGGGGCGAGCCTGACGTTGAGGTTGGGTGTTTCGAGGCCCTCGGTGCTGGAGCCGCCCGCGGCCACTCGTGAGGCCCGGCTGCAACAGGTAGAGAGCGGCGGACTGGGGTCTACAGGGGCGAGGGCTGCTCCGCCGCCGCCGGCGCGGGTGACACGACCCCGGCAACGTGGGCCGGCCGAGAGCGGCGTGTGCCCCCCCGGCGTCCCTGTGCCCGGGGCCAGCGGCGGCCTGCCCGCCGCGGGGCCCTGGGGCTGCCCACGGGACGCGGCGGGACCCCACGCGGGGCAGGGCCCGCAGCCGCGGCGTGACCTGGCGCGCATCGGGGACGCGCCGCGGGAGCTGAAACCTCTCCACGAGCTCCCACCCCAGCCTGTCCCATGGAAAAATGACCCTGCCTGGGAGTGGAAAGCACTCCCTCGGGATGAGCTGAAGGGAAAAGCAGAGCCCACCGGTGAAAGAGGCCAGGCGGGGAACACGCGGCCCGCCGGGGCCTCTGCCGGCCCCACGGACCCGAGGGGACCCGCAGACACCACGGACGAGGCTACACGTGTGGAGTTACGGAGACTCACGAACGGGGAGACTCTTGAAAAACCCTGGAGCGCCCTGATGCCCGTCTGCTCGGGCCGGATGACCGCAGATTGCCGGCTAGTGAAAGGGAAGATGCATCGTCCTGTTCAAGCACACGGGATTTTCTTAGAGAAAAGGACTTTTAAAGAATTTATTTCTTTCCCAGGACAGTCCTGTTTCATATGGGAGCCTGGTTTCTTTTTCTGCTCCCAACTTTTAGAATCTCTCGACTAAGTCTTTCCTTAGACTACCTTATTTATTTTTTTTATTTCTTTAGGGTAGCACCAAGTCATCTTAAAAAAAAAAAAAAAGGGTGAGGGGGCAAAATAAGTAAACAAAAGTTATTTAAATTATTTGTACATCAGCTAACGTCTTTTTATCCTACCGGTGCGAAAAAGCTGTAAAAAGAAGATTTTTCTTTTATTTCACTGAAATCAATTCTTGCGCAATCGTATTTACGGGTTATCTGCCTTGAAATCTATTCCCGACTTTTCCTTACACCCCGGCCTTCCTTGCCCCTTCTCCCTGGCGCTGCGGCCCCCCCATCGCCCCGCCTGGCCGGAGGGGCCGGGCCGCGGGAATCGCCTCCCGCTGCCCCGTGCGGATCTGTCGGGAAAACCGCCCCTTCCCCTCGCAGCCCTGCGGTCCACCGGCCCGGGAAGAGAAGGCAAAAGAGTCAGGCCTTTGGCCCACGGGAGTCCCTAGCAGCCGCAGCTGGGAGGCTGTCCCGGGTGGCAGGCTTTCCCGACCGCCCCGCTTCAGACAGGACGGCGCTAAGGGGCCATGGGCCCCTTCGTCAACCCCCTTCCCTCCTCTTTTTCTCATCTCCAGCACCCCCCCGGGGCATTAACTAGGCTTAATCTGCCAGCTCCATTTGAACCTCAATGGGAGTAAAAACAACAATTTACTCTCCTGCCAGTGGTAGACAAAAGCGCTGGTGAAAAAGAGCATCGGGGGTGGGAGTATGGTGGAGGAGGGGGAAGGGGAAAGAAAAAAAAAAATTCCGTTTAGGGGACATGGATGTTTGTGTTTGTGAAGGAGCAGTCCCGGGAGCCCGGGGGCTTTGCCACCCTTCTCGGCGTGGCGACACGTGGGCCGGGCCCCCGAGGGCCCTCTGCGGCTCCCCATCGGAGTGCAGGGGCCATTTGCTCCTGGAGGCAGTAAATTTTCCTCCGACGTCGAGGGCGGGGGGGAGGGTGGCCCCGGGAGGGTCTTCCAGGCCGAGGAGGCTGGTTTTGCCGTCGGCAAAAGGAAGTTTCGGTGAGCAGCAGGGCAGCCAGGTGCACGGGCAGCCGTGGGGATGCCCGGCTTCTGGGGACGCCTGGGGACACGGCTAGCGAGGCGAGCTGCGCCAGGCCCGACACGCCAGCCCCGCGGAGAGCGAATGCCTTGCCCTTCGGTGAAGCGAATGATCACTCAGAGATGGAAAAAAGAAAAAAAAAAAAAAAAGAAGAAAAACGGGAAAAACGAAGCCTTGCGGTGGATGTATCAAGGCTGGGCAACCGGGGAAATAAAAGAGAAGGGTGGAGAAGAGAGAAGCAAGCCCCCCAGGAGGGCAGCCTGAGTGATCCCTTAGCAGCACATTGTTAAGCAAACGAAGCGCTCCACCTAAGAAAGTACCAAAGTTTCATTGTGGTCATTGTTTTGTCCTTTTGCTCAAGTGCTTGCCAAAGACTTTGGCTCCTGCTACAGTCAATTTACCGTTCGCCCACTTCTATTTGGGAGATAATGTTGGATTTGTTTGGGTGGTGTTTTTTTTTTTTGAAGACAAATAGCCGAGAAGAAAAAAAAAAAAAAAAAAAAGTAGTTTGCGAAGCAAAGAAGCTTTTAAAATATCCTCAAAAAAAAAAAAAAAAAAAAAAAAGACCAAATCCAGAGGGCAAGAGAAGCCTCTGCAGACAATAACCTCGTTCGAGCAGGACAAGAATCTCGTTTTTCCTCGCTTTGCTTGCTTTAACCTCAGTGTAAAAAAAAAAAAAAAAAAAAAAAAAAAGGAAAAAAAAGTGGGTAGGGGGAGAGATAAATCCAATGGGGTGGCTTTATGGCTAGCCCCAAACTTTCTGTGGATCGGATGGGAGCCTCTTTGATTTCACTGGTCACTTTCCTCCCCGCTGGCAGGCAGAGGCACGAGGGCTAGCAGCGGCCCGCAGGCAGACAGGCAGGGCCCACTGCCCCCCCGCGCCGGGGCTCGGCAAGTCGAAGAAATCTTTTTTTGTCTTTATTTTTTTTTTTTCTTGCTCGTGGGTCCCTTCTACCTGTGTCCATCGCTGCAGGTTGTTGTGCTGGCGAGCAATTGGGCTGTTGTTGATATGCTAATGAGGCGATTAGACTGTGGGTAAAGAGCTGGAAAAGGGAAAAGTTTCCACCATTAGAGGGAGATCTCCGAGCGCGGACGGGAGCGCTGCCGAGCCTCCGCCAGCCGCGCTCCCCACGCCGCCCGGCACCGCCACCGTAGGGAGAGGCAAGGCAGGGAGAACCAAATCCTCTCTCGCGCGCCAATCCATGAAAATGCTTTGGAAACTGACGGATAATATCAAGTATGAGGAATGTGAGGTAAGCGCTTCCCCCGGGTCCGGGCAGAGCCCCGGCCCCGCAGCTACAAGCGGGAGCCTTCAGCATCCCTCCGTCTCTCAATTTCGTTTAGGAAAACTTCTGCTCCGTCGTCAGGCTTCCTTGCGGTCCTGCAGCCGGAGAGGGGCTGGGGTCCTTCCCCAGGAACTTCGGGGCTTGTGGAAACACGGCTTTGTCGGAAGTGTATGAGGAAAGGCAAACAGGATCCAGAAGCAGCCTGGTCTATAGGTAGATCTTCTGTAGATAAGGCTCTTGTAGGATGCTACACTCATCCATATGGATGGATGGATAGATGGATGGATAGGCGGCTGGCTGAATGAATGGACAGATAAATGAATGAGAGGGCCAAGAGACAAAGGGAAGAGAATTATTCTTGCACTCTAGGTACCCGAGGCATCCAAATAAATTGGCTCAGGACCGACGCTTAAATGCAGCCTTTTCGATATATCTGCGGGTTCATTATACCGAGCTGCACAAATTTACAGGGGTCAACTGCCTAAATGAAATCACGGGTTTTGGGAGCAGTGTTCCCCCAGCCTCCTAATTTTCAGGGCCACATTCCCACGGGTTTGAGACATAGTAATTTAACCGCTTGGGAAAAAATAAATAAAATCCACCTCATTCGGTTTTGGAGCCGTTCAGCACAGATTGTGTGCGTGCATCTCTCTCTGTGCCTGTATGTGCATCCATATTTTTACAAAGAGGCGAGTGTCTTTTAATCTGACAAAAAGGAGAAGAAGAGGAAAAAGAAGAGCCATGCCCAGGACCCATGCCTAGTCTCAAAACAACGAATACTATTGTCACCCGTTTCGAAAAAGTTGCCTGTGCAGTGGGTTCAAACCGCGCAATAAAAGACTCTACTTTGCAAGTGAACGCTGTTATTTGGTCGTGACCCACGCGGGAAGATCCCCTCAGCCTCGGCGGAGCCTTGCCGACATGCATCTTTGGGTCGAAAGGGGCACTCTCCCATCCGACCCTGACGCTGTTTTGGGCGATGCTGTAGTTTAGGGAAGGGACCGAGGACTCGGCAGGCTCAGCGCCGACTAAGTGATTTGGTGATCTAGTCCCTGATCCATGAGTTTGGGATGAAGCTGTCTCCCGATGCGGGAGCTGAGCTATAGATCCTCTCGTTGGCCGGTGCTTGATTTCTATGAATGAGGTGTCGGGTGTTGGGGTTTGTGGATTGTGTAGTGTTTTTTTAATTTTTTTTTTTTTTTTAGTTGGCTGAGTTGGGTTTTTTTGTGTTTTGGATTTTTAATTTTTTTTTCAACCCGGAAAAAAAGACACTCCTCAGCTGCATTTCGGGTGGAAAGCGTGCCTCTTCCCCCTCCCTCCCCTCAGGACCGGTCTTCCAGTTTGCACACGTGCGAGCGTGTGGATTTCATCGCAAATGGCTTTTGTTGCCTTGCGTTAATGGGACTTCGCACCGAGGTGTTACCAAACACGGAGGGAGCAGCAGCCGCTCCGTGAACCGGCCGGATTGTGTGCGTACGTCTGGGGTTGGCTCTCCGTGTTTACCTCGGGAGAGGGTGCGAGAACACTTTTAAGAGAGGATGGAAAAGAGGGTAGCTGTCCCCCTCCGGGGGTAGAACGTGCCTTAGAATTAAAAAAAAAAAAAAAAGAAAAAGGAATGAAAGATTAAAAAAAAAAAAAAAAAGAAAGATAGAAAAACAAAGATAAACCTAGAAAAAAGGTATAAAAGCCCGGGCAGTCGCGCTCAGAGCCCGGGGCGGCTGGAGCGCCGGGGGGTCGGGGCGGGCGGGCGGAGCGTGGGGCCGGGCGCCGGCGGCGCGGCGGCTGCGGCGGGGCAGCGGCGGCGGCGAGCGGAGCGGTGCCTGTTTTAAGGGAGTTGTTTGGGAGTTGCACAGCCAGTCCGACGGGTTGCGCCGGAGCCCCGGCTTGTCTGGGCCGGGAGAAGCGCTCGCCTTGCCTCTTTTCCCAGCTCCCGCTCCCCCCCCGCGTCCCTCCCGCCCTCCTTCCCTCCCCGCCTTGCTGCCTCCTGCCTTTTTCCTCCGTCTCTTCCCGGATCCTTCGAGAGGGGGGCCGCGGGGAGCCCGGCGGATGCTCCTTGGGCTCCCCAGCCCCCCCCGCCCCGGGCGCCCGCTGGTCTCTGCGCTGGGCTCCAACCGGAGGAAGAGGAGGAGGAGGAGGAGGAGGGCTGACACCCAGAGGGGGAGACACCCAAAAAAACTTTCCCAGCCGGTTTCCGGGACGTGGGGCGCGGAGGCGAGCCTGCTCGGCGGCGCGGGGCGGCCGCCGCGGGGGCAGAGGCGAGGGGAGCCCCTCGGCGGGGCGCCGTCGAGGCATGGACGGGGCGGCGGCGGGCGGTACCGCGGAGCCCACCCCGCGCAAAGGCGGCGGCGGTGCGGCCGAGGGCAGCAAGAACCAAGCGGGAAGCGAGCAGCCGCTCTTCTCCCTAGGCTTTGAGGCCGGCTACGCGCAGCAGCCGCAGCCCGAGGTGCGCCCGCGAAGGACTGCGGGGCTGGGGACATGGGGAGGCGGCAGCTGGGGGGAAGGGACGGGAAGCGAAGGGAAGGTGAGGAAGGATGGGGGGGGGGATCCCGCGCCCCCTCCCCTCTCTCCTTCTGCCCGTCTCTCCTACTCCCTCCCCACCCCCCCCCCCCCTTTCTGCACCCCCCTCCTGGCTCCCACCCTCTCCCTCTCTCAGGATCTCTTTCTCTTTCACTTTTGCATGCCCTGCAACCTTTTAAAATGTTGCCCCTTTCCTGTGATTCGTCAGACGCAGCAGCATGTGCCCCCTCTCTCTCTCCAGCTCCCTCTCTCTCCCTTTTTGTCTCTCTCTCCCTCTCCCTCTCCCCCATCTCTGATTAGATACACTGATTCTTCATTCAATGGACGTCATTTAGAACAGGCTCTGCCTTGAGTTGCCTTCTCGCTTCACGCTCGATTTCCAGCCATTCTTCCCTTATTAAGTGTTCGTGTAATATTAATAGTCATGAATATCTGCTATTAGGAGTCTCCAGGAAGGCAGCAGATCTGTTATTAGGAGCTCAAGTGAAGCAGCAGCTAAGTCAAAGGAGAAAAAGAAAGAGTCAGAGGAAAAAAAAGGATTAAGAAACAAACACACACAAGCTAAAAAAAAAAAAAAAAAGGAAAAAAAGCGCCAAACAAACAACAAAAAAACCAAAACAAAACAAAAAAAAAAAAAAGAAAAAGCAACCAACTTTGACTCCTCACACCGCGCCAGGATAGAGAGCTCGCCTTGGGAACACCCGATGAAGGGCAGCAGAGATCGGTGCAAGTTCTGATGGATTATCGTGGCGCGCCCGCGGTGCAGGAGCAGCCCCGGCGCCCCGGTCCTGCCGCCCGCGCCTAGCGCCGGGCTCCGGCCGCGCTCCCTCCGCGCCCGCGCCGCGCCCGCACCCGCGGGGCTCCGCCGGGGGCTGCGCGCTTCGCCGGTCCCTTTCCTCTGCCTTTTTGTTATTTTTTCTGCCTTGACTTGTAACCCCCGACTCTTCGCAGATGTTAGTGCACAGTTTTTCGGCTATGGTGAGTTGCTTCACGTTTCTCTCGGAGGGGGTTCGGTGCGCTCTGGGTGTTGCTATTGTTGTCGGCGGTGGCAGTGGGGGTTTCACACCCAGCTTTCCGGAGAGGGCTTTTTTTCCTTCCCTTCATTTTTATAAATTCGGTGGTTTACATTTTGCCCTTTCTCTCTTTATTTTTCTTTTCTTCCCTCCCCCTCCCCCCTCCCTTTTTTTTTTTCCTTTGGTCTGCTTCGAGCGAACTGCAAAAGGCTTTGCTTGGACCTTACCGCTTCGATTCCTTAACCTTGCCACCTGCAAACGTAGTATTTTCACTTTCTCGTTTCTCTGCTTCGGGACCGTGGTTCTTTCCTTCGAATCCTCCTCCGTGGAGGCCATTCCTTTTGCCACAGACGTTCATGTGGGCTCCTCTGCCCGGTCTCCAGAGCCGGCAGAGCCGTGCCGAAGCGCCCGGGCTTATTTCGGCGCCGCTTGCCCGTCGGGGCGGCGGCGCTTCCCCCGGCCGCCTGCCGCATTCCTCCGCTTTCCCGGCGGCTGAGCCGCCGCTGCCCGCTCCGCTCCGCTCCCGAATCACAAGCTGGGGAGCCGGGCACTCGGGGTTCGGCTCTCCCCGTAGGTGGGGGACCATGGCAGTGCTTTCTCCCCGAAACATTTCTAAAACTCTAAGGGGGAACTACCGGTTTGTTTGGAGCCTATTTCGGCGTTTTCTGGTAACAAAATGGCAGTGGATTTGGATTTTCCAGGGTTTTCTTGGGACGCGATCGGTAATGTCAGCGACAGTATTTATCTCGGTTCTGTTAAGGGCCAGAGGAAGGATTTTGGGTTGTGGCAGAATTATTATTTCAATAATGCTCGCTTGTGAATCATTCTTTTTATTTGTGGGAGATACCTGCTCCTGAAATGACGGGGCACGATCTGTTGTGAATCCACGCTGTATCGTCGCAATGTTTTATTAATTATTATAAGCTGTCCTGTTATAATTATTGCTATTATTACTGTTATCATTATTGCCGTTATTGGTTTTTTAAAAACCGAGACTGCCTATTAATTATTTGGGAAGGGAAATCAGAGGCAGATAGATCTCCAGATCTGCTTTTCTCCGCCTCGGAGACGATGATTTGCCCCTCATTGCCCTATAGATGAAATTTTCAAGGCGATTTTGAGGAAAATCGGTTTGATATTATCTTTGTTTTTCTTTTCTCCTTTCCCCTCCCCCTCCTCCCCCTCCTTTGCACCCTCCACCCCCCAACCCTCCCCCCCCTCCCCCCCCCTCACCCCGGCTCCCGTTCCCCATCTCAGGAGCGCCACGACAGTACCAGCAACGGGACAGCCCGGTTACCCCAGTTGGGGACCGTGGGTCAGTCTCCCTACACCAGCGCCCCACCGCTATCCCACACCCCCAACGCCGACTTCCAGCCCCCTTACTTCCCCCCCCCTTACCAGCCCATCTACCCCCAGTCTCAGGACCCCTACTCCCACGTGAACGACCCGTACAGCCTCAACCCCCTCCATGCCCAGCCACAGCCCCAGCACCCAGGATGGCCGGGACAGAGGCAGAGCCAGGAGACGGGGCTGCTCCACACGCACCGGGGTTTGCCCCACCAGCTCTCGGGGCTCGACCCGCGCAGGGACTACCGGCGGCACGACGACCTGCTGCACGCCCCGCACGGGCTGGGCTCGGGGCTGGCCGACCTGCCCCTCCACTCCATCCCCCACGCCATCGAGGACGTGCCGGTAAGCCAAGGGGTCGCCCACTCGTCCCTCTTACCGCGGGAGCTCAACATCGCGGGGGAGAGGGAGGGAGCGAGGGGAACCCCCTGCCTCCCCCTCCCAAAAAAAAATAGGAGGAAGGGAAGAAGAGAACTCCCCCCTCCCCGTCCCCCAGGGAAGAGTGAAGCCCCCACCTAGAACAAAAGGTTCTCGCAGCTCGTCCCTGAGCGACGTCTCCCCGCTAACTTGCCCACTAAAATATAAATAAATCAAATTACTGTCAGCGTTAACAATATCTTTCCTTCTCAATGACAATAAGCTGTTACGATTGGAAGAATATATAATATTACCACAGGGCCGTGCATTTGGGGATTTCTTACTGCCTTGGGAAAGACACGAGTCTGAAATGCCTGTGAGGACATTTAACGAGATCTCACAAATTTAAAGGGGGGGTGGTGGGGAAGTGGCTAAAAGTGGCCTAAGAAGGAAAAATTGGTTTCCCATGATTACAGGATTGGCATATGTAATAACCACATCCAAAGTTATAAGAGGGTATGGGCAGATCCTCTTCTCTAAAGGAATTAATTGACAAATCAGGGAAGAGGTATACTAAAATGCTGCCGCCTTCTTTTAGTAGCGGTGCAAAGGGATGACCTCATAAATCATTACCTATAGGTTATCGAATTTGAGTCAGACCTGCTACACCCTATATTAAATCAAATGTTGGGAGCCTATTGGAGGATGCATTATTTGGGGGAACCTAATTCTATTATCGATGAGTACAGACTTTAAAAATGATTTCTAATTAAGCATGACATTAGTGCACAGGCTACTTACAAAGCAAGCCAGGGCTATTGTTCAGTTAGGAAAGTGGCCTTATGCAACATGATAGGTCGTGATCAAAGTTCATCTTTCTGGGTTTCCCCCTGAAAATGGAATTAGAACATGGCAATAAATTTATTAAAGCCCACAGAGCTCATGCTGAGGGACTGAAGCTGCTCGACTTGCAGGAGGAAAGAGGAGGAGGGAACTGTGGTATCTGGATGTGATTTTTGCCGAAATGCCATCCCAAATTACAGGATCAAATATTACAACAATATATTTGCTGACAGTTTAATGAGTACAGTTTCGTGTTGCAAGGATAATATTCAGATGAACTTACCTATTTTTGGGGGTCATTTTGAAATCTTTTGTAAATTATACTCAGAGAAAATAGTGAATTTATTACAGCACTCATCTGGCTAAATTAGCCACAGAAAATTGCTGGTTGTGTTTAGCAGTTTTGCAATAAACGCATACGTTTTTCAAAGTGGAGGATTTAGTAAGCAATTTGGATCTGTTAAATGCAGGTCGACTCTTTAAATTTGATATAAAATAACATGGAGGCAATCGTATGAATAAACTAATTTGTTGACTGCAAGCCCCTGATTGCTGTAGGAAAACATGACTTAAAATGTTCTCTTGAATTCTCCCTTTCCTCAGTTGTGCTCTATGGCAGTGGGCTGATTCAGGAAGCCTCCTCTTCAGATCTATGAATCAATAGCATTGCTATACTTTGTGAAAACCAAATGCCATCTGGTTTAAATCCTTGAGCCAGTCTAGTAATTTTTTTTTTCTCTGTAAGGCTGAATCAGCAGGCTTCATGAAGGAGAGTATAAAATAAGAGGGTGCATCTTTTAGGTGTACTTTATCTGGTTAAAAAAAAAAAAAATCCGTTACAGAAATCTGAGTGGTGAGGATAATTTTGGATTTTTTCCGTTGCTGCAACAGTTAACCTTTAATAAAAATGACTGCTTAATATTTAAGAAAGTCAAGTAGATGGTGAAAATTATTTAATCGTAAATATCTCTGTGGGATTTTAAACTTAACAGTCCTCCCTGTACAGAATATGTGTAGAAATAACACAAATAAAAGTATTATGCCACACTACATTTACTTTATGGGTTTAGGGTGCATGCATAAAGGGATCATATTTCCCCATATAGTTAAAACACAAGAACTGCAGCAGTAGTCATTTCTGAACATTTCTCAATTTAATTATACTTAAATCCAGAAGCACTTTAGGCAAGTTACAAATGAGAGCATTGAGTATAATAAAACCTGTAATAAAGCAACTTAGTACCATCCACCCGGAATCATTGAGATCAGGCACAATTAACAGGAGCATAAATCCAAGACAGAATGGAAAATGTTAGAATCAGTATTATTGTTGGACAAAGACTAGAGAAGGAAGTAATAGTTTTTTAAATGGTAATGCCTGGGTTTTGTAACGATTGCGAAATCTTCTATCTCAGCAGCACTGGTGTTAATTTGTAAACACAGCCAGACATTATATTGCTTGTCAGTTTTTGGAATTAGAAAACATGATTTCATTTGACTTTCTAATCACGTCGTGACTCCGCCGCGCGAACCCCAGCTGTAGGCGCGACCGCGGAACCTGCGAGGGGACAATAGTGGGGGAGCCCGGGGTGCGTGGGCCCCCCGGCCCCGCGCCGCTCCGCGCTCCTTTGTGCTTTCCCTCCCGCGGGCGCGGGAGAGGGAGCGGGCGCAGCGGCCCCGGGGAAGGGTTGGGCCGGGCCGGGGCTGCTTCCCGGGGAGGAGGGAAGGGACGGGAGGAGGGAGCAGTCAGAAGCTTAAGGCCACTCGAGCCCCGGGGGTGTGAGTGGTTTATTGTATTTTTTCTTGGGGATCGGGGAAAGAGCTGGGAGGGATGCAGGATTCCTCTCGATAAAGGAAACCTCTCCCAAATATTCTTCCTCCCTTCTCCCCCTCACCCCTTTCCGTGCAGGATCTGTTGTTTCCCTCCCTACACCGTGACCAGGAATGGGGGGAGCACAAAACTTCTCCTTCACCCCATCCCACCTCGGCTCTCCCTGCCTTTTGTTGTGGTTGTGCACTGACATCCCTGCCTGTTCCTTTTGTTGCAGCACGTAGAAGACCCCGGTATTAACATCCCAGATCAAACTGTAATTAAGAAAGGTAAGCTGTTTCCTTGCGCATACCAAACATGTCGTCACAGGCTGGGGACTGCTCGCTGGGAGGACTTACCCGGCCTCCCCCCTCTCCCCTCCAACCCCCCGGCCCTGGGCTCCTTCTCTGGCATGTTCTGTTGGCCGAGAAAGGTTGGAAGCAAAGAAAAACGGGCGATGTGGGTTGAAATCCGCCCTCTTAAATGGCCACGTTTGCCGGGTATTTTAATTATTATTGTCGTTAACGAGAAAAATGTTAGCAGATGATCTAGAAAATCCGAGCCGGTCTTTTAGTGCATTAGCGAACAATTGAGTTTCATGGTTTGCCCCATGCATCTGGCTGAGCGGAGGGCTTGAATCGTTGTTGGTAAACTAGAGCTGTGAATGTGAAATCGTTGTTCCCCCTCCTTCGGGTTTTCTTATTTAAATCACGCCGGTCATGAGGTGGACTGGTGGAGAACAAGGGGCGAGTTTCTGGAAACTGATGTCTGTCGGTAGTTAGGGTGGTTTGGTTTTCGTTGGCTTTTTTGCGTTTGCTTCACTTGGAATTGAATTGCTTGGAAGCTGGAACCCAAATCGTGCTATATATTTATTGCAAATTTTCACTCGATTTTCATTTCCCGTCGTTCTTTGGACAATCGAAGGATTGAGATAGGTGGAACAGGGCATTTTGCAAAGCGGGTTCTTGGTGGAAAGTGATGGGGTTTGGGTTTGGATGCTGTGTAGTGAAGACGTTGTTGGAGTAAAACCGGCAGGGTGGAAGGCGCAGCTAGTTCCTGCCTGCTCTGAGGGGTGCTATGGCTGTGTGGCCAGCTGGAATTCGGGTACCCAGGCCACCACAGGAGAGAGGTGCTGAGCAGAGGCACTCTCCTCTCTAACCCTAATTGCTGTACAGCCAGCGAACCTGAAGTTTCATACCCCCCCACCCCCCGCCTGTAAAGCCTTTGTCACGTCAAATTAGATGTGCAAGGGATAAATCTTAAGAGATGCTCTTTCCAAGTCGACATGATAATTGGCTCTTTTATTAGTAATCTCAAGAGTTCGTTTAACTCCTGTTGTATCTATTAGCCTTCCCAGAGCTATTAATGTCACAAGTGATCTATCCAAAACGGAGGGAGCCCCCTGCTTGGTTGGACTGCGCCCGCCAAGCGGAGCGGGCTAAGGCAGAGGAGAAAGGGAAGGCGGCCGGGACCCGAGGCACCGAACGGTGCCATGGCCCGGCACCTCCCCGCCGGCCGCCGCCGGGCAGGGACCGAGCTGTATTTGTGCCGGTCCTCCGCCGCGTTACGGGTTTTCCACGTCTAAATTTGTGCGCTGGCGGGGCCCCGGGCTTGCCCCACATCCTGCGCCGCTGCCCGGGCACTGCTCGCCCGACACGGCGGTACCGGCGTGCGGCACCCGGCGGCCTCGGCGCCCGACAGGGGCTGCGGGGTCTTTTCAATTTCCCCGCTGCGGGTCGAGGGATGTCCGGCTCTCCCCCTGCGCCTCCCGACGAGAAAGGGGAGGGGTGCCCCCGCTGCATCCCCGCTGCCCCACAGGCGGTGCGGGGCCGGGGCTGGCCGCAGAGAGCGGCTCGGCTGCTTCCCCCTCCCTCCCCGGCTCCCCGCCCGCTCCTCACCCTCACCTCCCTGCTCCTCCCTCCCTGCAGGCCCCGTGTCCCTCTCCAAGTCTAACAACAACGCCGTCTCCTCCATCCCCATCAACAAGGACGCGCTCTTCGGCGGGGTGGTGAACCCCAACGAGGTCTTCTGCTCGGTGCCGGGCCGCCTCTCGCTGCTCAGCTCCACCTCCAAGTACAAGGTCACGGTGGCGGAAGTACAGAGACGCCTGTCGCCGCCCGAGTGCCTCAACGCCTCCCTGCTGGGCGGAGTGCTCCGGAGGTGAGGGGCGGGGGGACGCGGGAGGCGGGATGCCGGGCCGTGCCGTGCGGGCGGGCAGGAGGCAGGCCGGGAGGGAGGGATGGAGGCAGGGAAGGCGGAGGACGAGCGCCCACGCGGGGCGGCGGCGCGGGGGGAGTGCGGCGGCCGCCGCTAGGGGGCGGGGCGCGCGCGGCTGGCGGGGCAGCGCGGCCGGGAGGCGGGAGGGGGCCCTGGCGCTGTCGCCATGGCAACGCGCGGCCTTGCGCGGCCCCCGGAGCCCCGCCGTGGGGGCCCTGCGTGTCCCTGTCCCTCTCGTGGCCATGAACATCCCCACACGCACACACAGGACCAGCTTAGTGGCGGGCACCCTGCCATGGGCTCCCACCCCGTGGTGGCCTCACCCAGGCAATTAGGCAGTGCCTGGGCAGGGAATACCATCCAGGATTAATTAAGGCAGCACCCATCTCTGCAGCCCTGCTTAGCCCAGCTCTGCTGTGAAGCCACAGATGGGCCACGTAGTTTGGTGTGAGGGCAGTGATGCTCTGGGGCTGCTGGCCCTGCAAATCGGCCCCCTCCACATCACGCCCGGGGAGAAGCTGCCCCTGTGTCCATGGCACCTCGGGAGCTCAGGGAGACACCTCAGAGCTCTACATCAGCTCTGGGGCTGATTTAGACCTTAGTGAGGGTCACTGTTCTCTAGGCGTGATCCAAAGAACCATCCCTATATGTGGGATTCAACTTTCAGCAACAGTTGGTCTTGAATCTCCCACTGCCATGAATCCCATCCCTTGTTCCTAAACCTTATAATCCCTTCCCTGGAAAAGGATGTGTTGTGGGCATGAGTGTGGGCAGGAACCAAAGTAGGAGCAGGTGTTCCCCCAAGCCCTATTTCTCAATGCTTTTCTGTGTGGAGCAGGGCAAAGTCTAAAAACGGAGGGAGATCTCTGAGGGAGAAACTGGACAAAATAGGACTAAACCTGCCAGCTGGGAGGCGTAAAGCTGCTAATGTTACCTTGCTCACATCGCTCGTGGAGGGTAAGTGACTCAGAGCTGGAAGGGCTCGTTTGGAAAATGTGCCTGTTGCTTTTGCCAAATGGGAGAAGATTTGCTGTTGGATCGTTCGGGTTTTCTTTCTCCTTTCCCAGAGCTGGTGCTGCTCACTAGCATTTGGAAGGGTGTTATTTTCTGTGTCTTAAATTGGGTGCCTTTGCTTTTTGTCATAACCTGAAATGGGTTTGTGCGAGTCCTGCAGACTCAGCAAAGCGTTCTATTATGTATTTGCTTTTAAGTTTCCGAGCTAGATGTTTTCAGGGCCCCATCTTGCTCGCTCATTCAAATGAGTAATCCCTCTGTGGAGTAAGCAGATCTCATTGGGAGCAACACGGGAAGGATCCCTGTGAAGGGGGATTGTGGGCTTATGAGCCCCAAAAGAGACCCATGAGTATCGAGTTGAAAATTAGGGGCAGCAGAGCCTCTAATACTTCACTGCTGTTCTTCTGCCACAGGTGGACAACCAAGCAATTTTAAATGTCAGAAGCTGCAGCTACTTTAAGTTTGTTCTCCCTCCCAGCCTGCAGCCACATAACAGTAAATCATTTAACTTTTCTGACATCTGCATTTGAGAAATGCGTGACCATTACTTCCTGAATTAATTTGAGAATCCTTGACCTCAGCCATGAATTAATGGTGTCCTGAAAGCCTCAAAGTTACACCACTGCCAGCCCCCACTCCCTTTTGGTTCTCATTTTCAGAACACATGTTCCCTTGGCTGTATCATTCTCCTGTTCTTTGGCTGGAAAAGGTGCAAGTTGCTTTAATGCCTTGGGATGTCCTGTGCTGTCTTTACAGGGAGGTGGGAAGCTCAAGAATTTGTCGTCATTTAGTTTTGAAGCAGTGGCTGTGTCACACTGGCTGACACAAAGTATGTCTGAGGCCTGCAGATAGACCCCTCTCCTTTCTCCTTACTTATGAGTTCGGCTGCATTTTAGACTGGTTCAGTTTGCAAAGTGCTTTTAAACTCAGCCTGAGCTGTCCAGGTTCAGCTTAAGTTTGGTTGTGTAGGCGGGAATTTGTTTTGTTGTCGCTTTGCATTCTGAGAGAAGTGTTTCATGTTCAAAGAGATGGGGAAAGACACGCTGTGCGATGATGCCAGGCATCATTTTTTTAAACATCAGGATTAATGAACAAACTATATTTATACTGCGTGAAAATTACCGCATCTTCATGTTTCTGAAAAGGCTTTGCAATTGCATTGATACGCTGTGGTAAAAAAATCGCGAGGGGAAAACTTGTAAAAAGTCTAGATTTGGTAGATGCTTAACATTATTTGTGGTGTTAATGAATATGGAGAAGGTTTTATGGTAATCTATTGTTCTGTTTTGCTTTCACGTACAATGGCTTTGAGAAGAATGATTTTTTAAAAAAACAAAACCAGAGGTCTGATCTTCAGATAACTTAGTGATGGTGGCTAATTCTGGGAAGATGATGGTATAAACACTGCTGAGGCTTCGAGTCCCATAGCGATGAGGCAGTTTCTAGAGTACTGTTATTGTTTATGATCCGCTCCATTTTATGGAAACAAGCTCACTGGACTGAGGCTTTGAAGCTCTAATTGGCGCATGCGTTCTTCCGGAGCTAGAGCTAATGGCAGGAAGCCCTGCAGTAAAAACCAACTGGTTCAGGAAATTAAAACCAAAGATTTGAAAATCAACAAAACAGACAGACTCAGTGGAATGACCCTAAAATTCTCATGGTTAATCGTTTGGGGGTGAACATATAATTATATGCTATCAAGTTAAATTTTAAACACTTAGCTGTTTAATGCATTTTATTTAGAAGAGCTCTAGGAGTAATTATGATCAATATTAATCATTGATGCATTGCAAAAGAATATAGAAATGTGGCTGAGGCAAACACATTTTCAGAGTAAATAGCTGTGAATAAAATGTACATAAATGGCTCTCTATAGGTATGGAGATGTAAATCGAAGCACAGATGGATGGAGCCTGTCTGTCTAAGAGTATCTCTTAGTCAATGTGAACTTTTAAAAATTCTTTTGTGAGATTTCACTTGTAACAATTGTTATAAAAATACTCATTTGCATTACCTTCAACTGAAACAATGAAAACGCAAGATAGGATGTAATTAACATTTCTGGCCCTAACTTTTTCAAAGAGAAAATGTCCAAGCTTTTGAGAAGAAAAGCCCAAGTAGAATGTAGTGGTTTTTTGGAGTTTTTTTCAAATGGATTTTTGCCTCTGTTCAATGTGTACTGATGAGCTGTGTTTCTTTCCATTCCCACCCGTGCCTCCCTATTCAGGAGAAGCCGTTCATCTAGCTAGAGATTTTGGGTACGTTTGTGAGACAGAATTTCCTGCCAAAGCAGTAGCTGAATTTCTCAACCGACAACATTCCGATCCAAACGAGCAAGTCACAAGAAAAAACATGCTTCTAGCTACAAAGTAAGACGTTTAACTTTCTGACATGTTGCTTACAAATAAGGGAGGGGGACAAACTCGAGTTTGGGGCTTTTATTTGTGAAGATATTTGTTTGCTGCATAACCAGTGGCTGATGGCTTTGTAGGTTGTGAGGGTGTGTGTTGGCCCTCCTGGTGTAGGAGAGCTCTACAGACCAGCTTGGTTTTCTCCAAATCTGTTTGCTCAGATTACCTTGAATGTGAATTGTGCAAATTGAGAGTGGATGTTTAGTTACAGAAAAAGCAGTAATTCTTCAAAGCAAAACATCTTCTGGGCCTATTCACTTAGCTTATCAATTTAAGTAGAAAGGGGAAGTCTTCCATTGACAGTAAAATAAAACTGGCACATTAAACCGATTTCAGTTCATTAAAATCGGGAATGGTTCTTCCTGCCTAAACAGCTCTGTTACTTAGCTAATACAGGGATATTTAAAATATATTTTAAATGACAATCTGTACGCAGTTAAAATGCTAGCAGAGTTTATCGTTGGTGGGGCTGCCTAGACTTCCAGGTGGTGTGTGAAAAGAAAATTATTGTTTTGGTATGTTTGCTGCAAATTAAAAGGGTTGTTTAGTAGCCCTTAATTACCAGCGGAGGTGTCACCAAAGGGCACAGTGCCAGAGGACACAAGCAGGAGATGGGAGCTGCTTTATGGCTGGAAGACATTAACATGGGTTTTAGAATACAAACTGTTTCAACACGCCTCTGAGCTCTCTTGCTGTAAGGTGTGTTATTTCTCCAACCATTTGTGCAGTGAGTGGGTGATATAACCTATCTTCTGCACCATGCCCTTGTATCCTCCCTTCTCACCTCCCTGGAAGGAAATTTCCAGGCTCTGGTTAGCATCAGCCTTCCCCTCTGTGGAAAGGTCCCTTTGGATTTGGAGATAGAGATTTACATATATAAATGTTTCAGAATACCCTAATTTAAATCCTCAGTTGCCAGCTTTGCCCTCACTCATTCTTCCTGACACACAGGTGTGTGTTTTAGCCTTGTGAAGGAAGAGGCCCATATCTCTCTCTGGTTCGCCCCAAAAAAGAAATCTTCTAAGATATGGATAAATCCCTTAGCTTACCTTTGGATATCATAGCCTGTCTATTAAGCCTGCTCAGGAACTTTAAACTGTGTCTGTGCTCCAAACCCCAGCTAGGCACAGGTGTCTTTTTGTGGAGAGTGTTGGGGGCTGAAATACAGAGAGCGGTGGGGCAAGAGGCATGTGTTTCCATGTTCCTGTTGCCTGCCAGTGTGGTGGATGGGGCTGGGGTGTGATGTGTGGTGTGCTGTCATGTGTGCATGCAAGGTGAAGGGAAGAGGTTTGTGCGTGCTGGGGAAGTGTGAGAATTGGGGAAGGATGCATAGAGAGAAGAGGGAGAAAGGAGAGTTGAAAAGAAAGGAAAGCGCAGGAGCCCCCTTGATCCAGGGGCTTGTGCAATTTAGCAGGGAGAATGCACAGGCTTTGCTGCCACCAGTGATGGTTCATTTCTCTCCCTCTCTCTTCCCTTCCCTCCCTCCCTCCCTCCCTCCCTCCCTCTGTCTCTCTGCTCCATTTGTGCTACAGACAGATCTGTAAAGAGTTCACCGACCTGCTGGCTCAGGACCGATCTCCCCTGGGGAACTCACGGCCCAACCCCATTTTGGAGCCGGGCATCCAGAGCTGCCTGACCCACTTCAACCTCATCTCGCACGGCTTTGGGAGCCCGGCGGTGTGTGCTGCCGTCACCGCCCTGCAGAACTATCTCACCGAGGCGCTCAAGGCCATGGACAAAATGTACCTCAGCAACAACCCCAACAGCCACACAGACAACAGCACCAAAAGCGGCGACAAAGAGGAGAAGCACCGAAAGTGAGGATTCCCCACACACACACGCTCCTCTCCCTTCCCCCTCATAGCCCATCGATCCATTCATCTCCCTCCTCCCTCTCCCCGGCACCCAGCACCCCAGGCTACAGCAACAGAATGAGCGTCCTTCTGCCAGTCCTGTTCTCTGACTCTGCAGGACTGCTCTGCCCTCTCTCCACACCCCTTCCCAGCATCCACATTTCCATTTGCTCCTGCCTAAATTCCCCCCTCTTCCCACTGCCACCATCGTTTTACCCCAGTTTGGAGCCTAAGAGAACAGAACAGGGGGACGGAGCCAGCAAAGAAAAAAAGTTCTGTCTTGAGTTTGTGAACTTTTTTTTAAATAAAACAAAAGGAGGAAAAAAACCCAACAAAAAATAAAACAAAAAAGAAAAGGACTTTTTTTTCTAAAAATATATTAAAAAATTAAAAAAAAATCAAAAAGAAATAAATGATACTTAAAAATTCTATGAGCTTCACCGGACTGAATCACCACCTTCCCTTACGTAAACTTCAGTTAAGATTGTAGCCATACTAAAAATGAAAAAAAAAAGTGAAAAAGTACAACAGCAACAGCAGACAGACAAAAGGCAAAGAGGACTGATGACATTTTATCAGTATTGTGAATAAACTTGAACACAAAACACAAGCGGTTCCATGTCATATCTTCAGTTGTAGAACTTTTTCCTGTCCAAGGTAAAGCGACCAACTTGAACTTTCTATTGCAACACGATTCACGGTTATTATATAAGGGAATCAGTGTTCATGTATGTATATATTTATTTATGTGTAATTTAATGGGAATTGTAAATATGGTGAGTCTGTTTTAAGCCTTTTTTTATTTATCTGGTGATCTCGTTTACCTCTTGTTTAGTGGGTTTTAAATCTTCCCCTCTTAGTTCATCATGTGGTTCATGGTACTTATTTAGATATCAGAGGTTTTTTGGGGGTTTTTCTCTGGGATTCATCATTTTTAGCCCTATTGTAGCATGTTAAAAGCGACAATGAAGCAGCTGAACAAATAAAAAACCATTAATTTTTATATATAATTAGTATGACATTTAGTTTCTCATTGAAGATAAAATAAAGTGATGTTGGACCCTGGCAAGGTTTTTAAACATGTTAGTGGTTTTACAACCCTTATGTGTTGTGGAAAATGAAAAAAGTTATTTTCATCCACTGTCCTTCTCCTGAAAGCACCAACAGAGCAATAAATTAATACTGTCTTTTAAAACAAGATTTAGCTTTACTTTCCTTTTTTCCCCCCCTTTTTTTTTCTCCCTTTCTTTTGTTTTTATTTTTATTTTTATCTTTTTTCTTTTTTTTTTTTTTTCCCAAAGAACTTCAAACATTCGGGACCACCTGGTATCCTGTATTTCCACTGGCCATATTGGAAGCAGTTATAGTTGTGTTGTATTGAGTTGTGCCGGCAGTAGTTTCCATGCCTATCAATGTATCATAGTCCTTTGTTGCCCAGATAAATAAATATTTGATACGCTTTATGTCGATTTTTTTATTCAGTAGCTGTCTTTACCCAGGCGTATTTTTGTTCTTGGCAGTATTTTTTATTCAGTATGGTTACAGTAATTGAGTTTAACTCTCCCTTGACAATTGCTCCTTGCAATAAGCAGCTGAACCCATTGTTTCCCTCAAGTATAATAAAAACTTACTTTCAACTTGGAGTTCAGAGCAGGGTATCATTTAGATATTCCACTGAGTCTGTATTCAGACAAATGACACAATAAAGCACAATGTATTCTTTTGGATAAAAAATTGTCTGTACTACTAACAAAAATGACACACTATCTTTTCTTTAACCGAAACATAATTTTATTTAAAAAATAAAAGTTTTATTTTATTTATGTTGACCTCTAGGTTTTTATTTATGTTTTTATACAGCATACAGAATTATAAGCCTATAAAATTTTGTACATGTAGTTGTCCTAATAGAGAGCAGAGATTAAAAAACACATCTCAAGAAGGACACTTTTAAAAGAATTATTACTGAGAAAATACTGAAAATTATTGCTATGAAAAAAAATAATTTATACTGGTAAATCAGAGCTGGGTGCTCCCTCCCCCTCAAGAAAAAAAAAAAGCTCCGCAGTTGATGCCAACAAAATCATCTCACGGTTGTGAACTTTAGTGAAATCTTGCAGGAGACAGATTATTTCTGATTGATGGTTCGTGTTTTAGTGGAACGCACAGACTGACATTTTGAGATGGCTGTGTCAGTTTGTAAGGGACTGAAATTTTTATCTTGAGTTTCTTCTTGTAGAAACCAGTTGTGAAACAGGGAAGTTTGCTTTAAAAAAATGGAGTGTATGTCTTGAAGATGGTCTATAAAAACATGTGAGAATTCAGATTTTGAATCTATCTTCTTTGGCCCAGGGGGTAGGTGAAGTCAGGATCAGGCTGGATTATGTTATATCATAGGAAGGGAGACTTAATGGAGTTTAGAATGTAAAGGCATTTTAAAAAGAGGGTCTCCTTTAAGTGTTGATGGTATTCTAGTAGTGGAGCCTGATTTTTCTCTTTCCTTCCCTTCCTGCCTCCCTCTCTCTCTCTCTCTCTCTCCCCCTCCCTTTTTTCCCCTTTTTGCTCAGGCAGAAATTGAGGAGGTTAGGAGGGAGGTGTTTACAATAAAGCTGCACAGAGAATTAACATTTACTCATATATTTTGACGTTTGGTAGAGCTGGTGAAGCAAAGCATTAGATAAAGCCCAAGATGTTTCATTTTGCTTTGGTAATCTACTTATGGAAGGCAGTGTAAAATCAATCTTGCCAAGCAGAAAGAGAGTTGGTGGAGTCTAAATTCTATTTTCGTGAGCCAGCTAGTTTATAAAAATGGTGAATATTTTTTTTTCTATAAATTGAAAGTGGATCTTTTGAATGCAAAGCTGCAATTGTTTTAAAAACAGTTATTTATTATTTCCAAGAGAGACTGGTTAACCGTAAAGTAGATGTAACAAAATAATGAGGTGAATGAACCCTAACTGTACATATTCTTGACATAAATGAAATGCACAGTACTATAGCAGGTGAAGTGAAGCATTGTCTATCAGGGCTGTTTTTCTTGGCTGCATCTCAGATTGTGTGTGGGATCCTAACCTCAGGCACAATAGCATTCATAAACAGCAATACATTGCTGCTCTTTCTACAGCAACACATAAATACTCATTTTTAAACGAAAACAATCTTATTAAATACCATTCATTCATATCTGGATTTACAGATGCTTGTTACTTTTTGAAACCTGTACCCAATATAATCGTTTTATACTGGTCAATGTATAAAGCAATCTTATGCTAGAACATTATAAGGTCATAATAAATAATGTTTTAAACATATAATTAGCTACTTCATGGTAGGAGAGCGCATATTAGGTATTCTGCTGTGGATTAGCAAGCCACCAAAAACCAGAAATGAAATGACCTTGCATAGATTTCTTTATTACTATTATTTCTAAGGAAGGATTTTACAGGCGATAATGGAAATCAGACTAGGTTCGGTTCAGCCTCTTCTGCTGTGACCAGTGTGCAGTTACTAAAACGTGCTAATTACTTCAGCGTTCTTTGGATGCATTTTTAACGTTGGGATTGAGGTGCAGCAGTGAAATTCTGGGTCATGCTTTTATACACTAAACAAAAATCTGTTGTTACTTTCCCCCCCGCCCCAGATCGGTTGGAGCGGGGGTGAGTGGTGGCTGAATGTTAGAGCATTGCTGCCACGCTGAGCTAATTCCTACATGTGAACCAAAATACAGCTTGGTGCTCTTTCACCGTGAACAAGGACAGCCCTCCTCTTTGTACCGTATTTTACCCCACCCTCCAAAAATCAAATATTAATATAATTTGAGATTTAACTGGTGGAACAGCCATCAGGACAGCAATGCCCCGCAGCTGAAATAATATTTAAAATAGAAGAGATTTGACATTTGAGAAGTCAGTGGCTTGAAATACCCAGTTGTACTTAGCTAATTCAGTCCTTAACCTCTGGTTTCAAATAAATCAATTACAGTCGATTCCACTTCAGTTCAGAAGTGCACAAGGTTTTTAGTTAATTGAATACATTTTATTCACTGGCTAGGAGTATTCATTTATCCAAACCCTTACATTTAAAAGCAATTTCTTTACTGTCCATGATAAATTCGACTGCATAATCAGATCAGTTCCTTGTTTGTTTACTCGTCTTGTACCTCCCATTTGAATTCCACAATGTGTGCTTCCCTTTCCCTCCTTGGTACATGAATATCTCAGCCCAGACCAGATTCCCAGAGCCTCAGCTCTCATGTTAGGAAAGTGTAGCTAAAATAACTCGTGCCCTTCTGACAGGGATCAGTGTGAAGTCCATTCCAGCTAGTGAGGGCACAGTGACTTAAACTGGCTCCATAATCAAACGTGAAAGGTTGGGAGCATAAAAAAAATACATGGTACCTTTGATTTTGTCCCATGCACCTTTTCTGCATGAAAGAGCTATGTCTCTTCTCCCTGCCCTGCAAGAAGCTGGAACTTAACTCCTAGAGAGAATTTGGAGCCAGCTTGGTGTCAGCAGGATAAGATTTTAGTCAAGCACCAGGCAATGAAGTTGTGTCCCTGATCCACTTTGAACAGATACTGGTACACACTTTGTGTGTGTGTTGTTTGCAGAATCCTGCTGGCGTTGGTTTACTGTTTTGGAAAGGAAAGGGGTTAATTAGCATCATTATCAATCACTAATGCTTGTCTAACGTGGCCAAAGAATAATCAAGTTAGGGAACTGCATGAAGCTAACATCTGCTTCATTCTAGTTAAAGATTTTTCCTTATATCGTTCAATTATTGGAAGTCCACACTGGTTTCAGGCTTTGTCAGGGCCATAAAGCAGGGTCAGATCGTTAGAAATCTAGAATGGAGGGGAAAGTGCAATATAAATAACAAATGGCTTCATTATTTGAGTTACAGGTGCAAGAATGGCTGTGAAAATGAGTAGGGTTTACTAGAATGTGTTCCTTCTTTTTATCTCCAGTACAGAGGAAAAAATAAATCAGCCAAGCCCAGTTCCTAAATCATTTATTCTGCATAGGCTGCACCCTCTCCATTTGCAGTATTTAGTTTAGTAACTCCAAACTCCCAAAAAGTAGTTTAAAGCAAGCTGTTAGAAACAGAGGAAAAGTGAAAGTATTTTATTACCCATCATTAGCAAAGTCTTACTGGCTTCAGAATAGCAAAACAGCCTTGTTTTTCTTCTTCTAGTTAAAGTTTCTAAGCTTTCTTGGATGAATGAAACAGCTGATATTTCAGGAAGGGTAAACAGATATATAGCTGATGGTGGCAGTAAATATTTGTATCCTTGAACTGTTACTCCTTTCTGGTGCTGTAGATATGAAGGTGACAAATCTGTGGTATTTTATTCCCTCTTACAATAACTGCAGTCATGTCTCTCTGATGCTGAGTTTAACTTTGGTGGCCCAAAATTTTTATCATACCAACTGAGCAGTTAGAGCATCTTCACTGAGTGAATGTAGTGTGGAAATCAGGGTAAGACTATTGAGAGCTTTCTGGTAGTGTAGGAGGGACCTGCTGGTTCCCTGTGGCACTTTTCTTTCAGGCTCTGATTTTGCAAGGCACATCCTGGCACCCAGAGCCTGTGGTTTCCCCATGAGTCCCTCCCTCTCAAAACCAGGGCCCTGAGGTTACTCCAAGCTCCATAGTTGTTGTCTTGTTTTGTAGTCACAGAGCTCATTTGCAGAGCGGATCTTCAAACCAGGGCAAGGAGGGTAAACTGGGGAAGCATAGCCTAGGTGAGGAAAAAATTGTCTTGTGTTCAGCAGGAAGGTGGAGGACTGTCAGGTGTGAAGTGCAAGCCATTTCACCATGTTGTTCCTTGAGCATGTTGTGTGCACATGCACACATATCCTATTTTCTATAGGAGATCTACTTCACCTGCATGAAAACCTTTTCTGTCCAGAGATGCTCTCAAGCCCCACTGCTGTCGTAGCCTGTGGTATGGTTAATTCTCTTTGTAATGCTCAACTAAAAGCAGATACAAGAGTTCTGAATGGAGAGTTGCTTCCTTGTGGGAGTGTGAGCTGTGCAATTACACTCGCAGGTTGAGGGATGTATTTTGCTCCTCTCCAGTGTTTTTGGTTATGTTTCTACCTGCTTGTTCCTCCTGCAGAACTTCCTGCTTCAGCATTGCTTTGGCCAGAGCTGGCCCCCTCCTCTCTGTGTATGATCCATTCTGATCCCCAAAGCTAAGGGTAAAGAAGTAGCGATGTGAAATATTTGGGGCTCCCAGGAGAAGGGAAGAGTTGCAATTCCCTTTTCTTCCCTCTTTCTCTCTCCTTCCCATTAAAGTTTACTGGCAGGCATCCTTCCCTCCAGCTTGTCCTCCTTGCCCTCTGCCATGCTGCTGGATGCTGTTGCCTGTGCTTGTCCTGTCTCCTCCTCTCCTGTGGTGGAGTTTATCTCTCTGCCCTGCGAAGCCTGGGACGGCTTGGACAACAGCTGGGGAGATGCCCAACACTGCAGCACATGCTGGTGTGCCCAGGCCCGGGAGGGCCAGTGGGGCAGTGCTGGGAGGAAAGCAGGAGCTTTGCCTGGCCTCAGTGCTCTTTTTTCTCATGAGTCCTAACGAGCTGCACTTTATTAGTGCTAAAAATGTGCTCCTGCCGTGCCTGCCTGAGTTTTGGAGCCTGTGTATGGGTGTAGATGATCCAAGACCGCAGTTGATGGGTGTCCCATTGCCATGGAGCCTTGATGAGCATCCTGGCATGCTGATGATTGGGATGGAGGCTGACAGGCTGGCTGCTGGGTCTTCTTCCCATCCTCATGCCCTTGGGAGAGCTTGCAGCTATCCTGCTCGTAAGGATGGGGTTTTGCAGGGACCTAGGGAAAGGGAAGGAAAACAGGAGGTGGCTGTGGCTCATAAGAAAGTCAGATGGAAAAGGGGCAATTTAGATTTTGCTTTGTGTTTCCAGGAGGGCCTGGACAAGGCCCTGGTAGGAGGTATGAAGATCACCCATTCCTTGCTGCAGCTGCTTTTGGAAAGTTTCCTGGGAAAGGTCTGGGGAAACTGGAGCCTCCAGCAGAACTGGCTGCTGCTATGACCTTCTTGGAGGCCGACTGTTTATTTGTTCACATTGTCGTACCCGGGGAGGTTTTTCACCTAGGGCGCCTCTTGCTCCTGCCTATCAGTGCAGAGCCGGTGTGCCAGCACCGTGTGCACATGCGGCTGTACCTAGAGGTGTGTGTTCAGCTGTATTTCTGGGTGTTTGCCTGTTTGTTCGTATCTATATATTTATCTTTATGGGCGTGTATATTTCTGTCTCTATTTCTGAGACTTTTGGAGAGGCTGGGATAAGAGGGGGTGGGGTGGGCTGTCTCCCGGATAGTTGATATTCCAGGTTCAGCCTCTTTCTCCGCTCTCATTCTCTAAACCCAGCCAGGGGGAGTGTCGCCCCAGGCCGAACATATGCTTCTTTCCATTGCACTAATCCACCTTCAGCGTGGAGGAATAATTGCTCGAGTGTCCATGGCTCCTCGGCGCTTTGTCCCTCGCTGGCTCCCATCAGCTTGGCACACGCCATTTCAATCAAATCCTTTCAGAGCCCTGTCTCCTTTTATCACGTCCCCGCTCCGCGAGAGGAGGGAGGGGAGGACCGGGCTCCCCGCAGCCCCGGCGGGCCGAGCCGAGCCACACCGGGTCTCTCCGCCGGGAACAAAAGGGCGGCCGAGCACCACCGGGCTGAGGTTGCTCTGTCTGCAAAGGCGTTAAAGTATGAGATTGTTGTTGCTGTTGTTGTGGGGAAAAAAAAAAAAAGGATAAAAAAGATTAAAATAAAAACAAAACAAACAAACAAAAAAAAAACCCAGGAAGCAATCCCGCGTGGCGGTCGAGCTCTGTTCCTTGTCACGGCGAAAAGCTCCGGTAGTCCAAGCAGGCATTAGGTTATGAAGAGGTGTGTGGAACCCCCACCTCTCCGTGGCTGTGCTGCTGGTGATAGGGACAATTAGCGGCTGGAAAACTCCCGCGACTCTCTGTGATCAGCGAAATGGGAGATTTTTGCAGAAATCTGCCTCCATCCCGATTGTCCTCTTTTACCTGGCGAAGCCAGCCCCAACCCGCCGGATCAGAGGGGCTGGACACGAAAGAGGAGCAGGGATGCTCCGGCCCTCCCCGCCGGCTCGGGACCCAGGAGGGGCACAGTGGGACAGGCTCTGCCCTGCTGCAGGGAAAGGCTCCGTCTTTTCGTTTTTTGTTTTGGCTCTCTTCTCCCTCAGACCAGGGAGTCCTGTTCTATTTCTGATGTTAAGAATTCTACCTAGGACCCCTTAGCTGAGGGAGTAAAAGAAGAGTAAGGCGGGATGGTTAACCGAGGGAAATTTAAAATTAAAGAAGAAAGAAAAGCTTTAAAAGAAGGAGAGAAAAATGTGCGCGATCATTACATCCTTGCAGGACTCTTCAGGTCCTTCTTACTTCTTGTTTTTTTGCTCAGCTATCTGGGATGGCTGATGGAGGGCAGCCCCCCCCCATCACCCCGGGCCCACCTTTCCCGGGAAGGCCGCTGCGCTCCCTAAGGCTGCCTGTTGTCCTGTCCGCCTTGCTGCTGCTGGGGGTCGGGGACAGGAGGGCTTCGGGTGCGGGTCCTGCCTCCCCCGTCAGCGCTGTTGGGCTCGCCGCAGGTGAGGACCGAGACTTTCACAAGAAAACGGAGAGTCGGGCCACCGACGGGCTGGCCGCATTTCACACCCTGCCGTCCGTCCGTTCTCCCCATCCTGCGCTCCGAGGGAGCCCACAGAGCCCCGAGGCGGCCGGAACTGCCCCGAGAGCTGCGGGGGGCTGTGCCGCGACACCCGGGCCGGGCCGGGGCCGAGCGCCCCGGGGAGCTGCGGCGGCTCGGGAGTGTGCCGGGGTTTGCTCCTCTCGGTGTGTGCCCCGCGAATCCCTGAATAGTTTTTTTAATAAAGCGTGGGTCTTCCCTGCTGCTGAGAAAAATCGCCTTTATCTATCTATCTATCTATTAAAAAAAAAATTAAATCCCCTTTCCACTATTCCACTACTACGTCTGTATTTAACCGCAACATCCGCAGAAACTGCCTTATGAAAACCAGACTTTTCTATGGAAAGACTCTTCTGGCAGCAATTAGTCTGGCTTTCTTTAACAAAATTCTTTGTAATGTCATTCAGCGGAAAAAAAAATAATCCCAGGATAATTCTGATTACACAGTTAAAAAAAAAAAAGTAAAATAAAAAAAATTAAAATTAGCATATTCGGGTTTGCCCTGGGGAAAAAAACAAAAGAGAAAGGTTTACATTTCCTATTGATCGGAAAAAACTCGCTGAGATTGTGCGAGGGTGGGCTTTCAAGGGAAACAGGCTAGTTCAGTTCCTGTGTGATGGGCGTAGAGGGCATTAACGCACACACTCGTTAGCGAGTTATTTTGGGGGCTCTGCCTCAGCCTCGCAGCATAGCCCCACCTCGGCCGGGAAGCGGCAGGCGGGCGGGAGTGCCGCTGCCTCCAGTGGGAGGCTCGTGTCCGGCCCCACGCAGCTGCGCCCGCCCCCCGGCAGGCAGCGCTCGGCTGAAAATCGCGCGGCCGCCCGGCGCGCAGGGAGAAGCGCTTCCCTTTCCTCCGCACCCCTCCTCCGGAGCTGGTTGTCCCCGCGTGGGTCCCGACCCCCACCCAGCAGGGCAGAGGTTGTCACCCCCGCTCCCGGGCGGCAATCAGCTCGCTCCCTGCCTGCCGCCCCCTGCCCACCGGAGGAGGATGAGGAAATGGGGGAGTGAGGGGAGAAGAAAAGTGGTCCCGGGAGGCGGGGGAGGGTGGGGGTAGCTGCCTACCTGGAAGCGTGTCGCGGATGCTCGGGCAAAGCCAGTCCCTCTGCCTCATTCGCAGCTTTTTGCCACTTTCCCCCTCCCTCTCTCTCTCCGTGCTCTGGTGAAAGGTTGCATGTTCCAGCCCAGAGAGTCAAACGTTAAATTGTTAAACCAGAGAAAGAAAGGAGGGGGGAGAGAGAGAGAAAAAAAAAAAAAAAAAAAAAAGGCGTGTTTATATTTCAGATATTTTAAAAGGTCGGCTTTAATTAGGTTAAAAACAAGTATTATTGGCCCAGAAGCACATACTGCAATAAGCTCGTTATAAGCCTAATTGCAAAGGAAAAAAAAAAAAAAAAAGAAAAAAATAAGAAGAAATGTGCGTGTGGAGAGACGCCGTACTCTTTCGGCACGACCCACCTCCTAAAGTGCGTGGGTGGGGATGCGCCATAACCGCGGCGTGGGGCGCCGCGCATCCCCACGCGGGACGGCCAGGATAGGCTCCGCCGTGCCCATCCCTCCTCACCCCGGCTTCCATCCTTTGGGAATGAGTTTGGTATTTGCCCGCGGTGCTTGCCCGGAGTGGGGGGCTTCTTTTGCCGTTGAGCGAGGTGTGGGGTGTCTGTGCTTGAATCTACTCTGAACTTGCCGTAAAGCTCAGTCCCTCTCGACCCTCCAAACTAGGTCTTCTCCCCAGCTGGCCCTTCTCCCTCAACCCCTTGGCAACACAACCTGGGGGGGAAGGGGGAACCATTTGCCCTGAATCACAAATTTTCATGGCTTGGAAAGAAAAAGGTAACCCTCATGTCTAGCTCAATTAATAAACATGGTGATTTCACACCCAAAAGGAGGACATTATTTCACGGGAGCGCTATCAGCTCCATCACAAAGGGTCACAGCGCAGCTGTGGCGAGCCCCGGGTTATTATGCAGCCTGATGATAGGATCCCGCTTGCCATCCCGGCTCCTTCCTCGGGGCGACCAATAGCCCCCGGCAGGGCTTGTGCCACCTCATGATAAAGGACTTACCCGATGTGTGAGGAAATGGAGCAGCTTTCAGATGAGAGGTAATAAGCTTGCAGGCGAAGCCCCAGCCCTTCGTTTCCCCCCTACCCTCCGTCTCCTGCCTTTCCATTTAACTTTTTTTTTTCCTCTCCTCCCCCCAGACAACAACAGCAATAAGTTATTATTCATTTGAACGTAAACCTGACGCTCCCTCTCACCTTCTCCGGCCCCCTGCGGGGAGCAGAGGCAGGAGACCCCCGGTCCCCCCTCCCAGCCAAGTCCTCACGGCTGCCGGTGGCAGGAGGAGCTGCCTCCCCGCAAGGAGGGACAGTTGTGGCTGATGGATTTCTGGTGTCAGGAATTGGGTCCAGAAGCTGTGAGGCAACATATTAACTGCGATCCCATAATCTCTTAATCACATTACATTTTAAGTGAGCATGTGTAATTTCACCCATCAATGATTTATTTAAGCAAGGGAGCACAATTACTTGTCTCGCACACAAACGCTGGCTGGGGGAGTATTGTTTGACAGAAATAAAATCTGCGGTTTGAGAGACTATGTGTTTCTCCGTGCTGAGAAACCCCAGACCCCCGCTCCTGAGGACAGGAGTTAGGTAGCTGATCCTCCTACACTGGCAAGGCGAGGGCGAGGTTTCCCACCCTTCCCATCCATCCTCTTTCCAGAACCAGCCCGGCAGCAATGTCTGACGCTGGTGCGGTGAGAAGGGTCTTCAGCTGCCCAGTCCCTCCTCGGTGCTGCCCGCAAGTTCTTGCTCGGGGGGACGTGCCAGGAAAACCAGGGGAAGGTTTGCTGGCGTGTGGGGGATCTGACCCTTCTGCATCGTTTTGATTAAAGCAGGTATAATTTATCGGGGGAGCCAATATTACACGGTGTCACTCTTCCCGAAACCAACATTAAAGAGGAAGGAAAGTCCTCCTGTAGGAGAGTAACCCTCCTGGCGCGTTGCTGAACACTGGTCTGAGCATTTGACTCCTCCGGCTCTGGCCTGCACACATGCGGCACGGCGAGAGCTGAAGCGCGTCCCGCATTTTGGCACGCCAGCCCGCTCCGCCAGGGCTGCCCTCCCTTTCCCCCGCTCCGGGCTGAGCCTTTAAAGTTGCCCAGAGGAGAGCAACGCGACATTTCAGCGGGAGGTCAGCATTCCCCATCCTCTCTTCTTTTCGGCCCCAGGGCCAAACTTGCCACTGAACGGCCGGTGCCGGGATTCGCTTCCCCGGCTGCGGGGCAGCATCCCCGGCAGCTCCCGCCTGGGAACGTAGACCGCCGGCGGCCAGACCTCCGAGCCTCACCGTCTGCCTGCGGAGAGGGTAGGCGGGCTCGCAGGGGACTTCTCCGGCTCCCCCAGACCACTCCCTGGCTTCGGGCCTCCTGGTCCCGTTGTGCAGCTCGGCCCCAGCACCAGGCAGGAAAGGAATCACCTCCACAGCTTTATGTTATTATCGTTATTATTGGTATCATTGCTATAAACCCCCCGGCAGTTCGCTCTGTGCAGAGCGGCCGCATCCTGCGCCCGTGGCCGGGAGGGAAAACCACCCGAGGAACTCGTGAGACTGCCCTGGAGCCGATGTCTTCCTCAAACCGGGCTGGGGTTCTACACGTGCTGCTATGAATAGTCGATGGAAGAAGGTCCCCGAGAGGTAAAATGTTCGGCTACAGAGAGAGAAAAAGACCAGCCCCCCCTCCTCTTTCAGTAGCTTTGATTTTTTTTTTTTTTTTCTTTTTTATTTTCTGGAGCTGCCTTAGTCTGGCATTTGGCAGATTTAACGTCGCAAAGGAAACAAAGAAAAAAAGTAATTACATTTTTGGAAAACAAACAATAATTACACGATACAATCGGTATAACAGTAAGTGAAACACAGCAGCGGGAGTTAAAAACAATATTCTAGCCATGGAGATGGGCTCCGCCGCTGACTCAGCGGTTTCGAATACTCCAAATTATCCTTACATCGGATTTCGGCAGTGCAGTTCAGCTGCAGTCTACTGGCTTTTAAATTAAAACATATCTCGCTGATTAGGCACGTATTAGGGTCTAAAAAAAAAAAAAAAAAAAAAAAAAAAGATGCCCAAAACAAGGAAGAATGTTTCTCAAGACAAAAATTATTCTGGTGGATCAGGAATATTTTATGAGCCCCTTTTTCCCATCCGTGTGGCAAGCGGAGGAGCTGCGTTTGGAGAGGCAGCCCCTGCCCCCGGTTCCCGATGCCCGGGGCGGGGGTGGGAGGGGAGCAGGAGCGGCTGCCTCGCATCTGAACTGCTGCAGCACCTGTCACCTGGAGAAGCTGTGACTTCACATGCCCCGCGGCTCTGACTTCACGTTGCAGCGCATTATTCCATTACTGAGCCCTGTTGACATAAACACTTCCTCCCCCCACCCCGACCTTCTAGTTCCTCTCCCCCATTTGCCCGACTTTCACACGAATATTTGGGATTATGTCCAAGGCAGCAATAAATTTGTGCGTGTGTATTTTCCTTTTTTTTTGCAATTAACCATTTTTTCAATTGACTCAGTTTTATTTTAATCAAGAGCCCTTAGGATTAGTTGTAATGATATGAATGGTTAAAGTGGGAAGAGCTGAAGGCTCAAGAATGCTCTCTCCTAGGAAGAAAATATCAGACATCCCACAAAAATAGCCGTGCAGAGCGTAGGTCTTATGTAAATGGATAGAAATCAGAGGGTTGCCTGAGTAATGTAAAGTGTACTTGAAATCTAGCATTTGTTCAATCAAATCTTTGTTCTGCTTCCCATTAACTGCCAAACCAAAAAGGAGAGTAATAAAAAAGAAAAGAAAAAAAAAAAAAAAAAAAGAAGAGAGAAGAGGGAAACCCCCCAACTTTACTTTACTGCAAAATTCTGGTTCCCGCCACTTAAAACGTTTATCCCAGAGAAAAGTTTGAGTTGTGCTGTTGTTCAGTGTCGGTTCTGCCCTCAGGACTCCCAAATTCCCAGTGAACAGGCACACAAGCGCTGACGACAACAACAGCAGCAAATACGAGGCTCCTCGCCGCCTGCTCTGTTTAGAAGCAAACCCGCTCTATTTTTTCTTCAGACAACCCCAGACAGAAGTGGCAACTAAAGCTTTAAACCCTTTGGAAATTCCTTTCTGGTTTAAGAGAGCCAGGGGGCTTTCGTCCTCTGCCTGCCGTTGGTTGTGAGGAAGGGCAACAAAAGAGGTAAAATGCCTTCTCCAACTAACTGGCTCAGCGTTTCACATGCATCAAAGGGAAGGCAAGAGCTAATCCGAAAATGACCACTTTAATGTACACGAACCCACGGCTACAGCAGCAGAACCGAGGGGGATTTTTCACTCCCCACCACAACAAAACCCTACACTTAATGTCATAATAACAGATATTAAACAAAGGGGAATGAAAGGATCTCACGCTGGGTTTTCTGCATTCTTGAGTCTAATTAAAAATATACAGAAAAAAGACATAGTTTGGGTCAAAATGGCATGAGAGACGCCTTGTGCCAGTGAAGAGGCTGCAATTATCAGCTTAGAGACAATGTCCTAGAGGTCTTATTCACTCTTCAGCTCCAGGGGAGCTGAAAGCCACTGAGGGGTGAGTGGGACACATGCACCCAACCAGGGCTGAAAGGGCATGGAGAAAAGGGCTAAGGGACATTTATCCTTTCCTTTCCCCTTCCCCTAGGCAGCAAAGGTGGACTAAAACAAATACAGCAGAGCCCCACAAGGGGTTTTTGTGGATTTTTTTTTTTTTTTTGAGGCCAGTTGGACTGCCCTTCCATTCAAATGGAGCCGGGGTATTTACTTAGTGTCAGATTGTATGACTCCGGCTTCTGCCTTTGGGGCTGGTGCCTGCCAACTGGGAAGGGAATCCTGTGGTGAGCAACAAGTGCCCTGCATGACAATACCTTCCTGGGGAGAAAATACCTTGCAGAGAAGGGATCTTCTCCAAAACAGCAGGCCAGAAACTGGAGCCAGACAAATTCAAATGCAAGATAAGGCACAGGCAGGCGATTTACTATGTCAGTAAGTTACTGAGAGACAACTGGTCGTGCTCCCACCTGTATTTTGGCAGACGTGTGGATGCCATACAGGAGAGGTGACTGAGTCTCATGCAAGTGATTGGGCTCAATATGGAGCATAGCCTACCGTATGACAGAGGTCTGATGAAGCCCTTGAAGCTATGACTAAGAAATGACTTCAAGACTTTGTGATCTGGCCCCTTACAAATATCCACAGAGCTGTTTTCGGGTATTGGTGTTTGGCTGATGTTACTTAGATGTAACAGTAGGCAAACTGTCTTTTCCTTGGCTCCTGTGAATGCTAATATCTTTCCACGCTTGCTTTTTTTGTTTCCAGAGGAGCCAGACTTGGCCAGGTGTCGGGAAGATTGGTCTCTAGTGAAGAGGTCACAGTGTTGCCACTCTCCTTTTCTCTGAGACTTTCTTGGTGCCTGCAGGCATCTTGGGTTGCACCAGCAAGGCAAGTGATGGGCAGGGGTTCCTTCAACTGAAACTGTTGAGACCTGTGGATGGTACTCCCACTCCAGAGAAGGGACATAATTACGGTGGAAATCAAAACAGAGAGAGACGGGAGCAGTGCTGCTCTCATCCCATGGCAGCCACAGGGAACAAAATACACCTAACTCGAATGTTCTATTTATCCCCCCTCAGCTGGTCAAATGGATCAATTCAGAATTACTCACGTATTTAATTTGATGTATAAAGACAGAGCAGAGAGCAGCCCTGACTCTTGCTGCTAGCAAGACATGGGTGACCTGATGGATCCTTCTTTCCTGTCTGTGTCTTGTCTTCAGAGGTTTCATCTGCCCAGGCCACTCTGCCTTAAATTCTGTCTTGCACAGAGTAGGAGGGTCTTTCCAGCTTGCCTGGCAAGACCTTCCTAACCTGAGGGCCTTTGTGAGTGGCCCAGGAAACCTTTCCCCATAATTGCAGGGTACTCATTCAGGGCTCTGTGTGCGGTGCAATCATCATTTACCAACACGGTGACTCCTACTAACCCTGCAGCACAGCTGCCTTAGTGGAGTTAAAGATTAATTATTGCCCCTAAATCCAAGAGGTCTTCTTCAGGCAACGTCACTAATATTTCTGAGGCTGGTTGTATGCTGAGTTTCTGAGAAAAAGCTGTAAAATGAAGGTTTCAGCTATCATTGCTCCTCAGCCTGTAAAATCCTATAGAGGGGAGAATAATATTTGTTATTTAGGGTTTGTGCTCAGGCTTTCTGCCTTCTGTTTTCTTTATGGCTTTGGAGTGACACCTATGAAGTGGTGTTTGAAACATTTATGTGCTGTTTTCATTGAACACCTGGAGAGCAATCCCACTGCTCTTGCAGGGAGCACTGACAGGACACGACAGGGAGGGATACCGTAGCTCATTTTCACACCTGCAGGTGTAAGTTTATGCTACTTAATCCCATAGTGGTCTTTGGCTAGTGCACCTATGCGAGCTGAACCACATTTGGCCTTGCAGGGGTGCTCCCCTCACACTCCCTGGAATGGGCACTGCTCTGCATCCCTCTGGGACCTGAAGGCTCCTGCACAGAGCTGATGGAAGCTATCTGGCAAGGGAAGAAGTCCTGCTTCAGACAGGGCTGACAGCACCCATGTGCTGGAGGCAGCCCTAACACTGTGGTAGCTTTCTTTGTGGTAGGGTGCCCAAGAGATTTAGGAGCTGAGTAGAAAACTATAAGCAAGTCCACAGTGCTCTGCCTGTCTTCTGAAGACTGGACTTAAATGAAGTTCACAGCCTAAAGCACTGATTTTGGAGGGGCTGAGGAGTGTTTCCTTAGTCCCCTTTGTGTGAGGCTCGGTGTGGTGGTGGAGTGCAGTTCTCATCAGGACGAGTATATTAAAAGTAGCAACAGACAGATGGATTTGAAAATAAAAGTAATTCAGTGCTTCAGCAGCAGCAAAGAGAGCAGCAATTCCTTGAGAGATGGACTTAAGTAACCACCCTGTTGTATAGTAAGCTGGATTCTCAATAAGAAAACAAAAGGAGAAACTTTATTCTAACAATAAAATCATCATCATCAATCACCTTAAAGAATATGGTAAATGAAAGCTGGAAGAAGCTTGACCATCTTTCTCAGGCTAATAAAATAATCTGGTTCATATTGCTCATATCTGATTAACATTGTGTCTAATAGTCATGCTGGTTGTAATTCCATTGCCAGTATAATTCTGAAGCTTTTTTTTTTTTTTGGTAAATATTTATCCTCATGTGAGTCTTGGTTTGTACATTACTCGCTGGGAAGTGTAAATTTTTAAACCAATGTTATACAAAGTAATTAGCTAAGCCATGAGAATAAACGCTGACAACATATAGGGCCCAAAGTTGTCAGCATTTCACTTTTATTAGTGTGAGCACTCATGGCATGTTCTGCATGGGTGTATTTTTAGTGGGGCTGCTCATTCATCTCTTGATGGGGATGTAGGCAGTGATGATGGGGAGACTTAGAACCCCATTCTCTTGATGGGGAGACTTGGGACCTGGGGGAATTACACTCTTTTCTATTGCTTCTTTCATATGGAATTTTCTATTTTTTTCACTCTTTTCTATTGCTTCTTTCGTGGGATTGTAACACAGTCCACAAATACTGTGCTTTTGTTGTCTGTCTGAGGAATATAATTTATTATAACTGTTTAGCACAGGCTCCTGTACTTAGTTTATCCCCAACACTGATGTGGCTCTCTGCTGTGGATTAAGCTGCAAAATATGACTTGCAAGATGCTGATAACTTGAGAGTAATGAAAGGCACTGTCTCCCTTCTATAATCTACTGTTTGTTTTTCACATTTTTCCCAGTGTAGAGATACCAGGATTACATTTACTGGGCTGTGCCCAGTTCTTCTGCACTGAGAGCAATGGGAAACAGCTAGGTGTCTCTCTGCACTTTCAGGTAGTTCAGTGCTTTAAAAATCTGATCCCTGTGTTCTTTGTGTCTATGTCCTTATCTTAAGATCAGCCTAACTGACTTGGAAGCAGGTGAAAATTTTACTAAAAATACTATCTGGCCTGTTTCTAAGAATAAGTTAGAAAATAAAGACAAAAAGGCACTCTAGGTCTTTGCCTTTCAAGTTTACATTTGTCAGGGGAGCATTTAATACAGCCATATGGAAAACTGGATCCTGTAGATGGGACATCTACATGGGACAGTCTGCACCCACACAGTTCAGGGAGTCTTGTCACTTTAGGAAAGCTGCTCCCAAGCCTTGGTATTTGGAGATCTGGACAAAAGGGTTGAGATGCCATGGCATCATGTCATCCCTTATTCCCTTACTGATACATCCTTCTCTTTCGGTTTTACTGATAAAATGAATGAGAAGGAAAAAATCTCAAGGAAAGGAAGCAAACTCCACAACCCTGCTTATAAATAACACCAAGGTTTGAACCCAAAGTGATGGCAAAATCACATTTTAAGCTGTGCCCGTGTCCTGGATTCACCCTGTTGAACAAGAAAGTAGTACTGTCACTTCTGATTCCCTCCTTGCTGTTGCCCTGGCAGTGTCCAGGGTGGGAAGAGTTGCATGCATCCACTGCTGCATTTCTTCCGTGGCTGTGTCACATTTCTCCGGCTGCTCCTCAAAGGGCTTGTTTGTCCCTAAACTCCTGGGCCTGCCCCAGCTCCAGTCTCTGATATTGGACATGAACCTTGCTGGCAGAACGCATCCTGGCGGCCTTTTCCGTAGGGTCTTCTGAGTGACAGACAGACCTGTGGCTCCCCAGCCACTGCCCTTCGTCCTGTCCCTGAGCGCCTCCCGTGAACTTCCACAGAAGGACTCTGAACATAGCTGAGCAGCGTGATGTGTCTTGGCATCCCTGCCTAGGCCTCTTCAAATGTGCTTCCCCTTGTTCATAGCAATCAGGCCATTTCTGATGATGGTTCAGCAATGCCTTGCAGGCAAGTGAGGGCAGGATCAGTCCTTCTTCTCCAAATTTTGTTCTGAATGAGTCAGATAAGTCATCTAGGCAAGGAGAGGCTCTGCAAGTCAGGGTACAGCAATGGCTTGCAGTGTTCACGTGCCCCTCACAGCTGTGCTTGGAGAGGGAAAATCGGTTCTGGAGCACAGCCCCTGTGCTGTTGGGATGCAGAGAGGCATTGCCACCACCCCATAGCTTGTGGAGCATAAGGTGGCCAAGCTCTGTAATCACTCCTTCCCAGTGTGTCCCCCAGGAAATGATGGCCCCAATGATTCAGGGGGGTCTTCCTACCAAAACTTTGCTACCTTTTGGGTTTACCTAAAACTGCGTGATTTGTTCTCTTTTAGATGTGGCTATCTAGATCTCGCTGTGTTGGTCTAGTGTTATAGTCCAGTGCTTCTGGCTCTCAGACTTTTGACATCTTGGGGCTAGGAGGTAGGCAGGTTCTGAATTTAGGGATTTTTAAGGGTCCCTGGACTGTAAAAGTAGAACTGCCGTTGTATCTGGCTGTACCTTCTAAAACAGTGCTGATATGTGGAGACACAGCAATGGGCTAGTAACAGGATGACAAAATCCAGAAGCAGCTCCTCTGCCAGCTACTATGAACTGGCTATTCTGGCTATTCTAAAAAAGGGAATTTTTCTTTCCATTGTTTTTTGATGTTTTGGTCAATCAATTAATATTTCAACAGGAATCCTGTCAAGACTGGGTTTTATTTCATCGTCTGTTTAGCACAGGCCAGGATATTTTATGAAAACAAGTCAGGAAAAAAAGGAAGATATTTTCCATGATTATTTACATTGGATGCAGCGGAAGACACACATGTATTATACTCTCCTAAAATAAACAAATAAAAGAGATCCTCCAGCAAGGCATTTTGCATAGGGATTGGGCAAATGTTTTAAGTGGTAAGTGTCCATTCACCATGATATTTGATTAACCCCTGCCATGGCTCAGCATGCCACTCATCTTTATGCCATTGGAATAATACATCTTAGACAGGAGAACTGATGAACTTCACTCGTGCTGGGGTTGCAAAGACAGAAGCAGTTTTCCTGGGAAATGCCTGGCTCACAGCCCCCACTCAGAGGATGTAGCCTAAAGTAGTCTCTATTTTGGCAGGTCTTGTTAGCAGGGAAAGGCCTTGGGGTCAGGCTGTCTGGGTTGTGGGCAAAGAGCAGCGTTGAATGGAGGGAGTGGGAACTTCTGCTGTTCCACTTGTCAGTAGAGCAATTTGAGTGGGAGCAAAAGCTGAGTGCTGTGCCTCCATGGTGCACAACACCTCTGTTGTGGACCTGAAGGACAGTGTGATGCTAGTCCTTTAGTGAGAGGGGAATTGAAGCACTAACTTGTGAAAGGACATTGTTCAAGACCAAACATCCCACCCTACACAGTACTGGAGAGAAATGCAAGCCTCTTGCCTTTCAAACTTTTGTGTAAATAATTTTTCTCTACTCCCTCCTATAGAGTGGTGAAGGGTTTCCAGTGTACTGGAGGAAATAAGCATGGTATACTCATACAGAATAAAAGGAAGACATGAAACAGTTTGCAATAGGGTGTGACTTTTCAGGAAACAAACTACCAGTACCTTTTAAATGTTTTTTTAGATTATTGGGTGCAAAGAAGGATTTGTCCTGTATCTATGGATGGAAATATGAATAAGATTTGCTTTAATTAAATCCCACTAACATCCCAGTTATGTGTTCTTGTATTGCTGGCATCAGGAGGTAGACTACAGTCATAAACTCACTGTTCAAGATGTGCAGAACTTAAATATAAGGATATTGCAAATGCAGAAGGTGAGAATAGATACTTCCCATTCAACTTCTAATTCCTGCATGATGTATGAATTTGAAGCACCTAAATGATGGTGGTAGGTTTTTCTTTGGTCCTCTTTCCCTTTTAAAAAGATCCATGTCAAAGGAGATTGTAAAATCTCCTGTGTTTTACCCCAAAATTCATCAAGTAGCAAAAGAAACTAAGAATATGGAAAGAGGTACCAACTGTGAGACTTGTGTTAACTGAAGCATTGAAGCACTGGTGGTTGGTGCTGCTGAAGGCAGGGGTCCAACCTTGTGGTCAGTGTCAGAGCTGCCCCGGCAAGAGCTCAGGCGAGCAGTTTCCTGCACACTGACTGAAGTGGAACTCCCTTTGGGAAAGGCTGGCATGGCATCTGACAGCCTCAGCTCCCCTGTGCAAACTGTGGATCAGATTGTTTGTGATGGTCTCCTAACTCTTTCTATGTCTCAAAGAGTCTCTTTGCAGAGCACGTGAAACCTTCAATTTATGCAGCTGAGGCTGGCTCTTCCTGCCTGCAGCAGCCACCACCACCATTCCCCAGGTCCGTTTGCTTCCTGAGCTACAGTAGATGCTTTATTAGCAACAGGATAAATTAAAAAGCCTGCACAACCCAGGAGAAAGCCTGTATTTAGCACTTCCTCTGTTGCAGCAGGCAGCTCTCTCTTGCCTCTGCTCTGCCCTGCTGATGGGGTGATATCCCCTCGTCCCCAGCACAAGAGTGTCAAATCTGGCTGCAGCTACATTCCTGTCACCACAAGTGAGCACAGTGGGAATCAAGGGGAAAAAAACCCTTGAGAGCTAACTCCACAGCATCATCATAAAAAGTATATGTACACAAGGGGCTATTCTCTTCACTGTGTTTATGTGGCTCCCCTTTTCGTGCTAATACCAGCGATGTTTCTATGTCCTGTGGTGGGAACAAGCCTCTTAGTGAATAATATAGTGTTAAGTCCTGGGTAACACATTAAAGTGCCAGTAAAACTAGTGCAATGAGATTAACTGTGGCAGCTCCAGCTTGTGACCGAGCTACTTTTAATAATATAAAATCTTAAAATCTGTGGTTCCTTCCCATGTATAGGCATACTGTATTTTGCTCTTTCAAGTCAGAACATGCTTTAGTGAATTTTTTCTCTTCTGTTTCCTTTCTTTTTTTTTTTTTCTTTAAATAACTCAATCTTCTCCCCTGTTGTCTCAGAAGGATAGTAAAAATGAGAGCTCAAAGTTTCAGGGAAATCAAGACACTTGCATTTCAATTTGCAGTACAGACCCTCATACCATACTTTGAAGGCAGGCTGGGTGTTTGTGGTAAACCAAGAGATACTATGTCCAGGTGTGCTTGTACACGTGGTACCTATTTGCTCATTAATCTGGGCTCTCAGCAATATCTAGATAAACAGAGAGTTTAGGAACCATAAGAAAAGGCCATGGGATCAGGAGAAGGCCCTTTAATCCCACTTCTCTGCTTTTCCATCCTTCTTCCTTCTTCCTCATCCCCTGCTCCTGTAGCAACAAACCTAGGTGTCTGTGGAAGTCATTTACATGCTTTGCTTCCATTGCCTACTCCCCTAATTTATTCCATATGTTTATTGCCCTTTGTGTGCAATACTCCTGCCTGTGTTCCCTGTTTGCTTATATTTTCCTAATTTTTCAGGTTCTACCTCTTGTGGTTGGTTTGTTCTTGGTTTTTTTGTTGTTTTTTTTTTAACCTGCTTACACATGTGTGATCTCTGTGAAATGTCTTCTCAAAGCCAAGGCAGCAGCATTCACCAGTGCTACTTGGAGCCTTGGCAAAGCAGAGCCCTTAAAGCAGTGCCTTGTTCAGAGGTGCTACCCTGAGAGTGCAGACAGGATGGGACCTACTGGGAGATTCAATTAATATGACTGCTTCAGCAAGTCAGCACTCCCCTTCTCCTCTGCTGAAGAATGGGCCCATAAGGAGAGGAAATATCAAGACACCTCTCAGTACGTGGCTTGGCTTAACAAAATGCACAGCAGTTCCAACTCAACAGAAGAATGCTTGGAGTCTGAGAGTGTAATTTTGAGCCAAAGATTCATTTTCAAAAGCTTTAACTGCGCTGTTTGCAAGAAAAACATAATACTTCCTACTGCTGCAGTTCTTTTATGCCTTTGTACTCATCAATAAATTTTTGTTTATTGGCAGGTACTGGGCATTATCTGTGCCACATCCTGTGGATACCCCTCTAACCAGACACATTGATGGAGACCCAGCAAGCATGACCTTCACAAGACTTTCAAATGCTTGGGCATCTAGATGCCCTAGGGGAGTGTTGCCTGAGCAGAACCTTTTGGACTTTCAATGAAACTCACAGCTTTGTGTCCCTGCCCAAAATCTGGTGATTTCAGAAGTCTTAGACAGAAGCATGGGAATGCAGTGGGTGATCATGGGCACTCTGCAACAGAAACAACTTTGGGTGTTCTGCCCACCTATGGCAAGGCACGAGCTGCCCATGAGGCTGGTGAGAGCATCCATGGACTCCGGGGAGGGATGCAAGGCTGTGGCTCTCCCATCTGCCTTGAGCTGCTGAGATCCCTCACAAGTCTGGGACACATCTCAGCAGCCACAAGAGGCAAAGAGCTGCTGCTGAGTTTACTTAGTAGGCAACTCATGGCTGGTAAAAGAATATCAATTAGTTTTAGATTTATTTTTAAACTGTGGTAAAAGAAGCAGTGAGTTTAGTGTGTATGCACTCAAATACGGGGGCATATTACCCAGTTAATAGTTAGTTTCTTAGATATAATCCCTCTTTTTCTTCCCAATGATGCAAGAGTACAAGTATTTGTGGGTTTTTTTATGTCATCCTCAGTGACTTCTTTCCAAAAGGATGGAGGTGATTGCTTCAGTGATGGCCTCATTCTGTATTCAGAAACACTTAATATTGTTCTTAGCTTTAAACTTGGGAGTTGCCTGTTTGACTTTGGGGTCAGACCCATGGATTCTGCGTGTGCTTGCATACCATCACTTGCCAATGTGTTGGGTAACCTCTTCACAGAGGTCTCTCATGTCTATATTTGCATCTACATCTCTCTCAAGACATATATCTATTGTGTGTCACTCCCAAAGATGCAGTATTATGCAGATAATGTAGATAAATTCATAGCCACAGACACGCACATATAAAACCAAAACATACAAGTACACTTTGTTGGAGAATTCTGGCTGTGAAGTCTTACAAAAACCTAGATCTGCTTAAATGTGTCTCCCAAGGCATATTCTGTAGATTAATATCCACTTCACTGTTTTTGGCTGCCCTGCAGTGCAGGTGCCTTTAGCAGTGAAGCAAAATCACACCAGGCTCAGTTCCCTCTGAGCAGCACTTTGCCTTCCTTAGCTGTAGTAGTGATGAGAGATGAGGGCCAGCGACCAGTGCACCACATGCTGGTGCTGGCATTCACTGGTGGTTGCACAACCCACTTCATGTCTTTTTATCTCATACTGCTCACAGGTATGTGGTACTACACGTCTCAAATACAGATTCCCCTGGAATTATTAACAAAAGTCATTACTGGCAAGCTTGTATCCAAAACAAGTATTGATTTCTGACATTGCACCTATTCCACCTTCTTGATTCTTTAGAGAAACTGTGGAATTAAGTAACCTGATCCTTTCTGGGAAAAGGAGCAGGAGAGGTGGGTAGAGAGCGGTGCTACCCCCCTTTGCTCCCTCTTGATTCCTGAAGCTTCAGCCAGCCAGCAGTGTGGTAACATTTCAGGTTGCCTGGCCAGGTGAAAAGCATAGGGGAGGATGGAGGGCACCTATAGGGGAAGTGAGACTTGTGTCTGGGAGGAGAGAAGGGAGAGAAAGCAGGGAAGAGCTGCCTGAGGTGCATTTGAGCATGTGAGCACCACCAATTGCTGGAGGTGGGAGAAATCACACAGGTGAAATACAGTCCTGCAGAAGTCCAGGAAAGTTTTCCCTCTTCCTTGTTTGGAGCCAGAGTCCTGCTCCTTGCTTTCAATACAACCAAACACACATATTTAGGTATTTTCCCACCTAGCATGGAAATGTGTCCTCCTCGGCCATTGCTATGGGGCTTCTGTTGAAAACAGTCTCCAGGGCACTACTGTGGGTTCAGTTCAGAGACAGCATCTCTGTAATACTCCTGTTGCCTCTGACTTGAGCTTAAATCCCTGTGAGGAGATAGGAGGTATTTTGTGTTCACCTAGATGCCATCCTTGTCCTTTCAGTACACGATGGCAGCTCCCATCAGGGGTGTCTTGTGTGCCTGAGTACTCATTCTTGGGAGGGTTCTTTGTTAAAGGGGCCCAAGCAGTGCATGCATGGGAAAGAAAATGCCATGGTTGTGTAAGACACAGGGAGAAATGTGCTTTCCTGAGTACTGGAAAGGCGTGAGGTGTTTTTGTGGAGTGCATGGTGCTTTTGTGAAGCCAGCAGGAATTGGCCTGGTTCCATTCCACACAAAACTACAAATTTTGGCTGGGCCCCTGCCACCCACCACTCCTCACAGCTGGTGTTACACATCTGCCTGTTGCATCTCAACACCTGCTCTTCCATTTTTAGGAGCAGAGACCAGAAGAGTGAGGCTGCCATCCTTCCCTTTTCCTGGGCAGGACATGCTGCCTGGGCTGCAAAGGGGCACAGGGCATTGCCCTGTGAGAAACAGCCTGCTTTGACCACTGCTCCTGGCTCAGCTCCCCAAATTTTTCACTCAGTTCCACATGCAAAGGTTGTCTACGCCTTATTGGAAGCAGCCAGACCAGCCCTCTCTTCCCAGCTCAGCTCCCATGGGGGAACACTGAAACCCACCATTACAATTTTTTTGTAGCCCTGTAGAGTTGCTGATCTGAGCAGGTGAAAATTTGACCTGCTGTTCACATATTTGTCTGCAAACCCACCTTGATAATTTTCCCTATGTTTCATTAAACATGTCAAATTGAGGCTAAGGTTTTCACCCTTCTGATTTTTTAACAGTTACTGATTTCACCATGTTTGGTTTGCCAGCTTGAAAAAAAAAAAATCAACAGAAGGATTACATTTCAGTGGCACAACACCCTAATCCTCAGGCAAATGATTTGTCCAAGCTTAATATGAAGTACTTAGGATGTATTGTTTGATGTAAACACTAGTTCTAATAAAATGGTGCCTGAGGTACAGTTCTTCAACTTGTAATACCCTATTTGCCTTGGCCTGTACACATTGGATTTGAAACCATTATGATAAAATATATCCTCTTTAGCCTGATAAAAAAAAAAAAACCCAAACAAAAAAAATCAACAGAAATCCACAGCAGAGGGCCTACTCTCTGAGGAAGGAAATCAAATGCAGCAAGGAGCCTCCTGTGTGCACTGTAAGTGGTGTCAACCAGAATCATGCCCCATCACTCATGGGGTGCATCTAGGGCAGAAATCAGCTCTTTATGGGCAGCACATCAGACTTGGTCTGTTCTTGAGCATCCTGAGGAAAGAGGCTTTCCTGCCCCACAGCTCCGAACTGATATTCTGAAGTCCACCTAGAGTCTTTCCCAGGTTTTTCCTGAGTCTCCACACCTATTTGAAATTATCTGTGTCTGGCAATACAAATATGCTCCAGGTGTGACCAAGGGTCTTACTAAAATGCTGGATTCTAAAGAATCAGTTAGAGGAGCTGGACGACTGTCTAGGGAGGAGTTGAGGGCACAGGGGCAGAAACAGAGCACAGCAGGATCCACTGCACAAGCCGAGCCCTGTCGGGAAGCAGCCAGCTTAGCACCAGCAGGAAAAAACCTTCGGCGTGTCAAGACATTCCATTTGTCTTACCACTCCATTAATACACCAGTGACAGAAAGTCACTGCCAGCGACCTCCCCTGCTGCTTGTACTACCTGGGCTCCCGTGAAAGATTTCCACAGAAATATGAGGAAACCCTTGATTCTGGCAGTGTTATGGCAGAGTGCAGCTCCACTGCTGCTTGAGTGCTTTCTGCGAGAGGGTAAAGAGCAACATTTTGGGCAGGCTTCCTTGTTCTCACCCAGCCTTGACTTGTTGAAAATAATGTTATCCTTATGTCATTTTTAAAGCTCTTTTACTAAACAGACAAACAAGGGTAATAAACAGGGCAAAGATATCCCTTTCATGGAGATTGTCTGTAGCAGAAATGAAGATGGAGAGAAAAATTATTTAAAGAAAAAAGGAGGTGAGGAAATGCCTAGGGACATACCCATGTACAAGAAGGAGGAAAAAAACTTGCAGGCACAGATGTTAGAGACCAAGTGTGCTTATTATTAGTTTGCACAATATTTTGAGTTGCTCCCTATTAAACAGCACAAGTGGTGAATACTTTAGTCAAGAAAATACAGAACTGGACTTCACATGACAGCGTGGTAGAAATTCCCAAATTATACAAAAGTCCTTCTGCAAGCTCTGGACCTTCTTCCTCCTCTGGTTGGAGGACAGCTCTGCTCAGCTGTGGGGGTCTCTCCTGTTGCTGCGTGTGTTGCACTTCTGCTCCCACACCCAGTGGGCTGTTCCTCCCCAGAGCCAGCCTGGATGTCGATAGATGCATTTATGACTTTCTTGAATGAACTTCCTTCTTCATTGTATATGTGTTGGGTTGACCCTGGCTGGCTGCAGGTGCCCATCAAGCTGCTCTATCATTCCTCTCCTCATCTGTGCAGGCAAAAGAAAATACAGTGAAAGGCTTCTGGGTTGAGACAAGGGCAGGCAGAGATCACTCACCAATTACTGTCATGGGCAAAACAGACTCGACTTGGAAAAATTAATTTAATTTAATTTTTTACCAATCATATCAGAGTAGCATAATGAGAATCCTTATTTCCAGGCTTAACTTCACTCCTGATTTTCTCTACCTCCTCCCCACAGCAGCACAGGAGGATGGGAAATGAGGGCTGTGGTCAGACTGTGGTCACATGGTGGTCTCTGCCACTTCTTCCTCCTCAGGGGCAGAACTTCTCCGACTCTTCCCCTGCTCCAGTGTGGGGTCCCTCCCCCAAACTTTGCCATGCAAGCCCAATAGAGGCAATCTCAAAGCACCCAGCAAGCAGGACCTTTTGACGCTGCCAGAATAGCTCCTCCATGCCTGGACATGCCCGGCCAAGCAAGAACAGAGCCAGGGCATCCCAGAGAAGGGTGCTGAGCCAAGTCATGGAGGCTGGGAAAGACTAAGTTAAAGTTGCAGTGATTCTGATGCCATTGGGAAGCAATTACACTGGTTCCCAAGTAAGCTTTCCATCTGCAGTGAAGTGCATTTAAGGACAGGGATGCTGCTTTCACTTTAATAAAGATAACCCTGCACCGCAGGGCCAACAGACAGCTCTGTCCTTCCGGGCTCCCACTTCCCCCTCAACATTTCTCGTGTGTCTTGCACTGCATAGTGAGCAACACAGGACCCACATTTTTACTTGTTAGGGAGTGGGTTGTGCCTTTCAGCCTGTTTGAAGGCAAAGCTAAGAGTGATTCCAACCTGCCTTGCAGTCTGTGGTGAGGGACGAGGGGACTTTGCTTGCACAGAGGTCTCAAGTTGGATGGAGGAGGAGCAGTCCCTCGCAGATTTGTGACAATTCTGTTTTTTCTCCAGAAGAAGCATTAATTGTGAATGGAGAAAATGTTCAGCTTTCTTGCTCGGTGCCTTGAGCTGGCTCATGGGACACCTCAGTAAAGTGGAACATAATCAGATATTCCAGTGTCCTGGGCTCAGCATCTACGGTCACCTACAGCAGGCCATGACAGCCTGGGTAAATTAGCTCAGGCTTTGTATAGAGGACAGTAAGAAAAGCCACCCAATGCTTCTGGTTGTCCCTGCAGCTGATACCACATTAAAAGAGACCTGATTTCTCCTACTTGTCCTGACTGAAGTGTGTGGATTGACAGAGTTGAAAAAAGAAAAGGAAAGAACTAATGATTTCCCTCTGCTTTAAGCCTACCCTTATGGAAGCTGCACAGGTTTCCATCAGGGACTGGCTGTGGAGAGGGAAAAAAAGCAAATGGCATCCATTCTTCCCCTCATCTCTGGAGCTTGGCTTCACAATCAGGCTTCCAGTGAAAACAGAAAAGGGTGTCAAAATTCAAGAAGCAACAACAACAACAGATAGATGGGTTTCTACCCTTTCCCCAGAAGACATCACTCAAGTCACAACTCGTACCTGATGCTGCTCTTGGCTTCCAATTTTGCCTGTTGCAGCTACTCATAAACAAGTCTTTTTGGAGGTCCCTTTTCCAGTCACGTGGTGTGACCAGTTATTTGTTGGTTTTGGGAGAAAGCCGGCAGAGTGTTTTGGGAAGGTGACAGGCATCAAGATTTTCTAAGCTGTTGGGAGACACTGTGTCCCAGCGGTGACAGGAGCTGTCACTGCCGCTGCTCGAGGCCACCAGACCCACAGAACCTGGGCACCCTCAGAACCAACCTGGGCAGCACCACCAGGCTCAGCCCCAAAACCTTGCCTAGGTGGCCTGGGGTACTGCACACACTGACGGCCATGCAGCTGCTGCCACCACTTCTTGCTCCAGCCCCACATGCCCATGGCTGGAGGTGGCACTCCTGAGCCTGCTGCCAAGCTGCCGTGACCCGGGGCGCGTTGCAGTCTCTGCATTTCCGCTTAGTCACTTTAAAAACCAGCACAGCAATGCTTAGCCCCAAACCTAGCAGGGAATTACACACGGAGGCTGATCAGATAACAACTGTGCCTTCCACTCTGGGAGCAGGGGCTGAAATTATACCATGTAATTATAATGTAGTTAACCTGTGACTGTGCTTTATATAATTTTTTTTCCCTCCAAGCCAATTATTACTAAAACTGTAAACTCAGTATGACTGAGTTGTTTATCACTGCCCTGAGAGGAAATCATCATTTGGTTTCACACTCCTCAGAAGCCAGGTACACTACTTACCTTATATTTACACTGTCATTTAGATAACATTATTATTAATTCTGCTATTTTTCCGGTGTTAGCACAATATTGTTGGTATTAATAACACTTAATTCAGGTCCTCAGTTCCTTAGGAGGAATCACAGCCCTTGGTTATTATTAAGCTTGCAACTGGGTAATAAGCAGTTTGTCCCAGCAAAATTATGGTCCTTACGGCAAGGTGGCAATAGACTGGGGGAGCCTCACCCGCTAGACAAAGCCAGTTGAAAAATACTCCCCTGGGCTTAATGAGCTTGGAATCTGGCTCCCTGGGAGTGAAAAGAGCCAGAAGGGAGCACAGGATCTACAGCCTTGCTATGACCAAGGCTTCAGCAGCGGCAGACGGGGCTGCTGGTGTCACCTGTGATAGTGGCCAACACTTCTTAGCAGAGGTGAGTCCCAGTGAGGGGCTGATAGCAAGGACAGGGGGGCTTTGCTACTGCTAATTTATGCAATGGGGGAAAAGAAGGCAAAGTGTGCTGTCAGGGCTGGTGGTGGCTCCTGAAAGGCCATCCCTGGCACCAAAGCAGCAAATCTGAGTTAGTGTGAAGGGGTGATGTGTGTGCTCCTGTCACATGAAGCAGCAAATACTGAGATGGAAAACCAGGGCTGGGCACCAGAATGAAAGTATAGCTTGATCCTTCAAAATATTTCTCATGGGTTAGCCTCTGAATCTGCTCCTTGATATATTACCTTATCAGCAGAGGTGTAAACTTTACTCTGGTCCTGCAGGAGTTTCTGTGGGGTATTTTTCTCACGGATGACTTAAAAAGTGACAGCATGTTACTGGGGATGCTCTAAGTTCCAAAGCAAGGATACCAGCATGTCTTCAACTGGAACATGCTAGGAAGTGTGGCTGTACATTCAGAAATGGTACACTGCAATTTATCCCCCAGGTGACCTGAGAAAGACTGCTGCCTTCACTTCATTCCTCCCTTTTTTTTTTTGACTCCTTGGTCTGCAGAGAAAGGGGTCTGCTGCCAGCTAATTATTCTACAGCAAAAGTTTCTGAAAACACCATTTTTTGCTAATTCATGTTTTTTCAGCCTTTCTAAACATAATATTTTCCCCCACAAGCAGCTCTGCCTGAAATCTCATGCAATAAATCAGAGATACCCTTTCCTCTATGCCATCAGATACAAGAACACGTTTTTCTCTTCTATGCTGTTAAAAACCTATTTATTTTTCTCTCAGTAAGTATTTGCTTGCCCATGCTTTGTGGTACAGAAACCAGCTTTAGCTTTAGTACCATTTTCACTCCAAAATACCCAGAGTGAGGGCAGGGTTCTGTGCAGGGTTTTTTAATAAAACCCCCCCTCTCCCACCACTGTGCTGACTCCTTGCAAACCCAGCAGTGGGCAGAATGTGATCAAGGAAGATGCATTGATAGATGCGTCTTACCAGAAAGCTTCCACATAATTAACAACATTTGCAGTCTTAAGTTAGAGTGTGCTTTAGAGGCAGTGTGTGTCTATTGCTTTCTGCTCTTCACGTGAATGCAAGTGATTCTAACTGGACTGACACTCAGTATTACAATGTCCCCAATAATAAAAAGAGAGGTTTTTTTTGTTTGTTTGTTTGTTTGTTTTTGTAAGGATTGTGTGCACGGGGGTGTGTTACGTTGGGTTTTTTTTTTTTTTTTTTTTTTTTTTTTTTAACGTGTGGAGAAAGAACATACTGTCATGCTGCTGTCAGCCAAACTGCCCCATTTCTTTGTTCATGGGCACACAGCTCCTGCGTGCTTACACCTCTGGCAACACAAGAAGTAGAGGTCAAATCATTGTCCTCTGACTCAGGATGGCAAGCTGTGACATTCTCAAGTAGACATCTTGGAGCCAAGAAATTCTACTTTGAGCAACTCCTCTTCATGGTGTGGGCAGAGGAGGCACGGACAACCTGGCCTGCTGCAAATGTTACCGAAAAGCCTCGTTGCTTTGGAGCCAGAGAGATCCAGCAGCTGCCTCAGCCTCTGCTGGGTTACACTGCCTACGTTGAGCTCATTAAGGAAATATTGATCAGGCAGAAGTTTGGGCAGTGTTTGATGCAGCTTGCTTCCTTTGAAGCCGCACAGACCTCCAACAGATTGCTGGAGCAGGAGAGAAGAGCATGCGCTCGCACATACGAGAGAGAGGGGAAAACCAAACGCTCTGAACTGAGAAATCCTGCCAAAAAATCTCTGGGTCGAGTTTGGGCTGAGAATGCGAGCATCAGATAAAAATACCAAGTCACACGGCAGAGGACGGAGCGCAGGGCTCCGCTCTCGCCCGGGGCCGCGCATGCCCCCTGAGCCGGGCGAGGCGAGGGGAGCCCGGCAGCCTCCTCCGGCAGAAGGCTGCAGAGAAGGAGGGCTGCCTTTGATGTATGAGCTTTCGCTTGCCATTGTGAGTCACCCCAGAAGTAGCTGTAGGCAAAACAAAAATCTTTTGTGATTAATTAGAAAAACTGGACAATTATGAATTGACTGCACACAGCCAGCGCACGGTAATATAAATAGTAATGAAGCCGGCTGGATGTGATGAACACGCTGTGTTTATGTCAGATCGCAGAAGAAAGGATCCGATTTAGGTGGTGTCAGTTTAAATAACGTAATTTCTGCTCTCTGACTCTTTGTTCGGTCTTTACCCAGGATTAGATCTGAAACTTTAAAACTTGAGTTTTAGTTGTCTTATCTAAATGTCTGGTTGTTCTTTTCATGTCTGCCCGAAACATATGCTTCTCTTCAATGACCATCTGAAATTATTATGTTACAATGAATGAATAAGTCTAGCGGTGCTGTAAGTGGTGTGCAGTTATTGTTGCTCCTTTGTGTTTGTCAGTAGCCCTTGCACAGGGTCTGACAGGCTCCATCCATGCACAGGGACGGAAGATTACTTGAATTCCCCTGGTTTTTGATAGTTTTCAGAGGGGAGGGGGACGAGAAAAAAGATCTATACGCCTCTCTCTGAAGCACAATGGATAATTACATTCGCAATGTTCTACATCACTCTTCATTTAGCTGCCACCTAATTAAAAAAATATATCGGCGATCAGGTGACGTCAGGGCCAGAATTCGCCGCCGATGTCGGGGGCGCGGCTCGCCCCGCGCTGTGACAGGAGGGACAGGACAGCGCGCCTGATTCGGGGCGCCCTGCCCGCCGCTCCCCTTCGGCCTGCGAGGACAAATTCCTCCCAGCCTGCGGGGCCATGAGCAGGGTGCCGTTCCGCCACACGTCGTGACAATTGCGAAATCGCGACAGCGGGTTAAATCGCAACCCGCCCTCTCTCCACCTCCCCACACCCACCGCCCTCCTTCGCCGAGGAAGGAGCCCATCGCTGTCCCGAGCCCGGGCAGGGGTTTGCTCCCCGAGGATCACCCGATGCTTCCCGGGGCCGGTGTCCGCGCCCAGCGCCCTCCCCGCCCGGCCCCGCTTTGTTCTCCGGGGCCGCCGGAGGAGTCGCCAGCGCCGCCGCCCGCCCTCGAGGGGAGCCGGTCCCTGTCGCGACACGCTCCCGACTCCTCCCCGCCGGGCCGGGAGCCTCCCGGGGATCACCGCCCTCGGCACGGCCCAGCCGCCGGCGCGGGAGCGACCTGGCCACGGGTCTGCTCTCTGAAGGGAGAAATGGGCAAGGAAGGGAGCAGCATCCGCACGGGCCAGCTGCTTGCGCGGTCCAGAGTGCCCGCACCCGGCCCCTTCACACCTGAAATTTCGTGGCCGTTTCGTTTCCCAAGGAAGATTTTAATGCGAGTATTTCATATATCCAGGCTGAAAGCGTGCCTGGTGCGGATGTGCCTGCGAATGGGTTCTGGAGAGGGCTCCTGCAGGACACCTGCTCCATTCTTCCCGCTCAAAGAGTAATGGTAGTGATGTACACGTGGCATTTAATTAGCACTGTAATCCTGCAACTAAAATATACCTCACTGTAAGGTGAAGGCATGTCTCTGCTTTAGTCTGCTGCATTTCTGTAGCCTCTGAGACAAAGAGCAACCATTCGGTGGGGCAGGTGTGAGGGGCAAGGTGATAATAAACATTACTTTACGATTGCTATCGATCTTCCAGCAGATACTGTTGACAGAAGGTGGAGATAACATCATGCCAAACAGCGAATGGCTCATGATGGTATTAAGTATTCTCAGATAGAATCGTGAATTTTTTTACACTTTGGACGCTGCTTGCATTAGTGGAGCACTGATTAAAAGCTTTGAGTACAGCTGCAAACTGCTGCAAATAATAGCACAAGCACTGTGGGCCTCACCCAGTGGAGTGTCCCACACACATGCAGAGATATGCAGGGCTTGTCACGGACTTACTCATTCAGACTAGGCTGTATTTTTTTGCTGATATATTAGCTCTAATTTCAAATTTAATGAAATTGCAGTGTCCCACACCATTAGTGAAATGCTCTAGCCTCTCAAGGTCTTAATCATGCACATGTTTAAACGTTTACAGAAGCACAGCCTGAAACTTTGGGTGAAGAATCACCTTGCCATCAAGACTCCTTTTGAATTCCATCTGGAAGGGTAGGGTAACAAGGACAGCACTCTTAGCCACAATACCTTTCCTCACATCTCTAGCAACTCATCTAGCCTAAAAGAAAAGCTGGGTCTTTATCCTGAAAATCCTCCATGCACAAAATTTTCATTGCAGTCAATGATATCTGACTTAGCAATTGATTTTCTCATTATTGTTCCCATGTCAATTATTTCCCCAGTCTGAGTCTATCTGCATTGCAATGAGGAGTCTGACCTCAGTGCAAGTACTGTGTTAGTTTCTAATCTAGTGAGCTGGAGTCCCTGACTGCTAAGGCACGTGGCAGTGAGGGCATCAACCCCCCGGGTACATGCCCTGCACCACTGGTGTTCTCATTTCTCTTTGCATGTTGTGTTCTGATCACAAGCATGGGCAGCCCCCACGCAGTTCATGTGTCGGGTTTTGGGTGTGCTCCCCTGTCTGGATCCCTCTAAAAGCTTCCCCCCCTCCCCTGCAACACTCTATGGCTGCACTTCCTGCAGAACTCTGTGCTCACTGTGTCCCCTGTCTGCTCATCCTTCCCAGAATGACTCAATTCCTCAGAAATCTCCAGGCAGATAAGCCAAAGTGCTGTTCAAGGCAGTTGGTGTTTCTGGGGGTACAGTGGTGCAGACTCTCTTCAACACGTGTGTCTCAGGTCAGTGACGTGGCCAATACGAAGACACTGTCCCTCTGTCACTGCCTGGGATGTGCTTGCCCAGAAGTGAGCCAGGTCCAATTACATGCCATTATGCTTACTTTTTAGAGTCCTTTCTCTAAAAGAAACCCCATATATTTTGCTTTTCATTACATGATATGCCATATTATAAGGAAGTCCTTTAAAATAATAGTAATTGGAAGTTAAATTCTCTGGTTGCTGATGACTATTGCTGACCCTTTACATGGAAATAATGCAAGAACTTTTTCAGGCTTTGGAATATTACACTGCCACTTCTGCCACCTGTGCTGAAGTTTTTCACCAGGCTTTGGACAGCTTTCATAGAGAGGAGCTTTGCTAAGCTTGTGCCTGAGCTCCTGCTCACGGGCCAGGGAGAGGAAGACTAATTCTTTCCATAGGGCAGAGGTCAGTGTCTTTATTTCATTGACTGCTATTAAACCGTAGTCTTAAAAAAGGAAAAAAAAAATTGAAAGCAAACATGATAAAATAGCAGCAACTTATCTCCTACTACCCCCCCAAACACATACTCAAATGAATGCACATATTGTGCATGTGGGTATGGGGAGGAGGAGAAGACCAGAACCCCTTGATGTTGAGAGGCTATTGAGCTGCACAGGGCTTGGATTAGCAACCACGTCCTGAGCACCTCCTGGGACTTTCCCGACGTGTTCTACATTCCTCATCTCCAGCATTTGTTCAGTAGCACCTGGCATCTGTGTCAGTTTCACATTTTGCTTCTTTTGTTTTCAGTAGTGGGGAGAGCACGTGCTGCTTTCTGCCAGCGCAAGAGCCACGCCAACTGCTTCTGGATGTCCTCAAGGCACAGCCAGCAGCTCCAGGTCTTCCTGCAGGCCTTCCTGTAATGCAGGCTCCTCCTATTTGACTTTGGCACAGACACAGTATTCGTACGTATGTCAGGTTCCCAAATACTTGCTGAAATCTCTTTTATTTGGATAGCAGCTATTTGGCAAGTTTGGATGTTGCTCTTGTCCTGGCATAACCTTCTTCTGTAACTATACCTCAGAATTAATCATATTTGCTCAAGAAGTTGGCAGGATTGTGATTTGCCTTCTGCCTATTTGCCCCAAACTGGTGAGCCTAATAAAATGTTGTGAGGTGTGTTATATTGTAACAATGACAAATACCAACCTTTTTCACTCAACCAAGACTTTTTGTTATCAAGTCTTTATCCTTGCCATCTGCTAGGCTGTTTGACATTGCATGGTGTAGGGTGGCCATGGTGTTCCTGAGTGAATTTCAAAGATAATTTGGTCAGATGAACCGCTTTTAAGCTATTGTAGTTGTTTCTAACTTAAGTGAAAATGCATGTAAAGAAACTAGAATTTATAATTGGTTAATCCAATGGCATGTGCTGTGCAACACCTTATCAAAACACTCAAAACTGAGCCAGAGGAAGATAGCAAAGAAGAGGGAGCTCACTCAGTGGCCTTTCTGGTTTAAATCACATAGGTATCCATCTGTCAGGTACCAAACACTGTCAGGAATATCCTGATGTTTTTCTGATTCTGTTGGATGTTGCTCCTGCTATTTATTACAGAGTCACTTGGATACCTTATCTCATCTCTGGTGGGTGCTCCTCTACCTACAAAGGAATGTTTCCAGCTCTGTTCTTGTGCTTCAGCTGAACACTGAAGGCCCTGGCTAAGATTACTAACTGTTTTAGGATGATGTGCTATTCAGAGTCTTTATCTTCTGTTATCCAAAGAAAGGTGCTTATCTGGAGGTACTTAGCCCCTGTGTATTGGCTGCTCATCTGGAGCCATGCTTTCAAAGTCCAGTCAGGCTGGGTCAGGTTCTGGGTCAGGTTCTGAGTTGGCCTTGCACATAGGTGCAAGTTGACTTTGGTTCAAATAGGACATGAGGAAACGCTGGGCAAACATTTGCTTCATATTATTATTTTGAAATTCCTTCCTCCCTTTATATTGAGCATGAGCTCATTTTGCAATTTGCTGGATAGATTTGTGCAATTTGGACAGAATGTGATAAATGGCATCCCTAATATGATTTCTGATTTGTAGTGCTATATGGACTCACTCATTTTCACTGTGATTTATTTCTACCCATATTCATGAATGCAAGAGATTCATTAGCAAGCTCTTTTTTTTTTTTTTCATTTCCAATTGTCAACTGGAGTCCTGTTGTGTCTTGTTGACAAGCAACCTTCAAAAAACAGGTGAAGTTTCATCAGATCCTTTGTTGCTCTCCAGTTGTTTCATTAGGGGTGTTTCTGAGACTCTTTTGCTTAATTTTCAGAAGCTTTTCACTTGCCAGGCATCCTAGTGGCACTCTGAATTATCCCAAAGACTTCTGAATGGAGCACTTAACTGAAGCCAATTACAGGATGAATTTGCTTAGGTATGTTAACCTGCCTGAGAATGTATAGGAGACTGCCTTGTTTTGGTATCTTTCCATTATATAACCTAAAATCCTGCCAACCAAATTCCTTTTGCACTTAATACCTCTTTTATAAGTTAATGGCCTAATTTAGCTTTTCCTCCCCTTATGTTTTCAATTCCACATTCATGCTTGTTCCTTTTTCTACACTTTGTGACTATTTTTGACCTCAATTCAAAGGATCGTCCAAAATTGTGTCAGCTCATCTGAAACCTCTCATTCCTGAAACTTCATGTTTCTATACTTAGTCTGAAAATCCTTTACCTTGGCTGAATGGATAGTTTGCTATAAAATTTGGAACAGTAGGGATGTAGTCTCTTAGTGTTATTCCAATGCAAATAATCATAATTACCACTTTGCCCATCTCCAAAAGGAAGCCACTTGCCCTCCTACCATACCCACCATAAAGAATAGAAGCAGTAGTGTGTTTTTCCCTGTGGAACATCAGATTGGCTTAAAGCCATTTCCTGGTCTCCAGAAGTGGAAGCATTCCTCTTTAGGGCAGCCTGGGCGTGGGATCCTCTGTTGCTCTTTACCAGTTCTAGATAGATGGATGCAAATTGTTTAATGGATGCAAATTGCTTAATTTGGCCCGCTTTTCCCCAAAATTAGCTTGTACAAGACCAGAATGAGTGTCATTCTATAAAGAGAACAGCAACTAATCATGCCTCCAATCTCCTGGTGTGGGGCAGGATCAGAGATTATGTTTTATTCTATGCCATGGGTGAAGAACCCACAGCATCAGGGACCAGTGTTCTAGAGGGAGACAATTAGTTCAGTTCCTTCTGGCTGACATTGGTAATTAGATCATCCAAACTTCTTTCCATTGAGTCCAGCCAAAAAGTGGGAAGTGGTGCCCTGAACTTTGCAGTAGAAGAGCTGGTTTTGCCTGGGATAGTTAGCTTTCTTCACAATAGCTAGCATGGGAGTGTGTTTTGGATTTGTGTTGAACACAGGATTGGTAACACAGGGATGTTTTCATTACTGCTGAGCAGGGTTGCACTGTGTCAGGGCCTTTTCCGCTCCTCACACCACCCCAGTGTGGAGACTGGGGGTGCATTGGGAGCAGTCATGGGGTCCAAAGCATCCTATTCCAATCTAGGTTAGTATTACCATGTTTTGGGAGCATTTCCTAGTCCCTTGTCTGAGTGAACTCCCATGCCCTATTATGCCTTTGGATCAGTGCACTGGTAGGAATAGTTCCATAAAACTGGTTTAATTTGGTGCTAGTTTCTATAGGGCTTGAAGGTGGTGTCAGGAATGTGTTTTGCTAGCACAAAGGGCAATTAAGTGCAATCAATTGGGAACTTTCTGGAGGGAGGTGGTCACTCAGTGGAGGTGAAACTGATACAACTCTTGCATTCACTAAGCAAAAGATAAAAAGGAAACGTATTTTGTTTTCTTCCTTCTCTGTGGTTATGAAGAGGCCACCACAACGTGCACTATATGAAACTGAAGAACAAAACAAAACAAAACAAAACAAGTCCAAAGCAGTCCTCTATAATGACTGAATTGTACAAAGGATGCCCCTTTTTATTACATTATATACATGAAAACAATTAAGGCTGGGATTCTTTCCAATGTAGGACACCTACACTTTTTCCAGTGTCCTTCCTTCCCACATCACCTTTGGTATAAACTCCAGGAGTAAGGAGTGTTGTAGTTGAGACATTGCAAAGATGTCTCCCATTTAGAAGACAAATTTATGAATTAGGGCACTTATTATAGGCCTTGAACATACTGATTTTTTTTTTTTTTTTTACTCTGCTCTGCCCCAGGATCTTTGTGTGTCTCTCAGTGACACTTGGACATTTTTGGTGAGGAGGACACGCCTAACTCCCATTACCTGTAAAATGTGTACTCTCAAATACCTCACTGAGCTGCCTGGAGAAAGCTGAAATCTGAAAGCACTCAAGGACATGTTTGGGTACAGCTGCTGCAGTCTGGGCACCTCAGTGTATGCAAGGTAGTGCTGCAGGAGAGCAGGATTCAGAGCAGCCCCTGGACTAAGCCAGGGGACTGTGCAATGAGAAGAACAAAACCAAAAAAGACAAAAACCAAAACCAAACAGCAACAAAAAAGAAATAGGGCATAATTTGTTGCCTTATTTAATTTGTGGGTCTCACCAGAAGCAGTCCATGTTGCCTTCTCTGCTGGCAAAACAAGATAACGTTAGGACTACCACTAGCACCAGTGTCAATCAAAAGGTTGCAAAATACAAATACAAGATGCCTCAGAGAGATGGCCCACATAGTATGTACACCCTGTTATGTCATGTTTTATTTTGCCTGGAAAAAAAGGGAAGACTCAAACCATTGTTCACAAATTGGCAGTCAGATTACTCATTTGTGTGGTGCTGTTAAATCCAAAAGTTACCCCACGAGTGGGCCTGGCTCAATGTTGTTGAACAAATTTATTAATGATGCCTGACAAGTCTGTCTATGTCTGGGGATGTTCAGTTATTAGTCAGAAAATTAAATGTACAGCTGTATCACCTCTGTGAAAAGATAAAGTACATCTAAAAGAAACCTTAAAAACCACAAAAATCAATATTGCAGGGGTAATGGCACTTTTGCTAATACTCTGTTGCTAAAAAAATTGGCTTTTTTTTTTAAATGAAAACTAATTTCTTGCTGTTTGTTTAAGAGTTTAACTAAACCCAGTTGAGTTGCCTTTAGTTTGAGTTGATAAGACTGAAACCCATCAAGAAAAGTAAGTGGGAATTTTTATGTTCTTGCTCAATTTCCTTCTCCCTTTATTCCATAGAAATGTTGTAACTGCATGAGTGCCACCTTCCTCCCAGTGAAGACAAGGGTAATTTTGCCCTGGAGTAGCCTCCAGCCTAGTGAAGACTTCAGCCACAACTGCACCAGCTCCTTCCACTCCCAGTGCTCAAGTGCCACTGGCTTTGGTGGGAATGTGGGAGGATTTCAGGGACCCTGAGGAGCCATGCCCCGATTCCTAACAGGCTGAAAACCACCAACAATGTAGTTGACCCAGAGGAGGTTATTGTCTGCATGTTTGCCACCTGAGGGTAGATGCTGACACTACCTAATCCCACAGAAATCTCCTGGAGATACAGTGGGGTTCTACAGCAGTGGGCAAAGCTCGGTTGCTTCTGGTTAAACAGCAGAGGCCAATGTGTAGGGCTTTTACTGCCTCAATTTCCCAAGGAATTTCTAATGAGTCAGAGTTAACTCCAGTGTTTAAAAGTAAAATATGGTTATGGCTCTCAAATGCAAGCTACATTTAACAACCATATATTGATTTTTTTTTTCCCTGTGTAATTTTATTTCTGTGAACATTTCTGTTTTCTTAATTAGTAGCCCTTTAAAGAGAGATTTAACATCTTCATTATCAGAGGGTAACTTATGAAACAGCTGTATGGAGAGAAAGGGAGAGACAGAGAGGGTGGGGGGCAAAAAAAAGCATTGGTGAAAGGCTTCCAATCTGTACTTCAAGGGAATGTGTGTATGCTCATGCACGTGCCTGCACAAGTGCACAGACAAGCTGACCCTGACGTTACAATTAAGACAAAATAGCAGTGGCAAAGCTGGTGACAAAACTCAGCAATTTCCAATTGCACAGTCACCCTGTAACGGGAAGAACTGTTTACCCCATGTTCCTTATTAAACTGAAGTATTTTATTTAATGAGCATGACTCATGCAAGGTGTTCCCATAAATCATCAGCTGGTTTACAAACTCAATAACTAGGCTTCCTGCTATAACTAGGCTGTGCACACCTTAAATTATTAACACGCCAGGGCCTTAAGGCAGATCTTTGATGATGATGATATAAACACTGTGAGGACAAGGTGCTCTCTCAGCAAAAGATTATTGACTCTAATTACCATTTACCACAGGAAAAAGAAAAGAAAAGACAATAAAATATGAGGGAGAATTTAAATCTCAGATTTAATTTTATGAGGAGTTTTAAACTCCCAAACTTTTTGTTGTTGTTTTCGCTGCTGCTGCTGCTGTCGGCTGCTGCTGTTGCATGATACTCTATAGTTGGCTGATCTTGAAAGCATGACAGTTGTTAAGCAGAAAAGAAACAAAAAAATAAAACATGAGAGAATGTTCAGTTGATGCTATGTACATTCTTTGAAATGGATGGAAAAAGGCCAGAGGGAACAGAAAATGATAATACATTGGAAAGAATCCCAGCCTTAATTGTTTTCATGTATGTAATGTAATAAAAAGGTTAAAGCACTAATATTCCTGACTACAGTCATTTGGTTTGAAAACCAGAACTGCAGGTCAGGCTTTAAAAAAAGGAACTGTACACTATTATTATAGGTTTCAATTTTACCCAACCCTCATTATAAGCATTCTGGAAGTAATGGTGTAGGGGCTGAAATGCACTTATTTCTGTCCAGGTGAAAGAGCAGAGACAGTCCCATGTACAGTGCACATTTAATTTCTGTGAGTGCAAACTGCATTAGAGAGTGGCACAATGAGGATACTGAAACCAGATTCAGCATAGTCACATCCTAAGTAACAAATGAAAATAAAACATGCCTTGCACCACAAAGAGGAAATTACTTTCATTTTAAAGACGTGTTTACAATGCTGTTGCTTTTTCAACCTAATTTTTGAACCTGTGTTTTTATTAATGCAAACAGCAACTTCTTACATTTTTAATGATCTTTCCATGCTGTCAGATCCCAAAGGTACTTGGCAGATGGTACGACAAGGGCTTTCTTTATACCCGTTGCTGAAATAAACCATTTGAGGTTGAAACAAGGCTATCATCCTGACTTATTATGATAATAGGATCATGTCTGTAACTCTACCGGGAAGAATTTTCTCCTTCCCATCTCCAAGGCATCAAAATTGTCCCAGTTCTTAATTTTTATTATTTCACCTGTCAGTTATTTGTGGGTGAAAACAGTGATGTCCCTAAGTTCACTAAGAAGTGAATCTGATAGAACTTGGCAGCTACTAATGAAGAGACTTTTTGTGGACTCATTCTGACTTACACATGAGAGGGAAATTGAGGCCAAACTGTGCAAAAATGGAGGTGATATATTATTATTTCTCCTCAAAAAGGGTTAGAGCTGTGATTAATTTTTCCTTTTAAAAACTAGCACCTCCATCAGTGGTGCAGTGCTGGAATGCAGTGGGTTGCAGCTGGAATGCCGGTTCAATATTAAGTCTTAGGGACATACAGCATGTAGAGAGTCACTGATACCATATTCTGCCAGATTAAAGTTTTCCTTGGGAGTCCTCTGTCCAAGCTCTCATCAGTCTCACTCACTCCTACTTAACATGTGATATATGGCACAGCCTGAACCCAAGGCTGTAAGTTACAGGCAGACAACCTGTGTTTCACTGTGGAAACCTTTAAAGAACAGGTGCTGCTTCAGTTGTCCTAGCAAGAGATGTTGCTGTGTGGAAATACAAATGTGTTTTGTTGAGAACATTCTCCCTCAGTATTGCACAAGACAGAGAGATAAGTACCTGATGCATGATATCCAGCAATAGTGGATCCTTAGGTTTATGTGTGCCATTTTGTCTGGATGTTAGCATCCCACATTCATATCAGGACTGAGAGAAATGAGTTTCATGTAGTGCTTTCACACTCTTTGAGGTTTATTGTCCCAACAACAAACGGGAGATTTGCACGAGTAACTCTTGTTAATATTACTGGGAGTTAGGAAAGCTACAGAGTGCACATTGTGTATAAAACATACATAAAAGTGAAAAGCTGTGCATGGACACATATGGGTCAGAGAGATGAGGTGAAAAGA